>NC_091437.1:122617133-123229747 GCF_964237555.1 Oryctolagus cuniculus | reverse complement strand
TTTGATGGGTTGGTAGACTTGCCTCAGGCCTCTGAGGGAAGACCCTGGGGGCCCTTGTATCGCTCAGCTACACCCCTGCCCTGATCAGCTCTGATTTTTTTTAAACTTTTATTTAATAAATATAAATTTCCAAAGTACAGCTTATGGATTACAGTGGCTCCCCCCCATAACTTCCCTCCCACCCACACCCCTCCCATCTCCCGTTCCCTCTCCCATTCCATTCACATGAAGATTCATTTTCAATTCTCTTTATATACAGAAGATCAATTTAGTATATATTAAGTAAAGATTTCAACAGTTTGCACCCACACAAACACACAAAGTATAAAGTACTGTTTGAGTACTAGTTATAGCATTAATTCACATTGAACAACACATTAAGGACAGAGATCCTACATGAGGAGTAAGTGCACAGTGACTCCTGTTGTTGGTTTAACAATTTATACTCTTGTTTATGGCATCAGTAATCACCCTAGGCTCTTGTTGTGAGCTGCCATAGCTATGGAAGCCTTTTGAGTTCGCCAACTCTGATCTTATTTAGACAAGGTCATAGTCAAAGTGGAAGTTCTCTCCTCCCTTCAGAGAAAGGTACCTCCTTCTTTGATGGCCCCTTCTTTCCACTGGGATCTCACTCACAGAGATCTTTCATTTAGTTTTTTTTTTTTTTTTTTTTTTTTTTGCCACAGTGTCTTGGCTTTCCATGCCTATAATACTCTCATGGGCTCCTCAGCCAGCTCTTAATGCCGTAAGGGCTGATTCTGAGTCCAGAGTGCTGTTTAGGACATCTGCCATTCTATGAGTCTGCTGTGTATCCTGCTTCCCATGTTGGATTGTTCTCTCCTTTTTAATTCTATCAGTATTAGCAGACACTAGTCTTGTTTTTGTGATCCCTTTGACTCTTAGACCTATCAACTGAAACTGATCACTTGGACTAGTAAGATGGCATTGGTACATGCTACCTTGATGCGATTGTATTGGAATCCCCTGGCAAGTTTCTTTTTTTTCCTATTTTAATATATATTTTTAAATTTATTTTCTTTTTGTAATACTTTTTTATTTAGTAAATATAAATTTCCAAAGTACAGCTTATGGATTACAGTGGCTTCCCCCCCCCACCCAATAATTTCGCTCCCACTCGCACCCCTCCCATCACCTGCTCCCTCTCCCATTCCATTCACATCAAGATTCATTTTCAATTCTCTTTATATACAGAAGATCGATTCAGTATATATTAAGTAAAGATTTCATCAGTTTGCACCCACACAGAAACACAAAGTGTAAAATACTGTTTCAGTACTAGTTATAGCATTACTTCACATTGGACAACACATTAAGGACAGATCCCACATGAGAAGTAAGTACACAGTGACTCCTGTTGTTGACTTAACAATTTGACACTCTTGTTTATGGCGTCAGTAATCTCCCTAGGCTCTAGTCATGAGTTGCCAAGGCTATGGAAGAAGGCTGAAGTTTTAAAATCAATCTCTCTCTCTCTCTCTCAGCTATTATTTTTCCTGGTGATTCCTTATACCCTGGGCAGTTTATCCACTCAGCATGTCAGCTTTTGTTCATTGCAGAGGGCAACAAAGGAGGAGGTTCTTGGGTTCTAAGTGTCAGAATTCTAGGAGTCAGAAAGGGCAGCTCCCGTGGGCAAAGCAGAGATTAACAAAGGAGGAAGGACAAAGGACTCAGGACTTGAGAAGAGGGAAATGTGGAGAGGAAAGGAAGAGGGAAGGAGGTCAATGGGTTCTGGATGAGGAACCAGACTCCCATAGGTGCAGTCAGCGCCTAGGGGCCACTAGGCTCCAATGGTGTTGGTGAATAGCTCACCCACCCTGGGTGTCCGAGGACCCAGGTATGCACTGGAGGGAGAGCTGCATGCCCACAAGCTGATGGGTTTCTGTTGGTGTTGGCTGAGGACTCCCATCACCAGGTCCACCTCCCTGTGGCTTACACAGCTAGGAGCCCACTCAATTCCTATGCATCTCTTTTCCCTGTGGTTACAGCTCCAGTTTGGCTCAGGGTTGCAAATTCCAAGGCTTCCTTCAAGGTTGTGTGGATAGTTCTGGCTGATGAGATGTGAACGATGTTTCCATCCTCCACTGGATGAGGCTTCCAGGAAAGTCACTGTTTTCCTTGTGCGACATGAAGATATGCTGCCTGAAGGTGCCTCACTATTTTGTGACCACTTGGTAGCATGGTAGAGCAGGGACACAGAAGAAGCCTGTTTCTTGCACAGTGACATTCAGACTGGCTTACCTGCTACTCATTGCATAGAAGAAAGAAATCTCTCACTCAGTCCTCTCTCTGGTTTCTGAAACATGTAACTGAGTACCACTGTGACAGGTCCATGACTCACCAGTGTGGACAATCCACATGGAAACATCCGTGCCACATTCATGAGTCCTACTCCTGTGGTGAATGGGGGGACCAGGTTCTGGGGACCTGGAGGACTGGTGCAGAATGACAGACGTCTGGCACTTGGGTGAAACCAAATTGAGTCTATCTGAACTCTTGGTAGAGCCAGGACATTCGTAGAACAATCCCTAACCATTTTGGAAGAAGGGGTTCACCCGAATATCAAAAGTAGCATCCTCTGTTCCAGTTCAGTCCTCTCTCAGGTTAATGGACATGAGGTGACTTGCCCACTGTTGCAGCCAAAACTACTGGCTTGTGAGATTGCAAGGCAGGTCCTTCCTACTGCCCCAATACCCGTTCCTCACCACTAGAGTGGTTCAAGTGTTGAGCACCTTCATATTTTATTTTGTCTTCTTTTAAGGTGATTAGCTGCATATCTGGCATGCCAAATTAGCAAAATATGAGGGCATTTGAATGGAAGTAAACAAGGCTTAAGCAAATAAAATAATTCATAATAAATCCAGATGGCAATTAAAAGGATGAATCCTGGTGTTTCTAAATGCCAAACAGATCTCTTAATCTTAATTATTAATTGCTAAATTAAATGTAACAATCTCATATGTTCTCATATTGTTCTGATTTATTCATCATCAGTGTACTTAAGGGAAACAGAAGACATCAATTAATTATATATAAATTTCTATACTCAGGAGCTGATTCAAGAACAGGACACGTGCTACTAGTGCAAGGGTACCAGGTTGCATGTGATAAAATGCTCCAGGCTAGGGCAGGGTTGATCACTCTAAGAAATGGCATCGTTGTCTGGAATTCTAGAGCCGAAGATATAGTGCTTTTTCATGGAGCACAGTTTATCGGGAACTGGTTGGAAAAATAACTAGGAGGACTTTGAGACTGTCATGGTGGGTCTTTGGTGCTTGAATGCTGTACAGGGAGCTTGTGGAGACAGCACCCTCTAGTGGCCAATTTTCTTTCTCTGTAGCTTTTTCCCCAGGAAAATTAAACCAAAACCATGTGAATTGAGCAATTTTGGAATCTCTGGGTTTGCCATTTTGTGGTGATTCTTTACCTCTTTCACAAAAGCATTCTACTACTCCATAGATTTTATGTTTAACAAAGTTTTACTGAGTCCCACACAGAGTTCTTTTTGATGCTGCTTAAATTCTTCTTGGTTTTTCTTCAATTGAAGATGGTGGTGAAATGCACACTTGTATCTGAAAGTCACTTCAAATGCTGCCATAAAGATTTACATTTAGTGGATGAATTGGAAAAAAGCTCCATTCAGTGTAAAAGGGAAAACTTGCCACAACTCTGTGGCCAAGGCATATTTTTGGGATTAATTTAATTTGCAATTTTTTGAAAGATTTATTTTATTTATCTGAAAGACAGTTACAGAGAGAGGTAGAGCCAGAGAGAGAGAGAGAGAGAGAGAGAGAGAGAGAGAAAGGTCTTCCATCTGCTGGTTCACTCCCCAGATGGCCACAACAGCTGAGGCTATTCTTCCAGGTCTCCCACGTGAGTACAGGAACCCAGGGACTTGGGCCATCATCTGCTGCTTTCCCAGGCGCATTAGCAGAGAGCTTGATTGGAAGTGGAGCAACTGGGACTCAAACCGGTGCCCATATGGGATGCTGGCATGGCAGTCTGGGGCTTTAACCTGCTGTGCCACAGCACTGGCCCCTAATTTACAATTTTTAAACATGTCTGTGAAAGCCCTTAGAGAATTGAAAAGTCCTCCACACATGTATGTATTATCTGCCACTGAGCTCAGCTGTCAAGGCAAGGGATTGTCAACCAGGACAATGGAAGAAGCTTTTCATTCCCTCAACAAATATTTTCTAAGCACCTGTAAAGGCACATACAAAGATATTCTTTTTTTTAAACATTTATTTAATGAATATATATTTACAAAGTACAGCTTATGGATTACAGTGGCTTCCCCCCCATAGCGTCCCTCCCACCGCAACCCTCCCCTTTCCCACTCCCTCTCCCCTTCCATTCACATCAAGATTCATTTTTGATTCTCTTTATATACCGAAGATCAGTTTAGCATACATTAAGTAAAGATTTCAAGTTTGCACCCACACAGAAACATAAAGTGAAAAATACTGTTTGAGTACTAGTTATAGCATTCAATCTCAATGTACAGCACACTAAGGACAAAGATCCTACATGAGGAGTAAGTGCACAGTGACTCCTGTTGTTGACTTTATCAATTGACACTCTTGTTTATGGCATCAGTAATCACCCTAGGCTCTTGTCATGAGTTGCCAAGGCTATGGAAGCCCCCTGAGTTCACCGACTCTGATCATATTTAAACAAGGACATGGTCAAAGTGGAAGTTCTCTCCTCCCTTCAGAGAAAGGTACCTCCTTCTTTGATGACCCGTTCCTTCCACTGGGATCTCACTCGTGGAGATCTTTCATTTAGGTTTTTTTTCCCCCCAGAGTGTCTTGGCTTTCCATGCCTGAAATACTCTCATGGGCTTTTCAGCCGGATCCGCATGCCTTAAGGGCTGATTCTGAGGCCAGAGTGCTGTTTAGGAATCTGCCATTCTATGGGTCTGCTGTGTATCTCACTTCCCATGTTGGATCGTTCTCTCCCTTTTTTATTCTATCAGTATTTGCAGACACTATATTCTTAAGAGGTATACAGTCTAGCAGGAGAGGGAGGGAGGAAGGGAGAGAGAGAGAGAGAGAGAGAGAGAGAGATAAAAATACAGCAATAGTTGAGTGCTTTGGTAAGACTTAAATTTCTTTTACTAATATTAACAATAACAAAATAATTTAAACCCATGTGGGGCATCTTTAAGAAGTTCATGGAAAAATGCATATCAAAAAAGAACTGTGCATATATTTGTGCTAATATATAGTTTTAGAAATTCCTTTCTTTAAAAATTTTTGGATTAGCATGAAATATTGTACATCTTATGGGGCATGTGCAATATTTCAACAGGTATACATGGCATAAACCAATCATACCAGGCAACTGGCTTTTCTGTTTCCTTTATCTCAGACTATAGTTACCCCACTATTCTGTGAACACCAGAACCCATTACTTTCATCTGACTGTGTTCCATTATCCAATCTCTCTCATCCCTCCACCCTTCCCAATCTCTAGTAATCACTATTTTATATTCATGTTGAATACACACAGATATACGCACACATATTTAACATCCACATATGAGAGAAAATGTGGTATTTCTCTTTCTGTGTTTAGGATATTTCATAATGATCTCCAATTCCATCCATTTTATTGCACATTTCAGGATTTCAGTCTTTCTTTAGACTAAGAGTCTAGTGTGTGTGTGTGTGTGTGTGTGTGTATGTATCACGTTTTCTCTACCTATTCATCCACTGATGTACTCTTAGGTTGATTCTATACCTTGGCTATTGTGAACATTGCTGCAATGAACCTGGGAGCACAGGTATTTCTTTCATATGCTGAATTTAATTCCTTTGGATGTGTGCCCAGAAGTGGGATAGCTGGGTCATATGGTAAATCTATTTTTTGTTTTCTTGATTACTCTCCAAACTGTTCTCCACAATTACTGTACTAATTTGCACTTCCTTATCTTTTAATTGCATTTTGCCATGAACTTTTTGAAGTACATTTTTTATAATTTGAGAAGACAAACTATCTAAAGACATGAGTCCAATTCTGACAATTATTCATATTATATAAAAGGAAATGCACTCATATCAATTAATCATGGAAAATTCAATGATTTAGATGATACCATATATATGGTTTAGATAATATCTTAAAATTCTGTATCTCACTGTTTTCTGAAATAATAAAAGGATGCTGCCATATCCCCTACCCTGCTCCCTCCAAGAAGGAAGGAAGGAAGGAAGGAGGGAAGGAGGGAAGGAGGGAAGGAACGAGAAAGAGAAAGTTACAGGGATAAGCACAAGTGTGTGGCACATAGTAGAGGTTCAAAAATATTTGAGGAATAACAAATACATATAGCACCACGGGGGGAGGTGTCTTTCTACTTTTTGCACCTGCATTGGTCAAAATGTACATTTTAGAAGTCCAAGGTTTTCAGATCCTTGCAATCAGCATATTTGCATCTGCTCACTTTTCTGATTCTGTAGTGGGAAATGTGAAGATTTCATAAGCAAAGTGCTCTACATTGCCCTCTTCCTCTTAGGTAGGGGTGACTAATGAGTTGGAAATTCATGTTGTAGGAAGGGAATTCCAGGTAATTTTTTTCAAGGTGATAGACTCCGTAGGAAGGTAGCTTTCTTGTCCTTCCCTTTCTCTGTTGCTCTGGAACACAGATGTAACTACTGGCGCTCTAGCAGCCATAGTGGACAGTAAGACAACCTGGAGGAAGGAACATTCTTACTAAGGATGGTAGAGAATGGAGAGATAGAAGGAATTTGGGTCCCTGATGACCTTGAGGCCACCAATCCAACCTTGGACTGTCAACCTCTTGACTTCTTTTTGGAGGAGAAATGAAACCTTTATTTTGTTTAAGCCTATACTTGGGTTATATGTAGCTGAATCAAATGGTAACTTATATACGGCTGTTTTGTTCTTCTCTATAACAATTTCCTTCCTTTTCCTGCCTTTTACAGCTTTCCCTGCTTCAGCCTCTCCTCCTATCCTTAAATGCAAGCTTGACAAGCTCTATCTTTAAGCTCCATATCACAATCACTGCAGGGTTTGCAAGTCATATATGGTCTCCGTTGCGTTTTCTTTTTTTATAGATTTATTTATTTATTTTAAAGTCACAGTTTACACATAGAGAGAAGAAGAGTCAGAGAGAGAGAGAGAGAGAGAGAGGGAGAGAGAGAGAGAGTCTTCCATCTGCTGGTTCATTCCCTAAATGGCTGCAACGATGGTCGTAGCTGTACTGATCCGAAGCCAGGAGCCAGGAGCTTCTTCCTCTGCCATTACAGAGCAAAGGCGGCCATTGATTGTGGGAATGGCAGTGCTCCAGTGGGCGTTCTTCAAAACGATGTGCAGCTGGCCTGCAGGCCCTGCTTTGCCGACCTCTAAACTCAGTGCGAAGGAAAAACAGCTTTTGTTCCCGGGACGTCTGGAGACAGCCTGTTGTCCAAGGGTGTCTCCTTAGTGGAGCATGGCTTTTCCAGGGAAAGGACCCTGCCTTGTTCATGTGTGTGTTTCCACTACCTAGCACAGCACTTCGCCCATGACACGGGTTCAGTATGTATTTTCAAGTAATAAATGGAAGCAAAAAATGGGGTCAAGCAGGCAAAGAGTATTTGAAGGCTGAAAGACTGAAGTTAGTGGAAATGAGACTTCAAACTCTGGTTTAAATTAAAATTCTTATAAATGAGAACTGCTTGAGGGATTGTGAAACCGGAAGTTAACCAAAATGTCTCTTCTTACCTTTTTTTTTTTTTTAAAGGATTTTTAAAAAATTTGTGAAGAGAGAGAGGAGGTGGTAGGAGGTGTGTGTGTGTGTGTGTGTGTGTGTGTGGATAGAGAGAGAGAGAAAGAGAGAGAGAGAGAGAAAAGGAGAAGGAGGCTGAAGGAGAGACCCAAATGCTCACAATAGTTGGTGCTGGGCCAGGTTGATGCTGGGAGCTGGGAATTCAATGTGGGTCTCCCATGTGAGAGTTACTTGAGCCATCACTGCTGCCTCCCAGGGTCTACATTAGCAGGAAGCTGGAGTCTCAAGTGGAGCTGGGACTTGAATCCAGGCACTATGATATGGAATGAGGGTGTCCTAACCAGTGCCTTAAGCATTAAGCTAAGCATCCACTCCGTTTCTTGCTTTGTGAGCACATTAAAGCTTCTCGCCCATCAAATCTTCTGCACGTTAAATACCAGGGTATGGACACCATCCTCTCTTCTCCTCCATCTTTCACATACGCAGAGGAGAGCTTGGGCCCAGGCTCGAAGAAGCTGCTTGGGCCAGTGTTGTGGAGCAGTTAAGCCACTGCTTGTGATGCCATCATCACGTATGAGTGCTTGTTAGAGTCTTGGCTGGCACTTCCGATCCAGCTCTCTCTCTGCTAGTGAACCTGGGAAAGCAGAGGAAGATGCCAAGTTCTCAGGCTCCTGACACCTATGTAGGAGACCCAGATGGAGTTCCAGGCTGCTGGCTTTGGCGTGGTCTAGCCCCAGCTGTTGAAGCCATCTGGGGGAGTGAACCAGCAGATGGAAGATCTCTCTCTGTCTCTCCCTCTCTGTAATTCTGCCTTTCAAAGAAATAAAAAAGTCTTTAAAAAAACAAAAACAAATAGAAGCTGCTTATCTTTGGCTTAGCTGGCTGTGCTGGCGCTAGTCTGAGAACAGAGCAGATGAACTGAGTGAGTCGCTTGGGCCCCTGCTGGCTGGAGCTGAAGGACAGTGCCGTTTCTAGAAAGCAGGAGGGCTGCCTACAGGGACTGTGGGCTGCAGCGGGGCACCGGGCTGACCATATTTTGCCTCTCCCCTCCCAGAGTGATGGATGTAAATCAGGGCTTGTTTGTTTGGATGGGGCTAATAATGCTGTTCAAGGGAAAACCATTCATGTGCCCTGCGTACTAACTCACACACTCATCTTTCTCTGTTTAATTTGTATGATAAGCTCACAGTTTGTTAGGCATGAGCAATAATGACTACTTCTAGTGTGAAAGTGCTACCTCCTGTTTGGCTCCTCTCCCTTCTGGTTTACAGATACTCATCCACAATCCCTTGTGCCAGACCTGCGGGGCCATAATGTGTTTTGGATTCAGATGGCTTGGGGTTTCAGAAAGGGGAGGCAGTGCATGTGTGATATGGAATGTAATGCCTCTAGCAGAGTTTGGGGATGCATCCTTGACCAGATGCCATAACCCCTGTGCAGAAAGGGTGACTGTTCACTCAGTAGGGCCAGCAAAGGCTGTGAGGAGCCTCAGGCACTTCAGGCTGTGCCACCAACTGGATTTTGATGAGAAAATCCATTAAAAGAAGCAAAAGGATTCTGAGTATTTTTGGATTTCAGGAATGTGAATGAGAGGCTGTGGGCCTGTACTCAGATTTTCTCCTGGTGCTGCCTTCCCATGATTCATTGCTCACTTCCCTCAGAAGCACACCTGCACAGTCTCATGTTTCTTTCAGGGCTCTCATTTTCCGACTTGTTTGTCCCTCACGAAGGCCTCAGAGTGCTGCCTTGCAAATAGCAGGTGTTAGTTTTTGTTAACTGAACACTCTTTTGAGATAAAAGTTGTGTTATCAGATTTTTTCCTCTCTCTCTCTCTCTCTCTCTCTCTCTCTCTCTCTCTTTTGCAGTCGATGAAGCTGACCCCAGGGATTAAGGGGCTTGGTCCCTGCTGAGAGGGAGTGTGTGTCACTGCAGTACTTTGTTCTGGCCTTTCCTGTGTGTTTGTACACAACAGCAGTGATGGTTTGTAAATACTCCCAGAGTTCAGAAGGACAGGAAGCTGGGTTGGTTCTAAAGCTACGCTCCTTGGTACGGGACAATTTTGCCTCCCTACTCCCCCTCATCCTCCTTGTAGATAGGGGGAGTGGATTTGGCAAAGCCTGGAGATGCTTTTGTTGTTACAGTGGGGCAGATGTGGTACTGGCACCTAGAGGGCAGAGCCAAGGATGCTTCCAAACATCCTACAAGGCATAGGGCATTCCCCTCGACCAATACCTGGCCAGTCTCACAAGCCGTTAGTGTTGAGGCTGACCATTTAGCCTAATTCAGAAAAGACTCTAATCAGAGCTGTTGAGTTGGATGATACAACTGATTGCTTTCTGTATGAGTTTGAGCGTACCCCTTACCCTACTGCAGACACTCTGCAGGTACAGCGTCCATTCCTGTTCCCCAAACCCTACACACCATGTCAAACCTGCCCTGCTGCCATCTGCATGAATGCTCCTCTGACAGGGGTGAGGGTTTGTAGCCCTAGCCTGAGGACTGACCTCAGAGGGAAGTGAACAATTGAGCCTCTCTAGCTGATGCTGTGAGAAAGTGAGAACCCTGTCAAATCAACCAAATGAACGTCTTTAAGATCAGAAGGACAATTTTGTCTTGCCAGACTGGAAGGCAAACTCTTGCCTTTGGTAACTCCTGAATGACCAGCAGAGGGCAGACCATGCGTATCTAAAGGAAAAACACAGCTTGGGCTCCACCTCCAAGCAGACTCAATGCCAACAAATGCAGGCAGTAGCGGGTGGGTCCATCACCTCTCCAGGCCATTTTCTGTTTCCATGTTATTGCTGACCATGATTATGGTTATCTCAGGCAAAATTCTGTATCTGGAAGGGTTCTGTTTCTCTTTTTTTTGTTGACAACTATTTTGAGATGATTTGAAAATCTTAAAAAGTTATTTTTCCAATTAAAATATATGCTTATTAGAGAAAATTTGAAAAGTAATATAAAAGCACAAAGCTGTTTTTAAAACTGTCCAGAGATGACCACTGCTATGAGCTTTTTGGTGCTGTTTGCTTTCCAATAAGTTCCCTATGAGAACTTCTGAAATGTATTTGAAGCAATGACTCATGGGGTTCCTGACACATTGAGAATGTGTAAGTATGCTGTGTGTTCTTGTTTGTATGCCTTTGTTCCCAGCTCGACTGGGAATTCTTTCTAATCTCTGCAAATCCAAATCCTAGATATTCTTTAAGGTCAAATTAAGCATTTTCTTGTTTCTTCCTAGCAAGAATGGATATGTTTTCTCTATATTTTTGGGCCATGTTTTTATGACTCTATGGCAATTGCTACCTTTTGCCTTATATTATCATTTATTTATTTTTTTTATTTGACGGAGTTATAGACAGTGAGAGAGAGACAGAGAGAAAGGTCTTCCTTCCGTTGGTTCACTCCCCTAATGGCTACTACGGCCGGCTCTGTGCTGATCCGATGCCAGGAGCTGGGTGCTTCCTCCCAGTCTCCCACATGGGTGCAGGAACCCAAGCACTTGGGCCATCCTCCACTGCCCTCCCGGGCCACAGCAGAGAGCTGGACTGGAAGAGGAGCAACCGGGACTAGTACTCAGCGCCCCAACCGGTGCCGGCAGTGTAGGTGGAGGATTAGCCAAGTGAGCCACAGCGCCGGCCCTTATGTTATCATTTTTATGTACAATAGAATTTTCTTACTAAATGTAGATGTTGAATATGGGAATCTCACTTCATCTTCCTATAGTGTGCTAACATTAGATTTATCACAGAGTAAATATTCAAAAGTAGTTTATGAAAAGGAAGAAAGAAAAGGAAGAAGGAAGAAGTAGGGAGGAGAGAAAGAAGGAAGGAGAGAGGGAAGCAAATAAGAAGGTAGAAAGAATTGTTTCACTATAACCTACAAGAAAATTTTGAAGAGAGGAAGGTGGTATTCCAGTTTCATGGAGAAAGTCCAGAGAATCCAAGTGCTGACTAAGGTATGTAATGATACTCGGTGGAATTTTCTCAGATTGGAAGACTCAGAGTTTGGGCATTGTTGTGAGTTGAATTGTGTCCTCCATGATGACATACTGAAGTCCTAATCTCTAGTACTAATGACTATCACCTTATCTGGAAATAGGGTATTTTCAGATGTAATAAAATTAATATAGAACAGACTGGATTAGAATGGACCCTAAATCCAGTGACTGGGATCTGTTTAAGAAGAGGGATATTTGCTCCTAGGGACAAATAGAAGGAGGACAGCCATGAGAAGATGGAGGCAGAAATTCCTACAAGACAAGGAATGCCTGGGGTGGCTGGCAGGTGGCCACCAGAAGCTGGAAGCAGTAAGGAAGGCTTCCTCTCTGCAGCCTTCAATGAGTGGATGCTCTGCTGTTGAGTTCAGACTTCTCCCCTTTAGAACTGTGAGGAAATATACTTTTTGTAGTCATTGTTATAATAGCCCAGGGAAATTAAAGCACCATGGGAGGAGCTCTCAGCTTCAGCAGACCCACCTGGGGAATGAGAAGTCCGAGGGATGTTTGGAAGGAAGTCAAAATTCCAAGGAAATGAAGGGAGTTCTTGATGAGGGTCAGACAGAAGGGAATTGTTTAATGGGTCCAGAGATTACTTTAAGTTGTTTCTTTGCCAAATGCTAGCACAAAAATGTCCTTCTTCTTCTGTAACTTATTTTTCAAGGGTTTAGTTCTTCCTGAAGGTCTTTGAAAAATGTTGAAAAAGTTTAACCTTCTGAGTTCTCTTGGGTCATCAGCTGACTAGTTTCAAATGCAGGTAGCAGTGCCAGCACTGTCATCTCATGAAAGGTTGCAATAGATCATGAGAAAAGCTAAAAGTGATGGTAGCCATCAAGATCAAACTCAGAAGGAAAAAAATACAACCATTCATTTATCTAGGACCATCATGAGGGTATTACAGGATTCTGAAGATTAATTTACCCTGGGATAATATTGCCCAAGGAAGGGAACAGTTTTCTCTCTGAAGACCAGATGCCTCCTCTCACCCCCATGGCCCCAAGATGGAGAGACTGATTCTTAGGATAAAACAGCTGGCTGGATGTTGCCATCACCCTCCAAGGTAGGACAAATAAGTCACTGGCACCTGGATGCTTTCCTCAGGTTATGTGCCTTTTGCTTTGCATGAACAAGGACGAAGGTGATGGTGGCAGGAATGGATGGTAACTGCTATGACAAAAGCAAACACTATTCCAGAAGGAATTTTGGCCTAGGTACCCAGCAGCGTTTAGCACACAGTCTCTACTCGATGCGAGTTTGCTAAATGAATGAATGAATGAATGAGTGGGGTTGGATCTCTTAGAGCAGTGCCCTTGATTGCTTTGTAACTAGGTTTGTTCCTGGAATTTCCCAGAGGGATGTCTAGGCGTGAGGAAAACTCAGATGATCATGACAGTGTGTGACTAAAGTCATTAATTTAGAGTTATAATGAGTTTTGGTTTCCCCATATTACCTCCTGTCATTTCAGGATCACTGGCTTCTGAGCACATTAGTGGGCTGGTATTTGATTCCAGAAAAAAGAATTCACGGATGCTGTGACTGTCGCTGTCTTCAAAACCAAAGGCAACCCTGTTGACTGTAGTAACGATAGTGACATTTCTGCTTTTAGTTCCTTCAAGTCCCTAGATTAAGTTCTTATTTGGCTAAAAGTATGCTGCCATTTGAGTATTTCCTGCCTTTAGGATTTAATTCTAATTGATTTGTTTAACATTTTTGGTGCCTCCTATGTGCCAGGACTGAAGAGTTTTCAGTGAACAAAATGCCTCCATGGGCTTTAAATTCTAGTGGAGAAGAAATGATAATAAAAAAAATTAAAGCAATATCAGGGTTTGGTACATGTGATAAACATGAAAGAGATATCAAATAGGAATCCTGGGATGTGGGTGGAAATGATGGAGAAGAGAGATATATTTTAAAGAACAAAATCAAGAAGTTTGTTTTAGCTACTTTGACTTGGAAATGCATATTTGACTACCAGACATCATTTTCTCTTGATGTCAGATTTATATACGGATGTGTGTGTGCATAAAATAGTCTAAAGAAATGTGATTGAATTAAAGGAGTGCTAGACAGGGAGTTAGGAAACCTGTACTTAATCGTGGCAAAACAAAGCACAACAAAGAGAAAGGAAGGAAGAAAAAGCTATGTGACCTTGGGTAAGTAACTTAATCTTCTTGGGTCTTGTTTTGTCTTTAAGAAAATTCATTGGGGTGCTTCAGTGCTGCAATCGGTACCATGCAGTACTTATAAGAAGATTCATCAGGATTATCTCTTGATAATATTCTTTACTCCCATCTTGTTCATTGTGAAAACATTAATATTATATTCAAATACTGTAATTCTGGAATTGTGGGTTTCTACTCTATTACCCTGGACTCTTTTTTTTTTTTATTTTTTATTTTTTTTTTAATTTTTTTTTTTTTTTTGACAGGCAGAGTGGACAGTGAGAGAGAGAGAGACAGAGAGAAAGGTCTTCCTTTGCCGTTGGTTCACCCTCCAATGGCCGCCGCGGCCGGCGCGCTGCTGCTGGCGCACCGCGCTGATCCGATGGCAGGAGCCAGGAGCCAGGTGCTTTTCCTGGTCTCCCATGGGGTGCAGGGCCCAAGCACCTGGGCCATCCTCCACTGCACTCCCTGGCCACAGCAGAGGGCTGGCCTGGAAGAGGGGCAACCGGGACAGAATCTGGCGCCCCGACCGGGACTAGAACCCGGTGTGCCGGCGCCGCTAGGCGGAGGATTAGCCTAGTGAGCCGCGGCGCCGGCCTACCCTGGACTCTTAGAGTAGCTACCAAGCAGTAGAATGTGGTCAATATAAAAAGTTTTTCATGAAGGTAGAGCTATTTGGGAAGAGCGGTAGTACGTTTGTCTGACCCTTCCCTACTCTATTACCAATGACTAGAGCAAGACAGATCCATGACAAAAGGAGTTTGTCATTATCGTATATGCCAGGTCCTGCAGAATTGGTATGTTTTGCTTGGTCACTACTCAAGATGTTGTGCTGTGAGCATATTATGAAGGAAGCAACCTCTGCTGCTTGAAGTTTAATCTCAGGGGTGAAATCATGCTTTTAGGTGGTGACTACCATCTTACTTCTCCAAGACAATGTACCATATGGCCACCTACATCAACAGTGAAACTTAGTGGGGGTTGTCTCAGTTGTTCTATTATTTGGCTGCTGTATGCCATGTGGCATTGCTACTGAAACTCTTTGGGAGCTCATTCCACCAATGCCTCCCTGTCCAGACAACCCTTGTTGTTGCTGATTTTCCTGGTCCCTTTTGCTCTGTGTCATTTATTGACTTTTCCTCTTCCCCACCTTCTTTGTATATAGCGTTCTTCCCATCAGGTTCTATTTGTGGTGTTTTCTTTCTTTTTTCTTCTGTGCACACTTTCCAGGCCAGATTATTTTCTGTATTTGCATCTTCTACGACTTAGATAACATTGACTTCTAAATCGTCGACTGTGACCTCTCAGGAGCTTTCTATCATCATATGATAATTAAGCATTTCTGTTTATGTATCTTTTGGGCTGTTCCACATGGCAGATCCAAAAGTTATATCCTAGTTATCTCCTCCTCCTAAACTGTTCCCCCTCTATTGCTCTTGCATCTTGCTTAATATTATCATTGAATCATTTGAGCTAGAAGTCTCAAAGTCAGCGTTGCTTTTTTTTAATTTCCATCTTTATTTGTTTATTGTGATAGTTAGGCTCCATGATGGCCCCAAATTATTCTCATCTCCTTGTATTCACATTTTTTGGTCCCTTCTATGATGTGTCATGGTTGGTCTATGTGACGAAAGACTATGTGAGAAGTGAGCTGCCAATGCGAGGATGTTGGAGAAGTTGCCAGTTTGCTCTGGTCTGTTTTGGGTTCCCCTGGGGGAGGCCAGCTGTCAGCTCATAAGGATACTCAAGAAGCTGCCTGGGGAAGTCCACATGGCAAGGAACAGAAGCCTCTTGCCAATAGTTAGCTTCACCCTGCCACCCATGTGAGTGAACCATCTTGGAAATGGGTCCTTTAGCCCTAGTCAGACTTTCAGATGATGACAGCCCTGGCCAGCACCTTAATGGCAGCCTCATGGGAGAGCCTGAGGCAGAACCATGGATTAAGCTATTCTCTAATGTTCTGATGCACACAAACTGTATTTGTCTTTGTTCTATGATGATAAATTTTGGGATAAATTGTTGTATAGGAATGGATGACTAAACCATTGATAAACCACATTTTGTTAGTTACTAAATTCTTATTGATATCGCAATCTAAATAGTTATTAAATATAATTCATTTTCTTCAGCTTTACCATTGTTGCTCTAATTCTGGATCTTTATCATCTCTTTCTTTCTATCTCTCTTTCCTGTTTTCTTGTAATATTTCCCTATTTGTTTTCTTGCTTATAATTAACTTCTATCTCAACCTATCCTGCATGTTGCCATCAATCATATTTTAAAATAGAAATCAGTTGTGCAGCAGTTCAGGATAGTCTGCAGTTTTGCTGTAGCAATAATCTGAAAATCAAGGTGGCCAAGAAAACAAAGGCTTCATTGTCACTTGTGCTACAGGTCCGCTGTCATTCAGCAGAAGGGCTTTGCTCATTGTGACCATTACTCAGGAGCCCATGCTGTCAGAAAACACACTATACACACACACACACACACATAAAATAAACCTTAAATATATATACATATATTATATACATATTATATACACATATATAATATATACATATATACATATTATATATACATATATACATATATATTTAAGGTTTATTATTCGAAAGGTAGAGATACAGAGAGAGAATGAGGGCAGAATGGAGGGAGAGAGGGAGATAGAGAGAGAGAGATTTTCCATCTGCTGGTTCACTCCCCGAATGGCTACAACTGCTGGCATTGTGCTGGGCTGAAGCCAGGAGCCAGGAGCTTCTTCCAGGTCTCCCATGTGGATTCAGGGAGTGGTCCAAGGATTTAGACTGTCCTCCACTGTTTTTCTAGGTACATTAGCAGGGAGCTGGATCAGAAGAGAGCAGCTAGGACTTGAACCTGCACCCATATGGGATGCTGCTGTTGCAGGATGTGGCTTTCTGTGCTACACCACAATGCCGGCCCCAAAACCACTATTTTAAAATTGCTTACCACTGGCTAGAAGTAAAAGAGAATGTAGAGAATATTCACAGGCTCTTAAACTTCCATCTGAAGCTGATCCGCTTCTGTTCATTTCATTAGCTAAAACAGACCGATGATCACTTCCAACTTTATGTGAACAGAGAAATTCTACCCTATCCTGCACCTGCTTACAACTTCTGATAGGTCCCCTCTTGCCTAAAGGCTAAAGACCAAATCTTTTGCAGAGCTGTCAGGCCCTTTGTGATTTGGATTCATTCTGCTTTTTTTAACATCCTCTCCTGCCACTTCTCACTTTTCATCCAATGCTGTGCTCTAATTACACTGAATTACTCTCCTTTCTGGAATGTTCTATGTACTTTCTTGCCTCTTTGCCTTTGCCCATGTTGTTAAATTTGAGCAACGCCTATTTATCTGACAAGCCAATCCAGGCCTCCATAAATAATCACTGTCCCCTTTGACCACATTCCTCTTTGTAAATACCTCCATTATAGCATGGCTTTCCTTACATCACAGCTTCCTGTGAAGCTGTTTGTTTTCATGTCTGTCTCCTCTCAAGCCCAGCGCTCTTTCAGAGCAGGAACAGTGACTTACATTGTGTGGCTTGTGCCCAGCACGGAGCCTGGCATGTTGTAGAAGCTTGAGAAATGTTTGCTGAATGAATGTGTAAATATCCTCCCCTCACAGTCCTTGAAGGTTAGTCACACGCTCTGATCCACAGCCTTTTAGGGAGTTCTGCCATCTTACTTGTTTCCCACTATGTCATTTTTTCCCACTTTCTAATAAAAGATTGACTCCTTGACTTAAATATCCCAGAACCTTTTTAGTCATTCTCCATGAGTTTCTTTTCCCATCTGGGTGACCCTTACTAGGTCTGATTGAACTCTCACTTGTGATCCTCAACTAATTTCAATGATACTTAATGCCAATACCTGTTGCACTGTCTGCATGTCAGACATGGTGCTTGACACCGGGAATCCTTTTGGGGACAACTGACCCTGAAGAGCTGGTGAGATTTGAGTTGAATGTCAGTTCTGTCTATAGCCAACTCTAGAAAGTGGCTGAACGCAGACCCAAATCAAGTAAGTCTCTGTCCTCAGAGCCCTAATTACTCATTGGAAGGCAGACTTCACATATTCTCTAAGGGAACAGTGACCCTTTTGGTCTTATCAGGAGATAGGAGAGAAGGGTAAGGGAACATAAGTGTTTGGGACCTTAGAGTGTAGAGACCACTTGCGGGGAGCTTCATATACATCATTACAGGTAAGGAAACCAAGGAACTTGCACGTTCATTCAGGAACTTTCCCATTGGTTCTTGGCTAACTTTCTTCAAAGAGGCATTGGCTCA
Organism: Oryctolagus cuniculus; assembly: GCF_964237555.1. Taxonomy (NCBI): domain Eukaryota; kingdom Metazoa; phylum Chordata; class Mammalia; order Lagomorpha; family Leporidae; genus Oryctolagus; species Oryctolagus cuniculus. Next base: position 123,211,538 of record NC_091437.1, on the reverse strand, counting down.
GTGCAAGTCCTCCACCATGTTGAAAAAGTAGCTCGAGGAATTGTCTTGCTGATTATGAAGTAATAATATCAACTCATTTACTCAAAGAACATCTTATGGCTTTTAATACTCATATTAGTGAACATTTACACTTTCTTGATCTAACTTTATTTTTTTCCACAATTCTACCATTTGGTTAAATGTTAACAATAGCCACATATGCTTTTTTTTTTTTTAAAGCTTTATTGATTTGAAAGGCAGAATTACAGGGAGGCAGAGGCAGAGAGAGAGAGAGAGAGAGGTCTTCCATCTGCTGGTTCACTCCCCACATTGCCACAATAGCCAGAGCTGCACCAAACTGAAGCCAGAAGCTTCTTCCTGGTCTCCCACACGAGTGCAGGCGCCCAAGCACTTGGGCCATCTTCTACTGCTTTCCCAGGCCATAACAGAGATCTGGATGGGAAGTGAAGCAGCAAGGACTAGAACTGGTGCCCATATGGGATGTCGACGCTGAAGAGTGGGGTTTTAACCTGCTGCACTACAGTGCTGCTTCCCTCCCCCCCGCCCAATATACTCTTTTGGATCCCATTCCATTCTGTCTTGTTTACAACTGATTTTTTGCTATGCAAGTTATCTTCTGCTTTCATCTGAAGTGCTTTTCAGTTGTAGTAAGTGTCTTATATGACAGAATTCTATATTTTTAAAATATTTATTTGAAAAGATAGGAGAGAGTGGGAGAGAGAGAAATCTTTTATCTGCTTGTTCACTCCCCAAATGCCTGCGACAGCTGGAACTGAGCCAGGCTGAAGCTAGGAGCCAGAAACTCTGAGTTTCCCACATGGGTGACAGGAACCCAAATACTAGGGCCATCACCTTCTGCATAATAGGTACATTAACAGGAAGTTGGAATGGAAGCAGAGGAGCCAGGACTCAAATTGGCAGTCTGATTGGAAGTAGACATACCAAGTGGTGGATTAACCTGCTCTGCCAAAGCACCCTCTTCAGAATTCTATTAACAAGACAGAAGAACTCACAAAGTTTTTATTGTGTTTTTACTTTTTTTCATTTTAAGTTCCTATTTTCTTTTTGTCTTTTATCAATGATATTATTCCTTAAGCTTGTGTTTTTCACTTTGAGTATCTTATCACTACTAAGAATGAATTTACTTTTTAAAGTTTTGTTTAAGGAATACAAACTTCATGCATTTATTTTTTCTCCAGAAACCTATTATTTAAGGAATAGAAACTTAATGCTTTTTGTAAATACAACTTTAGGATCATAGTGATTCTTCCACTGTACCCCGGCTTCCACCCACACTCTTAACTGCTCTTCCTCCTCCTTCTCTTATTCCCATTTTTATTTTTTACTAAGATCTATTTTCAATTAACTTTATATACATATGAATAACTCAATACTAAGCAAAGAATTCAATAAATCGTATGAAGAAAAAAAAACTGTTCCTCAACAGTCGAGACAAGGGCTATTCAAAGTCATTGCATCTTGGAGTGTTAATTTTACTTTTATAGATTATCTTTTAGGTGCTCTATTAGTTATCACAGATCAGGGAAAACATATGGTATTTGTCCTTTTGGGACTGGCTTATTTCACTAGTATTATGTTTTCCAGTTTCATCCATTTTGTTACAAATGACAGGATTTTATTTATTTATTTTTACTGTTGTATATTATTTCATGGTGTTTATATCCCATAATTTCTTTATCCAGTCCTCAGTTGATGGTCATTTGGGTTGATTCCATATCTTAGCTACTATGAATTGAGCTGCAATAAACATGAGTACAGATAACTTCTTCATATGTTGATTTCATTTCCCTTGGGTAAATTCTCAGGAGTAGGATGGCTGGGTCATATGGTAGGTCTATATTCAGATTTCTGAGGTATCTCCAAACTGACTTCCATAGTGATTGTACCAGTTTACATTCCCACAAACAGTGGATTAGGGTACCTTTACCCCATATCCCCACCAGCATTTGTTGTTTGTTGATTTCTGTATGAAAGCCATTCTAGCTGGGGTGAGGTAGAACCTCACTGTGGTTCTGATTTGCATTTCCCTTCTAGGTACACTTTTCCCTACAGGGCTCCAAACCAGACTCCTGCCAGGCTGTTCCCACAGCTTTTTTTTTTAAAGGTTAGATAGTATTTTATTTTATTTTTTAGAAAACTTTAATTTAATAAATATAAATTTTGAGAGTACAACTTTTGGATTATAGTGGTTTTTCCCCCCCATAACCTCCTGCCACCTGAAAACCATCCCATCTCCTACTCCCTCTCCTATCTCATTCTTCATTAAGATTAATTTTTAATTATCTTTATATACAGAAGATCAGCTTAGTGTATACTAAGTAAAGATTTCAACAGATTGTACCCACACAGACACACAAAGTATAAAGTACTGTTTGAATACTAGTTTTACCATTAGTTTGCATAGTACTACACATTAAGGACAGAGATCCTACATGGGGAGCAGGTGCACAGTGACTCCTGTTGTTGATATAACAATTTACACTCTTATTTATGATGTCAGTAATCACCTGAGGCTCTTGTCATGAGCTGCCAAGGCTATGGAGGCCTCTTGAGTTCAAAAACACTGACCTTATTTAGACAAGGCCATAGTCAAAGTAGAAGTTCTCTCCTCCCTTCAGAGAAAGGTACCACCTTCTTTGATGGTCCCTTCTTTCCACTGGGTTCTCACTCACAGAGATCTTTCATTTAGGCATTTTTTTGCCATGATGTCTTGGCATTCCATGCCTGTGAAACTCACATGGGCTTTTTAGCCAGATCTGAATGCCTTAAGGGCTGATTCGGAGGCCAGAGTGCTGTTTAGGGCATTCGCCATTCTATGAGTCTGCTGTGTATCCTGCTTCCCATGTTGGGTCGTTCTGTCCTTTTTAATTCTATCAATTATTATTAGCAGACACTGGTCTTATTTATGTGATCCCTTTGACACGTAATCCTATCTTTATGATCAATTATGAACTTAAACTGATCACTTAAACTAGTAAGATGGCATTGGTACCTGCCAACCTAATGAAACTTGGAGTCCATAAATACCATATGTTCTCCCTGATCGGTGACAATTGACTGAACACCAAAAAGGAAACCTGTTGAACTGAAATGGACACTATGGGAAACGGTGACTTGATCAGCATAGCCCTGACTGTTAATGAACAACTTAATACATTATCCTTCTTAGTAGTTTTTTTGTCTGTTCTACTTAATATGACTGGTCTAATTCTGTAATTAATACACAGTTATTCTTAAGTGTTGAAAATTAACTGAAATGTGATCCCTGTTAAACATAAGAGTGGGAATAAGAGAGGGAAGAGATGTATAATTTGGGACATGCTCAAGCTGACTTGCCCCAAATGGTAGAGTTAGAAACATACCAGGGGATTCCAATTCAATCCCATCAAGATTGCATGTACCAATGCCATCTCACTAGTCCAAGTGATCAATTTCAGTTCACAATTGATCATAATGAAAGGACTAAGAGTCAAAGGGAGCACATAAACAAGTCTAGTACCTGCTAACACAAACCGATAGAATAAATAAAGGGGAGAGTGATCCAACATGGGAAGTGAGATACTCAGCAGACTCATAGAATGGCAGATGTCCTAAATAGCACTCTGGCCTCAGAATCAGCCCTAAAGGCATTTGGATCTGGCTGAAAAGCCCATGAGAGTATTTCAGGCATGGAAAGCCAAGACACTCTGGCAAAAGATCTCTGTGAGTGAGATCCTAGTGGAAAGAACAGGTGTGCAAAGAAGGAGGTACCTTTCTCTGAAGGGAGGAGAGAACCTCCACTTTGACTATGACCTTGTCTAAACAAGATAAGAATCGGAGAACTCAGAGGGCTTCCGTAGCCTTGGAAACTCATGACTGGAGCATAGGGAGATTACTGATGCCATAGACAGGAGTGTCAATTGGTAAAGTCAACAACAGGAGTCACTGTGCACTTACTCCTCATGTAGGATCTCTATGCTTAATGTGCTGTGCATTGAGATTTAATGCTATAACGAGTACTCAAACAATATATTTCACTTTGTGTTTCTATGGGGGTGCAAACTGTTGAAATCTTTACTTAATGCATACTAAACTGATCCTCTGTAAAAAAAAAAAAAAAGAAATTATCAACTCCCAACTTGACTCTCACTGGGATTAAACATGACAAACGCAAAAACCAAGGTAATAAAAACAAGGAAGTCACCATGAAGCCCTCAACTGAAAAAGACACCCCAATTCAAGATTATGAGGATGATGACATAGAAGAAATGCAAGAAGCAGATCTCAAAAAATTGATAAGAACATTAAGAAGTTCTCAAAAACAAATTCTTGAACTACAGAAATCCTTAATGGACAAGATAGAAAATCTCTCTCGTGAAAATGAAATATTAAGGAGGAATCAAAATGAAACGAAACAACTAGTACAACAGGAAACGGATAGTGACTGAAGTGAAGAATTCAATAGATCAAATGAAAAACACAATAGAGAGCCTTACAAACAGAATGGGAGAAGCAGAAGAGAGAATATCGGACTTAGAAGACAGAGAACAGGAAAGGATACAGTCAAACCAAAGAAAAGATGAGGAAATTAGAAATCTGAAACATATTGTCGGGAATCTTCAGGATACTATTAAAAAACCCAACATTCGGGTTCTAGGAGTTCCTGAAGGCATGGAGAGGGAGAAAGGATTAGAAGGCCTTTTTAGTGAGATATTAGCAGAAAATTTCCCAGGTTTGGAGAAGGACAGAGAAATCCTGGTACAGGAAGCTCACAGAACCCCTAATAAACACGACCAAAAGAGATCCTCACCACGACACGTTGTAATTAAACTCTCCACAGTGAAACATAAAGAAAAGATCCTAAAATGTGCAAGAGAGAAACGTCAGATTACTCTCAGAGGATCTCCAATCAGACTCACAGCTGACTTCTCATCAGAAACTCTACAAGCTAGGAGGGAATGGCGAGATATAGCCCAGGTACTAAGAGAGAACAACTGCCAGCCCAGAATATTATATCCTGCAAAGCTATCATTTGTGAATGAAGGTGAAATAAAGACTTTTCATAACAAACAGAAATTGAAAGAATTTGTTGCCACTCGTCCAGCCCTGCAAAAGATGTTTAAAGATGTGTTACACACAGAAACAAAGAAACATGGTCATCAATATGAAAGAAGGTAAAGGAAGGAAACCAAGGAAGGAAAGCTCACAGCAAAAGATCACAGGGAATTCAAAGCATATATTAGATCTTATCTTTGGCAAATGGCAGGGCAAAGTTACCACTTATCATTAGTCACATTGAACGTGAATGGCCTGAACTGTCCAGTTAAAAGACACAGATTGGCTGATTGGGTTAAGGAACAAAACCCATCTATTTGCTGCTTACAAGAAACACATCTTTCCAACAAAGATCCATACAGACTGAAAGTGAAAGGCTGGAAAAAGATATACCATGCCAACAGAAATGAAAAAAGAGCGGGCATAGCCATCTTAATATCAGACACCATAAACTTTACCACAAAAACCGTTAAGAGAGACAAAGAGGGACACTACATAATGATTAAGGGATCAATTCAACAGGAAGATATAACAATTATCAATGTATATGCACCTAACTACAGGGCACCGGTTTATCTAAAAGATTTGTTAACGGACTTAAAGGGAGACTTAGACCCCAATACAATAGTACTGGGGGACTTCAATACTCCACTCTCAGAAATAGACAGATCAATAGGACAGAAGATCAACAAGGATACAGTAGATTTAAACGACACTATAGCCCAAATGGATCTAACAGATATCTACAGAACTTTCAATCCTACAGCTAAAGATTTTACATTCTTCTCAGCAGTACATGGAACCTTCTCTAGGATTGACCACATACTAGGCCATAAAGCAAGTCTCAGCAAATTCAAAAGAATTAGAATCATACCATGCAGCTTCTCAGACCATAAAGGAATAAAGTTGGAAATTAGCAACTCAGGAATCCCTAGAGCATATGCAAACACATGGAGATTGAACAACATGCTCCTGAATGAACAATGGGTCATAGAAGAAATCAAAAGAGAAATCAAAAACTTTCTGGAAGTAAATGAGGATAACAGCACAACATACCAAAACTTATGGGATGCAGCAAAAGCAGTGTTAAGAGGAAAGTTTATATCAATAGGTGCCTACATCAAGAAATTGGAAAGGCACCAAATAGATGAGCTTTCTATTCACCTCAAGGATCTAGAAAACCTACAGCAAACCAGACCCAAATCTAGTAGGAGAAGAGAAATAATTAAAATCAGAGAAGAAATCAACAGGATTGAATCAAGAAAAACATTCCAAAAAATCGGCCAAACGAGGAGCTGGTTTTTTGAAAAAATAAACAAAATTGACACCCCATTGGCCCAACTAACTAAAAAAAGAAGAGAAAAGACCCAAATCAATAAAATCAGAGATGAAAAAGGAAATGTAACAACAGACACCACAGAAATAAAAAGAATCATCAGAAATTACTACAAGGACTTGTATGCCAGCAAACAGGGAAACCTATCAGAAATGGATAGATTCCTGGACACATGCAACCTACCTAAATTGAACCAGGAAGACATCGAAAACCTAAACAGACCCATAACGGAGACAGAAATTGAAACAGTAATAAAGGCCCTCCCAACAAAGAAAAGCCCAGGACCAGATGGATTCACTGCTGAATTCTACCAGACATTTAAAGAAGAACTAACTCCAATTCTTCTCAAACTATTCAGAACAATCGAAGAAGAGGGAATCCTCCCAAATTCTTTCTATGAAGCCAGCATCACCTTAATTCCTAAGCCGGAAAAAGATGCAGCACTGAAAGAGAATTACAGACCAATATCCCTGATGAACCTAGATGCAAAAATCCTCAATAAAATTCTCGCCAATAGAATGCAACAACACATCAGAAAGATCATCCACCCAGACCAAGTGGGATTTATCCCTGGTATGCAGGGATGGTTTAATGTGCGCAAGACAATCAATGTGATACACCACATTAACAGACTGCAGAAGAAAAACCATATGATTATCTCAATAGATGCCGAGAAAGCATTTGATAAAATACAACACCCGTTCATGATGAAAACTCTAAGCAAACTGGGTTTGGAAGGAACATTCCTCAATACAATCAAAGCAATCTATGAAAAACCCACAGCCAACATCCTATTGAATGGGGAAAAGTTGGAAGCAATTCCACTGAGATCTGGGACCAGACAGGGATGTCCACTCTCACCACTGCTATTCAATATAGTTCTGGAGGTTCTAGCCAGAGCTATTAGGCAAGAAAAAGAAATTAAAGGGATACAAATTGGGAAGGAAGAACTCAAACTATCCCTCTTTGCAGATGACATGATTCTTTATTTAGGGGACCCAAAGAACTCTACTAAGAGACTATTGGAACTCATAGAAGATTTTGGCAAAGTAGCAGGGTATAAAATCAATGCACAAAAATCAACAGCCTTTGTATACACAGACAATGCCATGGCTGAGGAAGAACTGCTAAGATCAATCCCATTCACAATAGCTACAAAAACAATCAAATACCTTGGAATAAACTTAACCAAGGACGTTAAAGATCTCTATGATGAAAATTACAACACCCTAAAGAAAGAAATAGAAAAGGATACCAAGAAATGGAAAAATCTTCCATGCTCATGGATTGGAAGAATCAATATCATCAAAATGTCCATTCTCCCAAAAGCAATTTATAAATTCAATGCAATACCAATCAAGATACCGAAGACCTTCTTCTCAGATCTGGAAAAATTGGTGCTGAAATTTATATGGAGGCACAAGAGACCTCGAATAGCTAAAGCAATCTTGTACAACAAAAACAAAGCCGGAGGCATCACAATACCAGATTTCAGGACATACTACAGGGCAGTTGTAATCAAAACAGCATGGTACTGGTACAGAAACAGATGGATAGACCAATGGAACAGAATTGAAACACCAGAAATCAACCCAAACATCTACAGCCAACTTATATTTGATCAAGGATCTAAAACCAATTCTTGGAGCAAGGACAGTCTATTCAATAAATGGTGCTGGGACAATTGGATTTCCACATGCAGAATCATGAAGCAAGACCCCTACCTTACACCTTACACAAAAATCCACTCAACATGGATTAAAGACCTAAATCTACGACCTGACACCATCAAGTTACTAGAGAACATGGGAGAAACCCTTCAAGATATTGGCACAGGCAAAGAGTTTCTGGAAAAGACCCGGGAGGCACAGGCAGTCAAAGCCAAAATTAACTATTGGGATTGCATCAAATTGAGAAGTTTCTGTACTGCAAAAGAAACAGTCAGGAGAGTGAAGAGACAACCGACAGAATGGGAAAAAATATTTGCAAACTATGCAACAGATAAAGGGTTAATAACCAGAATCTACAAAGAGATCAAGAAACTCCACAAAAACAAAACCAACAACCCACTTAAGAGATGGGCCAAGGACCTCAATAGACATTTTTCAAAAGAGGAAATCCAAATGGCCAACAGGCACATGAAAAAATGTTCAAGGTCAGTAGCAATCAGGGAAATGCAAATCAAAACCACAATGAAGTTCCACCTCACCCCGGTTAGAATGGCTCACATACAGAAATCTACCAACAACAGATGCTGGCGAGGATGTGGGGAAAAAGGGACACTAACCCACTGTTGGTGGGAATGCAAACTGGTCAAGCCACTATGGAAGTCAGTCTGGAGATCCCTCAGAAACCTGAAGATAACCCTACCGTTCGACCCAGCCATCCCACTCCTTGGAATTTACCCAAAGGAATTTAAATTGGCAAACAAAAAAGCGGTCTGCAGCCTAATGTTTATTGCAGCTCAATTCACAATAGCTAAGACCTGGAACCAACCTAAATGCCCATCAACGGTAGACTGGATAAAGAAATTATGGGATATGTACTCATTAGAATACTATACCGCAGTAAGAAACAACGAAATCCAGTCATTTGCAACAAAATGGAGGAATCTGGAACACATCATGCTGAGTGAAATAAGCCAGTCCCAAAGGGACAAATACCATATGTTTGCCCTGATCGGTGACAACTGACTGAACACCAAAAAGGAAACCTGTTGAAGTGAAATGGACACTATGGGAAACGGTGACTTGATCAGCATAGCCCTGACTGTTAATGAACAACTTAATACATTATCCTTCTTAGTAGTTTTTTTTGTCTGTTCTACTTAATATGACTGGTTTAATTCTGTAATTAATACACAGTCATTCTTAAGTGTTGAAATTTAACTGAAATGTGATCCCTGTTAAACATAAGAGTAGGAATAAGAGAGGGAAGAGATATATAATTTGGGACATGCTCAAGCTGACTTGCCCCAAATGGTAGAGTTAGAAACATACCAGGGGACTCCAATTTAATCCCATCAAGGTGGCATATACCAATGCCATCTCACTAGTCCAAGTGATCAATTTCAGTTCACAATTGATCATAATGAAAGGACTAAGAGTCAAAGGGAGCACATAAACAAGTCTAGTACCTGCTAACACAAACCGATAGAATAAATAAAGGGGAGAGTGATCCAACATGGGAAGTGAGATACTCAGCAGACTCATAGAATGGCAGATGTCCTAAATAGCACTCTGGCCTCAGAATCAGCCCTAAAGGCATTTGGATCTGGCTGAAAAGCCCATGAGAGTATTTCAGGCATGGAAAGCCAAGACACTCTGGCAAAAGATCTCTGTGAGTTAGATCTCAGTGGAAAGAACAGGTGTGCAAAGAAGGAGGTACCTTTCTCTGAAGGGAGGAGAGAACCTCCACTTTGACTATGACCTTGTCTAAACAAGATAAGAATCGGAGAACTCAGAGGGCTTCCGTAGCCTTGGAAACTCATGACTGGAGCATAGGGAGATTACTGATGCCATAGACAGGAGTGTCAATTGGTAAAGTCAACAACAGGAGTCACTGTGCACTTACTCCTCATGTAGGATCTCTGACCTTAATGTGCTGTACACTGAGGCTTAATGCTATAACGAGTACTCAAACAATATATTTCACTTTGTGTTTCTATGGGGGTGCAAACTGTTGAAATCTTTACTTAATGCATACTAAACTGATCCTCTGTAAAAAAAAAAAAAAGAAATTATCAACTCCCAACTTGACTCTCACTGGGATTAAACATGACAATAGGTCTGATCTGATTTCATCATCATTTAAAAAAAATCATCTATTATTTTTCACTTTATGTTTCTGTGTGGGAGCAAACTGTTGAAATCCTTACTTAATGTATACTAAGCTGATCTTCTGTATATTAAGATAATCGAAATGAATCTTGATGTGAATGGAAGGGGAGAGGGAGTGGGAAAGGGGAGGGTTGTGGGTGGGAGGGATGGTATGGGGGGGAAGCCATTGTAATCCATAAATCGTACTTTGGAAATTTATATTCATTAAATAAATGTTAAAAAAAAAGATAATCGAAAATGAATCTTGATGTGAATGGAAGGGGAGAGGGAGTGGGAAAGGGGAGGGTTGTGGGTGGGAGGGACGGTATGGGGGGGAAGCCATTGTAATCCATAAATCGTACTTTGGAAATTTATATTCATTAAATAAAAGTTAAAAAAAAAGAAATTTGGAGTCCCATGGCACGTTTCTAGCTCTACCATTAGGGGTAAGTTCAAGTGAGCATGTTCCGAACTGTACTTCTCTTCCCTCTCTTATTCCCACTCTTATTCTTAACAGGGATCAATTTTCAGTTAACTTTAAACACCTAAGAATAATTGTGTGTTAATTAAAGAGTTCAACCAATGGTATTAAGTAGAAAAAGAAATTACTAAAAAGAATAAAATAGTAAGCTATTCCTCGACAGTCAGTACAAGGGCTGATCAAGTCATTGTTTCTCATAGTGTCAGTTTCACTTCTACAGGTTTCTTTTAGGTGCTCAGTTAGTTGTCACAGATCAGGGAGAACATATGATATTTATCCCTTTGGCACTGGCTTATTTCACTCAGCACGATGTTTTCCAGATTCCTCCATTTTGTTGCAAATGACACTGTTTGCAAATGACTGGATTTCATTTTTTTTTTTTTACCGCTGTGTTGTATTCTATAGAGTACATATCCCATAATTTCTTTATCCAGTCTTCTGTTGATTGTTCCCACAGCTTTATTGCCAGTGGCTTGGGCCACTGCAGTCTGTCTCACCTCAGTGCAAATCTGGTGCTGAGGCTCTTGGCTGCTGGGGTCCTGAGTTGTGCGTGTCCACACCCTCCATGTAGGTCCACACTGTCCCTCTAATTTGCATGGAGTTTCCTCTCCTTAACTCTTCCTTGAGACTGCAGTCTCTCCACTTTTTTTTTTTGACTTTCTTTAGACTAGAGCATTAAGCTCCGTACCTATTCCACCATCTTGAATTTTTTTCAAACTTTATGGATTTAATATATACAAATTTGGGAACATGGTGATTCTTGCCTCCCCACTTCTCTCCCACCAATACTCCCACACGTCTTCCTCTTCCCTCTCCCTTTCCCATTCTTAATTTTACAAAGGACAAGTTTCAGTTACTTTTATGTGAATAAGATTAACCTTACACCAAGTAGAGAGTTCACCAATTAATATGAAGAGACAAGAAAAAAGGACCAAAAACTGATGAATACTTTTGAGACTGTCAGAGGAAACCATGATCTTGGCTGCTATAAATTAGTGAAAGTGAGTTTTGGGTTAGTACTAAACTAGCTAAATGAAATTTATTCCAAGGAATAATTCTAGGACCTTTATCCCCAATCTCCAATGCCCCCAAAACCATCCTTTAGGGAAGTATCTAGCAGTAGAATACCATGGGATAAAGCATGAGTCAGAAGCTGGTGATCTGGTCTCTGGTTCTTTATGCCTTAGTGTTAGTCATGTCTCCAGACTGGCAACAAAATAATAGCAACAATGTCAGGTACAGTGTCATCTGTAAAGGACAACCCACAGAGTGTCCAGGGGCTCTTTATTAAGAAGGAGAGATGCCCACAGAAGACTTCTTGCATCTCATTGGCCATTGATGGGTATTGTGTCCTGAGCCAATCACTCTAAAGGAGTAATAGTCCCCTTAGTAGGATTTCCTTTAACTGGGGTGAATTATCTTCCCTTGAGCCACTTGGCTGGGTAGCACCTGAACAAAACTAAGGTTTTGTTAGGAAGGAAGAAGGAGAAATGAGCATTTGGCATGCAAACAATCGTGGCCCTTATACAATGCCAGCATAGTTCAATGTGATGCAGATGATGGGTAGTTATTTTGGTTTCCTACGATAACATGAAGACATCAGGAAACACCAGTGTAAGTTACTTGGTTATCAGGGTAGTTAGGAAGCCATACTGAGTAGGGGCATACAATATGCTGTGAAGTTTCATAGTTGAGAATACATTTATATATAGGACTGCTATGTTGTTGTTCTGTTGATGAGCTCTTGCTTCCACAGGGGAAAACAGATGTTTAGAGCAAAGAGTTAGCTAAGTAGAGAGAAGAAATGAATCCAAGTTCTGCTGCACAATATTCAGGTGTTTCATCAAGCTAGCTGCTGGAGTCCCTGGGGAGAAGGTGAGATGCTCTGAGTCAGATGTGTGTGCATAAGTAGGAGATCAAAAATAAATTAGCCCTTTGCTGCATCGAGCCGCCTGTGGTGGTGTTTAGTCACATCAGATTTCTTATTTATTCACGTGAACAGCAGGAACTAACAGGTGAATATAACAGATAGGACTTGATCCAGACCAACTCTCCCTTGGGAAGCGTGGGGGCATTCTGGATCATTCACAGCAGTGGATGAGAGCAAGAGCACAGCACAGTTATTGTGAACTGGCGGTCAGAAGAGTTTCTTTTCAACGACTCTGACTTGCATATGAACATGAGCAGGTCTGCTATGTTGTTACAGAAAAATCTGTCTTCAGAATTAGAAATCTCTCCATTTCCCTCTGCTACTGTTCTTTGGGCTTCTAAGATGGAGTAATAGTCAAGCTTTGCATAGCCTAATCCTTCTTAAAATGCTCTTTTCTGTCTTGTATACCTGGAAGATTTTTGTGAATTTATGTGAGGCTCTGGAAATCCCCGCTCAGTGAAGTGGCTGAAGTCTTCCATCGTCTTCTGAATTTCCCCAGAAGGTGACAAGCTGTTCCAGTTTTCCTGGGCCTAGAGTGGGGAGGAAAGGTGTCCAGAGACATGGATTTTCAGTGCTAAAATCACAAAAATCCAGGGATGAGTTGAGAATCCTGAGACATTAGACACTTAAAATTTTATGTATGTGTTTTTATTTATTTGAAAGAGTGACAGGGAGTGAGATCTTCTGTCTGCTGGTTCACTCCCTAAATATGTGCAAGAGCGAAGGCTGGGTCAGGCCGAAGCCAGGAGATAGGAACACCATGCAAATCTCCTAGGTGAGTGGCAAGAGCCCAAGAAGTTGAGACGTCATTTGCTCCCTCCCAGAGTGCATGTTAGCAGGAAGCAGAATTGGCAATGGAATGGTGACTCCAATGCAGGCTTCTGGTAGGGAATGCAGGCATCCCAAGTGCTGGCTTAACTGCTGCACCAAAACTCCCACACATCAGTCACTTGAGAATAAGGAGGAGAGAGAACCAAACAGGATGGAAAGCAGGAAGCAACGGGAGAAGGGAAGTAGTGAAGTATTGATGAAGTTCTCACAAATATTCATCTTCAAACTTTAAAATTCATTATACATTTCAGGTTTTGAAAAACATTGAGTGAGAACAGCTTTAAGATGGAGATTAGCCAAGGTGTTGCATTTTTTCTCTTTAATTTACATATTTTTTTTAAAAGATTTATTTATTTATTTGAAAATCAGAGTTACACAGAGAGGAGAGGCAGAGAGAGAGAAAGAGAGAGAGAGAGAGAGAGAGAGAGAGAGAGAGAGAGAGAGAGAGGTATTCCATCTGATGGTTTACTCCCCAGTTGGCCACAACGGCTGGAGCTTTGCTGATCCAAAGCCAGGAATCAGGAGCTTCCTCCGGGTCTCCCATGTGGATGCAGGGACCTGAGGACTTGGGCCTTCTTCTACTGCTTTCCGAGGCCATAGCGAAGAGCTGGATGGGAAGTGGAGTAGCTGGGTCTCGAACTGGTGCCCATATGGGATGCTGGTGCTTCAGGCCAGGGCGTTAACCCACTGCGCCACAGCGCTGGCCCCATCTCTTTAATTTACATTTGTTAAAAAGTATTACTCTTAGTGTAGGGTTAACTTTGTGATCATTTAATAAACAAAGTAGATCTTTATAAAAATTAAGAGAGAATGGGAGAGAGAAGATGAAGCATTGGAGTGTAGGTGGAAGGGAGGAAAGGATGGGAAGTATTACTATATTCATAAATCTGTATATATAAAATACATGAAACTTGTATAATTTAAATAAAATTTAAAAAGTATTACTTTTTTCCCCAAAGAAACCTTTTTATTTAATGAGTACAAATTTCAATAAGTACAACTTTAGGAATATAGTGATTCTTCCCATCGTACCAACCCTGCCATTCCCACTCTTACCTCACCTTCTCCTCCCTTTCCCATTCCCAGTCCCATTCTCCATTGAGAAAAAAAAAACTGTTCCTTGACAGTCAAGACAAGGGCTGTTCAAGTCATTACTTCTCAAAGTGTCAATTTCACTTCTACAGATTTCATTTTAGGTGCTCTATTTGTTCTCACAGATCAGGGAGAACATTTGTCCCTTTGGGACTGACTTACTTCACTAAATATTATGTGTTCTAGATTCATCCATTTTGTTGTAAATGAACAGATTTCACTTTGTTACTGCTGTGTAGTATTCCATTGATAGATATCCCATAACTTCTTTATCCAGTCTTCAGTTGATGGGCATTTAGGTTATTCCATGTCTTAGCTATTGTGAATTGAGCTGCAATAAACATGGGGGTGCAGATAACTTTTTTATTTGCTGATTTCATTTCCCTTGGGTAAATTCCCAGGAGTAGGATGGCTGGGTCATATGGTAGATCTATATTCAGATATCTGAGGTATCTCCAAACTGACTTCCATAGTGATTGTACCAGTTTACATTCCCACCAATAGTGGATTATGGTTCCCTTTTCCCCACATTCTCACCAGCATTTGTTTGTTGATTTCTGTATGAAAGGCATTTTAACTGGGGTGAGGTGAAACCTCATTGTGGTTTTGACTTGTATTTCCCTGACAGCTAGTGATCCTGAGCATTTTTTCATGTGTCTGTTAGCCATTTGGATTTTCTCTTTTGAAAAATATCTGTTTAAGTCCTTTGCCCATTTCTTCACTGGGTTGTTTGTTGTGGAGTTTTTTGAACTTTTTATATATTCTGGTTATTAATATTTTTTAAAGATTTATTTATTTATTTATTTGAAAGTCAGAGTTACACACAGAGAGAAGGAGAGGCAGAGATAAAGATAGAGAGAGGTCCTCCATCCACTTGTTCACTCCCCAGTTGGCTGCAACAGCCAGAGCTGTGCTATCTAAAGCCGGGATCCAGGATCCTCTTCTGGATCTTCCATGTGGATGCAGGGGCCCAAGGACTTGCACCATCCTTTACTGCTTTCCTGGGCCATAGCAGAGAGCTGGATCGGAAGTGGAGCAGCCGGAACTCGAACTGGCGCCCATATGGGATGCTGGCACTGCAGATGGCGGCTTTACCTGCTATTCCAAAGCTCTGGCCTGAAATTATTAATCTTTTATCAGTTGTATAGTTTGCAAATAATTTCTCCCATTCTGTCAGTTGCCTCTTCACGTTCCTGTTTATTTTGCAACACAGAAGCTTCTCAATTTGATATAATTTCATTTGTTAATTTTGGCTTTGATTGCCTATGCCTCTGGGGTCTTTCTCAAAACTCTTTACTATCCCAATGTCCTGTAGGGTTCCTCCAATGTTCTCTAATAATTCGATGGAATCAGGTCATAGATTTAGGTCTTAAATTCATTTTGAATGGATTTTTTGTGTAAGGTGTAAGGTAGGGGTCCAGCTTCATACTTCTGCATGTGGAAATCCAGCTTTCCCAGCACCCTTTGTTGAAGAGACTGTCCTTGCTCCAGGGATTGGTTTTAGCTCCTTGGTCAAATATGAGTTGGTTGTAGATGCTTGGATTGATTTCTGGTATTTCTATTCTGTTCCATTGGTCTATCCATTTGTTTTTGTATCAGTACCAAGCTGTTTTGATTATAACTGCCTTGTAGTACGTCTTGAAATTTGGTACTGTGATTTCTTCAGGTTTGTTTTTCTTGTATAAGATTGCTTTAGGTATTTGAGGTCTCCTGTGTTTCTATATGAATTTCAGTATCATTTTTTTTTCTAGATCTGAGAACATTGTCTTTGGTATTTTGATTAGAATTGCATTGAATCTGTAAATTGCTTTTGGAAGAATAGACATGTTGATGATATTGATTCTTTGAATCCATGGACACGGAAGATTTTTTTCCATATTTTGTATCTTTTTCTCTTTCTTTCTTTAATGTTTTGTAGTTCTCATCATAGAGATCTTTGACATCCTTGGTTAAATTTATTCCAAGGGATTTCATTTTTCTCCCAATTTGAATCCCTTTGATTTCTTTTTCTTGCCTAATGACTCTGGCTAAAACTTCCAGGATTATATTGAATAACAATGATGAGAGTGGGCATCCATGTCTGCTTCTGAATCTCAGTGGGAATGCTTCCAACTTTCCCCCTTTCACTAGGACGCTGGTCATGGGTTTGTCATAAATTGCCTTGATTGTGTTGAGGAATGTTCCTTCTATACTCAATTTGCTTAAAGTTTTTATCATGAAAGGGCATTATATTTTATAAAATGCTTTCTCTGCATCTATTAAGATAATGATATTATTTTTATTCTTCAATTTGTTAATGTGATGTATCACATTGATTTATTTGCGAATGTGAACCATCCCTGCATACCAGGAATAAATCCCACTTGGTCCGGGTTTATGATCTTTCTGATGTGTTGTTGGATTCGATTGGCTAGAAGTTTGTTGATGATTTTTGCATCTATGTTCATTAGAGAAATTGGTCTGAAGTTCTCTTTCTCAGTTGCATCTTTTTCAGGTTTAGGAATTAAGGTGATACTGGTTTTGTAGAAAGAATTTGAGAAGATTCCCTCTTTTTGAATTGTTTTGAATAACTTGAGAAGAATTCAAGTTAGTTCTTCTTTAAATGTCTGGTAGAATTCAGCAGGAAAGCCATCTGGTCCTGGGCTTTTCTTTGTTTATTTCTCAGTTTATTACTGATTCAATTTCCATCTTGGTTATGGGCCCGTTTAGGTTTTCTGTGTCTTCATGGCTCAATTTTGGTAGGTTGTATGTGTCCAGGAATCTATCCATTTTTTCTAGATTTCTCAGTTTGTTGGATACACTGCTTTGTAGTAATTTCTGATGATTCTACTTATTTCTGTGGTATTTGTTTTTACATTTCCTTTTTCATCTCTAATTTTATTGATTTTGGTCTTCTTTTCATGGTTAGTTTGGCCAATGGTGTGTCAATTTTGTTTATTTTTTAAAAAAACCAATATTTGTTTTCATTTTGCTGATATTTTGTATTTTTTTTGTTTTAACTTTGTGTATTTCTTCTCTAATTTCAATTAGTTCTTTTCTCCTACTATTTTTTGGGTTTGGTTTGCTGTTGTTTTTCTAGATCCTTGAGATGCATTGGTAGTTCATTTATTTGGTGTCTTTCCAATTTGTTGGTGTAGGCACCAGTTGCTATAAACATCACTGTTAACACTGCTTTTGCTGTATCCCGTAAGTGTTGATATGTTATATTGTCATCTTTATTGATTTCCAGAAACTTTTTGATTTCTTTTTTGATTTCTTCAATGACTCACTGTTCATTCAGGAGTATGTTTTTCATTCTCCAAGTGGTTGCATATATTCTAGATATTTCTGAGTTGCTGATTTCCAGCTTCATTGCATTGTGGTCCAAGAAGATGCTTGGTATGATTTTGATTTTTTTGCATTTGCTGAGACTTGTTTATGGGCTATTATGTGATCTGTACTAGAGAAGGTTCCATGCACTGGTTAGAAGAATGTGTGTTCTGCAACCGTAGGATGGAAAGTTCTGTAGATATCTGTTAGGTCCATTTGATCTATGGTGTTGATTAACTCTGTTGTTTCCTTGCTGATTTTCTGTGTGGTTGATCAATCCATTGCTAAAAGTGGGGTATTGAAGTCCTCCATTACTATTTATTTGAGTCTATGTCTTCCTTTAGATCCCTTAACATTTATTTTTTTTAATTTTTTTTGACAGGCAGAGTTAGTGAGAGAGAGAGACAGAGATAAAGGTCTTCCTTTCATTGGTTCACCCCCCAAATGGCTGCTAAGGCCAGCGCGCTATGCCGATCTGAAGCTGGGAGCCAGGTGCTTCCTCCTGGTCTCCCATGCGGGTGTAGGGCCCAAGCACTTGGGCCATCCTCCACTGCCTTCCTGGGACACAGCAGAGAGCTGGACTGGAAGAGGAGCAACTGGGACAGAACCAGCATCCCAACCAGGACTAGAACCCAGAGTGCTGGCGCTGCAGGCGGAGGATTAGCCTATTTTGCCATGGCGCCAGCCAACATTTCTTTAAAATAGCCAGGTGCCCTGTAATTAGGTGCATATATGTTTATAATAGTTATATCTTCCTGTTGAATTGATCCCTTAGTCATTACATAGTGTCCTTCTTTGTCTCTTTGAATGGTTTTTGTTTTAAAGTCTATTTTGTCTGATATTAGGATGGCCACACCAGCTCTCTTTTGGTTTCCATTAGCATGGGATATCTTTTTCCATCCATTTACTTTCAGTCTGCGTGCATCTTTGTTAGTGAGATGTGTTTCTTGTAGGCAGCAAATAGATGGGTTTTGTTTTAAACCTATTCAGCCAGTCTGTGTCTTTTAACTGTAGAGTTAAGGCCATTTACATCCAAAGTGACTATTGATAAGTAATTACTTTGCCCTGCCATTTTCCCATAAATATTCCTTTTTTTTTTTTTACTTTGGATTTCCTTTGTACTTTTACTAGGAGATTTTTCTTTACCTTCTTTCATAGTGATGACCATGTTTCTGTGTTTCTGCGTGTAGCACATCCTTAAGCATCTTTTGTATGGGTAGATGGGTGGTGATAAATTCTTTCAGTTTCTGTTTGTCATGGAAGGTCTTTATTTCACCTTTGTTTATAAATGAGAGCTTTGCTGGGTATAGTATTCTGGGTTGACAGTTCTTTTCTCTTAGGACTCGGGCTATATCTCGCCATTCTCTCCTAGCCTATAGGGTTTCTGATGAGAAGTCTGCTGTGGGTCTAATTGAGATCCTCTGAAAGTAATCTGGTGTTTCTCTTGTGCACATTTTAGAATCTTTATGTTTTACTATGGAGAGCTTGATTACAATGTGTCATCATGAAGATCTTTTCTGGTCATGTTTCTTAGGAGTTCTATGTGGTTCCTGTACCTGGATGTCTCTTTCTTTCTCCAAATTGAGGAAATTTTCTGTTATTATTTCACTAAAAAGGCCTTATAATCCTTTCTCTCTTTTTCTACACCTTCAGGAACTCCTAGAACTCGTATGTTGGGTTGTGTGATAGTATCCTGTAAATTCCCAACAGTATTTTTAAGTTTTCTAATTTCTTCTTGTGTTTGTTCTGACTGTATAATTTCCTGAGCTTTGTCTTTTAAGTTGAATATTCTTTCTTCTACTTCACCAATTCTGTTCTTAAGGCTCTCCACAGCATTTTTATTTGTTCTATTGAATTATTTTTTCCAAGATTTCACTTTAAGATCTCAATTTTGTGGGAGAAATTTTCTTACATGTCATGTATGGATTTCATTAGTTTGTACATTTGCTTCTGATTACTTCTAAATAATACTATGATCAATTTTTTGAATTCCATTTCTGGCATTTTTTCAGTCTCATCACCTTCACAATCTAGCATTGAAGTGTTGTGTTCTTTTGGGGTGTCATGTTGTCTTCCTTGTTCTTGTTTTTTGGATTGGTGTACTTGTTATTGGAGATACTCGTTTGTTTTCCTCTTTGCTTTTTTGCTGTGGTGGCTTTGGATTATATCTGAGTTGAGTATTGGAGTGTCTGCTTTCAGGGAATAACTAGAGGTATGTGTTGGATGTGGCCAGGGATCTCTGTTCAGTGCTCCAGGGTGGAGGGTGCATCTGAGGTGATTCACCCAGGTTTGTCATGGTAAATCTCCTTTTTTTTAAATCAGAGGGGAGATTTCTTTTTGCTTATTGTAGACTTAGCTGAGCTCCTCTCCTCGAAGGAGACCAGTGCCTGAGTGCTAGCCTAGTGAGTATATTATTTGTCTGCTCTGCCACAAGGACAACACAAAGGATCTGTGCAATCTCAGTGTAAGATCAATTCCCTAGCAATGTCCCTCACCAGGTAATCAGGGAGCCCTGATCATGTGGAGCCTCCCACAGTGACTGCCCAAAATTCCAGTCACACCCTGAGTCCTCCCATGCAGCCTCAGTGTTTTCACAGTGCTGGCACACTAACCTCCCATAGTCATGAGTGGCCAGACCCCTGTATGTTCTCCCTACCAGCCTCAGGAGTCTCCACTTGGTTTGTTGCTGGGCATGGCTGGTAGAGCTGTTATGTATGTCCAAAATGGTGCTTGCTCTCTGTCAGCTTGTTACAAGACACCTTTGCAGGAGGATTGGTAGAGAGAGAAAATGTGCCCCTTCTTTGTTTTTCTCCTCTAGTTTGGCAGGTCCACTATCCCCCATGGGACTCCAAGCTTGAGTCCCTCTGGGCTCTTCCTGTAGCTTTTTCACCAGTGGCTTGGGCTGCTGCAGTCTGGTCTCACCTCACTCTCCAATGCTGATCAGAGGCTCTCGGCTGTTGGGGTCCTAAGCTGTGCTCGTCCTCGCCCTCCACGTAGATCCACTGTGTTCCTCCAATTTGTGTAGAGTTTCCTCTATGGTTTTATCCCTAACTCTTCCCTGAGACTGAAAGTATCACTTTTGATTGGAAGCAGGGGCTATTGAATTGTCCTGATTGCTTGGTCAAGCATTTATGAAACACTTTTTGTTTTAAGTTGTTTATTTATTTGAGAGGTAGAGCCACAGACAGGCAGAAGGAAAAACAAAGAGAAAGGTCTTTCATCCCCTAGTTCACTCCCCTAATGGCCACAAAGGGTGGAGTTGGGCTAATCCAAAGCCAGGAGCCCGAGCTTCTTCAGGGTCTTTCATGCAGGTGCAGGGGCCCAAGCATTTGGGCTGTCTTCTACTGCTTTCTCAGGCCATAGCAGAGAGCTGGATTGGAAGAGGAGCAGCTGGGACATGAATAGGCATCCAAATATTGGCGCCACAGGTGGGCGTGGGCACCCAAGTGCTGGTGCTGCAGGCAGAGGTTAGCCTACTATGCTACCGCACCGGCCCTTATGAGGCACTTTTTAAGAGCTACATCTCAGGACTTGCTGCTGTAGTTCCTTTTCATTCGTTCATTCAGCAACTATTCTGAGTGCTTATCATCTCAGGCTAACCTTGTAGGTGCCTTTATTCTGAGGACCCGTGACAAGGACCTGGTCCTCCCAGGGGGACCACTATCAACTCTTCCTGTTCAGGAAGATCTTTGTAGATTTCCAGAGTGGACTTGGGAGTAAAATGGTGTGCAAAACTTTGGCAATTTTGGCCACAGCTCAGTATTATTAGTATTTGAGACACCAGAAATGAAAGTAGCCCACTCCTGTTCTTTCTCAACTTCAGTGCAATCATGAGATGTGAAAAACAAATCATTCTTTGACTTCACTTCATAGCTTTGCTTCTCATCACTTCCTTTATCCACCTATCACAACTGCTTATAGTTTCCTGAAGTTGCTTGTTTCTCTTGGCTTCTAAGACTTTCCATGGACTGTCTACATAGGCTGGTACCTTCCAGAATGAAACCTGCTCCCATCCCCCCATTAATGGTTAATATAGAGGTGCCCCTGAAGTATCTTTCATCTTCACCATCACCTACTCTTTTCTAAGCTCATTACCTAATCTTTTCTAAGCTCTCATTGCTTACTGTACCTGCCCCATTGTTGTATTTATTGTTCAATAAGGAAATTACTTAGTTATCTGACTTTGTTACTAGCTTATAAGCTTTGTGGAAGTAGGACATTGCCCTGCTTACCACAAATCAGGTGCTTAATAATATTTGTTGAATAGTTTAAGACAAGAATAAAATAGTATTCTGCTAAAGCTATCATAAACAAATTCATGAGTTTTTGACATGAGCTGATACATTAGTCCAGTTTAAAAATAGCACTAGGAGCTGGCATTGTGGCATAACAGGTAAAACTGCTGTCTGTGATGTTGGCATCCCATATGGGCATTAGTTTGAGTCCTGGCTGCTCTACTTCTGATCTTGCTCCGTGCTAACTAGCCTGGGAAAGCAAAGGAAGATGGTCCCTAGCACTTGGGCCCCTGCACCCGCATGGCAGACCTGGAAAAAGCTCCTGGCTCCTGGCTTTGGATCAGCCCAGCTCTGGCCATTGTGGCCATCTGGGGAGTGAACCACTGGACGGAAGATTCTCTCTCTCTCTTTCTCTCTAACTTTGTCTTTCAAATAATTAAAATAAATCTTAAAATACTAAAAATATTTATTACTCAAGAATTAGATCAATGCTCAAAATGGATCCTGGCCCAGTGAGGCTAGATTAGGGAGCTAGAGACCCCTGCTGTGCCAGATGTTAGCTAACTTTTTAGTTGCTGGATCTAGGGAAAAGGGATAGGCCTCAGATCAGGGATAGGGTATGCTGGAAACATACTTGTTCACAAATTGGTACTGAAGTATTTCAGTACTTTTTTTTTTTAGTTTCAGTTTTTTTTCTAATAATCATAAGATTAACCATCCAAGTATTTCAATATGTTAACAACTATCATGGTCGTCCAGGTGCATTTGAGTCAAATTTTAGCCCTGGTCAGTTTCATTTTTCTCATTAATATGAATGCTGAAGAGTTTGCAGCAGAAAGAAAAAGGTTGTATTTTAAATAGCCTCAGTTTCCCTGGGTTGGGAAGACTTGTATGATCTTATCAGATGTGTTGATGGATGGAGATGATTCTTCATGCTGATTTCAAGGCAGAGCAGAGAGACATTGCTTTTGTCTAGAATTCTCTCCACTGAATACCAGGAAGATGGGGGCGCCTGTTGGACCACTCTCCCTGCTGTGCCATTTAGTAAGCCTTCATGCTTTGATGGAAGGCACAATAGTTGGGAAAGCTGTGGTGGGAATGGTGGCAGCTGTGTAGTGTTGGGGATTGTGTGCTTCTGTGGAACTTCCCAAGGGATATTGATTCTTAAATCGGAGAGTTTTGAAACAAACAACCAATTCCCCAAACTTGTTTTTTCAGAGTCTTAAAATGCCAGTGTAAAGTGTGAGATCATTAAGAAGTGAAAACACTTGTTCATATCTGAAACTTCTTTGTGTTTCCAAAGATTTTCAAATTTGGCTTCATTTTATTTAGCCATAGGGAGATGGCTGGTATAGATCTATAGGTCTATTTTGCTTGAGCACTGAATATAGAAAGGTGTTTAACTACAGCTTGGATGCTAATGAGTGCAAATTTTTAGCAACTCTGCCACATTCCCCAGTGAAATTGTGATCTAAAAGAATTATACAAAGCCATACTTTCTCTCTAAGCATACGAGATTTCCCATGGAAAAAGATAGAGTTCAGAAAGTGTGAGTTTATGTTATATGAGCTGTTTTCTACCTATTTTAATATATGCTTTGAAAGCACAGGGGTATTAGAGGAAGAGGAGAATGTAAGACCCAAGTTATGCGCTGAAAGCTCCTGGGGAATGGCTTGTGAATCATAATAGGATGTAAGCTGGTAAGAGATTGCATCAGCACTGAGACACACCTGATTAAGAGCTCACATCTAGTGGCCAGGACACCTGAAATAGCTGAATGAAAATAGAATCCCCCAAAGATCTTTGAAAATAAAATAGGACAGAAGCCCAGAGGCAAATCCAGAAATTGCTAAAGGCACCAAGAAAGGTCACAAAGAGTAAAAGAACACGGAATAGTGGAGGGAAGGGGGAGACCAGGAAGGGGTATTTCATTAAAATATGGTGTGAAAAACTATCCTATTAAAAGTAATACTTAGTATTGCTTATTCAAAGGAAATAACCTGAAGTGCAGGTCAAGATTTATGCTCCAAGATGTTCACTGCAATGTTATTTATCATAACTCAAGAGAAGGAACAATCTTAAAGGTCAGCAGTAGCATGATCAAACAAAGTACGGTGTGCCTCTCTAATAGACTGCATCACACAGCCACAGAAGAGAGGCTCTTCTGAAGTTTTCCATGCAGTGAGAAAATGTCCCCCAGACAATTCACTCTCATCCCTGTACGCAGAAAGACACCCTTTACGCTGCTGGTTAATTCACTGAAGTAGTAATGCCTGTTTTTCTGCCTATAATTTTTCTTTCTCCCCATTTTAAATGTGAAGGCAGGATTTGTAATTCTTGGCTGCAGAGATCTGAGCAGCAACCAGAAGCAGAAGGAAGTCAGTTACCTATCAAAATATTACTTTTGCAAACAGAAAATGACACAAATGTTTATTTTAAAATACAATTAAAATTCCCACTTTACATATCATGGAGCAAATTATGTAATATAATTTGGCAAAATAGTGCTACCTGCTCAGCCTGTGCTTCCACAGTGGAGTGTTCTCGGCTTCCTGTGCTTTTACTGCTTTAGCAGAGAGTGGGAAGGCTGGGCAAGGGTTCTGAACACGTGAGGACATTAAGGGCCATCCTGGGCTTTCCTGACCCATCTCTAAGGAGCACCCCTACTTCTATTAACAGTGACTTTAAGGCTTCACCTTGTGTACATACAATGTGTTGGGAGAGCCAAGGATGCCACAGAGCTGTTATCCTTATTTTAACCAGGGCATTTTATTAACCACTACTTCTACAGTAAGGTCTATGGTACTTCCTATCATTTGCTTTGGTTCAGTACAGGTTCAGGATTAAATATCTTTTGTTGTAATCCCTGTTTTCTGAAAGTGGGTAATTCATGTAGGGTCTGAATCACAACTTTTGAACCAGAACAGTGGTTTTCAAACTTATGCATTTAAACAGAGGAACAGCCCATTCTTCAAACTGACGCTATGTGGAGTTTAAGAGGTCAAGGAAATCAAAGTGGAGTGGCTGTGGTAAAGTGGAGATGGCAGGCCTCCAGCACCCCCAGGTCAGCCCAGCATCTGCTCCTTCCAGTTACCTTCCCTACCCAGGATGGCCCTCAGAACCCCAGGGCTCTGAGAGTACAATTAGAAAACCACAGATTCCAAACATGTTCGTGAGAATGAGTTCTAGTCTAGCCAAACCCAGGAAACAGAGACCCTGTAGCTTATGGATGGGCTAAGCTTATTACACACTACATTTTGCTGTGGTTTGTGGGAAGGTAGAGGAGAGAAAGACAAGGGTGTCCCCTTTTACTTTAGGAAATATTTGGATTAGGAAATATATTATCCCCTCCCCTGAACCTCATCATTTATTCTTTTCTTTGGACTATGAAATCCGAGAGTGAGATAAGACTGCTTTATGGAAGGCAATATAAAATGAAATTAAACCTCACATTTTAATATATTTGAGGGTCAACTGTACATTTGAGATATGAGAAGGAAAAATGCTCCAGCCGTGCT
The DNA here is from genome assembly GCF_964237555.1 of Oryctolagus cuniculus. NCBI lineage: Eukaryota > Metazoa > Chordata > Mammalia > Lagomorpha > Leporidae > Oryctolagus > Oryctolagus cuniculus. Next base: position 123,185,933 of record NC_091437.1, on the reverse strand, counting down.
GGCTCAGAAGGCTTTTGAGTTTTAAGGTTCATTTTGGCATGACAGATGCCTCCTCTTTTTCTCTTTTGCCAATTAAAATCAGACTTCCCAGTGTTCTTGCAAACCCATTTACCAATGACATGGCTTCAGAAGTGCCCTGGCATACAGAGCCGAGTCCCAGTCCTGGTACCCCTGTTTGGTTGCTGTGTTGGGAGTTGGGTATTTTCACTCTCTCTATTAGCTCCAATTTCTCCCTGCAAGGCGGGGGATGGGTCCATAAAAGTACTTACATCAGAGGAGGGTTTTTAAAATACCTACCATGATGCCTGGCACACTTTAAATGTACAATAAATATTGTGCCATTAGTTTGCGAGCCTCCAAAATAGTAATTTCTAAATAAAAAAAAAAAAGAAAGAAACCAAAATCATGGCTGCCCATTAGAATTACCAAGAATGCTTTTAAAACCACAAATTAGGGGCTGGCACCATGGCATAGTGGGAAAAGCTGCTGCCTGCAGTGCCAGCATCCCATATCGGTGTCACTTCAAGTCCTGGCTGCTCCACTTTTGATCCAGCTCTCTGCTGTGGCCTGGGAAAGCAGTAGACAACGGCCCAAGTCCTTGGGCCCATGCACCTGTGTGGGAGACCCAGAAGAAGCTCCTGGCTCCTGGCTTCAGATTGGTGCAGCTCTAGCTGTTGTGGCCAATTGGAGAGTGAACCAGCGGATGGAAGACCTCTCTCTCCCTCTGCCTCTCCTTCTCTCTCTGTATAACTTTGACTTTCAAATAAAATAAATCAATCTTTTTTTTAAAAAAAGCCCATGAATTACTCATAGCCAAGACCAACTGAATGAATGATTTGTTCCCAGGGTCTAGGCATCAGTCATTAAAAAATTCCTCACTAATGTTAGTATACAGCCAGGTTGACAGCCACTGGGCTACAATATGCAGCTGTGGGTGACAGTGCCTGATGGCGGAGGAACCCTAGGGATGCTCTGCCTCCCAGGAACAGGCAACTGAAGGAGCAGAAGCTGATGGTGATAGAGAGGATGGATAGGAATGGCTTTCAGAGGGAAGCTTGGAGATAAAAAAATCAGTTTTCAGTCCTTTAATGTTCATGGACCTTTACCATTTTCTTTTCTTTTTAAAGATTTATTTATTTGAAAAGCAGACATCGAGAAAGAGAGAGAGAGATTTACATTTGCTGGTTCACTTCCCAAATGGTCACAGCAGGCAGGACTGGACAAGGCAGAAGCCAGGAGCTTGGAACACCATCTGAATCTCCCACATGGATGCAGGGGCCCAAGCACTTGGACCATCCTCTGTTGCCTTCCCAGGCCATCAGCAGGGAGCTAGATGGGAAGCGGAGCAGCCAGGAGCCAGGACTTGAACATATGGGATGATGCTGTTGCAGGTATTATCTTAACCTGTTGTGCCAAATAGGCAGCCCTCCTTTACCATTTTCAAAGAGTTTTTCCATAGTTAACTCATTCATTCTTGTTAGTAATGCTGTGAAGGACTTGGGGCACAAACTGCCTGGTTAAGGAAAGGAAGGGATACTGAGTCTTGCTAGGGTTTTTATGTGATTTGTCTCTGAGATGTTATGTGCTAGAAGCTTGGTTCCCAGTGTGGTAGAACCTTTACAAGGTGGAGCCAGCAGAAGGGACTTAGGTTATATGGGCTCTACCTTCAGAAGGGATTAATGTGGTTCTCAAAGGCCTCATTAATTCTTAAGAGATGGGTTGTACAAATGCAAGGATAGCACATGTGCTTGGCCCCTTCTGCCTGTGGCTGATTCCTTTTCTATTTTCCCACCAAGTTGTGACACAGTGAAGGGGTGAGAGGCCTCCATCTGAGGCTAAACAGATAGGGCTACCTGCTCTTAGATTTTCTTCTCCAATACTGTGTGGTAAATGAAATCACTGACATTGGAATTCTTTTATAGCCACACAAAATGAACTAATATATGTCCCAAATAAATCTGGTGATTTGCCCTCAAATAGTATACCTGGTAGGCAGGGTCACAATGAAATCCACATTTCCTGGTTCTCAGTATTTTTCTAGGAGACCATTATGTCTCTTACTTAGTTCTGGCTGGTGGCTGTTCTTTAATGCTGCTTAACTAGTAAAGGGCCATACTAGAGAACCTCCTGGGAGTGTTTTTTTTTTTTTTTTTTTTTTTTTTTTTTTTTTTTTTTTTTGCCTCTTCCACAAATGATGTGAATAGGGTGAGAGAAGCTCTGAGGGGAGGTAAATATGGCTGTGTGATTCTCCACATTGCATTAGCCAGCCTTGCTCTCAGAGGTTTGAACACCAAGCAAGTGGACATAGTTAGGAGGAACTTGGTTTTGAATAAGGCTGATCAACAACAAATCTTGGTTGCTAAGTTAGGTGCCTGGGTTTTTGAAAGTTGAGTGAAGTTTGTGAATGGGAGACAAACCTATTACACGATGGATTTCAAGCTACATGTGTTGCCTTCCAGGAAAGCTGGCCGGGGAATACATGATGTTCTCACTGTCCCATGCAACTTCCTAGAAGAACCTGTTCTAAAGTAAACTGTGGTTTATGGATGTAGTCACTCGCCCAACTCTCCTCAGGGACAATAAGCAAAGACTGGATGCAGCTTGTAAGTGCACTGTGTCTTTGCCACTCTAGCACTGTTCAGTGAATCCAGCATAAGCTGTCTGGTTTCCCCACCCTTTGGGATCTGTTGCAACTTTAACTGTTGTAAGCAGAAGAAAGGTTTACAGGAATTGCCTCATCAGGCATTGCTTCTCAATTTGTGGTCTCATGATTGGTTACAGAGTTGATCTGGATTCAATGAAGTAAATGACCATAGCATCAGGATGTGGGTTGACCTTAAAAACAAGGACGATACTCATTCAGATGCAACCTTCTGGGAACCATTCATTTGTAACCGTGGAAGAGTCCATCAAGGTGTTTATCTCTGAGTGTGCATGTATGTCATGTATGTGTACCTTAATGAACGCTTGTTTTTATAATTTTTATTCTGAGATTTCAAACTACAAGTACAATTCCCTAGGACCTGAAGGAGTGAACAGCAACTATTTATTGTTAAGATTTTATTTATTTTGAAAGTCAGAGTTACAGGGTGGGGGGGAGGGGAGACAGGAACGGTGGTGGGGGTATGGAGAGGGATCTTTCATCTGCTGTTTCACTCCCCAAATGGCCACAATGGCCAGAGCTGAGCCAATCCTAAGCAGGGAGCCAGGAGCTTCTTCTGAGTCTCCCACGTGGGTGACAGGGTCCTAAACGCTTGGGTCACCTTACACTGCATTTCCCTTGCCATTATCAGGGAGCTGGGACACCACTGTTGCAAGTGGCAGCTTTACCTGCTGTGCTGCAGCATTGGCCCCTGAAGGGCAAACTATTTGGAAGTATATTTCAGGAATGGCTACTGAGAGAGTGTGCAGAAACCTCTCTGTTCCATTCTATAAAGATTTTGAAGACACAGTTGGAGAAATGTCAGAGTCAGGGTTTGCTCCCTGATTCTGATGCAGTGACTATGATGACAGCTTTGATAAGTTGTCAGGAGGAAGGATGGACATGTGAAGGTAAGCTGTGAAGAACAAAGCTCATGGAGTTGTCAGTCACCCACCACCCTCTGGTTCTTCCAATGTGCTGAGTGTCTTCCTGCCCCAGGGCCTTTGACTGGTCCTTCCCTCTGACTTCTCTCTCTTCTCTTGGTTAGCTCCTGTCCATCTGTTAGGGGATCAACAGTGTCCCCTAAAAAGATATGTTGAGGTCCCAAATCCTCAGTACTTTAAAAATGTGATCTTATTTAGAAACAGGGTTGTTGCAGATGTAGTTCATTAAGATGAGGTCATACTGTAGTGCAGTGAGCCCTTGATCCCACATGACTGGTGTCCCCATAAGAAAGCCGTGCAATACATAAGGTGAACCAAGGAGTGACAAGCCAAGGAATGACAGAGATTGATGGCCACCAGAAGAAAGAAGCAGAAGACAATATGAGGCTTTGGAAACCTTTGGAATGATACTTTATAATCTACCAGCAAAAGGCAAGGGCAATACTGGCATGAGGCAAGAAAGGATTTGACCTGGACTCTCAGAGGGACACAGTGCCTCTGATCCTTTAATTTTAGATTTCCAGAACTGTGGGAGGATAAATTTCTGGGGTTTTAAGCCTCCCAGCTTGAGCTGCTTTGTTCAGGCAGCCCTTGGAACAGAATACACCATCCTTCTGATCCTTGTTCAAATGCCACCTTTTGGGGGAAGCCTTCCAGATCATGCCACAGTTGAGAGTGGCCCCTCCTCGCCTCCTACCACCTCTACTTTTCCTTCATAGCCATTATGACATTTAGCACTTACTGCTGAGTTTGTCTTCCTAGTTAGACTGTAAATGCTCTGAAGTCAGAGACAAACTTCTAGGGCATATCATTGCATTACTGGCAGCCAGGGTTGCTTCTGCCATCCGTATCATTCTCCAAATACTTGTTGAATGGATCAATCAATAATCAGTAAATTTCTTTTTTTTTATTTATTTGACAAGTAGAGTTATAGACAGTGAGAGAGAGACTGAGAGAAAGGTCTTCCTTCTGTTGGTTCACTTCCCAAATGGCTGCTACGGCTGGCGCTGCGCGGATCCGAAGCCAGGAGCCAGGTGCCTCCTCTTGGTCTCCCATGTGGTTGCAGGGGCCCAAGCACCTGGGCCATCCCTCACTGCCTTCCTGGGCCACAGAGCTGTACTGGAATAGGAGCAACCAGGACTAGAACCCAGTGTCCATATGGGATGCCGGCACAACAGGCGGAGGATTAACCAAGTGAGCCACGGCGCCGACCCCCGATAATCAGTCAATTTCATTTAAAAATGTATTTCTTGCTTTTCAACATTATCTAGAGGTAGCCCTTTAAGAACAGAAGTCTTCTTGTTACGACTCATTTTGCTGGAGAGAAGGGGTTGCTTGCTTTCTTGGAAACTTGAAACCTAGCCTTTTCATACTTGGTCATAATATTGTTCTTCAAAGTACTAAGAAAAATATTTAGGCTTCCTTTTATATAAATAGTTTTCAATTTGGAAACAAACTTGTGTAAATTGAAGTCTCCCTTGCCTCCCTCCTCCATATAATGCAATTTAGAATACATTTTGAATATGCTTGAATTCACCACTTAAGGGAATAACAGGACCATTCATTGAATATGAAGTGAGCCAACAAGTTGTTGAAAGCATTTTTCTTGCTTTTTGCTCACTCAGGGACTTCCACCTTTCTTCCAAGTCCCTGGTATAGGTTGTAAAGTGTCTTTCCAAAGCTTACTTCGTGTTTCCTTGTGGTCAGGCATAACAGTTAGGGGATTACTTAGAAGATGGAAAATGTGATTTCTGACCATAAAGTCATACATTGAGACATCGAAATAAATGTTTCTCCTCACCTTTGGGTATGGAATTCAAAGTCATTAGGAGCATTGTTGTAACTCCTATTTGGAAAAGTCTTTGAAGATTATAGGAAAATCAGTCTCTACTGTGTTTTGTTTGGTTTTGGAGGAAAAACCAGGCATCCTCTTAATTCACATATGTGATTGCCATGCGATTTTTGACCTTTTCAAAGGATGAAAATTGGTCCACAGTGGGGGAAATTTTTTTTTTTAAGGGAAAAGGTTTATTGGGGGAAACCCAACAGACCAGAGGGAAGGGGCAAAGAAGGAAAAAGAGAGAGAAGAGAGCGTAAGAGAGATCAAAAGACAAAGACAGACAGAGAGATCAGGAGATGGAGAGAAAGAGAGCCCTGTGTTCAGGAACAGGTCTTTTTAAAACCTTGCTGGGGGGCGGGCAGGGAAGTGGGAGCAGTGAATCCCATTAGGATGGGGGTGGGACTGACACTGGTGGTTGGGCCACATGGCCACCTGGCTTCCCGTAATGGCAGTGGCAGTGGGGGCTAGAGCCTAGGATGGTATCAGGACTGCACCATTTTACTAAACCCCGCCCCCCGCCCCCGCCTTTTTTTTTTTTTTTTTCTTTTTAAGGGAAAGGGTCATAGTGGGGGAAATTTGAAGGGCTGGGCTTGGAAAGAGGACAAGAGAGCTGAGCAATGTCTGCCATGGGGCAGAAGGACCGGCTGCCCTGTGGGGCCAGCATGGTGAAGCTGAGCAAGTTCTTAACGTACCTGAGTCTTCGTTTCTTCACTATTGCCCAGTGTTGCTAAGGAGACGGCTCTGTGGCTATGAATCAAATCTTAAGTCAATTAAGTGTAATTACACTGCACATTTCCATAACATATTACCATATATAAAATACTTGGCACACATTCTATATTTGAGATTTAAAATAGTCAGCTAAGTAAACTGGATGAAGTACTGGGTTCCAGAGATGAGCAAGTCACTGTTCTTGGCCCTCATGTCCTCGTAGGAGAGACAGGCCCATAAAAGGAAACTTTCAATGGTGAGTGCAGTGCTGAAGGCATGGCCGATGAATAATCACAGTGGAGGGACAGGAAGTGTTTCCTGTGTGTCTACTGCTCTGCATTGTACCTTCCAAGTGTTCTTCCATTAAATCTTTTTAACCAACCCACGAGGCAGTACTGATTATCTAGCAGGGATGGGAACATCTGGACATGGATTGTACAAGGCTCTCAAAATCATTTGGTCTGGTCCTTTCAAATTAACTGCAGGCAGGATTTGAAATTCAATAAATCTATAGCAGTCTAATTTTAATTTTTAATTCTTTAAATGATTTATTTATTTGAAAGATAGAGTTAAGAGAGAAGGGGAGAGAGAGAGAGAGAACTCTTCTATCTGCTGGTTCACTTCCCAAATGGCTGCAATGGCCAGGGCTGAGCCAGGCCAAAGCCAGGAGCCAGGAGCATCTTTCTGGTCTTCCATGTGGGTGCAGGGGCCCAAGGACTTGAGCCATCTTCCACTGTTTTTGTAGGTACATTAGCAGGGAATTTCATTCTTTTTTATGGAGCAGATTAATTTTTTAAAGGATTTTATTTATTTGTTTGATAGGTAGAATTACAGACAGAGAGAGGGAGAGACAAAAAGAAAGGTCTTCCATTCACTGGTTCATTCTGCAAATGGCTGCAATGGTTGGAGCTGGGCTGATTCGAAGCCAGGAGCCAGGAACTTTTTCTAGATCTCCTGTGCAGGTGCAAGGACCCAAGCACTTTGGCCATCTTCTACTGCTTTCCCAGGCCATAGCAGAGAGCTGGATCAGAAGTGGAGTAGCTGGGACTTGAACCAGTGCCCATATGGGATGCTGGTGCCATGGCGGAAGCTTAACTTACTATGCCACAGCACCAGCCTTGGAACAGGTTAATTTTTAAGCTGATAATTTTGTATGGTCTGCAAATGATGTTATAAATATCTGAATGTTGCTTGGCAGAAAAAAGTTTCCCCATCCCTAAGAGGCCTTACCAACCGTCACACAGCTGGTAAGGGGTCAGACTGGGAGGCAAATCTCAGCCCATCTCCAGAATCTGAGGCCTGATGGTTGCCCTTGGCATTCACTTCACAGTGCACAGTTTTTATTACTGGATAAAAAACCACCTCAAACTTAGAGACATAAAACAACAACTGCTGTATTAACTCATGGATTTTGGTGGGACATGATCCATAAAAGGACAATCACTTATCTCTGTTCTGTGATGCCTGGATCTTAGCCAGGCAGAATGAAAGCCTGGGCTGACTCAACTGCAGAGGTTTGGGGAGCTAACTTACTCATATGTTCTGGGATGGTGATGGCTATCACTTGGGGCCTCCACGGGTGTTCTTAGCCAAAACACCCACATGTGGTCTCTCCATGTGGCTGACTGATTTCCTTATTGCATGGCTTTGGGTTTCCGGAGCAAGAATCCCAAAGAGATCCAGGTGGAAATTGCATAGCTTTTTATAACCTAGTCACACAGGTTAGAAATCACGTTGTCCTTTCTGCTGGTGTTCCAAACCTTCCAAACCCCAGATTCAAGGGGAGGAGAGGAAAACCCCACTTTCTCAATGGGAAGAATTTCAGTCATATTGTTAGAATGTGTAAGATTGGAAAAATGCCATCTGCCTCAGCCCACGCTCTGGCCACAATAATTCACATTCCTCCCATATGCAAAACACACTCATCCCCTTCTCCATGACTCCTCAAGTCTCATCCAATATGGTGCCACTGGAAGTCTGGGATCTCATCACTTACTTCACATCCACTGTGGGTGAAGTTCTTTCACGTAACTCCTCTAGAGTATTGAGCCAAAAAGACAAGGTACATACTTTCTCCTCTTCTTCATCCAATATAAAGTCATGGGATAGGCATTGGATAACTGGAATAACACTCTCACTCAAAAAGGGAAAATACACCACATCTTTGGTCCACAGCAATTTTGAAACTGAGCTGGAGTATGTTGTAAGATCTGTGATCAGGCTCAGTCCTACTGCCTGGGCATTTTCTCCTGACTTTTGGTTATACCCTCTGGGTTATCCTTCCTTTTCCATAAAAAGCTTTAGGTAACTGCCACTGAATAGTTTTCTCAACCAGTTTCTTTCCCATAGTACTTCAAGTGTAAAGAGCTCCTGTCTTTGTTGTGACCTGTCTCTGTCTTTTAAAGCCAGATTTTCTGTATATCTATTTTTAAACTCATCTCATTAGACAAAACTTAAGCCCGCAAAACTCTTGAAAGTAAGTTCTCTCTATTTTGAGCTCCCTATGAGACTATTGTGGGACCATGCTCTTACAGTTGTTAGATGTTGAGTTGTTTAATGGAGAGTATCTGTGAAGGATGCCCTTAAGATCCTTAGAGGGCTTCTAGCCTGTTTGGAAGATTCTATAATGTTTTAACAAAGGACCTTAGTATCTCAAACTGGATTTGATCTTTGGCCTGAGTTCTTTCTTAATTTAAGAACTGTTTGCTGTGGCAAATGCTGGGAAGGAGAGACGGTTTTATCTTTGAACTCTGGCTTCTTGTCTCACCTGGTGATCTCTCCCTCTCACCTGTGCTCCCACGATGATGCCTTTAACCATGTTATGATTCAGCCAAGGGGACCCTCAGCAGAGCAGATGTCAATGCCTGCTCTTGAACCTCTAAAACTCAGAACTAAATAAACATCTTTTCTTTATAAAGTATCCCGTTCAGATATTTTGTTATAGCAATGGGAAATGGACAAATACAAATGCTGAAGCAACAAAAATTTTGGAGTTTGGGCAGGCAAATGTCCTCATGGTAAGTTTTGTTTATCACTCTTGTTCCTGAAGAGACAATCAGGGCCACATGCTCTGAGATGACTGGTCAAGAGACTAGAACCATGTTGTTGAAATAACCTCCAGCCAACTGGATGGGAGCTGGAATCAACAGGCCAGTGAAATCGAGCATCCACATCTCATTAGACAGATGGGCATCTATTCTGTCCCCAGTGATCATCCTGGTGTTTAATTAGATCAGCCTGTGTGAGTTTTAGACAACTTAAAAGAAGAACTGTTGGAAACGATCTTTTGACCCAGAATACTTTCCTTTAAAATTAGACATAAAGCATAAAATGAAACTGACCAGGAGTCTGTGTTAATGGGCTTTAGGTCAGAAAAGAATTGGAGTACAGTCAGGTTGTTCTTTTCACAGGTGGCACACAGCCTGAGACTATCATGGCATACTGGATGGCCCACTGCAGGCAGAGACCTCTTTGTGTCTTTGCTAAATGCTTGGGAAGTCCAGTAAACACTGGGCTGCCTGAGTTGTGGGTTTTTTTTTTTTTTTTGCCTTTTTTTAGAATGTAACTACAAAAAGTGAACATTTCAAAAGAAGTTCCTGTTCCCTGGATAAATACAGGCTCTCAATGCTCCAAACAGCCATTTTGATTTCTTCTGCAGGAAACACATTTTATTCTAAACGGCCCATTTTGAAGTTTTTCTTGCAATTTGGAGGGTAGACTAGACCGTTGGTTATAAAAGAACGGCTTTTATGGCAGTGTTGCTGGGACTCTCTTGGTGAGAAGGAATTCACAAGGGGACAGGGCCACGTAATGTACCTTCTTGCCATTAACAGAGAAGGAAATATTCTTTGGTTTTATCAGGGGCTGTGTGAATAGCTTCTCCGGCTGTTAGTAATAAGCTACCTTATGGGGCTTTAAAAATAACCTGGAATGGCTTTTGCTTGTTTCTCACAAATGAATTTATTCCAGGGTTTGGAAGTAGATGCCCAGGCAGCAGACCACAGCTCTTTCCTGCAGTTGCTTTTTGTGAGCTTGCTGTGCTTCATATGAGGGGGTCTCCAAAAAGTCTAGAAATGTGTACTGTGAAAAAAACTATGCATGGATTTCAAATTGTTTTTTGCAAGAAAGTAGACTGATCTTTTAATTCTATTTTCCATGAATTTGTTGAACTACCCTCATGCTATCTTGACTTCCAAGGGTTGATTCAAACAAATAGAATATTGTCAGTCACATGGCTAAATATTTAACTGACAGCATGGAAAGACTTGGTGCTAGGCTAACTGATGATGATTCTGGGATGTAGTTCTACATAAACATGAAAGTATTTCCTATGTGAGTGGAAGGACAATCACCTATATTTGTATTTTTAGGAACAAATTTCTATTCATGCATTTTTATTTTCTAAAAAAGATTTTATTTATGTGAAAGGCAGAGTGAAAGAGAGAGAGAGAGAGAGGGAGAGTCAGAGAGAAAAATATTTCATTTAAGATATTTCATTTACTAGTTCACTCCCTAAATGGCTGCAATAGCTTGGGCTAGGCCAGGCTGAAGCCAGGAGCCTGGAATTCCATCTGGGCTTCACACATGAGCAACAGGGGTCCAAGCAGGTGGGCCATCTTCTTTTCCTTCCCCATGTGCATTATCAGGGAGTTGGATTAGAAGTGGAGCAGCTGGAACTATAACTGACACCCATATGCAATGACAGCAGGTGACAGCTTAACCTGCTGCACCATGAGGCCTACCCCTATTCATATTTTAAAAATTTGTCTATTTTTTACACTGAGAAAGAGAGAGAGGGAGAGAGGGAGGGAGGGAGGGAGGGAGAGAGAGAGAGAATATGAATGAATGAGGGAGAGAGAGAAAGATCTCCTATTTGCTGGATCACTCCCCAGATGCCCCTAATAGCCAGGTGTAAGGTGCTGGGCCAGGTCAAAGCCAGGAATGAGGAACTTAATCCAGGTCTCCCATGTGTGTTGCAGGGATCCAAGTAATTGAGCCATCACCTGCTGCATTCTAGAGTGTGCCTTAGCAGGAAGCTGGAATTGGCAGCAGATCCAGGACACAACCCCAAGCACTCTGATATGGGATGTTGGTGCTTCAAGTGGTACCCTGGCAACCACTGATCTCTCATTCACTCTGTAGTTCTGCTTTTTCCAGAATGTCATATATTTGGGATCTTGCAGTAGGTAGATACCCTTTCCAGACTGGCTCCTTCCATTTGGCAGTATGTATGTTAGCAATTTGTGTTTGGGATTGAGTCTGGTTTGCTGAAGGACATTTTCAAAGTTCCTGTTCCCCCTTCTACTGTTGGCCTTGATGATGTGCTGTGCTTGGGAATGCTGCTCTCCCCATTCCCCTCTACATCGTGTAGATCCTGTGGTGGTGGGTAAGGGACAGTCCTCTGTTTTTCTGGGCCCCCTGCAGGCCCTTTTCCCCCAGGCCTCTGGAATGAGGCTCCGCAGCAGTCTTGCCCTTCCTTCCTATGGCACCCAGCGACTCTCTTGCATCCCTGGTGCACATTATGCAGAGAGAGTTTCTTGCTGCTCCTCCAGAGCCCATGACCCCTGATGGCTTGGGCCCACATGTCTGCCTGCCTCTTCTCTAGGGGTAGGGTTTTCTTCTATTCCTTTCTTCCAGCCATTGTGGGCTTTGCTTTATCTGTGTCTTGGGGACACCAAGGACTTACTGCCCTTTCTCTACTGGCTTAAAGTTTTTATTCCACAGGGGATAATGATACCTTTCTCAGAGTGGTGGTTGCCTTCTTGCTCCTGTTCTGTGCCACAAAGAGAGATTTTTCTCTGATCTCTTTGACTCCACTGTTTCTTGAGACCACCTGGTGGAGATGTGGAGCAAACAGCCTGCCAGGGAACATGAACCCATTTTGTGGCTACAGCTCCCAGGGGCTCTATTCATTGTTGCCTGTATTTGGCCATTAATTGACTTTGTAAAAATTTTAGCTGAATTCTTACAATTTTATGGAGTTTGGCATCTCTTTCTCCTAGGTTCTGCCTATGTGGCTCAGGGATCCTGTGTTGTCTCATTGGAGGCATTCCTCTTGCCTTTGATTTCATGCTGTTTGGCTGTGTTGAGACCTCAGCTTCTCATGGGTTCCAACAAAAGAACCCATGAGTTTACCTAGACTTTTAACATTGTCGTAGTAAAAGAGATGATTTTTCAACGTTTTACATCTGAACACATGAGAAGTGCTGATGTGTACGGCATTTTATGTGACTGCTTGTCCATTAGAGAGCTGTTCCTTTCCCCTTAACTCAGCAACTTGTGGATCTCCTTCCTGTCCACCAAAGTGGGTCACAGGTCCATTGAGAGCCACAAAAGGGGAATCTGACTTCTTTTATTTATCTCAAAGGGATAGTACAGTAGATGCACTCTGTTATTGGCTAAAAACCACAATCTTTCACAATCCAGTTTAAACCCATGTCTTCTATTTGTAATGAGCAAAGTTGGTGACACCACCATTCATTCCTATGCTTATAAGTATCCTTCCAAGATTCACATTCACCCAGAACTAGTAAATGTGACCTTATTTGGAAATAGGATCTTTGCCGACAAGATGAAGTTAAGATGAAGCCAAGCTGTAACACGGATCCTCTGAATCCAGTATGACTGATGTCTTTATAAAACATGGACCTTTGGACTTGGAGACACAGACACCAGGAAAAAAGGTCATGTGGGGATGGAGTCAGAGGTTGGAGTTGTGCTGCCACCGGCCAAGAACCAAGGACTGCTAGCAATAACTAGAAATTAGAGGGGGTGAGGAAGGATTCTACCCAGTGTCTGAGAAGGAGTGTGGTCCTGATGAGACATTGATTTTAGATGTCTAGTCTCCAGGACCATGAAAGAATGCATTTCTGCTGCTTTTGCCTACCCAGTTTGATGTACCTTGTTACAGAAGCCCTAGGAGACCAATACAATTGCTCACATCTTCTCTTAGATTTCACACTATTTGGCTGCTCTGAGACCTTAGCTTTCTCATGGATTCAAACGCTATTGTAACGTTTCAAATCATCCAGTTCTCTTCTGCCTCTGCAAAAATTCTCAGGTCTTTGCTGTGATTCTTTCATCCTTTCTTTGTAGTCTTTGTTCTGCACTTGTCCAGTGTATTTCTCAGCATATATTCTCTGGTCAGAAAGCTTCTTGAGAAAAAGCTTTAAAGAAAGCAGTGCATATGCAATATGGGAAGCTGTGCTTTCCATATGGGCAAATGTCTAGAGGACATTCGAAGATAAGCTACTTTGGAACTAGTGACTGATGGGGCTTCCAAAATAGTTAATCTGATGTCAAACTTGATGTTCATGCACTAGAAAAATATACCTAAGATGCAGGCCAAGAGCTTTGGTTTCCAGCAAGCTCCATGAAGAGCCATTGCAGGTAAGTGTGGTATGGACCACTGGCTCTTACCATGTGTTTTTGTGGTGATAGAGCAGTAACTGGTCCCATCTGAAAAGAGATGAAAATGGTTCTCCAGAAACCTCCACGCACACTGTCCATCTGCTCAATTTATCAGACAGCCTTACCCTTTAAATCTCCACCTGCTGAGACTGGAATGAGGAGAGCCTTTTAAATTGGTTTGCCATGTAGGCAATAGTGTTTTCACTCGAGAGAATGGATAGGGAATACACTCGAGATGTGTTCCACTTCCTTTCCCCTCTTGGTTATCCCAACATGTTACTCACCTGCCCCAATAAATTTTGCTGCTGGGTAATTTATCTTGCTCTCTTTTCTGTATTCTTTCTTTTGATTTACTTCTTCCCTGTCCCACTGTTTGATATCCTTTCTTTCCTCTTGCTTTGCTTTCCGAATGGTCTCAGTCTTACATTCACAAGGGGCTGCTGGATGGCCTTCGTACCGTAGTCTGTACTTGATTTGACTTGCCTGGGATAAGGAAGTTCCTACTAACAGGGCCACAGTTTTCCCATTACTGATTACAGAGTCTGCAAGCTCATGATTCGACTTCCTTTTTGAGTTGAATTAGGTCAGGGAGGCCTCACATATGTGGAGTAAGCTGTTGGTTTGACAAAGTGCTTTTTGTTTTGATTAGACCTAGACTTTTGGACAGGAAGTAGCCTGGGCTGTATTCTCAGACTTTTTGACCAAGAAAGATTTCAGGAGATGAAGAAATGGGCCTTACCTAGCAAGGTGACATTTGATGTATATTTAAGGTTCTGAACTAGGCATCAAAAAATCTGCTACTTCAGGTAAAGCTGCCTCCTGCAATGCTGACATCCCATATGGGTACCAGTTCATGTTCCAGTTGCTCCATTTCTGATCCAGTTTCCTGCTAATGGCCTGGGAAAAGCAGTGGAAGATGGCCCAAGTGTTTGGGCCTCTGCTACCTATGTGGGAGGCCAGATGAAGCTCCTGACTTCAACCTGGCTCAGCCCTGACCATTGTAGCCATCTAGAGAATGAACCAGTGGATGGAAGAACTCTCCCTCTCTTTCCATAACTCTGACTTTCAATAATTAAATAAATCTTTAAAAGATAAGTAGATTAAAAAAATTTGCTACTTGAGATCATGTGACTTGGCAGTGCTGTGGGAAAAGGTTAAAAAAACAAAACCAAGCTAGTCACCAGAATATCAGTGTTCATTAAAACTTTCCTAGGTGGCTTCCCTAAGACGTCAGTATCCATCTTAGGGAAGAGTAATAGAAATCAGTGAGACTTTAGGGCTGATTCTGAGGCCAGAGTGCTATTTAGGACATCCGCCATTCTAAGCCCATGAGAGTATTTCAGGCATGGAAAGCCAAGACACTCTGGCAAAAAGATCTCTGTGAGTGAGATCCCAGTGGAAAGAACAGGTCTTCAAAGAGGGAGGTGCCTTTCTCTGAAGGGAGGAGAGAACCTCCACTTTGACTATGACCTTGTCTAAACAAGATAAGAGTCGGAGAACTCAAGGGGCTTCCATAGCCTTGGAAACTCATAACTGGTGCATAGGGAGATTACTGATGCCATAAACAGGAGTGTCAATTGGTAAAGTCAACAACAGGAGTCACTGTGCACTTACTCCTCATGTAGGATCTCGGTCCTTAACGTGCTGTACACTGAGGCTTAATGCTATAACGAGTACTCAAACAGTATATTTCACTTTGTGTTTCTATGGGGGTGCAAACGACTGAAATCTTTACTTAATGTACACTAAACTTGTCGCTCCCCTTCTTCATGGAGGAACGACACTAAACCCTGCCTAGGCTTCATATCCGAGTCACGGCACCATTATGTCGCTCCCCCTCTTCATGGAGGAACGACACAAGACCCTGCGCTGTTCTTTCGTCTGCTCGGCCCTCCCCGGGTTTGCTGCTGGTTCTTCCCGGGTTGGCTACTATCCCTTCCACCTCCGTGGAAGGGCAGTTCCCCCTAGCCACATTCCCCACTTCCGCAGGGGAGCGGCACACCGCTGGCCGGCTCTTCTCGGGGGCTGCACAGGTGTTCCTTCAGCTAGATGTTCCCCTTAGATGTTCCTGGTGCATGCCGTCTCTCTCCTCCTTTATAGTCCTCCTCTACCAATCCCAACTCGGCTGCCCACACGCTGAGTACGCTGCTCTCCTCCAATCAGGAGCAAGTCCTACAGCTTATTGGCTGAACTGGAGGCAGCTGTGTAGAAGCTGTTTTCTTCTCTCCCAGCGCCATATTGTGGGAGAGCAGATGCATAGAATAAGTCTTAATTCCAGTAACTCAGTCCAGTCCAGGTTGCTCCCCACAGATCCCCCTTTCTTTTTATTTTTTGGCGTTGATACGCGCCTGTCTTCGGTGTCCCGCGGCACACACTCTGCTCTACTTGCTAGAGTTGCCACAGGTTCTTACAAGTCCTATCAATCAGGCAAACCGAATCCGGGTCCTCTCTTCGCCATGTTGTGAGGAGGTTTTTAGGCGCTGATGCGTGCCTGTGTTCGGTGCCCTGCAGCACATGCTCTGCTCTGCCTGCAGGGGCTTACAAGCCCTAACAATCAGGCAAACCGAATCCAAGCCTTCTCATTGCCGTATTGTGGGGGAGACTTATTAGTGTTGGTTCGTGCCTATCTTCGGTGACCTGCAGCTCATACTCTGGTCGAGCTGCCTGCTGGTGCTTATTGCCCTAATCAGGCAGACCGAATCCAAGCTCTCTCATTGCCATGTTGTGGGGTGACTTATTGGTGTTGATAACGTGCCTGTCTTCGGTGACCTGCGGCGCATAAGCTGCTAGCCGCCCGCAGGTGCTCATCGCCTCACTAATCAGGCAGACCGAATCCAAGCTCTCTCATTGCCATGTTGTGGGGAGGCCTTATTCCTTATTTTTCTGTTATTTCTCTATCTCCGGGCATTCCTATTTCTCCCATTTTGCTTCTATCTTCCAGCATTCCTATTTCTCTCATTTTACTTCTAAACTTCTGTTTCTCTTATCCCTGCGGCTTCCCGGCGCCCGCCCCGAGGCTGCTTCTCGGCGGCTTCCCGGCTCTGAGCCGCTTCAGCCCGCGCCTCTCTCATCTGCGCGGCTTCCCGGCTCTGCGCGGCTTGGCTTCGCGCGCTCCGCGGTCTCCACGCCCTTCGCGTCCGTACCACTGCCTCGCGCCAGCCCCGCGTTCCCTATCTATTCACGCCCCGTGCTCTCTCTGCACGCGGCGGCTTCCGCGAATGTTTCCGCCACCACCGGCATTCAGTCCAAGTTCCCCGGACTAACCTGGCGAATTCCAACCTGGCGGCCCACGTCTCTGCTTCCGGCTCCAGATCTTCGCCTCTTGCTCCCCGGGCTGACTTGAAGAATTCCAAGGTGGCTTATGTCTCCGCCTCGGCCTGCACTCGCGGCTTCATCCTCCCTAACATTTTTCTCTACCCTGTATGTTTCCTTAAGTTTTCTTCCAACAATATTCCTCTCATTTCTCCTGGCTACTCCCCACAGTCCGTATCCGAGTCCAAGCCTCCTCCAGGTTTCACTTTCGCTTTCAATCTCCTAGCTTCCCCGCCATAGTCCGCATCCGAGTCTATGAAAGCTTTCACTTTCGCTTTCAATCCTAACTTCTTTCCCACAGTCCATATCCGAGTCTATGCCTAGGCTTTCAATAGCTTCTTCCGGCACCTTTTCCGTCCAGCTTTTCCCTAGGCTGTTTGCTAGTCTCTCTCTCCGGTATTTTCCCATTTCTTTCCTCCTAAGTTTCCTATCCGAGTCACGGCACCATTATGTCGCTCCCCTTCTTCATGGAGGAACGACACTAAACCCTGCCTAGGCTTCATATCCGAGTCACGGCACCATTATGTCGCTCCCCCTCTTCATGGAGGAACGACACAAGACCCTGCGCTGTTCTTTCGTCTGCTTGGCCCTCCCCGGGTTTGCTGCTGGTTCTTCCCGGGTTGGCTACTATCCCTTCCACCTCCGTGGAAGGGCAGTTCCCCCTAGCCACATTCCCCACTTCCGCAGGGGAGCGGCACACCGCTGGCCGGCTCTTCTCGGGGGCTGCACAGGTGTTCCTTCAGCTAGATGTTCCCCTTAGATGTTCCTGGTGCATGCCGTCTCTCTCCTCCTTTATAGTCCTCCTCTACCAATCCCAACTCGGCTGCCCACATGCCGAGTACGCTGCTCTCCTCCAATCAGGAGCAAGTCCTACAGCTTATTGGCTGAACTGGAGGCAGCTGTGTAGAAGCTGTTTTCTTCTCTCCCAGCGCCATATTGTGGGAGAGCAGATGCATAGAATAAGTCTTAATTCCAGTAACTCAGTCCAGTCCAGGTTGCTCCCCACAAAACTGATCTTCTGTAAAAAAAAAAAAAAAAAAAAAAAAAAAAAAAAAAAAAAAAAAAAAAAAAAAAGGAAAGAAATTATCAATTCCCAACTAGACTCTCACTGGGATTAAACATGACAATAGGTCTGATCTGATTTCATCATCATTTAAAAAAAATCATCTATTATTTTTCACTTTATGTTTCTGTGTGGGAGCAAACTGTTGAAATACTTACTTAAGGTATACTAAGCTGATCTTCTGTATATTAAGATAATCGAAAATGAATCTTGATGTGAATGGAAGGGGAGAGGGAATGGGAAAGGGGAGGGTTGTGGGTGGGAGGGACGGTATGGGGGGGAAGCCATTGTAACACATGAGTCGTACTTTGGAAATTTATATTCATTAAATAAAAGATAAAAAAAAAAACATTGAATGAGATGCTAAAAAAAAAAAAAAAGAAATCAGTGAGACTTATATGAACTGGAGCTTATTATAGAGACCAGGATAGAGAATTGTCTGTATGGTAGATTGACTGCAAAAATATCCTCAGAGTTTTACTCTCCTCCTTGTTTTCATAAATTTTGCAATTTAACCATGTAGCTTCACCCCAAAGAGGTCATGTCTATTTCTCCATGCTATGAATCTAACCTTATGAATTGCTTTGCCCTATATAGAATATAGCACACATGACCTTATACCAGTTCTGAGCCTAGATGTCATGAGCCCTTGCATTATTCCACACTTTCTCTTAAAGTCATGTCTCTGCAACATGAACAGGTCCAGGTTAGCCTGCTGAATGATGAGAAACACATAACCCAGTGGTGCCTGCTTGCTAGTCTTCACATAGGAAAGAAGACTATCCTACACCAGTCATCTCCCAGGTGACCTGACCCATGTCTACAAATGCACCTATAGATATCCCAGCTAGAATCCATTAAGCCCGGCCTGGGTGAGCACAAATGTCCAACTGACTGATGAGTTACAGTAATGGTTGTATTTCAAAGCACTAAGATTTTAATTGGTTTGCTATACTGCAGTAGTTAACTGATAGAACCATGAAAGCACATCACATAAAGAATTGTTAACAACACTTATGATATTACCCTTACAGGAGAAAAATCTTGGGGGATGTGATAGCTCTGGAGTTTTTGGGGCTCAGAGGCTCAAGGAAAGCCTAAAATCTAGTGGCTTTGGAAGCCAGCTGGTCTGATAACAGAACAAGTGGTTGCCTAGAGAGTAGAGGCAAAGGATGTGTATTTCCAGTACAGCTAGGATGGACCAAGGCTGGGAGTGACTTAGAGAGACTCTTCCAGGAGGGTAATCTACACAGGCATTGGCCCCTTAAAGAGAGGCTCTCTGGAGTGGCCTACTAGAAGCCAGGAACTGATGAGTAGTGAAATGTCTGCCTCAGGGTGGGTGCGGGGTTCAGGTATGTTAAGGGGATCACCTGAGAGGCCCCAGGGAGAGCCCACTAATGCACCTGCAGCAAAAGAGACCAAAGAGCACAACAAGCAGGGCCTGTACCTGCCCTTCACTGTCTTTCTGCATGCAGTCTGACGTGTGCAGAGGACGAGATGCAGGTACACTTGACAGAGGAGCCTAGAAAGCGCTGACATCTTCTTCCCTACACTGTTCCTCTCCTGCTTGGACTGGACTTTGTCCAGACACATCAGGAGCTTTCTGTACTTCACAGGAATCTGCATCTGCTAAAATGAAATGACTTTTGTGACCAGGAGTGACTGGAGGATTTTTATTATCTGAGTGCTTACAGATAGGATATAGACCTGCTCAAGATTTCATCACTAGGGAGAGGAAGGACTAGCCATAGCCCAGGAGTCTATCTAGTTTGATTATTCAATAAACCCAGGTATATGTGTATATATCCCTGCATCTTTTATTATTATTTTTAGTTGACTTTATTTTTAGAGTGGAAGCAAATCTGGGTGGAAGGTACAGACATTTCCCAGTTACTCCATGTCGCTACACATGCACAAGCTCCCACACTATCAACACCCCCACTAGAGAGGTGCCTTTGTTACAACTACAGATCCTAGACTGAGGCATTATTATCACCTAAAGTCCACACTTTACATAGGGCTCTCTCTTTGTGTCTTATATTCTAGGGGTTTGAGCACATGCACCATTACACGTATCATTAAAGTGGCACACAGGGTAGTGACTGCCCGCAATCCTTCTGTGTTTCCTTTGCATCCCTTCCTCCATTCAATCCCTGGAAAACAGGGATTTTTTTTTACTGTCTACATAGTTTCCTTTCCTAGATGTCACGTAGATAATACAGTAGGTAGCCTTTTCTTATTAGTTTCCTTGACTCAATTATTTACCTTTAGGTTTTCTCCATGATTTTTCATAGCCCCTTTCTTTTCAGTACTGAATAATATGCCATTGTCTGGATGTACCACCATATATTTTTTTATTCCTCTATAGCAGGGCATCTGATTGCTTCCAAGTTTTGGCAATTATGAATAAAGCTGCTATTGACATCTTTGTGCTGGGTTTTGTATAAATAGGTGCTAGCAACCCCTTTTTGGTAAGTATCAAAAAGTATGATTCCTGGATTGTGTGGATGGGGCTGGCATTGTGGTGCAGTGGGCTAAGTGCTGCCTTCAACACTGGCATCCCATATGAGCACTGGCTCATGTCCTGGCTGCTCCAGTTTTGATCCAGCTCCCTGCTAATGTACCTTGGAAAGCAGTGGAAGATGGCACAAGTGCTTGGACCCCTGCCACCCATGTGGGAGACCTGAAAGATCTGGTTCTGGCTTCAGCCTGACCCAGCTGTGGCTCTTGTGGCTGTCTGGGAAGTGAACCAGTGAATGGAAGATCTTTCACTTTCTCTCTGTCTCTCCCTATCTCTCTGTAACTCTGTCTTTCAAGCAAACAAAAAAGGTGTATGTTTAGTTTTGTAAAAAACCACCAAACTGGCTTCCAGAGTTGCTATCTACTTGGCATGCTCATAGCAATGAGTAAAATTTAGTGATGTTCCACATTCTTTTTTTTTTTTAAGATTTATTTATTTGAAAGAGTTACAGAGAGAGGTAGAGCCAGAGAGAAAAAGAGGTATTCCATCAGCTGGTTCACTCCCCAAATGACTGCAATGGCCAGAGCTGAGCTGATCCGAGGCCAGGAGCCAGGAGCTTCTTCTGAGTTTCCCATGTGGGTACAGTTTTTACTGCTTTCCAAGGCCACAGCAGAGAGCTGGATTGCAGGGGACTTGAACTGGCACCCATATGGGATGCTGACACTGCAGGCCAAGACTTTAACCTGCTGCGCCACAGTGCTGGCCCCAATGTTCTACATTCTTACCAGCATTTAGTTTCCTCATTCTGGGTTTTGACCATTCTAATGGGTATGTAGTAGTATCTCAGTATTGCTCTAATTTGCATTTCCCTGATGACATGATGTAGAGAATCTTTTCTTAGGCTTATCTGCCATCTGTATACCCACTTTGGTGAAAGCAATTTTTTTAACTTTAGTAAATATAAGTTTCCAAAGTACAACTTTTTGATTATAGTGGCTTCTTTCCCCCATAAACTCCCCCCCACCCGCAACCCTCCCCTCTCCCGCTCCCTCTCCCACTCCATTCACATCAAGATTCATTTTCAACTATCTTTATATATAGAAGATCAATTTAGTTATACTAAGTAAAGATTTCAACAGTTTGCACCAACACAGAAACACAAAGTATAAAGTACTGTTTGAGTGTTAGTTATACCGTTAATTCACATTGTACAACACATTAAGGACCAGAGATCCTACATGGGGAGCAGGTGCACAGTGACTCCTGTTTTTGTTTTTTTTTTTTGTTTTTTTTTTTTTTTTTTTTTTTTTTTTTTGACAGGCAGAGTGGACAGTGAGAGAGAGAGAAAGGTCTTCCTTTGCTGTTGGTTCACCCTCCAATGGCCACCGTGGCTGGTGCACTGCGGCCGGCGCAGTGCGCTGATCCAAAGCCAGGAGCCAGGTGCTTCTCCTGGTCTCCCATGGGGTGCAGGGCCCAAGCACTTGAGCCATCCTCCACTGCACTCGCTGGCCACAGCAGAGAGCTGGCCTGGAAGAGGGGCAAGCGGGACAGAATCTGGTGCCCCGACCAGGACTAGAACCCAGTGTGCCGGCACTGTAGGGGGAGGATTAGCCTATTGAGCCACAATGCCGGCCATCCTGTTGTTGATTTAACAACTGATACTCTTATTTATGGCGTCAGTAATCACCTGAGGCTCTTGTCATGAACTGCGAAGGCTATGGAAGCCTCTTGAGTTCTCCAACTCTGGTCTTATTTAGACAAGGTCATAGTCAAAGTGGAAGTTCTCTCCTCCCTTCAGATAAAGGTACCTCTTTCTTTGATGGCCTCTTCTTTCCACTGGGATCTCACTCACAGAGATCTTTCAGTTAGGTTTTTTTTTTTTTTTTTTTGGCCACAGTGTGTTGGCTTTCCATGCCTGAAATACTCTCATGGGCTTTTTAGCCAGATCCGAATGCCTTAAGGGCTGATTCTTAGGCCAGAGTGCTGTTTAGGACATCCACCATTCTATGAGTATGCTGTGTATTCCACTTCCCATGTTGGATTGTTCTCTCCTTTTTAATTATATCAGTTAGTATTAGCAGACACTAGTCTTGTTTATGTGATCCCTTTGACACTCAGTCCCATCATTATGATCAGTTATGAACAGAAATTGATCAAATGGACTAGTGAGATGGCATTGGTACATGCCACCTTGATGGGGTTGAATTGGAATCCCCTGGCACCTTTCTAACTACCATTAGGGGTAAGTTCGATTAAGCATATGCTGAACTGTACATCTCCTCCCTCTCTTATTCCCACTCTTATATTTAACAGGGATCACTTTTTAGTTAAATTTAAACACCTAAGAATAATTGTGTGTTAATTAAATAGTTTAACCAATGGTATTATGTAGAACAAAAAATACTAAAAAGAATAAAGCAGTAAGTTGTTCTTCAACAGTCAGGACAAGGGCTGATTAAGTAATTGTTTCTCATAGTGTCCATTTCACTTCAACAGGTTTCCTTTTAAGTGCTCAGTTAGTTGTCACCGATCAGGGAGAACATATGATATTTGTCCCTTTGGCACTGACTTATTTCACTCAGCATGATGTTTTCCAGATTCCTCCATTTTGTTGCAAATGACTGGATTTCATTTTTTTTTACTGCTGTATAGTATTTTATAGAGTACATATCCCATAATTTCTTTATCCAGTCTTCTGTTGATGGCCATTTAGGTTGATTCCATGTCTTAGCTATTGTGAATTGAGCTGCAATAAACATTAAGGTGCAGACAGCTCTTTTATTTGCCAATTTAATTTCCTTTGGGTAAATTCCAAGGAGTGGGATGACTGGGTTGCATGGTAGGGTTATATCCAGGTTTCTGAGGAATCTCCAGACTGACTTCCATAGTGGCTTGACCAGTTTGCATTCCCACCAACAGTGGGTTAGTGTCCCTTTTCCCCCACATCCTCGCCAGCATCTGTTGTTGGTAGATTTCTGTATGTGAGCCATTCTAACTGGGGTGAGGTGAAACCTCATTGTGGTTTTAATTTGCATTTCCCTGATGGTTAGTGATCCTGAACATTTTTTTCATATGTCTGTTGGCCACTTGGATTTCCTCTTTTGAAAAATGTCTATTGAGGTCCTTGGCCCATCTCTTAAGTGGGTGGTTTGTTTTGATGTTTTGGAGTTTCTTGATCTCTTTGTAGATTCTGGTTATTAACCCTTTATCTGTTGCATAGTTTGCAAATATTTTTTCCCATTCTGTCGGTTGCCTCTTCACTTTCCTGACTGTTTGTTTTGCAGTACAGAAACTTCTCAATCTGATGCAATCCCAGATGTTAATTTTGGCTTTGACTGCCTGTACTTCTGGGGTCTTTTCCAAGAAGTCTTTGCCGGTGCCTATATCTTGCAGTGTTTTTCCAATGTTCTCTAATAATTTGATGGTGTTGAGTTGTAGAGTTAGGTCTTTAATCCATGTTGAGTGGATTTTTGTGTAAGGTGAAAGGTAGGGATCTTGCTTCATGCTTCTGCACATGGAAATCCAGTTTTCCCAGTACCATTTGTTGAATAGACTGTAAAAGACTGTCCTTGTTCCAGGAATTGGTTTTAGATCCTTGATCAAATATAAGTTGGCTGTAGATGTTTGGGTTGATTTCTGGTGTTTCAATTCTGTTCCATTGGTCTATCCATCTGTTTCTGTTCCAGTACCATGCTGTTTTGATTACCACTGCCCTGTAGTATGTCCTGAAATCTGGTATTGTAATGGCTCCAGCTTTGTTTATGTTGTACAAGATTGCTTTAGCTATTCGAGGTCTCTTGTGTCTCCATATGAATTTCAGCATCATTTTTTCCAGATCTGAGAATAATGTCTGGTATTTTGATTGGTATTGCATGGATCTATAAATTGCTTTTGGGAGAATGGACATTTTGATGATGTTGGTTCTTCCAATCCATGAGCATGGAAGATTTTTCCATTTTTTTGGTATCCTCTTCTATTTCTTTCTTTAAGATTTTGTAATCCTCATCGTGAGATCTTTGACGTCTGTGATTAATTATTCCAAGGTATTTGATTGTTTTTGTAGCTATTGTGAATGGGATTGATCTTAGAAGTTCTTTCTCAACCGTGGCATTGCCTGTGTATACAAAGGCTGTTGATTTTTGTGCATTGATTTTATATCCTGCTACTTTGCCAAACTCTTCTATGAGTTCCAATAGTCTCTTAGTAGAGTTCTTTGGATCCCCTAAATAAAGAATTATGTCGTCTGCAAAGACGGATAGTTTGGATAGTTTGAGTTCTTCCTTCCCAATTTGTATCCCTTTAATTTCTTTTTCTTGCCTAATGGCTCTGGCTAAAACTTCCAGAACTATATTGAATAGCAGTGGTGAGAGTGGGCATCCCTGTCTGGTACCAGATCTCAGTGGAAATACTTCCAACTTTGGTGAAAGAAGATTTATAAGATCTTTCTTTGATCCATTTTTAAATTGGGTTGTTTGTGTTTTTTTTTTTTTTTTGGTTGAATTTTAAGAATCCTCTGTATATTTTTGCAAATAGTCCTTTATCATGTAGGTATGTCTTTTGCACATTGTTTCTTCTAGCCCTGTGTATATATTTTTAATGCACATATGATAGTACACCAAACTCACTGTTCTGTACTATCTTTTACTCAAAATATTTTGGGGCATATACTTTATAGTGCATGCAAACAGATTGTATGCCTTTAAAAACTTCATTCTGATTATGAGATTCTTTATCTACTTTCCTCTAGTGCTTCCTTGGTGGAACATGGGTTCACTGTCACCCAGGCACTGGGGAGAAGCAGAAAAGTTCAGCTCCTTCCTCCCCTATGGGCATTGAATTGTATCTCAGTATTTGAAAGTTCCCATTTAAACAGCATGAGATTTATTCCACTTTTGAATCACAACCTGTATGCAATTTACAGTTTAATATCTAAGCTATTTCACTATTTTGTCAAAAGAAGTAAAAAGGAGGGGAGACAGAAAATACTAGTAAATTGTAACCAAGAAAACTAGCTTACAAAATGCCATTTTCAATGCCTCCATCATTCAGGAGAACTTTCAAAGGAGGAATGACATCAATGCAATGTAATAGCAGATAAATGGATTTGTTTCTGATTTAAAAAACACATCCCTGGGATGATGCATCATCTCTATGTGGCAGTTTTCTGCCCGAGGTGACAAACTGAATCTGAAAAGGTTTATAAGAAAAACGTAATATTCCAAGTCACATGCTAGGGGCAAGACGGTAACATATCAGTGAAGCACAATCATTGCGAGGAGTGGGAGAAACTCAAGGTTTGGAATCCAGACAGACCTGAGTTTGAATTTACTAACTGTGATTTCCCAAGAAAGTATTTTAAACCCTTGGAGTTTTAGTTTCCTCATCTGTAAAATGGAGTTAATAAAATCTGCCATGCAGAGTTGCTGCAAGAATTGAATGAGAAAAGTAACAAAATGTGTGCTTGGCTCATAGGAAGTGCTAATTCAAGATAATTTAAAAATCATATCCAATAAAGTTCTGGGAGTTTGGGCAATTCTTTGACTTCAATATAACCTCCAGCACGTTATCAACTCTCAAGGAATGTTCTACCAAGGAAAGACACAAATAGGAGTTCTGACAGAACTTCTGCATTTTTTTAGATGATAATCTCGTTACATTGCTGTCTGCAATTGCTTCTTGCTGACAACCCTTTATTAAGACATATTTTCTTAAAGTTTATTTTATTTATTACTTGGTTGAGAGGCAGAAAGAGAGAGAGAGAGAGAGAAATACAAAGATCTCCCGTTTGCTGATTCACTCTCCAAATGCTCACAATGCTTAGTGCTTGGCTGAGCTGAAGCCAGGAGCTGGGAATTCAATCCAAGTCTCCCCTGTGAACGTCAGGCACCCAGCTACTGAGTCATCACTGCTGCCTCCCAGGGTCTGCATTAGCAGGAAGCTGGAGTTGGGAGCAGAGTTGGGTGAAGGCATCTTAACCATGATGCCAAACATCTGTTTTTGATAACCATTGACTCACAAAGTGTGGGCAAAGGAGAAACGTGTCGTAAGGGAAGAGTAAGAGAAACATGGAAAATTAGGGTACAAATGGCTTTTGGGTTACAGCTTTTAAACTCTGCACCTGTGCTTGAGACAGGTGAGCTATGGCCTTGTGGATTTATGGATTTGGTTACCAATCCTGGCCCTGACACATAGCTGGCTGTGTGATCTGGAGTGGATTTCCTAATTACTCTGAGCTGCAGCAAAATATGAGGTAAAGAATATACCTTGTAGGACAGTTGTGAGGATTAAGTGAGATGCTCTGTGTACAGGTCCCAGTGCACGATAGTGTGCCCACAATGACTGGTACAGTAATCTGAAAACAGCTTTCAATACTGTTTCTCAATGAGCTTAGAGTATCACTACCTGGTCGAAGGCAGAGAATACAGAAAAAGAATATAGAAGAAGGAGAAAGATGGCAAAGGGTACAAGGAGGGAAAGAAGTAGAGAAAAAACAGGAACTAAAAAGGAGGAATGAGAAAGAGAAAACTTTATAAGAGGAATTGAAAGAAAGAAGAACATTTAGCTGGGATTAAAATTTAAACACTATGGCTCAGACATACAAAAAAGGTGGTCTTATATTGCCCTAACAGACAATTTCAACTATATGGAAAAAACACCTTAAATTTGCTTCAATCTAATGACTCAATGTTCACCAGCATGAAGTACCCCTTTGACTTATGGTACAAACTTCTAGAGGGCTTCTCTCAGCTTTTCCAAGTGTTTTCGTTTTTCTTTCTTCTTCTCAAGGTGGTGCCTGGATGAGGCCCAAACCTTATAGCTGTAGGAGTTGGGGTCTCTGCCTCCTGAAACCCCTGTGGTCTTTTGGAGAGTGGCCTTGGGACATTCAATGTGGCTGTTGCTTTAGGGTGGCTCCTGCTTGCTGTGTAGAAACAGATGGTCCCTGCCCAAGTGCCTGGGAGATGAGCACCACCGTCTCCATTCTTGGGACCCTGCTTGCAGGCAAATTCTTGCTCTTTCTATCATCATATCTGCCTCCCCTCACTGGAGTTTGCAGCTTCTGAAAATCGTCTTGACACTTGGAGCCATGGACAACCAGAAGTGGATGTGCTAACTCTGGCCCTTTTTTTTTTTTTTTTTTTTGACAGGCAGAGTGGACAGTGAGAGAGAGAGACAGAGAGAAAGGTCTTCCTTTGCCATTGGTTCACTCTCCAATGGCCACCGCGGCCGGCGCACTGCACCCAGAGCACCGCACTGATCCGAAGGCAGGAGCCAGGTGCTTCTCCTGGTCTCCCATGGGGTGCAGGGCCCAAGGACTTGGGCCATCCTCCACTGCACTCCCTGGCCACAGCAGAGAGCTGGCCTGGAAGAGGGGCAAGCGGGACAGAATCCGGTGCCCCAACCAGGACTAGAACCTGGTGTGCCGGTGCCGTAAGGCGGAGGATTAGCCTAGTGAGCCGCGGTGCCGGCCTAACTCTGGCCCTTCTATGTGGTATTGTTACCCTTCGGCAGCTTGACTACTCCTAAGCACGTTGATCTTGCTGTCCCAAAGGCTTGGTCCAAACAAAGGAGATGTCCCTTCATTCCTTTTAACCAGCTTTGGACCAAGGGGTCAGAGTGGGCAGAGGCTGGGGCTTTGAGTCCTTTTTCTTTCCCAGGGAGCTTATGTATTCATTTAGTCTCATCTCTTCTGAATAAGTTTCAACATTTTGATCTTAGGGCCCCTTTATATGTTATAAATTTTTGAAATCCCAAAGGGCTTTTGCTTAAGTAGGTTATATCTATTATATTTACTGTATTGCAAATTAAAGAAATAGAAGTTAAAAATTATGGATTAATTTAGCAATAATAAACTTACTGTATATTAGCATAAAATGTAAAATGAAGGATATATTTAGGATCCAAAATAGCTGAATAGTGAGAAGCCACATTGACCTCAGCCACAGAAAGGTATTGGGAAAAAAAAGGAAGGACCACATTTCCAGGAGACTGCTTGAGAGACATATTCCATGAAGAACAGGCAGAATGGACAGAGACTCTATGGGGCAGTATGGAGAGAGGACACTGAACCACACTGCTGGCCATCCCTCTGTCTATGCAACTGGCTCTGAGCTGAGAAATGCCATCTTCCCAAGATAAGGTAGGAGGAAACTGCCACAACCCTTGCTACCAGATCTTTGGCTGAGGGAGAATTCCATGGTCTCTACTGGTGTTGAGTCTAGCCTGGGAGCTGACAGAGGACTGAGTGAGTAACTTTGCTCCATGAAGGGATGCCACGTTGTCATCTTCTCCTCACCCCATGAAAACGCCAGACTCATTTTGCTCTAGTGAAATCACTGCTGGACTCTGTTCTAACTTGGCGGGCAAAGGGCATTCTGGCTACTGCCAGAGGCCACCAGAGCCAGGGACATAGGACCTTGCAGGATAGAGACTGGACTTCTAGTACCCTGTTACTCTGGGAGTTCTGGGCATAAGCTGGGAGGGTCATGGGTTGTTACTGGGTTTCCATGCACCCATCCAGTCTGCCTGTGGAGACTTGGAGTTCCCTGCATACTGGGGTCAGATCTCATGATAGGATCAGGGGACATACTGCAAAGTGAATTGGTGCTCTGGAGGGTACGCATGCCTGTGTGGGTGAAGTGTACTGACAGACCCATGGGAAAAAAATGCTCTAAATCACTAGCCAGCAGGGAAGTGCAAATAAAACCACAATGACGTATCCCATCACTCCAGTTAGAGTGGTTATTATCTAAATTAAAAAAATATTGGGAAGGTTGTAGCAAGGAAAGTTTTCTTATACACTGTTGGTGGGAGTGTAAATTGTTATAACCATTAGGGAAAAAGATATGGAGATTCCTCAGAAAACTAAAAATAAATCTACCACATGACCCAGCTATCTCACTCCTAGAAATATATCCAAAAGAAGTGAAATTAGCATATGAAAGAGACACCTGTACTCCCATATTTATAGTAGTTCAATTCACAATAGCTAAGATAGAGAATCAACCTAGATGTCCATCAACTGATGACTGGATAAAGAAAATGTGGTATATGTACAAGATGGGTATTACTTAGCCATAAAAATGAATAAAATCTTGACATTTGCAACAACACTGATGCAACTGGAGATCCTTGTGCTAAGTGAAATAAGGCAGACCTAGAAAGACAAATACTGGGGCCGGTGCTGTGGCACAGCGGGTTAAAGCCCTGATCTGAAGCGCCGGAATCCCATATGGGCACCAGTTCTAGTCCCAGATGCTCTTCTTCCGATCCAGCTCTCTGCTATGGCCTGGGAGGATGGCCCAAGTCCTTGGGCCCCTGCACCCATGTGGGAGACCTGGAAGAGGCTTCTGGCTTCAGATTGGCGCAGCTCTGGCCGTTGCGGCCACCTGGGGACTGAACCAGCGGATGGAAGACCTCTCTCTCTTTCTCTCTGCCTCTTCTCTCTCTGTGTAACTGACTTTTGAGTAAGTAAATAAATCTTTTTTTAAAAAAAGAAAAATACTACATTTTCTCTTTTTTGTGTCAGTTAATATATATAGAATGTAAAAATTATGTGAATGTCATATCATTTGGTATTCAGTCATAAATATTGCTTTACTGAAACATACTGTATAAATGACAATATACTTTTCCATGTTTAAAAAAATGAAGAGGATGGAATAATAAGGACTCAGGGTACTAGTAGTGTTTTGTTCTTAATTTGGGTGTTGGTTGTGAGTATACTTGGAGGAAAAAGGCTTATTTATCTGTACACTTAACTTGCATTTCTTGGAATGTATACAATAAAATTGTTTTTTTATAAAGATTTATTTATTTTTTGGAAGTCAGAATTACAGAGAGAGAGAGAGAGAGAGAAAGAGAGAGAGATGATTGATTTCATCCTCTGGTTCACTTTCCAAATGGCCACAATGGCTGGGGCTGGGCTGATCTGAAGCCAAGAGCCAGGATGACTTAGGTCATCTTCTGCTGCTTTTCCAAGGCATATTAGTAGGGAGCTAGATGGAAGTGGAACAGCTGGGACTCAAACCAGTACTCATATGGGATGCCAGTGTGGCAGATGGTGGCTTAACCCACTGCACCACAGCACCGGGCCCTCAATAAAAGGTTTTAAAAAGTAAAATGAAGTACAACTATATTTTCAAAAACAGGAAAAAGTTAGAGAAGTTATGTCATTTTACATTTCCTTCAAATCTCTTTGATGATTGGCTTCAGAGAACAGTTTCTTTTTAAGCATATATCTGATAGAAGATATGAGGGTACTTCAAGAAGTTCATGGAAAAATGGAATTAAAACATGAGCTTATTTTGGTGCAAAAACATGTTGAAGTCCATGCATAGTTTTTCATAGTATATGCTTTCCATAGGACAACTCATTTGCATGGATTTCAACAGGTTTTTGCACCAAAATAAACTTCTCTTTCTCTCTCTCTCTTTTGAAGATTTACCTATTTATTTGAAAGGCAGAATGACAGAGAAGGAGGGAGAGACACAGAGAGATCTTCTGTCTGCTGGTTCGCTCCCAAATACCTGCAACAGCGGGGCTAGGCCAGGCTGAAGTCTGGAACTAGAAACTATGTGGGTCTCCCCTATGGAGGGAGGAACCCAAGTATTTGAGTTGTCACCTGCTTCCTCCCAGGAGCATCAACAGGAAGCTGGGTCAGAAATGTGGAGCAACTGGGACCTGAATCAGGCATTCCAATATGGGATACAGACGTTTGAAGCAGTGGCTTTACCTGCTGCACCGTAATAGGCAGCCTACCCCAACTTGTCTTTTGATTTCCTTTTCCATGAACTTTTTGAAGTCCCATCGTAGGTACTTTGGCATTCAAACTGTGTGGTATCATATATTGGGTAATTTCTGGAAAACTCAACTGTAAGTTTCTGAAATTGAGAATGAAAAAGGCAAATGATGTCTTATGAGAAATATGAAAATAGTTTTGATATTTCGGGTGTCCCAAAAGGATCATAGGAACCTGCAGAAGAGCTTGACCACTTTCAGGTCTGCTGCTCTAGAACTTTACCCTTGTCGGGGCTTCCATAGCCTAGACAGCTCATGGCAAGAGCCTCGGGTGATTGCTGACGCCATAAATAAGAGTGCCAATTGTTAAATCTACAATGGGAGTCACTGGGCACAGGCTTCCCACATAGGATCTCTGTCCTTAATGTGTTTTACTATGAAACTTAAAAACAACACTACTAGTCGAACAATACCCTATACCTTGTGCGGTTGTGTGAGGGCAGACTGTTGAAATCCTTGCTTAGTGTATACTAAGTTGATCTTCTGTATATGAAGATAATTGAAAATGAAACTCGATGAAGAGCGGGATGGGAGAGGGAGTGGGAGAGGGGAGGGCCGCGGGAGGGAGGGAGGCTGGGAGGGGGGAAGCCACAACAATGCAAAAGTTGCACTTTGTAAATTCACATTTATTAAATAATAAAAAGAATAAAAAAAAAGAACTTTACCCTTGCTTACCGGAAGTGCTTTTCATTCGTTTCCTTCCTGGCGCTAACAGCTCTGGGTCAGATTCTTTTCATCCCTACTGGCATTCTCACTTGCCTTCCTTAAGACAAGAACAGTATGTAGGCTGCAAGGGGAAGAAGTTGGAGAGGAAGATTAATTGAAAGGAGAGGATGGCTGAAAGTGATATGTTCCCAGGACATGGAGTGGCAGAACACCCCACATCACTTGCCCTGTGTGTGGGGCATCTGAATGCTGTACTGTGCCTGGCCTGCCTAGCAAATAGTCATTCTTTCAGCCCCATTTATCTCATTTCTCTTATGCCAGTGAGACCATCTCTCTTTCCTGGTTGTCAATTCACCAGTTTTCTTTCTTTATTATCTTGCTTTGAGGGATCAGGGCAGGAAAATGTCCATATCTCCTTTTGCATATGATGAGCAAGCATCATATACTGTTGTTGCCTAATAACCAACACCTATAAACTCAGTGTAGCGTGGTAACACTGCGATTTTTTTTTTTTACTGTCTCATGTCAATCCCCTTTCCCTACATCATCATCAATCCATCAAATTGTTCTTGGAGTTTGTTACATTACCATGGCAATGCCTTCCTGCACAGTTAAAAATAAAACTTCTGTGCCCCTGTTGAAATTTGTAGAGAGCAAGAACCTAATTGCCTGGCAGTCTTCACCATGGGAAAACTGATACCACAGCAAAGGCGATCCAGCCACTTTGTAGTAGAGAAGATGAAAATCAGCCGCTGGGTTCTATCTGTCTCCCAGGACAGAACCCACGAAAAGCGGCTGCCTCTTGCAGAGCTGCATCGATGGTTTCCATTGCAGACCCACTGGGGCTTCTCGGTTCTCAGGCTTGAGGACCTTCACAGACGTCTTCTTTGCAGTTTGGCAAATCTATGGGGAAGAAGGAAGCAAAAATCAATGCAGGAGGCTGGTTGGGAGCTTGAGCTGCTCTCTTGGACACTTTAGATTTCTTAATAAGGAAAATATTTCTGCAGAGATATGGGATCCCCCAGAGACAGACCTAGAAACAAGGACTCAAGGCATGTAGTGTATTTGAGAGAGGCAGGAAACATTAGTTGGGGAGGTGGAAAAAAATAATGAAAAGAAAAATGGTCAAAAAGGATGTATCATTAACTCAGAAACTGCTGTGGTGACGTGCCTTAATTCTGAAGGAAAACTCTGAGAAGTGGGGTAATAAAACTGCCTTTGAGTTATCTCATCTGAGAGTAGGGGAGCTGCGGGCTATACTGACTTTCACAAGTCGTTAGTTGAAGGCTAGTCCCAGGGGTATTTCTTCCTACAGCTTCTGTTCTGCCATCTGGGGAGGCAACTCGTTGGTTGTATAAGGAGCTGCCGGCAAATAGATGCAGAAACCTGCAGTGAGAAGTCTGTGGGTATGGAATAAGGCTGGGACACTACCGGTGCTCAGAATGAGGACTTTGCTTTGAGAATTTAAAGAAATTCTATTGAAGCAAGCTTATAAGAATCTAGCAGCCATGATGGGCATGAAAATAATAAGAGGCATGGTGTCACGGTGGGTTAAGTTGCCACCTCTTATACTAGCATCCCATATGAGTGCCAGTTTAAGTCCTGGCTGCTCCACTTCCAAACCAACTGTCTGCTAATGCACTGGGGAAAGCAGTGGATGATGGCCCAAGTCCTTGGGCTCCTGTCACCCGCATTGGAGACCAAGATGGAGTTCCAGGCTCCTGACTGCAGCCTGATCCAACCTGGTCATTGTAGTCAATTGTGGTAGGAACCAACAGATGGAAGATCTCTTTCTCTCTCTGTCTCACCCCCACCCACCACTGTGTAACTCTGCTTTTCAAATAAATAAGAAAATAATAAAAGAACCAAAAGTGTTTTACAAATTGTTTTGTTGTTGGTTTGCTTAATTTGTATTTTTAAATAAGTATTTTTCTACATGATACCTGTTCTTTGAATGGATACTAGAATCTTCATCATAAAATGACTTCTCAGCCAAGTCTTTGGAACTTCAGTTCTTCAAATCCATGCATTTGATATCCAGATATCTTCATGACACCATCTCAAAATGAACCACCCTCCATATGTAGGATTTCCCTTTTTTTTCTTTTTAAATATTTATTTTATTTATTTGAAAGAGTTACAGAGAGGTAGAGACAGAGAGAGGTCTTCCATCTTCTGGTTCACTCCCCAGATGGCCACAATGACTAGAGCTGTGCAGATCCAAAGCCAGGAGCCAGAAGCTTCTTCCTGGTCTCCCAAGTGGGTGCAGGGGCCCAAGGACTTGGGCCATCTCCCACTGCTTCCCCAGGCTCTAGCAGAGAGCTGGATATGAAGAGGAGCAGCCGGGACTAGAATCAGAGCCCATATGGGATGCCTGCACTTCAGGCCAGGGCTTTGATCCACTGCACCACAGTGCCAGCCCCAGGATTTCTCTTTGATTCTGCTCTTTTTAAACTTTTCTAATGATGACTGTTGGGTAACCATGTCTGAGAAGAGTGAGCAGAATCCTGAAACACAAAAACCAGAAGGAGGGAGAGTGATGAATTCTTTACTGAGTGCCTGTTGTACGCCTGGCCACAGTGCTAAGTGATCTCCCTGGATCGCTTCATTTAAAACTCATAACCATTCTCTGAGAGAATTTTACATATTAGGAAACAAAAGCACAGAAACTCTTCAGG
Source organism: Oryctolagus cuniculus (assembly GCF_964237555.1). NCBI lineage: Eukaryota > Metazoa > Chordata > Mammalia > Lagomorpha > Leporidae > Oryctolagus > Oryctolagus cuniculus. The sequence goes on along the minus strand of NC_091437.1, from coordinate 123,151,410 downwards.
GTTCTACATCTAGCATATTTGGGAGCTAGGTTTCAAATTCAGGCTGCCTAGCTCAGAAAATATGCATGCAGTCAAAATTATCAGTTTTTCTTTCATTAGTTCATCCAAATCAAAATTGCTCTTTGGGGTTGACATTTTTCATATCTGGATAGATTGATTACACAACAAAATGTCTTGGCTTATCTAGGACTAACCCACCTGCAGCTAGCCATCCCCTGGCTAGTAAGCATCTTTGCCTAAATTAAGATAGGATGCATGTTCTCTTATTCCTTCTTTTTTTTTTTTCCCTCACAAAGACAAAAAATGGTTAATACTTGCTGTTAAGTATTTCTCAGGTCAAAGTTGTTTCTTTTGTACTTTGTGGTTGAACGCTCAGAGGCTTCAGTTGATTTCAATCTGTCCAGGCCCTTAAGAAACTGCAGCTTGAGAATAATCTTGCCTCTGGCCAAATGTATCCCTGAAACCCAGCTGCAGCAGAAGCGAAAGGCGCTTTTCATAGATAACATAAGCTATTTTAGTTCATACCCTCTTTGGGTACAAAATGCATGCTTTAGGACATCACCTCTGGCAATGCACCCTTTCTTATAAGGGAACATGAACACATGACACCAGGAGTCTTCAAAGAACCAGACAGGCTAGGTCACGTAGGAGAGAGACAAAAGGTTCTGGATGGTGGAGCTTGGAGGTTGACGTGGCTCAGCCTTCTCTGCAGAACTGCTCCTGTGTCCTCTCTCTGTTTGACTTTCTCATCTTTATCTTCAGGCATTTCTCTGCCTCATATCTTCTTCTCTTTAGCTTTCTCTCTTTCTAGCTTCATTTTACACACAGTACAAAATGAATCCTGACTTTCATCTCATCCTGATCTTTCACCTGCTCTTTGCATATTTATCTGCCCCAGTCTCAGTATTTCTTGGTTTAACTGATGAAGGAAAAGCAAAGGAACAGACAAGTTTAAGTTTTCAAGCCTAGACTTCGGAGAGAGTTCAAGACACACTGTTGCAAAATGTGGCAGTGGGCACTTGACGGCAGCAGAAGCAGGAAGGTCACTCTCAATGTCCCTTTAGCCCTTCTCCCCTGAAGCTGACAGGATCTTCCCCAGTAGTTGGTGATTAAAGTCTCATTGCAGAGGTGTCCATCTTACATCCAGAAGGGAATGTCTTTACCCCTAAAGCACAGAAAAGAATCTGAACAAACAGGCCTTGCCAAGCCCCTCCTGCTCCTCAAGTTCATTACTGTTAGATCATTCCCTTTTGTTCTTCAAATCAAGTTTCTCCATAACCTAAGTGTAAAGATACACATTTTCTTGTTTCTTTGGCTCTTTATTTCTAAAGATTCCCTTGTCACAAGTAACTTATGTCAGGTAAATTTGTATGTTTTTTCTCTTGTGAATCTGCCTGTTGTTATAGGGGCCTCAGGCATGAACTTTGTGATGGATGAGGAAAAGATCTTACATTTTCAAAAACAAAAATCTTGCCTTTTCTCCCCCTACTCATGTCCTAAGTTTCTAATTGACCTATAGCTAGTTGGACTGTTTTTTTTTAAAGATATATATTTTGTTTGAAAGGTAGAAGTTACAGACAGACAAGGAGAGAGAGAGAGAGAGAGAGAGGTTTTTCATCTGCTGGTTCTCTCCTCAAATGGCTGCAATGGCCTGGGTGGGGCCAGATGGAAGCCAAGAGCTTCCTCTGGGTCTTCCACATGGGTGCAGGGGCCCAAGCACTTGGGCCATTCTCCATTGCTTTTCTAGGCACCAGGCACATTAGCAGGGAGCTGGATCAGAAGTGGAGAAGCTGGGACTTGAACTGGCACCCATATGGGATGCTGGTGCTCAGGTAGCAGCTTAACCTGCCACACCATAGTGCTGGCCCCAGCTTATTGGGTTTAAGTCTAGGGACTTCCCCTATTCTCATAGCTTTGACTAGGTACACATGGCATGATCCCTTCAGCAAAGACATCTACAAGGGCTGTGGGCAGTGTAGGTACCACAGTTGAGATCCACTGTGCTTGTATATGATTTTCCCTACAAAATGACATCTTGCTGCCAGCCCCTCTGTCACCGAAAGCACATGGATTTGACTGTGGGCATCACAGGATGACAGACATACTTGGGAGGGCTCTGTATTTTGTTGTCCATCAAAAGCACAGTCACGATATTTTACAGCTGAGAAAGGTAATCTAAAAGAATTTCTAATTACCTCATCTTCTAGATTTACAGGCTGTATCTCCTCATCAGATTACAGCCTCTCAAAAATCACATACCTGAACTATATCACTACTTCCCTGGAAATATGCCTTTATAGAATTACTATTTAGTATTAAAACCTTTGAGATAAGAACTGTTCACATGAAGAATATGTTTGCTTCTTTAGAATTGTTTTAAAGTTTGCCTATTATTTAATGTTCTTCATATAAGGTTTCATGCAATAGTTTTGTTTTACATTTTAGTGCCAAGGAAAAAACTTTGTTTCTATTTTAATGAGTGAGATTTATATCATTCACCAAATGTCCTATTTGCCATTAGCAAAATTTAAGACTTAATTATAACAACTTTTTGTAGCCTGAGTTTCTGGCATAATAAGCTCCTTCTCAAATACATATTTTTGATATTTTATTCTTATTTTAATGACTGAAAATTATATGTATCTCTTATCTAAAGCATGTCAAGTACTTTTTTGAAGTTGCTCTAATGCATACAATAAATATGATTCAATACATGTTATTAATATTATTGCTCAGCAGGAAAAATGTTAATGATTTTACAAAAAGCTTCAGTGTCATGGGGGTCTCTAGACTAGTGACAGTTCAAACATAGTAAATGAGATATTAGTTACCACTGTGCTTCTGCAACTAAGAAAATATCCGTAGGGTCCCTGGGGTGGTCTGTTGATGTATTTATGTTGTAGGACATTTGAAATGCAGAGAGTTCATGCAAAGATTTTTATTGAAAAGAGAAGGGCTGAAGTTGGTAGCTACTAGTGAAGAATTATTCATTTAAATAATGGAATCAAGGAAAACTTGATAGTAATTGGTCTGTTATAATTGTTTTTTGAAGCTAGAGGTTTTTGCTAGTGACTTTTAAATATCTTCCTTATTTTACATGTCTTACATGTGTTATTTTTTTCCTCTTCTTCACATCTTTTTAGAGATATAATTGACAACTATTGTACATAGTTAAGGTGTTTAACTTACTATTTTAATATACATAAACATTGTGAAATGATCACTACCATCAAGCTAATTAACATATTCACCACATCTGTTAAAATAAAAACTTTGGACAAATTAAATTTAGCAGAGTTTAAATGAACAAAGAATGACTCATGATTTGAGCAGCTCTCAAAGCCAGAACAGATTCACAATCTCCAATGATGCAAGATGATCAGGTAGCATACAAGAGTGTCAATTTGTTAAGTCAACAACAGGAGTCACTGTGCACTTACTCCTCATGTAGGATCTTTGTCCTTAGTGTGCTGTACATTGAGATTTAATGCTATAACTAGTACTCAAACAGTATTTTTCACTTTATGTTTCTGTGTGGGAGCAAACTGTTGAAATCTTTACTTAATGTATGCTAAACTGATCTTCTGTATATAAAGAGAATTGAAAATGAATCTTGATGTGAATGGAAGGGGAGAGGGAGTGGGAAAGGGGAGGGTTGCGGGTGGGAGGGACGTTACGGGGGGGAAGCCATTGTAATCCATAAGCTATACTTTGGAAATTTATATTCATTAAATAAAAGTTAAAAAAAAAAAAGAAACAGAAGTGAGAGACAGAGACAATCTGATTGGTTACAGTCTGACCTTATTTCAATATGGTCTGATCAGTTGGCTGCCTGTGATTGACTTCAGTTCAGTTCAGTTATTGTGACTAGCTGAAATTTGCTATTGGTTATAATGGTATACTCCTAAATTAGGCTTTCAGTTAGTTTACACATGAAGTCAGTTTGCAGTCAGTTAGGTAAGGACTGAAGTATGGGGGCATCCTCTAGTCAAACTATTTATTTATTTATTATGTTTATAATTTATTTGGAAGGCAGAGATAGATAGATAGGGAGGTATTGAGACAGATACAGAGAGATTTTTCAGCTGCTGGCTCACTCCCCAACTGTGGACAACAGCTGAGGTTGGGCCAGTCAAAAGCCAAGAATTCAGAACTCAATCTGAGACTTCGATATGGGTGACAGGAACCCAGGTACTTGTGCTGTCACCTGTTGCCTCCCAGAGTGCATACTATTAGGAAGCTAGAATTGAGAGTGGAGTTGGGACTCAAACCAGGTACTCTGATATGGAATGTGGGTGTCCCAGGACCATCTTAATTGCTGTGCCCAACGCCTATCCCAATTTAGTTAATTTAACACCTCCCATAGTTATCTTCTTTAAAGTGATATCTTCATTCCAGGTGCTAGGCAGCCATTTGAAATTTAGTGAGTCACCTTTCCATTTGTCTACACAAGATTGATAAATTTTTTTCCAACTAAAATAATCAAGCAGGCTGTCTGTTATTTTGGCATTGGTAGACACAGCTTCAGAGTTCAATTTGAAGTATGACATGGAAACATACACTTTCTAGAAGAGAAATCTCTTTTCTGGAAGGCAGCTTGCCATGTGGTCTACCAGGGTTAAGATGCTGTTTTTCACTAAGTATCTTCTGAGTTTTGCATTAAAAAGATGAGATTTAACAATAGCACACACAAAAGTGGTTGTCAAGGTGACATACATCTTTGTGGAGTATTATTTTTTGGGGGTCTACTATTGGATTTAAGGTTTGCTATTGAATTCTTATTTTGAATTCTTATTTTGCCAAGTCTTAAAACCTACAGGCTCTTTAGTTCCCACTCAGATGTTCAGTGTTTGAATGGTCCGTGGTCAACCTCTACCGTAGAGTGAGTTTGATTTGTTACCTTGGAATGCTTCCCTACTGCTGTTTGTTCTTTTGGTTTCACTTTGAAGGAGCCAGAGTGGTTGCTTTTGGCACCTGAGTTTGTAACCTTTCCCAAATTTCTCCTTCAAACCTCTTGTCACAGACTCAAATCCCAAAGGCACCTGCTAACTCAGCCCAGCTGCTAGGAAGACCCATCCCCAGCTGGGCTGGATGGCCCTAATGAGTGAGCAGCCATATGTACAGTTAATTAAAACTGAAGTTAAAATAATAAAATGGGTTTTCAGTGTGCACTTAGCAATGGCAAGGCTTCTTTTAGTAAAATCCAAAAGCCACTTGTATAGCCCCTGGGAAAGGGAGACTAGCTACTCATATTAATTCCCTATCTTTCAAAATCTCAGTTTAATAGCTGTGACATATGAAAGGATTTCAAAAGAATTCATGGAAAAATGAAATTAAAAAGTAAGTTTATTTTGGTGCAAAAGTTTTTTTTGAAATCTATTACTTTTTAAAAAATTCATATTTTTTGAGAGCAACAAAGGGAGCAAGAGAGTGGCAGAACTTCTATCCACTGGTTTACTTCCCAAATGGCTGCAGCAGCTGGGGGTGGGTCTGCGTCTGGCCAAAGCCAAGAGTCAGAAATTCATCCTGGTTCCCCACATGGGTGGTAGGAGTCCAAGCACTTGGGGCTTTTCCACCGCCTTCTCAGGCACATTAGCAGGAATGTGGATGGGGAGCAGAGCAGCTGGGACTTGAAGTGATGCTCCAATATGAGATGCCAGCATCATAGGAAGTAACTACCCACTGTGCCACCATGCTGTCCCTTACAGTACTTTCTCATAATTTGCATTTTCCACAAACATTTTGAAGATTCCTCGCACTTGTGCATGTATGTTATATACTGAGAGATCAATCTAGACATTATAAGAAAGACATAATAAATAAGAAAGTGCAGCCTCTGTGGTGGGAAATTGGAAAAACTGAACTCTCCTCAATGACTGAATGTCACAGTTCCTCCTTGAGAGCCCACAGGTAGACTTCATCAGCTGCCCTTGTGATCCACAGCACTTTGTGCTTGCCTTTGTGTTCTAAGGGTTGATTTTCCTTCCTCACTTTGTCCACTCTGTACTGGAGGCTGTGAGTGTCAGCTGGGGAGAGGTGACTGCTATGCATTCAAGAGTGTTGTGAGGTTGTGAGCCCATTTTAAAGCATGGATAACTTGATATTGACCATAGTGGGAATATTTACATTATAGAATTAGGCAGATGCTCTGCAATAAAGATTGTGACCTTTTCCAGAGAGTCACCTTCCCAGCATATGAGATCCTTGGAGTGAGGAACAAGGGTTTCTTTTTGATCTCCAGAGCCTAGGAGTGCCTGGCACAGGGTGAATACTCAATTTGTATTTGATAAATGAATGAATGAATGGAGGAACTGTAACTCCATAAAATACAAACAGAGTAAAACCAGTCAACACAGTATAACATATAATGAAGCAAGCTGTCACAGAAACATGGTGGTTTTGTTAGGTAGGAAGTCAGAAGTTTAGCCTATGTGTGTGTGCGAGAAGGGCCTGAAGACTAGCACCTACTGCGGAAGCTCCATAAGCGCAGCATTTCCCACGTCAAAGACCCGCTCAGACCCTGATAACCTTCCAGGTGGTCCTAGCCCTTCCACCAGGGAAAGCTCCCAGAAGAATTCTCTCCTCTGGACCAAATGGGTTACCTGACCAGATAACATGGGACAACAAAACCTTTACAGACGCTCTAAGGGAAGCCCCTCTACTCTACTCTGCCTGATGCCAGCAAATCTGGGGAGGAATTTGCTAATTTTCACCCAACAAACGCTTCCACCAGGACTCTCCGTCCTTTGTCCTGGAGGAGAGGGGGAGGTGGGTAAACAGACTCCCTTAAAAACCCAGGGAGTCCAAGCAGACTGGGCACTCAGCCCTTTGCTCTGCTGAGCCGCCCGCCTGGCCTGCCCAGGGGTATTCTCTCCATTCAACCACTAACCTCACTCTCCCCCAGTCCGAGTGACTGGGTGCTCTCTCTCTGTCGCTTCCGTCCTGACAGATGCCCTATCCCCGATAAAGCCTTATCACTCTGCTCTCTGTCTTATGCCTGAATTCTTTCTTGCAGAAGACGCGAACCCCACGGCTTCCACAGCCCTTTTCTCTGGGGACAATCAGAGGAGTGTCAGAAAGTTTCTATCTCCCCACCTAAATGTGTTCTTTGTTCTCTTGCTGCAGTGCCTGATTGCCACACTGTTAGTTTTAAGGTGAAGCAATCATGTTAACTGGTTTTAAAGGGAAGCCGATGAGGGGCTAGACAGTGGGAGGGGACCCAAGGGCCAGATGATTCACAGAAGTGCGGGTTGGTGTGTCCCACTGTTGCTGTCTGCGGCCCAGCTAAGCAGAAATGTGGTGATGAGATTTGGTCCCCATTCCTTCTAATGTTGCTTTTCCGTTTGGCCCTTTCTCTGTCACCCAGGCCTTCATGCCATTCCCTGTTTACCCAAAGACCTTATGTGTCCCTTTGAAATAAAATAATCCTTTGTACCCTGGCCCTCTTTCTCCTTCCCCACTTTTCTGTCACAACTATCTGGTCCTTTGGTTTATTTCTACCAGCTCCTAATTTCCTGATTATGACTTTATGTGTTGTTCTGACCAAGCCCTCTACTGTCCTTCAACAGAACCCTCTTGGAAATAGCAAAGGTTGAATCTAAAGCAGTAACACCCCCAGGGATGGCATTTCAGGCATCATGGAGGACGTATGGAGGGCATTTTAGTGTGGGAGGCAGGGAACATTCTTGGGAGTATGCTTTAAAGCATATCACATAAGAAGTTGTTTCTACTGTCTTCTTGCAAGATAAACTTGATTCATTTTCAACAAAAGAAAGCAGGGGCCTGATGAAGGAGGACTTGGCTTGGGAAAGTTTTGATGGGGGAAGGAAAGGAGACAGGTCTAGGACAGGGGAAATGCCCCTACTCTAGGGGCCTGGACATTTGGAGGGGATCAGGAACATGGACTGTGGCATGTGCTGGGGCCTGGAGGCTGCAGTTTGGTGGGGATGAAGATGTGGAAAGATGTTGGGGGAAGGGTGATGAAGCTGGAGGATCTCAGAGACAAACAGGGCCTACAGCTGACTGCAGCTCCAGGTTTGGTCTTTTGTAACATTCCTAGTGTTTGCAATTCCTGAAAACTTGTATGGAACAAGCTTCTCAGACCAGACTGGAGGTTCTGTGCTGGCGGCCTGTGCTCACTGGACTCACCTTCCTTGGAGGACTGTTTAGCTTCAGGGACCCTCTGCCCACTCCCTGCCCGTGCCCCCTCCCCTGAGCCATCATGGAGGAGGCAGCTCCAAACTGAAGGAAATCCCAAAGAGGACTGTGTGCAGTCTGTGACAGGATTCTGGAAGGAAGGCTTTGTTCCTACCCAAAAGCAAAAGTCAGAGGTGGGCATTTGGCATAGTGCCTAAGCCACCACATGGGGTGCCCACGTGCCATATTTGAGTGCCTGGGTTTGATTTCCCATTCCAACTTCCTACTAATGTGCACCCTAGGAGACGGCAGATGATGGCTCAAGTACTTGGGTCCTTGTTACCAGTGTGGGAGACCTGGATTGATTTTTGGGCTCCTGACTTTGGCCTTGCCCAGCTCTGGCTATTGTGGGCAATTTGAGGGGGTGAACCAGCAGGTGGGAGATCTTTGTCTGTCTCTGTGCCTCTCAAAATAAAAAATAAACAATTTTATAAGCAAAAAGTGCCGAATATTTTTATTAAAATTCTCTCACATTTATCCTTTAGATGAGATGTGAGGAGTTGGCCCACATTTGTCTTACAGCACTGGTAGGGATTAAGAAAAGGTGTCATCAGGGTTTCTGAGAACTGCATCTCCTCTCCTGATGACATCTCTCTGGGGACAATCAGGAGCTGCAGGGCAGTTTGAGAAAGGGACTTTACTTCCTTTGTGCTGGGATCAGAATAGTAAGTGGCATCCTTGGAAACAGAGTATAGGGACATGGAAATAGAGTGGATAGGGACATGGTGCCAGCATGGGAGGGAGCTGTGGTAGGGTTCCTGTGCCCTTCTGTTGGTTTATAACAATGTACTGCACCAGACAGAAGTGACTTCCTCTTTAAAGGTGTCAGTGAGAAGTAACATGGTAATAATAAAACCGCTCATAAGTTTACTATGCTTTTACTGTGCGGCGGTGCTTTCTGTAGGTTGTCCCATTTAAATCTTTCAGCATCTGGTGAAATAGCCTTACAATTGTCTTCATTTAATGGGCAAGGGAACTGAGGCACAGATCAGTTAAACAGCTTGCCAAGAGGTGGCAGTGGAGACAGGATTATAAACCCAGGCCGTCTGACCCCCTCGGCTCATGCTTTCAATCCCTGCTCCTGGAAGTAAAAAGCAAAGCCAAGAATTTTCTGAGCACCTGCTGAGTGTCTACTGTGCATTATCCACTTATTTTCATAGTAATACTGTGAGGGTGGTCTGATTGTATTTACATTTTACAGAAGGGACAATTGAGGCATATGTCACACAGTAAGTATAATATGGCAGTGGTGGGGATGAAGCATGAGCTGGGTGTGAGCTGCTGCTTCTGATCATCTGAGTGACTAAGAACATCAGCCAGGGACACATAGTATTGTATGGAACCTTACTTATCCCGGGTTCTCATGTACAGATATGACCAGACCATGCAAAAACTCATTTCTCTCACCTGTAGGTGCTCCCCAGGGGTGGCAATGAGGTTGTGGACCTGACTCCCACAGCATTCCCTGCCCACACCCTCTTTGGTGAAGTTCTGTCTATCATCGTGCTCAGCATCTCATTGCCCAGAGCCCCGGCTTCCAGGGCTATGAGAAGAAAGCATTTTGGTTGTTGCCTGTTGGTAAAGGGAGTGGGGATGGAGCAGGCAATGTTATTGATTTGTTTTTTCTAAGACAGAAATAGAAGGAGGTCATCTCAGATTTTTCTACATCACTCGGTTCCTGTTACTGATATAATTCTTCTTTTTCAGATGAGAAAAGAGTTGCAGACACTAGCAGAATCTAAAAGTTGCTAGCAGCAAACTTTCAAGGCTACAAAGATGCTCCTACCTTGGACCCACAAGGCCAAGTTCAAGGACAGAAGTTTACTGACTGGGTCTCTGGTTTACCAAGGAAGCATGAGGGCTGACTTCTCTAATTTATTCCTTATGGGGCTTCACTTGAACTTGCAGTGTTCCCTCAATTTGATGCTACAGGTATTGAACAAATGTTTTGTCTCTGCTCTCCCAATTCCTTTGACCCTCGCACTGCAGTTAATTCTTATGCTGTGAGGCCTGACCACCTCAGAGACTTCTGGAATGAGAGGAGCCTGTGAATGAAAGATGTGAACCTGGCTCATTGTTTGCAGGCTCAGTATTGGTATGGATTTGAGTTGTTTTCCTGGGCACAGAGACAGACCTGCAATGATTCATCCACATTCCATTGTCCTGAGTCCCCGGTGGCTAGAAGCAAGTGTAATCCAGCTTTCCTTACGCCTCCTGAGTTCCCATGAGTCACAGAATGCAAGTTTGTTAGCTCATGCCTCCAGCTGTGCAGTGAACGATCTCCGGCCCTATTCAAGCTTGCACCACGTTATTGCCGGTGCCTCCGAGGCTGCCTCCCGAGAGCTGTTGAACAGTGTTTCCCTTTCACATCCTCTTGTCCTTGCCTGTGCTTTGAGAGCAGCTACTCATTTTTGCCACCATACAGCCTCCAGATGCTTCCTGAATTGCAAACCCTAAGGGTGACCTTGGTGCCTGGCCCCTCTGCAGATTTCTCTGCCTGTTAGCCAGCTATGCTCAGTGGCCCCTTTCCTGAGTTTCCCAGAGACCCACCTGTGTAGAGCCCCTTTGCTTCCATCTGCAGCCTTTTCCCGAGGCCTCAGACATGAGTCCCTAGGGCTGGCTGGAGTCAGCACCAGATGTGGACTCCCCACCAGCTCATCAGACATGCCTAGACCACGGTGAATCCCGGATGTGGGCACAGATTAGTATGAAATCAGGAGCCAGGCTCTCCTGTCATCTTTGATTTGTTATTCAGACAGACACAGCTCAAGAGTTACAGCGACGGTCACATTTTCATTCAGGCTGGACCACACGGCTCTGACCTTTTCAGCTCTCTACCCTGGCTGCTCAACGTGTTGTCTCTGACCTGTAGCTTCCAAGCCATCAGGGAACTTGTTAGAAATGCATAGTCTCAGGCCCCAGCTCTGACCTACTCAATGCAGAGCTGCAGTTTAACCAGATCCCTAATGGGATTTACATGCACATGAAAGACCCAGAAGCCCTGCTCTGCACCATAACAGACAGATCAGACTGTACGTAGGAGGTGACGCCAGCGTGCCGTTTCAGAATCTACAGGGAACCACGCAGTGCAGTGTGTTTCCACTAAGTCCGACCATCACTTGCTATGAAATACCTATAGAGTTTTATTTTTTCTGTCTTACACATTCTTTTATTTAAATTCAGATTTTATTTTGGGATTTTCGAGTTTCATGTTAGTCCATAATGGAGCTTGATATTGTATATCAGCTTGAATTCTTCCTCCCCTCCATTCTTCTCAGGTTAAGAACTTAGATAATAGAAGGAAACTATAGAGCTGACATTCAAGGGAAATCCAGAAAATGAATTCCTTTTTATCTCCAGGCAGAGCAGCTCCCCTGAATAGAGTACTGCAATAAAACCTTTTTATATGCCTGTCATAGAAAGACAAACCTTTTCCAAAGGAAATGGATTTGAGTATTTGCGAGATATGATAAACAGCCTGACAAAAAAGGGCCCAAATTTCCCTTTAGAATGTTCAGTAGGAGGGGGAGGGTAGAGTTTAACTTCCCTTGTCAGGTAAAAAAGAATTCATTATGAAAGCCATTCCAGCTGAAACTCAGAAATGAAAACTAGACCTGATCAGAGTGGAAAGCAGTGATTTAGAAATGTGTTAAAGGGAGTAGTTTAATGAATAAGGTGTCAGTTTCCTATAGGAGTGAAAATAAATCGTGCATGGGCTTCACCAGTTTTGTGGCCATGAATTAGCTGGGTGTAGCTAGTTCTGCACTCAGTGTAAGGAGACTTTGAAGTCTAATTCTCACTAAGATTTGGATAAGTGAATTATTGATAATGATGTTAATAATGGCATTGTATCCATTTTATGACTTCTCCATTCCAGCAAATGCAAAAAGGAGAGAAGAAAATGAGAAGCATTTGAATGAAAATGGCCTTCATTTTCAGAGTTTTCTATTTAGCAGGTGTCCTTGAGCCCTAGAGCCCATCTGTCAAGGAAGGACCAGAAGTCCTGCTGCCTAGCTATTTAGACTTTTAATGTTGCTCTCTTGGCTCTTGATTTACAGGTGCGTTAGTTTGCTAGAGCTGCCTTAACAAAGTATCACACACCAGGAGCCTGAAAACAGGGAAAGTTAGTCTTGCCCAGACCTGGAGGGTGGAAGCAGGGATCAAGGAGCGAGATCAAGGTGTCAGCAGGCTTGGCTCCTTTTGTGGACCTCACATCTGAGCTCCTGGTGCTCCAGCACTGCGTGGCATTCTTTGACCCGTGGATGCGTCATCCTGAGATCTACCTTCGTCTTCACCTGGCATCTTGCCTGTGTGCATGTCTGTGTCCCAATCTCCTCTCTTTAATAAAGATACCAGTCATGCTGGTCTAAGCTCCACCCTAACAACCTTGGCTACCTCTGCAAACACCCTGTTTCTAAGCAAGGGCATATTCTGAAGTTCACCGGATTAGGATTTCAGCCTATCTTCTGGGAGACAGAATTCAACACATAACACCAGGGGAGGCTGCTTCATCCCAACCTTTGCATGACCCCAGGCATGAGGTCCGAGTTCAGCACACCAATGCGTGTTGAAAAAACGAATAATAAACATTTATTCAATGTTGAATAAATGAGGTCCTTCCTCACCTAGGCCTAGACACCTCCGGAGCCCCCACACGTATCTTTGAGGCATAGATTCCTTAATACTCCTAAGTCAGGAAATGGAGACACTTGGGATAACACAGTGTGCTTCCTAAATTCTATGGGTTTAGTTTGTTTTTGCATTGTTTGTCTCTCCAACTAAAAGTGAGGTCAGGGACCTTGACTTAAATCAGCCTAATGTTTTGTGTTGAGCCCTGGTGAGGTGGGGGAACTAGGCAGAAAGATTTGGTAGGAATAGGTGAACTGGAATTTCTGCTAGTCTTGCATTGTAACTCTACCCCTTTACCTGTCAATCCAGTATGCCCACTTTCCCATGATACATCTGTGTCTTATCTGGGTCCAGGAAGAAGGAGACACCATGATGGCCATGTGGACGTTGAACTTCATGGGAAATCCCTAGAAAGCTTTAAGCTCACTAAACTGCACCCATTTTGCATTTAGTTAGGGTGCCACCCCTTATCTCATAAGAGAGACTGATAACGTGGGGCACCCTTCTTTTGTTCTTAACCATGTGTATAGACCCTTCTCTGACCTGCCCCTCCCTCCACCCCATCCCTTTATTTCCATGGGCAACTGGCCCACTCATGATGGGCCTCTCCTGAAACAACACAGAACGAAAGTACAAATGCAAAGGCCACAGCTTTAGTGGGGAAATAGACATTAGATCTGAGTTATTGAGAAGTCATCTTGTTTAAAGCTCATACCTCTCACGGGCCTCCTTAGCAGACAGCAAGGAAGGATGATCACCGAGTGCTAGCTCTCTTTGCAGCCTGAGGACAGAGAAACAGCTCATGGATGGATCAAGCAAGCTGTACCTTCCCTCACTCCCTCTCCTTTTTCTCTTCGATGTCCCGTGTCCCAGTGGGCTCTAGGGTGTGTTGTTGCACAAGAATTTCCTTCGTAAGAAAAACCAAATAATTGAATGATCGAATTTTAGCGCATTTTCTTTTTTCTTGGGTTGTTCTCGCATGTCACCTTAATGTGTAGGATGATGGCTAAGGGTAGCAGAGGCAGAAAGGAGGGGAGGGAGCAGAGGCCTGCATAGTTTCTAAATTGAGTTCCTTTGTGTAAGTGATTTAGAAATGACTAGAGAGAGGTTTACATATGTTGATTTTAGTTGAATTTATTTTTCTGTAATCAGGGAAGGAGACTTAAAATTTTTAAGTCCAATGTTCTCAGGTTATAGGAAGACAATGAAGCCCAGAGTTAAGGGGCTTGTCCAAGTCACAAAAATTAGCTTTTGCCAGAACCTGCACTGAGTCCTGTCCTTCCTTCATGCTTGAGTGTCTTATTTTCAGTGTACTATGTTCTTCTCAGAACTGAGTTTTTTCTCTCCTTCTCTCCCTCTCTCTCTCCTTCCTTCCACACCTTTCTTCTCTTCTTCCTTCTTGCCTCCCTCTTCTCACTTCTTCAGATGCTACTGACAGCTGTGGTCCCTGTGGAGGAAACTCTTTGTCTGGATGCCTCTCTCTGGACACTGGAATGTTAGTTGTATGAATCCACAGGAGCATATCCATGCTGGGGATCTATATATATAGATAGATAGATAGATAGATAGATAGATACCTGGAGGGGAATTATACCACCCCATAGCACACCCTACCTCACCACCCTACACTGTCCCATGTCATATCAGACTACAGCATGCCATGCCATGCCATACTATAAGATATCATGATAATATACCATACCATACCATACCACACCATAGCAGAACATAGCATAGCATAGCATAGCATAGCATAGCATAGCATAGCATAGCATACCATGTAAAAGTAACAAGTAAGATATTCTGGGAATGACTAAACTCCCATTATGCAATCAGATCATCATGGAGATTATTCTGGGGGTGACCCAAGCTTTGTTGTTTTTGATAAAAAGTCCAATCCTGAAAAGCATCCAGTGGTGCTAGGAGATTAATTTCTGCTTTCTGACCTTTTGTTGGAACTTTTGGAAAAGTGTGGCCAAGGAACAGTCTCAGTCCTGCTCTGATGCAGCCATCTTTTCCTACACCATCCTCATCCTGCTGATTTCTCATGTGGTCCATGTTGTTCTTGCCCAAAACAACTTGGCATTCCTTGCTAACATCTTTAGACAATTTTCAGTCTCTTTCTTCCACTTCTGCCCTCTGCCATTGCTTTACAGCCTAAATCTACATTAACGGCATTTAAAGGAAGTGGGTGTTCCTCAAATGTTCAGCAAATACCACCTGCTTCGTGCTGATCATAGTTGTCAGAAAGCTCTCTTTTCCCAGGGCTCAGTCCCATTGCCTCTGAGTTCTGTGCCTGTATTTTCTGGGACACTGTGACATTGGGAAGGGACCTCCAATTGTCTAAGTTTGGTAAAAAGACTAACTTCCTGGTTGGAGTCAAGCAGCACGTGTATACCTCTTTGCCTCTGAGTATAGAGAACATTATATTTCCCAGCCAATGTGCTCTACCAAGCATTCTCCTTGGCATGTGGCAATCTTGATTTTACTGTGTCCCTTTTCATATCTCTACTCTGAGTATGCAGTGCCCAAGTATCTGTGAAGTACCTACTCCCCCAGAGAACAATGCTGCTTACCTGACAGCCCCCCAAAATGGTTATATCTGTCATGTTATATGATCTTGATTCTTGAGGTTCCCTCTGCTGAGTTGGGGTGGGGAGGAAAATGCCTCCCAGTGTTTTGCTTTTTTATGTGATGCAGATTTCAAAACAGTGATTTGATTAGTAAGATTGTGTTTCTGGAAAATCATAAAACCAGATGAAAATTCAGATAAAACTGATGAAGTGGTGTGTCCAGGACAGGACAGGAGAATACATCTTGATAGAACTTGTATTCCCAGGCGTGGGATGGGTGGCACCCAGTGGAGTGATGGGGTCAAGTGATATCTGACTCTTCTTCTGTTGTGTTCTTTCTACTTCTGTGTCTCTACTCCCAATCCATGCCTCTTTTCTGTTTCTACTTCAGCTTGGCCTCTCCCATATACTCACCACTCTGTCAAGATGCCTAGCTACAACACAAAAATGGGTCCACTTCTTTCTGTCTGTGAGAAGTGGGAGGGGGACCCAGGCAGGTGCTGCATTTCTTGCCCTCAATCACACACAAGTTCTCAGCCATGGAGTGTAAACAGAGTAATGTCTCATTTTTGAATTGGGGCTTTAGAGTGGGTTTGCTTTCTCTGCTGCCTCTTTCCCTCTTCGCCAGCTCAGAGTGGGGGCCTCTGGGGCCCTGGTGCAGCGGTTGTAACCTTGGTTGCTCTTTGGAATCACCTAGAGGTCTTAAAAAAAAGTCCCTCTAATCAGACCCCACCCCTAGGGACATAGGGATGCTTATTACATTGGTCTGGGGGTTGATCCAAGCAGCAGGAGGTTATTTATTTATTTAAAAACATTTATTTATTTGAAAGGCAGAGTTACAGAGAGAGATGGAGAGAGCTTAGATTCATTAGCAGGGAGCTGGATCAGAAGAGGAGCAGCCAGACTCAAACCAGCACTCAAATCACGTGGGATGCCAGCATTGCAGGTGGCAGCTTACCAGGCTGCACTGTAATGCTGGCCCCAGCAGGAGATTTTTAATAAAAAATTTCATTATCATTTCTTTGTTGTGAGCACATTTAAAATCCTCTCTGGTAGCTGTGTGAAACATAAATGCATTCTTGACAGCTGCGGTCTCCTGGTGATTCTGGTAGACAACCCGGCCCGGAGAACTGTGGCTGGAGGCCAGGGCTTGGAGTTCTAAGATGGAAATTATCCTGGGGAAGAAAGCTGCCTACTGACCAGCAGAGCCCATACCTCAATGTTACTCAAGTGAGAAATACTTATGAAGCTCCTGGAAATTAGGGGTTTCAATAGCAGCTCAGTTACCCCAATTAAGGTGTCTTTTTAATGAGCACCGATCCAGTGCTTCTCTAGCATGCCAAGATTTCATCCCAACACCTGCCAGCTTCTTTGTTCTGTTGGATTAAATAATCACACAACCAGGTGACTGAGGAGCTGGTGGGACACAAAGCAGTCCTGGTGTTCCCAGGGGCCAGTCCTGCTACCGGATAGCAGGAAGCACCCTCCCAACCCAACAGTGATGAACTCACACATGGAGATAATCATTGTTTTGTCTTGAAGATGGTGATTCCCTTTGTTTGCATTTGTTCTGTGGCTCCGTTATGTTTTGTTATTCTGTTTACTGATACCCAGTGCTCAGGATGGCTCCTACTTTGTGAGGTGGTGATACGAGAGCATATGTAATTTCTCCAAGCTTTCTGATACCACTCAGTGGGAGAAATAATTATTAGTGTTCCCATGCAGAATGTTTCTCACCTAATTGTCTCAAAACTGCAGGGTATGTGTTTGATGTCTTTGACTGATCTGTTTGTGTATGTGTATGTATTTTAACATCTTGAATAATTTAGGAGCAATGCTAAATTTTAGTTTGTGACTCATATTTTGTCTAAATTATGCTTCTTTCTGAAGTAGGATATTTCACTCGAGTATCTGAAAGCATGGGCAAACCATTTCTCAAGAAGACTCACTGTGACATGGATTTGAGCACACCACATGGCCAATCAGGCTCCTGGACACCTGGTGCCTATCAAGGTCAGCTCACATTCTGAAAGGCAGAATGGCTCCTGACATCAGCATCGATAGGTTGGTAAGTTTTCTGCTTGCTCTAAGCTCTCTCAGTTAATTAAAATCAGCAATGAAAGAGAAAATATTGCCTGCTAGAGCCCTGAGCCGTGTTGAAGGCTCAGCCACATGGAAGATCACATGTTTGATCACTGGTTTTGTCCCTTTTTCTCATACCTATTACCTGACTCTGTGGAAAGGTGATCAGCTCTGGAGTGGTAGTGGGCCGTGGCACAAAGGCAAATAGTAAGAGTACCATTGCCCTGCGATCTTTCCAGAACACACAGGGAGCTGTCCCATCTTCATGCAGGCAAAGGGATTTATCTTGGCCAAAGTGGGTGCTTTCCTCCTTCCTGTCTTAAGGCAGGGCTCCCAGATAAGAGGTCAGAACCTCACCTGCTAGATCTAGAAGTCACCATGTTGTTCTTGTCACTGGTGTTGGCCCTATTTGTCCCGTTCCCCTCTTGGGAGTTTTCAGCATGAAAATCCAGGGAGGGAGACAAGATGGAGAACAGGCTCCCCAAAACCAAATTGGCAGTCCCCATTGGAGGCTGAAGTCCCCTCCTCAAAGTGAACTTGAGGCTTGAAAGGGCATGAATTCATAGCTTGTCAATGGATTCCAGTCCAAGTCTGCTTGGGACATACTTCCAGTTGAACAAGTTGTTGCTTGTCGGGATGAGAGAGAACACACACCATGGGGAACTGGGGAGTCTCAGTAAAAATGTGAGGAAACAGCAGTCACTCATTAGCACCAGAAAGGGACGTTTAGTCATTTTTGTGCCTTGGACAATCTTCATATTTTTGCCCATGTTTAGACGTGATTAGGGAATATTTTGTTTTGCTTTGGTTCATCACAGTCACAGAGTGGCCTGGTCTGATATTGTCATTCTGTGAAATCGTTTTTTCTTTAAATTTTAAGCTTCTATTTATTTATTTGAGAAGGGGAGAGAAAGAGAGAGGGAGCAAGAGAGAGTGAGAGAGAGAAAGAGAGTGAGCCCCTGATTCACTTCCCAAAAGACTGCAGTGGCTGGTGCTAAGCTAGGCCAAAGCAGGGAGCCCAGAACTCAACCTGGGTCTCCAACATGTGTGGAAGGGACCCAATTACTTGAGCCATCACCTGCTGTCTCCTGGCGTCTACATTAACAGGAAGCTGGACTCGGGAGCCAGGTATTGAGCCCAGGGCACTCTGATATGGCATGTGGGCATCTTAACTGGTGTCTTAATTGCTAAGCCAAATGCCTACCCCTGTTCTGTGAAGTCATTTATGTTTGACAAGGCCCAGTTATGATTCTGAATGGCAGTCCTAGCATCATCAAGTCCTGGCTGTACGACCAACATAATTCTCAGGTCTTGGGCCTATTTTTCTTGTTCTCAGTCTGGTACACACTTGTATAGTCATACAGATGGTTAAAAGGTAGAAATACTGGCCAGTGCTGCAGCTCACTAGGCTAATCCTCTGCCTTGCGGCGCTGGCACACCGGGTTCTAGTCCCGGTCGGGGTGCCGGATTCTGTCCCAGTTGCCCCTCTTCCAGGCCAGCTCTCTGCTGTGGCCAGTGAGTGCAGTGGAGGATGGCCCAAGTGCTTGGGCCCTGCACCCCATGGGAGACCAGGATAACTACCTGGCTCCTGCCATCGCATCAGCGTGGTGTGCTGGCTGCAGCGCACCGGCCGTGGTGGCCATTGGAGGGTGAACCAACGGCAAAGGAAGACCTTTCTCTCTGTCTCTCTCTCTCACTGTCCACTCTGCCTGTCAAAAAAAAAAAAAAAAAAAGGTAGAAATACTTTTGTACTGCTTAGAAATTAGCCAATTCTATGAGCCTTTGGAGGGTTCTGTCACACCCCTACCCTCATGCCAGCTCTAGACACTCCCAGAACTCCTCTGGCCCACCAGTTAGTGGCAAAGCTGGGGAGTCTTAGAGTTCCTTCTCCTGCTCAACTTCTAGTGTCCGTGTCCATGTGGCACTTGTTGCGAACACTTTTGAATCTCACTCTAGCTTTGGGGTCCTAGCTTTTCCACAGCAAGACTAAGAAGAGACAAGAAGACAGACAAAAGGTGGAAGGCAGAGAGGAAATGAGGAGGAAATAAGGGGCCAAAGAGAGAATGAGTATAAATAAGCAAGAATGAAGATAGGAAAAGGTGAAAATTGTGGCCAAAGAATCAGCCCTTAAGGCGTTCGGATCTGGCTAAAAAGCCCATGAGGGCATTTCAGGCATGGAAAGCCAAGACACTGTGGCAAAAAATGACCCAAATGAAAGATCTCTGTGAGTGAGATCCCAGTGGAAAGAAGGGGCCACCAAAGAAGGAGATACCTTTCTCTGAAGGGAGGAGAGAACTTCCACTTTGATTATGGCCTTGTTTAAATAAGGTTGGAGTTTGTGGACTCAAGAGGCTTCCAATGCCTTGGAAGCTCATGATAAGAGCCTTGGGTGATTACTGACATCATAAATAAGAGTGTTAATTGTTAAATCAACAACAGGAGTCACTGCACTTGCTCCCCATGTAGGACCTCTGTCCTTAATGTGTTGTACTAAAAGAATTGATGGTAAAACTAGTCTTAAAACAATATTTTATACTTTGTGTGTCTGTGTGTGCAAACTGTTGAAATCTTTACTTAGTATAGAGTTGATCTTCTGTATATAAAGATAATTAAAAATTAATCTTAATGAAGAATGGGATGGGATAGGGAGTAGGAGGTGGGATGATTTGGGGGTGGGAGGGCGGGTATGGGGGGAAGAACCGCTATAATCCAAAAGTTGTACTTATGAAATTTATATTTATTAAATAAAAGATTTCTATAAAAAGACATCTAGAAAATGAAGCAGAAAAGTGATGTTTACAAAAGCTGACATTGGAAGGAAAGGTCTGAGAAGGAAGGAGAGAATACAAGAATGAGAGAGCGCAAGAGGGAGTAGAGGAAGATTGAGGCCAAGGCACTGTCTTAGGGTCTTAGACTGCCGTTGTATTGAATGTGTCTCCAAATAGGTTTGCTACCTGCTGGAGCTTAGAGAACAGTCATTTTGTTCAACAGAAGTTTGGATGGGGCTGGATTGCATTTGACAGGGTTTAACCTGCAAAGCAAGGGAGGAAATGAAACTTTCAGGTCCTATGGCCACTCGTGGCACCATGTCAGGAAGCTGCTTATGATTCACGGCTTGATGGTCTCACTGCTTTTCTTTCTGTTTGCACCTCAAGATGCTCTTTGGAATCATAACCTGCATGGGTTCCTGTACAGGTATGAAAAATTGCACTGCCTTTGAATTAGGATGAAAAGCAGCATGCATTTCCTGGCCAGCCTCCGGGAGAAGGCAGTGCAAGCAAAGGGTAGAAGAAGCTGCAGAGACCCTTGATTAACCCCACAGTGATGTGAGGCTACTCTTTTCTGCCTGTGAAGAACTTATACAAATAGCCAGCAGGAACATGGGAGTGGGCTGGGGGCATGCATGAGGTGCCTTTCCTTTGAAGCCTTGATTCTTTGAATTGGCAGCATAAACCACTGTTCCTGTGAACACACAGGGATATTTGAAGGCCTCAATGAAAGGAAAAAACAGCTAAGCATCAAATGGATGAAATAGCTAATGGGCAGATGTAGGCTGGGTCCCACGAGCCCAAATGGACCTGGAAGTGCACTCCATCCTGAGTGCACTGTGCGGCTCTGGTGCTCCTGGGTGTTCTGGGCAGTCAGGGTCTTTCTGGACCCTTCCCCAGTGCCCAGCGGTGTGGGGTAGAAGCAGGCATCTGTGAAGCTTGGCCAGGGTGGACGTGGAGTGACTGTTCCATTAAACCTCTCATCAGAACATTTCTCCTGGGGAAGACATTAGTGTCTCTTTCTACGCTTGCTTTCAGAAATTCTGCCGCCAGCTCTGGGTCTTCTTGTGTGTGGGTCGGTTTCGACTTAGAGAAGTAACTGCTAGAAACGCTGTTCTTGGCAGGGGAGGGCTCCCTTTGCCTGTGTTTTAGAGCCTGCAGTTTGTCTGAATTTCTTCGTCTGACACTTGTGACTGGGTCAATGTCCCTGCAGAGATCGTCATATAAGGGCCATTTTCACTGCGTGGAGTCGCTTGAGTGCCCACACACTTCGCGTCTCCTTCCGTCAGGGAGATACCTTGTGAGTACTGGAGACAGCCGTGTGTGGGGTTGAAGTTATAACATTTTCTACAGCAATCCCAGACCCGAGCATATTTTTCTTTATCTAATCCCTTACACGTAGCCTGGTAATCTCAGGAGAAAGCTCCGATTCCTCACTGTGGTTGCCCCTTTAGGAGCTGATCCCCGCCCCATTCCTCCTGCACCCCTGGATGACAGCGACACCAAAATTCAGGTGCTACCAGGAGCATGCCTCTGCTTCTTCAATTTTGAGACGACACATTTCTGCTGGCTTAGAATCTTAACCTGTTCCAGGCACTTAGTGCCTCTCCCTCTTCCCCCAGCTCTCCCGACCTGCCTTTCTGATAGCATTTGGATCACTGGACTAGGATTATTGGATGTCATGCCTACTTTACTCACTGAACTGTGAAAGAAGAGACTGATTGTGATTTCCTCATTTCTGTATCCTAGCAACAAGCCAAAGGCTCAGTATCCACTACTACTGATCAGACTAGCTTATGTTCACTGAGTTATTACACTGTTCCAGGAATTTTACATGTATCAACTAATTTAATCTTCTTAACGGCCTTCTGATCAGGAGCCATAATTTTTCTTACTCTACGTTTTGGGAAACGGAAGCACAGATGGATTGAAAAACTTGTCTAAAGTCATACAGCTAATAAGTGGTCGAAACAGGGTTCAAATCAGTTTATTTCAGAGTGTATGCATTGCCCACTGAATTGTGCCACTTCTAGGCGGCAAATATTGTTGAATTAGTAAGCATGTGGTTAGTGTTGTGGTAATAAAGGAAACACTGCTGGGATTTTGAGGAGGAATACAAGGGCTTTAGGAAAACATGCTGGGGAGAAAATTAGGTATGTGGAACTACGTCCACAGAAGAGCAAGCCTGAGGCTTAGAGACCCACCTGTATGAGGTCAGTCAGAGCTGATTATGGAAACTGTTGAATGACAAGATAAGTGTTTGGGCTTTTGAGGAAGGTAATGAAGTGATGAGGAGCAAGTTTAGGGACTCACATTATGGTACAGGGGTTAAGCTACCACTTGCAATGCCAGTACCACATATTGGAATGCCTGTTTGCATCCCAGCTTGGATGCTAGGGAACTATTCTCCAGAGATAGTGTAATGACGAGGTTATGAGTAGGGATCTGGAATCAGACGAATGAGGGGTTGAATCCTGGTTCTGTCACTTATCAGCTGTGTGTTGTTTCTCAGTTTCAAGTTTCTGTTCCTTCATCTATAAATTAGAATTATTACACAGCTCATAGGTTGTTGTTGGGATTAATGATATGTTTACCATAGGCTTAGCATGGAATCTGACTTTCTTCCTCTTTTGTTGTGGATCCAGGTGATAATGGCTTGTGCCTATGTGGTAGCATTGGCAGAAGAAAGGCCAGGGAGTTGACTCAGTAGAACCTGCTGACTGATGGGTGCTGGTAATTTGGGGCACGGAAGGGCCAGTGAGGGATCAGGGTAGGAGGTAAAGTCAGGGGACCTGGGTTCCTGGTCTGGTTTTATTTTCTTATGTGTCCTAGCTATTTTGGACACATCACTAATCCACATTGTTGTATCTCAGTTCCTCATCTAGAATGTAAAAATGTTGGACCAACAATTGCCCATTTTTTCTTCCAGCTCTGAATGCTATGATAAAATAACTAGAAGTTTTGGAATCTGGACAACTGGAAGAATATAAAAGATGCTGGGCTACACTTTCCTTTTCAAAGAGACCCCCCCTTCTCCTTCTGTTGTATTAATGCTGTCCTTTTCTCTCCCTTTGTTGGAGATATAGTTGGAAATAGAGGTATTTTTGTTTCATTTTGGAAAAATAATTCTGAAATCTCAGACATAAGTGGAAGTGGTTGTGAACAGAGCAGAAAGTGAATCAAATGTAATCAAAGTGTCCCCCGGGCCCTAACCTGACTTGAGCCTCCCCATTTCTCTGAAGCCTACAAGCAGGTGGCTTCTCCAGTAACTTGCCCTTTTTCCTCCTGTGTGCAGGTGTAGCTCAGGTCTTGGTCTTCTTGGTCAGTTTCCATGGCTGGCTGATATCTTTCACCTGGACATTTCAGGTGGGCATCCTCCAAAAGAAAGAAAAGGGGTCTTATTCCCTGCGAGATGCACATGCAATCCCCTGATAATAAATGCTCTGTGCTGCCAGTGCTTCTGGATTACAGTTTTCTGTGGGTAAAATTAAACTTGTGAGGAGCCTCTGAAGCCTCAAGTGCGCCAGTTTCCATGGCAGCCCTCTGAGGGTGGAGGCCCTCTCCAAAGAAGAGCAGTTTAGTCTTGATTAACAAAGGACAAAGAGGTCTTGACTGTGATTTTGCTTATGGAAACTTCTGATACATTTCCCTATAGGGGCCATATACCCTTCCACCTACTTAGTTTATGGAGGCGGAAGCCGGGCTCTTGACTTCTGTAATCTGTAATGCCCCAGACACAGGATGTGGGTGACATGGGCCAACAAAGGAATGTTAGCTCTTAATCAAAAAGGGAAACATTATCAAATCTACCTACTAGGCATTAATCAAGCACCTACTGATAATTCTACCTGCTAGAGATGGCAAATTTCCACTGTTTCAGAGTTCTGGCTTGGGTGCTGAGACCGGACATCTGCTTAATAGAAGGGAGCTTGATAGCAGTCTTTGAGCTGCTGAAGAAAGATATGAACGCACTCAGCTACCACATTAGACATTTCAGGGATGACAGCCTCTGAGGAAACAGAGGTAATTATTATCTAGGTGTGCCCCATAAGAGAGAGCTCATCACATGGAAATTAGCCAAAATACAACTGAAAGGATTGGAAACAATTTTGCCCTACAGTCTCAGAAAATGAGATTCCCCTTGATCCATAGGATGGCCACAATCTCTTTCAGTTCATTATTTTGTTTTCTGATGCAACCAGTCTGTAGCCAAATATGTCCAGTGAGTTGTATTTTTTGGCTTTTGTATTTTCCCATTTTGGAAGTTTGATTTGTTTCCAAATGTGCTGTATCACTTTGTATTCTATGCGTATACTTTCAAGTTTACCATTTATTTCTTTAAACCTGGTAGTCACAATATTTCACTGTGATTCCAATATCTCATCATTCTAACATCTGAAATCCACATGGGTCACTTTCTGCGGTCTGTGATTTCCAATGGTTCCTGATTCTGCTCAGGCTATCTTGTTTTCTCGTGTACTTGGTAATCTCTGACTGCTTGCTGATCATTGCTCTTGAAAAATTTGTGAGGTTTCACTGAGGGCTGGAATGGAAGGTCTTCCTCCTGAGATACACCATCTGCTGACACAGCTCAGAGCAAGTTCAAGGTTGGAGAACCTCTGGCTCACAGCCAAGACCTTATAGAATGAAGTGCAAGTTTGTGAGAGGGCCTCCCCCTGGCCACAAATCCCTACAAATAGCTGCTTTTCCTTTCCCTTTCTTTTTCCTTTCCTTCACCCTTTAAAATTATTTGTTTGTTTTTATTTATGTGAAGGAGACCCAGAAAGATCACCCATCTTCTGGTTCAATATGTGAATAGATGGGAGACCTCTCTGTGTCTCTGTCTTTTCAGATCCTCAGTGTTTTTATAGTTTTGTCTATAATATTTCTTTGATTTTAGCGGAATGATTGTTCTGAGTAATTTGCTCTAGGTTTGGATTCTAGAAGTCCACAGTGGTCATTCAAAATGCAAGTCTATGCAAGTTTCTTCATCACCTACTGACATCATCACAAAAGTGACTTGCTTGTTAAAATTATTCACTTGTGGTTGGACCCTCTGCTATGCTCTGAGAAACTTCCAGGATAAAGTTGAGTCTGCTCAGCATGAAATATGAAGACTCTTCCTGTGTCTCCAATATCTTCTGTCTTCTTCCACTGCCCTCCTCTTAATCCCATCCTCTGGCCAACAATATGAATAAATGTGGAAGTACTGAGCACAGGCACATTTTCATACCACTATTCCTTTGTATGGGCAGTCATTGCTGAATGGAATGTTCCCTTATCTTTGTCCAGGAGGCAGCACTTTCCCATCTTTCAGAATACAGATAAGAGGGCATCTTCTCTTGGACTGACCTCTTCCCATACCTTATAAATAAATCCTCCTTTAAAAATTTTCATCTTACTTGAAAGGCAGAGAGAAAGTGAGTGAGAGAGAGCGGTGGGTGAAGAGGAGGAGAGGAGAGGGAAAGAGAGCTTTTTCATCCACCAGTTCACACTCCAAATGTCCACAACAACTGGGAGTGGGCTGGGCCAAAGCTAGGAGCCTGGAACTCAATATGAGTTTTCCATGTGGGTGGCAGGGACCCAAGTGCTTGGGCCATCACCTGCTGTCTCACAGGATGCTCATTAGCAAGAAGCTGGAATCTGAAGCTGAGCTAAAACTCAAACGAGGGATTCTGATGTGAAATGCAGATGTCCCAAGTGGCGGCTTAACCCCTGTGCCATTAGCCCATCTCAATCCTTCATTCAAAGGCATACTTTCTGCATAGTTCTATAAGCCCTACCACGCTATTATAATTTCCTTTTATACTAGATTTCAAGCTCCTTGAGGGCAAGGGTTGTTACTAGTCCATCTGTGATTTATCCAGCCTCCAGTTCAGTGCCTGGTACATAATTGAACTCAAAAGGTTTTTGCTAATTGATTGAATGAGTGAAGCACACAATTTGGTAATCCAGATACCCGGTGCAAGCAGGAAAATTACTTACATGATTTCTGACACTAGCTACCTAGAGTTAAGCCAAACTTTATGGGTTGAAGGCACAGTCTTCCACATGACTTCCTTCAAATCAGACATCAGCTGTTTGTAGACTCATGTAAGGCTAGAGAGGGAAATAGGATGACTATGAGCAAAATTACAGATTCTACATACTGCTATTTGTATATTAGCTATATTACCTTAACATAAACCAAGGTGGAGGATTAAGTTCTAAATCATGTAAAGTCCAAATGGGGGCTGGCTTGGGGCATAATGGGTTAAGCCACCTGCAATGCTGGCATCCCATATGGACACTGGTTCTAGTCCTGGCTTCTCCACTTCTGATCCAGTCCCCTGCTAATTTAGGAAAGCAGAGGAAGATGGCCCAAGTGGTTGGGCCCAAGGACCCACTTGGGAGACCTGGAATAAGTTCCTGGCTCCTGGCTTTGGCCTGGCACAGCCCTGGCTATTGTGGCAATCTGGGAAATGAGCAGTGGGTAGAAGTTCTTTCTCTCTGTCTCTTCCTCTCTCTCTGTAACTGTCTTTCAAATAATTCAATAAATATTTTTAAAAATTTCTGCTGGTAGATGGTCAAGGAGGGGTAGTTGTCTTTGCTCCACACAGTCATTCAGGGACCCATATTCCTTCTGTCATATTGCATTGCTATCTCTTTACATGTCGCCTTCATGGCTGAATCTGGTTCACCTCTACCACATCTATCCTCTGGTGAAGGGAAGGAAGGCAGAGGAGGGAAAGCAGTTTTCTTTTAAGGAGATGATTCCAATTTTACCCACATCACTTTCTATCACATCCTACTGGCTGGAAAGTAGCCATGTGGGAAGCTAGGAAATATAATCTCTAGTTGAGGAAACTTATTCCCAGTTAAAACCCACATGGAGCATAGTAGCTGTACTAACAAAAATGAGGATGAATAATCTATGTCATAACTGCCTAAAGAGTTTGGACTTCAAATCATAGAGCACTGAGACCTGGTGAGAGTTTTGAGAAGAAATGATCAGGTTCAGTTCTCAATGCCGTCTGGCACCACTGGCTTTCTAAGATCGATGGCACACATTGATTTACGATGACAATGAGATGAGCTGAGACAGGGACAAGCCAGCCTTATCATGGGACGAGGAGGCAGCTGCCCAAACCTGTGTACAAATCACTCCTCTGATGATTGAACTTTAGCCTTTAATGATATTCTCTTGGGAAGGACATTGAGAATCAACTTCTTTCTGAAGCGCATATGGTGAGGTAGAAGCACAAACAAGGGTGCTTCCAAAGGTTCATGGAAAATGAAAAGATAAGTTTATTTTTTCAAAATATTTTGAAATCCATGCATATGAGGGGTATTCCAAAAGTTTATGGGAAATGAGTATTATTATTAGACTGGGCATGAATTTCAAAATTGTTTTTGCACCAAAATAAATTGATCTTTTCATTCCATTTTTTTTTTTACTTTTGGAAAGGCCCCTCATAATTCCCACTCTTGATGGTTCCTTTGGTGTGGAGGACCCTTTGTTAAATGTACACCTTGGTTCCCCCCTGCACTGTGTCTCTCTTCCCCAGAGTGGGTAAACTGTGTTGATTGATGAGTGTGAGAGGAGGAACTGGGTTGGAGCCACTCAGCCCCACCATAGCTCTTCAGTAGAGGTGGTGTTTTGCTTGTTCTTAGTTATGAGGAAAGTCTCCAAGGAGAAGTCTGCTGTTTTTCAGTAGTACCTGTCATGGTAAGTAAGTTGAAAGAAGCCAAGCCCTCCAATGAGCTTTTCATTTGTATTGAAGGTGCAATTTTGAGCTGATTTCTGCAGACTACTGCGTCTGCCTCTAAACTGTCTCAGAACTTCAGTGGGGAATAGAGATGCCATGTATTAGCCCCTCAAAAGCCAGTGGTGTATACAGAGGCTGCTCCTGGAGGAGAATCTAAGGAACTCTGCTCATTTTTTCCTGCCACTGAGAAGCAGAGAGTCTGACACCACAAGGGAGAGTGCAGTTGACTCATCAGTAATCACTTGAGAAACTCAAGTTCCTAAACCAAGGCTGTCCTGAGAAAAGTGAACTGATGCAAGAGAGCAGGAAGAAAAGGCAAGGAAAGCAAGAGAGAAGGGCTTGGAATGAGGGGAGATGGCTCAGGGAGGCAGGGAAGATGTGTTAGAGTATCTGAGGGTGTGGTGCAGGCTTTACATTTTTCCTTAATGACATTCCCTTGCTTTCAACTTTCAGTTTTATGGTTTTTTTTTATTAGAAATTATTTATTATATTGTGTCTAAAAGTACTAACTATTCAATGTCTTGAAGGAAAGTTCTTTTTTTAACTTTTATTTAATGAATATAAATTTCCAAAGTACAGCTTATGGATTACAATGGCTCCCCCCCCCCATAACTTCCCTCCCACCCGCAACCCTCCCCTTTCCCTCTCCCTCCCCCCTTCCACTCACATCAAGATTCATTTTCAATTCTCTTTATATACAGAAGATCAGTTTAGCATATATTAAGTAAAGATTTCAACAGTTTGCACCCACTTCTCCTATGAGACCAGAATTTTCCACAACCTACTGGTTTCTTTAAAAGTGGTGACCTGTGAGTGTGATTTTCCATTCCACCTTCCAGAGTGCTTGCCTCTCTCCAGGAAGTGGGACACGCTGTGGGGGTGTCAGCTGCAGGGAGTCCCTCATTTCTAGCGCTCAGCGATGACTCACTCCTGGGCCAGGCTACTGTTCCGCAGCCTTTCCCCAAGGATTCCTAAGGCAAGAGATGATCAGCTGCTAATCCAGGATCCAACCCCAGCTGTTAGGTGGGGACCCCACATTTCCAATTGAGCAGGAGGCTTTCTGAGTAGTCATGCAGCTCAGATGTTTTGAAGGAGGGGTGAGCAGCAAAGCTGGTAGTGAGAGAGGCAGGTATACGCTGGCAGGGCTGCTATCACAGAGGGCTTTATTCACGATACTGGGGACATCAGGCTGGGAATCATGACCGCTCCAGACCCAGTAATGATTTTGCTAACTATGACACCCAAGGCAGACTGACTTATAACTGAATCCAGAAGGTAAGATTATTCTGAATTCTGGCTACATCTAATAAGCATCTCTACTTAGACATCTTCTAGGTACCTCAAAATCAAAGCATTCAGAACAGAACTCTTGATCTTAGTCCCCTCCCAATACACTTGCCCATTCCTACCCTTGTCCCTCATAGTGTGATACCACCACCTGCCATGTGTGCAGTTCAGTTCTCATCCTCTGAATGTCCCATGCCATGAACTGGTCATCATGAGCCTTGTAACTCTCCCTTGAAAACACCTCCCCAATGCTACCGCTGCTCATTTTCTCAATAATTAGTATCCCCTGCCTCATCCATTATGCAGATCATTGTGACGCCTCCTAACTCACCTTCCTGCTTCTACTGTTGTCCTTTTAAGGGCAAGTCATGTTAAAATCTCTCCTCATGATTAGGCCCCACCCTTAATGCCTTGATTGCACTCAGCATAAAACCCATACTTCTAATGGGGGCCTGAAAGATCCTAAATGCATTGGCTGTTCCTTGTCTACCTCTCAGGTGGTTTGCCCAGTGCTTCCCCAGCACCAAATCCTTCTGCCATAATGCACTTCTCTTTTCTTTGATTCTTGAATCTCCAAAGTTAAGAATGGTGCTCCCAATATCTGGATGTCTCTTCTCCAGATGTTTGCATGGCCAGCTTCTTCCTGTCACTATGGAATCGGCAAGAATGTCATCTCTTTATACAGACTTCCTTGAGCAGCTCCTTTCCTCAACCACTGTGATGCTCCATCCCATTTAACATGCTCTGTTTCCATGTTTCTTTTTCTGAGACTATATATGTACACACACACACACACACACACACACACTTGTTGTTTTGTGTTGTGTTTTTTTCTGTACCTCCTTTGGTAAAATGAAAGGTAAAGATCTTACAGTTCCCAGACGCATGAGCCTGGATATAGTAGGTGCTCATTAAGTTGATATTACATGGATAAGTGACTGTCAGCTGTTGCCTACAAGCACCTATTAATGTACAGGGCACTGAGCCAGTGTGCATCCTGTGTCTTCTCTCAGCTGTTGGTAAAACATCAGGAGAGCCAGACCCATCCAGTGATTTCTTCAGCTGATGAACTCCCTGTTTTAACATGATGTTTGAATTCAGCATAAAGTGAGTGCCACTTTGGCGCAAAGAACACTTAGAGAAAACATCTTAATTCCTAAAATTATAGCACAACTTCCCCAGCTATTGTTGATGTCACCTGCTTGTTGACAGAATAAAAGTATGCTCCTCCCCTGGAGGAGGACAGACATCACTGGCCATGGTCTCATTTTTAACCACTTTCTGCAGACCTCTGTCCCACATCTTTACCCACACTTGGTTTTCCTGAGCATACAGTGCTTTTGAACTTGTCTTTGCTCATGCTATTTACTTGGTATCAAGGATCCTTTCCCATTTCTGTACCTCATGAGATCATATTCAGAGTTAGCTCAATGTCATCTCCTTTGTAAGGACTCTCTTACTTTCTTCCCTCCCTAAAAATTAATCACTTCTCTTTCTGTGTGATCCCAACACTTTGTTCATCCTGCTATTATAATACAACATTCTATTGCAGCCAGCTGGATCTCTTATTTTGCATCTCATATCTCCCAAAGTGTCCAGCAGAGAACTTGGTTAGAGTAGTACGTTAGTTTGCGAGGATTGCAGGAACAGAGCACCATTGTCTGAGTGGATTAAACAGCAGAGATTTGTCTCACAGTTACAGAGGTCAGAAGTTTTGGATCAGAGTGTCAGCAAGATTGGCTCCTTGTGAGGGCTCAGAAGGAGAATCTGTGGTCATGCCTTGTGCCTTGCATCTGGTAGTTTGCTGGTGATCTTTGACATCCTTAGTTTTTGGAAACTTCAACCCAATATCTGCCTTCATTTTCACTTATCATCCTCCCTGTGTGTATCCATCTCTGTGTCTGAATTGTCCCTTAAAATGACCTCATTTTAACTTGGTGACCTCTATAAAGACCCTGTTTCCAAATAAGTTTACATTTGGATGTACTCAGAATTGGGACTACACCATATTAATTTTTTGGGAAGATGTAATTCAACCCATAACAACTATTTTATCCTCTTCTTCTTCCTCCATCTTCTAAAAATATTAATTTATTTGAATGACAGAGTTATGGAGGAGGGAGAGGGAGAAAGAGGGAGAGAGAGGGAGAAGTCTTTTATCTACTGGTTCACTCTCCAAATGGTTGCAATGGCCTGGGCTGGGCCAGACCAAAGCCAGGAACTAGAGCTTCTTCCAGGTCTCCCACATGGGTGCAGGGAACCATACTTTGCTGCTGGATCAGAAGTGGATCAGCTGGGACACAAGCCTGAACCCATATGGAATGCTGGTATTGCAGGCAGTGGCTTAACCTGTTATGCCACAATGTTGACTCCTCTCTTCTTCTGTGGGTTGAGTTTCTTGAAGGAAGGTCCGCTGTCTGATTTATGTTTCTGTTTGCATTGTGTGGCTCTTGGGTATCACACCCTGGAGTTGCTCTGTAAGTGAATGACTGACTATAAATGCTTACCCAGATACCACTTTTCTTTAAGAGAATCCTGGCATAGCAGGAAATTTCAAAGGCTCTAACATGGTAGAATTCCATATGGTGGTAAGTAAGCTCCTTCAAATGACTTAACATTTTTTTGTTTAAGAATTATTTTATTTATTTGAAAGAGTTACACATAGAGAGAAGGAGAGGCAGAGAGAGAGAGAGAGAGAAAGAGAGAGAGATCTTCCATTCTGCTGGTTCACTCCCCAAATGACCACAACAGCCAGAGCTGAGCTGATGCAAAGCCAGGAGCCAGGAGCCAGGAGCCAGGAGCCAGGAGCTAGGAGCTTCTTCCAGATCTCCCATGCAGGTGCAGGGCCCAAGGAGTTGGGACAGCCTCTACTGCTTTTTCAGGCCATAGTAGAGAGCTGGATTGGAAGAGGAGCAAGCTGGTACTCGAACTGTCACCCATATGGGATGCTGGTGCTGCAGGCTGGGGCTTTAACCCACTGTGCCACAGTGCCAGCCCCAGGCTTAACATTTTATGTAGGCATTTTCAGTGTAGGGGCAATAAGATAAATTATATCAGAGCCTCAAAAAGTTCATGGGAAAATGGAATTAAGAGATAATCTTATTTTGGTGAAAATTTCTTTGAAATCTATGGATAGATTTTTCATAATGAATTTTCCATGCATTCTTGAAGACCCTCAAATGCATGGATTTCAAATATTTTTGTACCAAAATAAGCTTATCTTTTAATTCCATTTACATGAAATACAGGTTGTATTTTATATCCAAAGACACACCTACATAAGATATTGGGACCAGGTAAAGATACTAACTGCTAATTTATGTTCTCTCATGATAACCTTCTCACATTAATTCTTGTGATAGCCCTTTCATGTGGTCACAAGTATCACTCCCATTTTATTCCATCAAAATACAGGACAGGTGCCAGATGTGTACATGCTAGGTGGTCCAAGATCATACAGATATTATATGGTGGCGCCACAGTTTAGATTCAGTTCTGGGACACAGCTAGCATTGTTAGCCACCGTGATATTCTGCAACTCTGCTTATATCATGAGCTAGATTTTGGGAGGGACAGGATCACAACTTTGAAGGCGTTTGAAGGTCATCTCAATGAAAATCATTTTCAGTGCAGGAGCCCATGCTCTTTTCTCCAGGACCAATGATGTGCCTGTAGTATTTATAGGCTTAAACTTTGTTTTCTGTGAAACTAAGAAGCTGAGCTCTATAGTCCCTACCAACTTAACAATTCCATGATCATCAGAAACAACAACAGCAGCCAGAAAATGTGTTGCTCTAAGAGATGTGGCTGTTCAGAATCAGCCCTTAAGGCATTCAGATCTGGCTAAAAAGCCTATGAGAGTTTCTCAGGCATGGAAAGCCAAGACACTGTGGCAGAAAAAATGACCTAAATGAAAGATCTCTGTGATTGAGATCCCAGCAGAAAGAAGGGGCCATCAAAGAAGGAGGTACCTTTCTCTGAAGGGAGGAGAGAGCTTCTACTTTCATTATGGCCTTGTTTAAATAAGGTCGGAGTTTGTGAACTCAAGAGGCTTCCATAGCCTTGGCGGCTCATGACAAGAGCCTTGGGTGATTACTGACGCCATAAATAAGAGTGTTAATTGTTAAATCAACAACAGGAGTCACTGTGCACCTGCTCCCCATGTAGGATCTCTGTCCTTAATGTGTTGTACTATGAGAATTAATGGTAAAACTAGTACTCAAACAGTATTCTATACTTTGTGTGTCTGTGTGGGTGCAATCTGTTGAAATTTTTACTTAGTATATATTAAGTTGATCTTCTGTATATAAAGTTAATTGAAAATGAATCTTGATGAAGAATGGGATGGGAGAGGGAGCGGGAGATGGGATGGTTGTGGGTGGGAGGGAGGTTATGGGGGGGGAAAGGTGCTATAATTCAAAAGTTGTACTTTGGAAATTTATATCTATTAAATAAAAGTTGGAAAAAAAGAGAAGTGGCTACAAGCCCTAACTACAGGGAAGTGTGCCTTGTGTTGAATCAGCATTCACTCCTTACAGTTTTTCTATCCTTATCTCCTTGTTTGGCCCCTCTGAGTCAACAGACAATAATCTACCCTTCTTCCCTATGA
Organism: Oryctolagus cuniculus; assembly: GCF_964237555.1. Classification (NCBI taxonomy): domain Eukaryota; kingdom Metazoa; phylum Chordata; class Mammalia; order Lagomorpha; family Leporidae; genus Oryctolagus; species Oryctolagus cuniculus. The sequence goes on along the minus strand of NC_091437.1, from coordinate 123,117,518 downwards.
TGACTGTTTATAGGCAACAGCCTTCCTTCTCCTGACACCATCTTTAAGCACCTGCCACATTGATTACTCTCCTCTGGGCAAACTCCATGTTGTCAAAGAAATTAATCCTAAAAAGCATAATTAGAAGATTGCGGAAATTGACTAGCATAGTGTCTACTACAGGAGAAACTGTTTCTTCAGAGCAACAGACTCTACTCTGGCTATTATGGATGCCTTTGCTTATGCAGAGCACTATGGATGGAAATGAAACCAACCAGTTATATTGGAGCTGCAGCAACAACATGAGTCTACCACAAACGAACTTGGATCCGCCTCTTTCTCAAGTGCTTGCTAGAGCTCAGCCCACCAGAACCTCTCAATGGACTGAATGTTTGTCTCTTCCACACCTCCTCAAATTTATGTCGGAATCCTAACCCTCAATGTGAGGTGGGCCTTTGGGGAGCAATTAGGTCATGAGTGGAGCCCACATGAATGAGATTAGCACCTTTATAAAAGGGACCCCAGAGAACTTGCAATGCCACATGAGAACACAATGAGAAGGCTGCTGTCTGCAACCTGGAAGAAGGCCCTCTCCAGAATCTGACCATGCTGGCATGTTGATCTCAGATGTCCTGCCTCCAGAATTATCAGGAACCGATTCAGTTTGAACACTGGTTGCTTTGCTTCTGATCCAGCTCCCTGCTAATGCATCTGAGAAAGCAGCAGATGATGGCTCAAGTACTTCGACACATGCCACCCACATGGGAGACCCAGATGGAGTTCTTGGCTCCTGGCTTTGGCCTGGCCCAGCCCCAGCCATTGTGAACATTTGAAGAATGAACCAACAGATGGAAAATCTCTCTCTGTTTCCAATGTCTCTCTCCCTTCCTCTCTCTCTATGTGTGTTTGTGTGTTTCTCTCTCCTTCTCTCTCTCTCCTCTTTCTGTGTCACTTTACCTGTCAAATAAATAAATATTTTAAAAAGTAAAAGGGATTAAGAGGCCAGGTGGGTGGAATGATGGCTTTGGGTTTGTGTATGAGGCTACTTGGAAGGTAAGGATCAGTGAGGCATCCCCAGGATTGACACCTAAAGCATCCACTGGTCTGCAAGTCAGTTCCATTAGAAAGATTTGAGATCCACTTCCCAAGAGCTGATGTGGTTTTTTTTTTTTTCCTGATGATCAACTTTTTTTTATCTTTTTCTTAAATCATTAAAAATTTTTAATTAACATATAATACTCATACATTTTATGGGATAATTATGAAATATTTCGACACATATACACAGAATAAGCTGATAAACCAGACCACTAGCCTTTCTTTATTTTCCCCAAGAAACCTTTTATTTAAGCTATACAAACTTCACACATTTCATAAGTGCAACTTTAGGAACATAGTGATAGTGATTCTTCCCATTGCACCCACCCTCCCACCCTACTTCCTCCTTCTCCTATTCCTATTCTTATTTTTTAATAGGATCTATATTAAATTAACTTTATACACAGAAGATTATACTAAGTAAAGAGTTCAAGAAACAGTATGATAAAAAACTCTTCCTCTACAGTTTTTTAATTTATCTTTTGATTTCTTTTATGACCCACTGTTCATTCGGGAGCATGTTATTCAGGCTCCATGTGTTTGTATGTATTCTAGAGATTCTTGAGTTGTTCATTTCCAGCTCCATTCCATTGTGGTCAGAGAAGATGCATGGTATGATTTCAATTTTTTTGAATTTGGTGAGATTTGCTTTATGGCCTGGTCTGTGGTCTATGCTAGAGAAAGTTCCATGTACTGGTGAGAAGAATGTGTATTCTGCAACTGTAGGATGAAAAGTTCTGTAGATATCCATTAGGTCCATTTTGTCTATAGTGTTGATTAACTCTGCTGTTTCCTTGCTGACTTTCTGTCTAGTTGATCTGTCCATTGCTGAAAGTGAAGTATTTAAGTCCCCCACTACTATTGTATGGGAATCTGTGTCTTCCTTTAAATCCATTAACATTTCCTTTAGGTAGCCAGGTGCACTGTAATTAAGTGCAGATACATTTATTGTAGTCACATCTTGTTATTGAATCGGTCCCTTAATCATTGCATAATGCCCTTTTTTGTCTCTTTGTACAGTTTTCGTGCAGCTAGCCTTTCTATTTCCTTATCGTTTCTTTGCGTTTGGAGTCTACCAGCTCCCTCCTCCCAGCCCTTTTCCAGTATATAATACATTGTTTTTAAAAATATTTATTTATGCATCTGAAAGTCAGAGTTAAACAGAGAGAGAAGGAGAGGCAGAGAGAGAGGTCTTTCATCCTCTGGTTCACTCCCCAATTGGCTGCAATGGCTGGAGCTGCACTGATCCGAAGCCAGGAGACAGGATCTTCTTCCAGGTATCCCACATGAGTGCAGGGGCCCCAGCACTTGGGCCATCTTCTACTGCTTTCCCAAGCCATAGCAGAGAGCTGGTTAGGAAGTGGAGCAGCCGGGACTTCAACTGGCGCCCATATGGGCTGCCGGCACAGCAGGCAGGGGCTTTACCTGCTACGCCACCACCGGCCCCAAGTATATAATACGTTCTTGTGAACTACATTCAGCCTACTGTGTTTTTGATTATGTGTTTCAGCCTACTTGTTACTTCTGACTATGTTTTAGCACCTGTAATCCAACGTCTCTTGAGCACCACTCCCTCCTTTCCTAACTTCTAGTAATCACTATTCTATGTTCTGATTAATTTTGTTTTTTAAACTTCCACATGTGAGAGAGAACATGATATTTGTCTTTGTGTGTCTGGCCTGCTTCACTTAACATAATGAGCATATGTATTTTTTCAATGACTTTGACTGGGACCAGTTCCTTATTCTAAGAATGATATCCCATGAGTCCCAGGAGTAGCAGAGATCACAACTCCCTAGAGCATACGCACTGTGTTACTTCCTGCCATTGCAAGCCATTCCCCTAGGCCCTGAGTCCATTCTTCTGGGCCCAGCTGGGAGTGGAGTGATGGCTGACAGCTGGTGACCATGGACAGCAGTTAAGTTTTCAGTCATGGACCTGAGAAAGTGAGGGTTTGATTTGTTCTTCCCAGAATATCAGTTGGCCCCATTTCTTCAATTTTCCTTCATGCCTGACACACATTCCCTTCTCTTGCAAACTATTAGCAGACTCTTGAGATAAAAACTGAAGAATAACATGAATGGGTGACTTATAGATGCTGCTACAAGAAGCAAATTATCCAATCTAAATGATATTTTAGGCTTGCACAAAGCATAATTGTCAAGACTTTCAAATATAGAAGCAAATTCTTAAATATAGATGCTGAGTAAGTGGAATCATAGCATCATGCAGGTGTTATTAAGGTATATTCAGTGGAATAGGTGTAATTCATTGATTTACTTGATAAACAGTTATTAAGACTCACATGTGCATATGCCTTAGTGTTGTAAATAAACCTAGCAAGTGGAGGAATTCAATACTTTTTTTTCTCTGAGAGGTAGAAATAGCTCACATTTGCTGATTCACGCCTCAAATGCTTTCCATGGCCAGGATTGGGCTGGGTTGAAGCCAGGATCTGGGAACTCAATTGCAGTCTTCCGTGTGGGTGGCTGGAATTCAGTTTCCTGGGTCATCGTTGATGCCTCTCAAGGTCTGCTGGTGTCAGGAGCCAGAACTGGGCATCCAACCTAGGTATTCCACTATGGGATGTGGTCATCTTAACCAGCATCTTAACTCCTAGGCTAAACACCTGCCACCACTCCCCTCTACCCCCCCTCAATCCCCCCCAAATTCACATTCACATGATCTTTTGATACCTAGGGACTGTTGACCTGAAGCACCAGCTGCAATTGTTTATTTTTCCCCCCAGCAATGTAATTTCTTTATTTACTCCACACACCCCCATCCCATTGATTTACTTTAATGTTGTGGCTATGTAAGAGAGGCTTAGTGGTTGAGAGAGCAGTGGAAAGAAAAATGTATATTTGATGTAAGGCATTTGTGTGCACATCTAGCTGTTGCTTTAATGAGATGACATCCAGATCTGCAAATTGAATGAGAAGCAAGAGAGCAGGGATTTACAGACTGGCTGGGTGATTACCAATTTGTTTAACTGTCACTAGAATTCCATTTCATGGGTTTGTTTTCATAATTAAAATTATTTCAGCACCGGGTTAAAACCTTATATCTTAAGTGTCAACCAGAGCATACTTTTGTGATTGAGTTATTCCGGAAAGCCTTTGAAATGCCAGGTTAACCAGGGAAATAATAAAACACAGGCACAGGAAATACAGAGGGGCAAACTCAAGGTGGTTGATTAACATGAAAGGATTATTGAAGTATGCAGTGAAATATGGGGCAATCTAGTGGACATGGTTTACTGGTGGAAATTTTAAAACACAAGGTATTTTAAAATAAATAAAACCCAGTGCTGATTAGTGTGTGCACTTTCAGTTACAGCATACATAATCTTGAAAAAATATTGGAGTTCCTTTTGAAGTACAATGGTTTAGCACAGATTTTTCATTTGAAATCGGTGTTTACTCTCAGCCACAGAAAACTCCCAGATGCTTTTTCCATTAGGCTGTGCTTTTAACTAGAAACCATAATTACAGAACACTTTGCAATGTTCAGGGTGCTATTCCTCATATATGCACCTTGTACTATTATTAATAATCCTCAAATATTCATTAAGGATTTGTCTTGTGTTTGGCCCTGTGTTAAACACTTCGCAAACTCATTTAATTCTCAGAAAATCCCTACGGGTATTATTATATCCATTTTATAAATGAGGAGCCTGCTACCAAGTGAAGTTTGTAAGCACCTTGCCTGGGGTTATGGAGAGGGAGAGCTGAAGTCCTGGGCTGTTCTGATTCCAGAGCCTGAGCCCTTCATTGCTCCCCCTGCCCCGGTTTTTGAGTGAGAGATGGTTGCACAGGGATCCGCCCTATGCTTTGCCCTGTGTGTTGACAGTGTGCAGTGTGGCTGGAAGGAGCACCTGGGTTTCATACTCTGTAAAATTTGATTCTAGTCAATTTCAATTCCTGTTATTTACAGGGTTATTGTGAGTCTTAACTGTATTGATATAGGAAAATTAATTTTTTTATTATGTACCGAATTCATTTTTCTAATTTTGTTTAAGGAATACAACTTCATGCATTCAATATATACAGATTTGGGAACATGATGATTCTCCCCCCCATCACTCCCACCCATACTTCCACTTTTCTTTCTCCTCCTTCTTCCTTTCCCATTCTTATTTTTTACAGAGATTAATTTTCAGTTAATGTTTATACTCATAAAATTAACCTTACACTAAATATAGAGTTCACATTTAAATTTTAAGGAATCACATAAATGTCAGCCATATTCAATGTGTTTTAACAATCCAATTAATCAGGCAATCCTCACTAATTCTGTGGACACAGTTATCATTCCTATATTCCAAGAAGGGTGAAGGTTTGCTGGCTTAAGAATTATTATGATTTTTTTAAAATCTATTTTAATTATTTGAAAGAGTTACAGGGAGGGAGGGAGGGGAGAGAGAGAGAGAAAGAGAAACAAATGTTCCATTTGCTGGTTCTGGTGCTCAATCCATGTCTCCCATTTGGGTGGCAGGACCCACCTACTTGCTGTCTCTCAGAGTCTGCATTAGCAGGAAACTGAAATGAGAAGTGGAGTTGGTTGTTGATCCTAAGTTTCTGATATGGGATACCAGCATCCTAATCCATGTCTTCACAGCTAGGTCACATGCTTGCCCAGTTTTTTAAATTAACATACAATATTCGTAATTCTTTTAAAAAAGATTTATTTGTTTATTTGAAAGAATTATAGAGAGAGAGGTAGAGAGAGAGATATCTTTCATATGCTGGTTCACTGCCCAGAAGGCTAAAAAGGCCAGGGATAAGTCAGGCTGAAGCCAGGAGCCAGGAGTTTCTTCTGGGTCTCCCATGTGGGTGTAGGGAACCAAACACTTGGACAATCTTCTGTTGCTTTCCCAGGCCATTACCAGGAAGCTGGATGTGAAGTGGAGCAGCTGAGACATGAACCAGCACCCATTTTGGATGCTGGCATCACAGGCTGCAGCTTTACCTGCTATGCCGCATGCTATTTTTACAACTTTATAGGGTACGGTACAATATTTCAACACATGTGAACAGCATAAATTGATAAAATCAGACAATTAATATTTTTAAAATTTGAGAAGTAGGAATGCATTTATGGGTCAAATCCTTTTATCTGTCCTCCCTTCTTCCCCTGTGTTCACATTGGAACGTCCAGGCCTCCCTGGACATGGAGAGTTTGTTTAAATGAAAAATGACTTGTTATCTGGAAAGCATTCTTTCCACTGCCATGAACATTTAAAAGCTCTGTTGTCACCGGAAGAACTTTGAGTGTCTACCACTGCATCCAGCCCTCATCCTTTTTATTTTCCTTTTCCCTCCAACAACTCTAGGAATTTTAAAGAGAAATTTCAGGACTTTTAAAAAAGATTTACTTTTTTATTTGAAAGGGAGAGTTAGAGAGAGAGAGAGAGAGAGAGACAGAGAGACAGAGAGACAGAGAGAGAGAGAGAGAGATCTTTCTAAATGGCCAGGGCTGGGCCAGGCTGAAGCCAGGAGCCAGGAGCTCTTCCAGGTCTCTAACATGGGGACAGGAGCCCAAGCACTTGGGCTATCCTCCACTGCCTTCCCAGGCACATTAGCAGGGAGATGGATCAGAAGTGGAGTAGCCAGGACTCAAACTCATGTGCACATGTGATGCAAGCAGCAGCTTAACCTGCTATACTACAAAGCTAGCTCTGAAATTTGTCTCTTTCTTAAAAAAGAATACTTAATTTATTCTGAAATGTCAAATGACTCACTATAGCTAGAAGAAAGCCATTTAGGATAGTTGATGATGTCCTCCTAAATAAATAAGAGGTGGTACTTCTGGAACAAATTCTCTTAGCATGAGCAGGCCTACAAAGAATCTTTACTCAGAGTCTGAGGTCTAAGTCTTTCAGGTCTCAGAAGCAAGAGACAAGGTATGAAGTATATATTCTTGGAACCAACTTACTAAGTGAAAAAACCATCTAAGAAGCTTCTGGACATTAATATCAATTCAGTAAATATTTTCTGAGGCCCAATTCAAAGAAAAGCACTATGTTAAGGGACTGGGGGATGCAAAGATGAGTAAAATGCAAGGTTTATTTCCAAGATGTTTTTATATTATTATAGAGGAAAAGATCAGAGTACCAGTAAGTATAAAATACAATTCAGCACATGCTTCCTCAGACTTACCCCTAAGGGTAAAGCTAGAAACTTGCCATGGGATTCCAAATCCCATTAAGTTGGCAGGTACCAATGCCATCTCACTAGTTTAAGTGATCAGTTTAAGTTCATAACTGATCATAAAGATAGGATTAATTGTCAAAGGGATCACATAAATAAGACCAGTGTCTGCTAGTAATAATTGATAGAATTAAAAAGGACAGAACACCCAACATGGGAAGTGGGATACACAGCAGACCCATAGAATGGCAAATGCCCTAAACAGCACTCTGGCCTCAGAATCAGCCCTTAAGGCATTCGGATCTGGCTAAAAAACCCATGAGAGTTTCTCAGGCATGGAAATCCAAGACACTGTGGCAAAAATTGACATAAATAAAAGATCTCTGTAAGTGAGATCCAGGTGGAAAGAAGGGGCCATCAAAGAAGGCGGTACCTTTCAGGGAAGAGAGAACTTCCACTTTGATTATAGCCTTGTTTAAATAAGGTCAGAGTTTTTGAACTCAAGAGGCTTCCATAACCTTGGCAGCTCATGAAAAGAGCCTTGGGTGATTACTGACATCATAAATAAGAGTGTTAATTGTTAAATCAACAACAGGAGTCACTGTGCACTTGCTCCCCATGTAGGACCTCTGTCCTTAATGTGTTGTACTATGCGAGTTAACAGTAAAACTAATCTTCAAACAGTATTTTATACTTTGTGTTTCTGTGTGGGTACAAACTGTTGAAATCTTTACTCAGCATAGAGTTATCTTCTGTATATAAAGATAATAATTAAAAATGAATCTTAATGAAGAATGGGATGGGAGAGGGTGTAGGAGATGGTGTGGTTTGTGGGTGGGAGGGTGGTTATGAGGGGAAGAACTGCTATAATCCAAAAGTGTACTTATGAAATTTATATTTATTAAATAAAATGTTTCTAAAATATTTCAATCTTTTAAAAAAACGAGTAGTAGATAATACATTTCTAAGAAAGATATGCATAGGATTAAGTGTGGTGGGGCTAGAGCTTATTAGGGCAAACCAGAGACTTCATGAAGGGATTGGGACACTGCAATAAGGAGTGGATCATCTGGTCTAGTGTGTTGGGTTCCTGGAGGGAAGGAGTGTGAAACAAGGTAGAAAGACGAACAGTTCAGGTAACCTCAGGTAGGCAATTAGTTGTAGGCCCAAGAGGGAGACTGAAAGAAGAGTTGGTCCCTAGAAGCAATAATTTTCCATATTCACTTTATGTTCTTACATAGGTAGAAGGGAGACAGGAATTTATCTTTCCCTTCTCTGAAGTTTCAAGTCTTTAGTCCTGCTGAAATAAACTGGCAATAGACCTATTAACATGAGAAATAACATACAGCTTTACTTAATGTGTGTATGTGCATGGGAGTCATATAATGAAATCAAAGAAGGGCCAGATGGTTGACATTTAAATATCCTACTCCTTGGGGAGGAGGAAATGGAAGGCTGTAGGCAATTTTGGAGAGGTAGTATGACGAAGTCCATCTAGATGTGGTGACATTCTTCAGTCCTTCTTGTGATATGAGTTTAATCTTCCCTGGTTAGTGAGGTTTTAGGAGAGAGGTCCAAGATGATTGCATTTATTTGATGAAGGGTTTTTTTGAGTTGGACAAGGGAACTTCAGAGATAATCCCTCACTGTGCTTGGGGAGAAACAAGAGAAAGCTAGAGAGACCTTCATTCTGAAGTAGTTTCTTAGGCCTTCCAATTTCCCTTAATTCAAAGTGCTCTGCATATCAGAGCACCACACTTTGGTGTATCATCCCCTGAGCCCCAACATAGGGTTATAGTAAACCTCTGTCTTTTGTGGGATACCTTGGGGGAGACTCCTTGTATAAGATGAGCATGACCAAATGCTAACTTTCCTTTTTTATTTTTCCTCCATTTATTATATCTAGCCTTTCCCATGCTTCAACACCAGAGCTGTGGGTGTTTGATAATTGGGCTATGACTGTTGAAGGCAAAAGCATTCCTTGCTTAGCCCACTCAGAATCTCTTAATCTTGACTGCACAATGCTGTAATGATTAGAATGGATCATAGCTCACTTCACACAGCAGAAAGGAAGTTCCCTGGACTATGGGTTCACAACCTTAACTTCACATTAGAGTCACTGAAGGAGATTTAAAATATTTTGACCTTTTAGCCCTGTCTTAGGATCACTGAATTAGAATTCCTGAGGTGGATGCTAGACATTGGAATTCTAGGAAATTTCTCTGGTTGTTCCAATGTGTTGAGTTAGGAGTCAAATTTAGATAATTTCTGTCAGGAAACATAAAATTCAGTGATCAAGGAGCCTAACGTTTTCCATTGTGATATCTTTTCCTGAATTCAGGGTGAAATTCAAAGTGTAATTTCTCTGCCTGAGTTTCCATCTAAGATTTATCTAGAAGTTATGTCCAGCAGCTTTCCTGTAGGGAATAGCAAAGATAGTGTGTTTGACCAATGTAGGGCCCAGGCAGGCTAATACAGCATTGTGATTTTAGACAAATCAACCTCTGCCTTTTGTTCCTTAACATTGTCTAACTAGACAGTGACTTTAGAATCTGCAAGGGAGACAGCATATCCCTCTCCCAGCATTTAATTTTAGTCAAGCAAGTGGGATTTCTGAGCCTAGCGTCTTGAAATAGATTTCTCTGCCCAAAGAAAGACTTTTATTCAGCATGTCACAACAAAATACTAGACTCTTCACACAACTCTCTTTCAAGATCCTCAAAATAATCAGTCTGGTTTCCAAGAGCTTGATGGGTTTTCTTTGACTTATCTGGGTAATTCCTTTAAGTACTACAGTCTGTGTACAGACATTTCCCTAGGTTGAGAAATCCATATCCAAAAATATGAAATGTCATATTTTATGTATATCCTGCTTCCTGGAGTTATAAAACGAAGGGAGTACTACTCACAAAAGCCAGCTCATGACAAAAATGTGGTCCAAAGTCACAAATTGTTTTGGCTTCACAGTTGTCATATGGGAAATTACCTTGATGTAATGGTATCATAAAAGTGCAAGCTATCCCAGAGTAATGCCTCTTCTTCCTAGACTCCTTTGCAGCTAGGTGTGGCCATGTCACTAAGAACTGGTCAATGGGATATAAACCAAAGTGATAAGGTGACATTTCCAGGTCATAAACCTTGGAAGGAAAGAGTATCCCCTTGCATCCTTCTTCCAGGCTGGGATGAGGCCATCATGAAAAGTCACCTGGGGCTGTGTGGGTGAGGTCAAATTTCATGGGATAGAGAAATACGTTTGTATCTGTTCAAAGCAGTGGTATTTTGAGTTTCTGACACACACAACTTGAGCTCATATTCCAACTCATACATAATTCTTCAGAGTCTTAAGTACCATCACAAAAACATTCCATAGGTACTAGGTTCTAGGAAGGGGAATTAGGATGAAAACAATGATTTTATTGACAACATTTTTGTGAAAAGTAGTCTGATTTGAGTACATCATAAGAAAACCAAATAGTTCAGAGAGGCTGCTGAAACATAGGTGCCCTGGACTAGATAGCCTTGAACATTCTGGAAATCTCAGCTAAGTAGGAGAGAGAAACGGATCCAAAACCAACTCTATCCCATTGAGAAGAATGGAGTGATCATCATGTTCTCAGGATTCTACAAAGGAGACATCCTCATGCTTCATGCCCAATTCACTGACCATCAGTTATTTAAAATAAGACATTAGTTAAGTCTACATGTTCAAAAATGTATCTCAGAAAAAAAAAGATCGACTTTCTGAATTACGTGCCTCAGTTGCTTTGCTGAAGTCATAAATACAAAGGAAAGAGCTAAATGTGAAAGGCGGTAAAATCCTGGGAGCACTTGTTGCCCGGACAGGGAGTCCCACACCATTCTTTATTGAGTGTGACCACCATTTGTCTCAGTATGAACTCCCTGAGCAATGATCTTTCGGCATGTCTGCTGAGAGGAGTGGCTCGACTCTATATTTCATAAGATTCGCTTCATTTTTCTCAACCCCAGAGAAGGCAGTCTAGCATATAGCCCTTTTAGGAAAGAAAGTAATGAGCTGTCAGAAAGGGCAGATTAGAAGCAAGTCACTGATTAGTCAGTATCTTCAGCCATGTTCTTGTCAAGTAGGCAAGGTTTTCTGTCCATGAATTCTTAGGAACTCGTGTGTTACCCTCCAGGTAATGTGTCCTGGCAAGTTACTTGGGTCATTTATTTCATTCACACTGGCTCCAGTTTTCTCGACACACAGGAACTGAAGACACACTTGATGTATATACATGTTGCCCCTAGCCAACTCCTGTCCCCTAAGCCATCTCTTGCCTCCACTCCATGGCAAACACAGACATTTCAAAAACATAAGGCTGAAGAAAACAGATGATGCTGAATTACATGAAATGTGTTTAATTCCACCCCGAACTTTATTTGGTGGTAGTGTGGAGTTTTAAAATAATATAGTAACACAAAAATATGTGTTCTTACAATTGTTATATCTTTCCCTGTGTGCTACCTGGTTGACTCATTGTTAAATGAGAAACCCTGATTATATTGCTGTTACTCATTAACACTTTGGTGCAGGATGAATGGGGATGTCCGTCTCAGAGCTCTGAGTATAGGTCTGATACGATGGCTTGTAGACATTGGGGATTGTGGGAGGAACATGTCCCACTGTTGTGGGATGATGAAGATAATCTCAGTTCTTGTCTCACTTTGAAGAATTTCCACAGGGACAGGGACAGTGATCAAAGTGAGATTTATTCAAAGTGAGAAACTTCCTACTGCAATAGTCAGGAGGGAGACTTCAAGGGAGAAGTTCCCAAAGAAGCTTGCAAGTGATGACTCTTATATACATAGTAGTCCTTTCTGATTGGCCCCTTTTGGAAAAGTGGGTTCAGATTTAGGGGAGAGCAGGATAATCAATTGGGGAACTGAAAGTATATGCAAATGAGACATGCTGTGCAAACCAATCAGGGAACTGATATTGGAGTAGCCTGTTTTGTGCAGAAGTGTTCACAGTGCTCAATCAGGCCTGCTAGGCAGACTTGATAACACTGGATTATGTTGTATATGTTTCTCCCTTTTCCTGTCTTCCCCTCTCTCAGGGCTCGTAAACAGTTATACCATGTGTTTTCTTCTTTCCTGTGTTTTTCTTTCCTTCCCAGGGGCTCCTGGAGTCCCTGCCACCAGGAGGAGAGGGGATGATGAATTTACTGGTTTTTAGGGTGCTATGTAACCAATCTTCATGGAAGGATGTGGAGCTTTTAGGAAAAATAACTGCTGAGATCAGTGTCAGTGAGGTTCTCTCAGATCTGCTGGGGGCACCCAAGGCACTTCATAGGCTCCTGACACCAGCCTGCCCCCTACACTGAGAATCTCCATCCAGGGCATATTGTAATGATGCCTTCCTCTGTACCCCATAAGGAAGGAGTGGGGTGAAGGTTCTGAGAGAGAAAATGCGGGCTGTGGTCTTTGATGACAAGGGGGACAGGGTCTGGGAGCTAAGGGAAGAATGCATCAATAGGAAAGGCAACTTCCATCTGGGTGACAACAAGCTGGTGGGCATGAGAGAGATTTGTTGCTTAACTGCTGTCAAAGCACCCTGAGCTGATTGTGGAAACCAGAGGCTGCTGGGAAAGGGTTCTAATGGGCAGAGGCAAGAGATTGTGCTGTGCCAACTTAGCTGATTTAGTACTCTGGGGATGGCCTGCTTGAGTGGATGGGGAGAAGTCCAAAGGCTAATGATTGAGTTTATTATTACTAATTGCCCTGAAGGCTACATGTTCTTTGCTTCATTTGATCTTTACAAATTAGTTTTTAAGGTAACTATTATTATCTCTATTTTTCCAAGAGGAACTGGGAAATTAAGTACCTTTGCTGAAGTTACTCATTCAGAAAGTAGAGAGATGTAGATTGATTCATTCATTCCTTCACTCATTGGCTTGTAGCTGGAGTCTCTAAGTTGGTCAGTAATTGCTAACATGAGGGAATTCCAAAAAGTTTATGGAAAGCAGAAATAAAAGATAAGTCTGTTTTGCTGTAAAAATATTGAAACTAAAGCATAAGCTTTTCATGATATGTATTTTAAATATTTATTTATTTATTTATTTGAAAGGAAGAGTTCCAGAGGGTGGGGGGAGAGATTGATCTTCCGTTCTCTGGGTCACTACCCAAAGGGCTGTTATGGTAAGGGCTGGGCCAAATAGAAGCTAGGAGCTTCACTGGGTCTTCCACATGGATGACAGGGGCCCAAGTACTTGGGCAATCTTCTGCTGCTTTCGCAGGAGCAGAGCTAGATTGGAAGTGGAGCAGAAGGGCTTAAGTTAGCACCCTTTTGGGATGCTGGTGTTGTAGGGAAAGCTTAACCCACTGTGCCACAGTGCTGGCCCCATGATATGCAGTTTTGAAGACCCCTTGCATGGATTAAGAAGGCAGAGTAGGGAGGGAGCTTGCTGCTCTAGTCTAGGAAAAGATAGTTTTAAAAAAGTAGAAAGAGTACAGTCTCATGGAAGGGTTAGAAAACAACAGAGGAAACTCTAAGCAAATTAAAGGAACACAGTGGACCTACGTGGAGGGTAAGGACACACACAACTCATGGCCCCAACAGCCCAGAGCCTCTGCAACAGCATTGGAGAGCGAGGTGAGACCAGACTGCAGCAGCTGAAGCCACTGGAGAAAAAGCTGCAGGAAGAGCCTAGAGGGAAACCAGCTTGGAGCTCCATGGGGGATAGCGTACCTGCCAAACTAGAGGAGAAAAAAACAAAGCAAGGGGCACATTTTCTCTCTCCCTGGTCACCCTGCAACTGTGTCCTGTAACAAACTGATAGAGAGCAGGTGCCATTTTGGACATACATAACAGCTGCCCCACATTGTGTCTGCATCCAGCAACCAGCCAAGTAGAGACTCGGGAGGCTGATGGGGAGAACAGGGAGGGGCTGGGTACTCATGTCTGCAGGAGGTTTGTGTGCCAGGACTGTGAAAACACTGAGGCTGCATGGGAGGACTCAGGGTGTGACTGGAATTTCAGGCAGTCACTGTGGGAGGCTCCACATGATCAGGGCTCCCTGGTTACTTGGTGAGGGACGTTGCTGGGGAATCTGAACATACTGAGGACTGCACAGATCCTTTTTGTGGTCCTTGTGGCAGAGCAGATGAATAATACACTCACTGGGGATAGCACCCAGGAACTGGTCTCCTTCAAGGAGAGGAGCTCTGCTGAGTCTACACCAATAGACAAGAAGAAACCTCCCCTCTGATTAAAAAAAAGGAGATTTACCATGACAAACCTGGATGTGTCACCTCAGACATGCCCTTCACCCTGGAGCACTGAACAGAGCTCCTTGGCCACACCCACCACACACCTCTAGGTATTCCTGAAAGTAGACACTCCATTAATCCACATAGACATAGTCCAAAGGTAAAAAAAAAAAAAAAGAAACAAAGAAGAAACCAATGAGTATTTGCGAAAATGCCAAATAACAAGTACACCAATCCAAAAAAAAAAAAAAAAAAAACAAGAACAAGGAAGACAACACGACACCACCAAAAGAACACAAAACCTCAATACTATATTGTGAAGATGATGAGATTGAAGAAATGCCAGAAATGGAATTTAAAACATTGATCATAGGATTACTTAGAAGTGATCAGAAGCAAATGTATGAAATAATGAAATTCATATATGACATGAAAAAAAATTTCTCCCACAAAATTGAGATCTTAAAGAGAAATCTCGAAAAATGAAGAATTCAATAGAACAAATGAAAAATGCATTAGAAAGCCTTAACAATAGAATTGGTAAAGCAGAAGAAAGAATATTCAACTTAGAAGACAAAGCAGAGGAAATTATGCAATCAGACCAAATAGAAGAAGAAGAAATTAGAAAACTAAATAGCATCGTCAATTGAAAATAGATCTCAGTAAAAAATAAGAGTGGGAATAAAAGAGGGAGGAGGAAGTTTGTAACTGTAAAGCTGTGTAGTTCTGCAAACATTCCTATGTAAGTACTTCTAAGGATACAGTTTAAAAACTTGTTATGACCCCAAATCCCATTAAGCTGGGTGGTAAAAACGCCATCTTAAGTGTTAAAGTGATCATATTAAGTGTTAAAGTGAACATATGGATATGATTAAGTATTAAAGTGATCATATAAATAGGATAAAATGTCTGGTAATAATAATAGATAGAATTAAAAAGGAGAGACTGTTCCAACATGGGAGGCAGTCCACACAGCAGACTCATAGAATGACAATTGCTTTAACTAACATTCTGACCTAAGAATCAGCCCTTAAGTCTTCCTGCTCTGGCTGAAAAGCCCATGAAAGCATTTCAGGCATGGAAAGCCAAGACACTGTGGCAAAAAATATCCTACATAAAGGATCTTGTGAGACCCTAGCGGAAAGAAGTGGCCATAAAAAAGGGTGTACTTTTCTCTAAAGGGAAGAGGGAACTTCCACTTTGCTTATGCCTTGTCAAAATACTGACGGATTTTGTGGATTCAAAAGGCTTCCATAGCCTAGGCGGCTCATTTCAAGAGCCTCAGGTGATCACTGATGTCATACTTAGGAGTGTTAATTGTTAAATTAACAACAGGAGTCACTGTGCACTAAATCTCCATGCAGAACCTCTGTCCTCATGAGTTGTATTATGATAGTTAATTGTAAAACTAGTTCTCAAGGAGTTTTTTTTTGTGTGTGTGTGTGCAAATTGTTGAAATCTTTACTTAGTATAGAGTTGGTCTTCTGTGTACAAAGTTAATTGAAAATGAATCTTAATGGAGAATGGAACTGGCAATGGAAGAGGGAGGAGGAGTTGAGGTGGGAGTGGGGGTGGGAAGGGAAGATATGGTGGGAAGAATCACTCTATTCCTAAAATTATACTTATGAAATTTGTACTCATTAAATAAAAGGTTTATTTGGGGAAAAAGACCCCTTATATGCACATGGATTTCAAAAATATTTCTGCACCCTAATATACTGTCTTAATTCTTAAAAATTTTAAAAAGTTTTTTTTTTTCATTTTCTTGAAAGGCAGTCACACACAAACAAATAGAGAGAGAGAGAAAGAGAAAGAGAGAGAGAGTTATCCCTCGATCTTCTATCCACTGGTTCATTCCTCAAATGCCTACAATAGCCAGGGCCGTACCGGGCTGAAGCCAGAAGCGTAGAAATTTCATTTGGGTCTCACATCAGTGGCAGGGTTCCAAGCACTTGCACCATCACCTGCTGCCTCCCAGGATGATTTAGCTGGAAGCTAACAACACCCAATTCTACATGAACTTTCTGAAGTACTTTCATAAGTGCAGAGGAATATGTAGTTTCTTTTTAAAAAAATTTAAAAACACATAAAAATTGTGCATATGTATGGAGTACTAGTAGATTCTTTATTGTCTATAACTCAGGACCTCTCACTGATGATCTGTGGCATAGGGGTGCAGCTGAGCTACAAGGGTGCCAAGTTCTTGATGTCCTCTCTCTAGGGTGGCTGGGCAGGGGGTGGAGCCTGTCTTGTCTGCTTCCCCCATGTTCTGCACAAGTCGTATCATTTTCTATCTGTGCCATGTGTGACAAGATTGGGAAGCTCTACTATAAACTGATCTTGCGAGCCACCCTGCCAGGTCAAAGGGGTGGGGAGGGTGGGAGAACACGTGTGCGTCCCAGTGGATGGGATGATGATCTCAGCCTTTTCCACTGGAAACTGCCCCTTTCAAGGGAGCTCATTACCTTCCACAGAAATGCTGGGATTTGCAGACTTTCTCTGCTTTCTCCCTCTCTGCTCCAGGTTTGTTCCAAGTGCATGGGCACATGGCCTTTTGGCTTGAGTTCTCTGGATCCTTGCTGGTGTTCGTTGAAGGATCTTGGCCTGTTGTCTCGGTGTCTAAGCTCTCCTTGCTGACCCACTGCTGGTGTCACTATTGCTGTCTGGCTTTTTTTTTTTTTTTTTTTTTTTGCACACTTCCATCAGTGGTTGCTGACAGTGGTTCTTGCTTTTGTCTTCAGATAAAGGTCCCTACCCTTGGAGGTCTCCTCTTTCTCAGCCCAGGATTAAGTCCTTCTTTCCTCTTTCCACCTGTGTGCCCCCCGCCCCGCAAGGGCACACGGGAACTTCTGGCTGCCTGCACACCTTGCACTGGCCATGGGGACCCACCAGTCCTCCCTCAGGCTATGTCTAGGCCTTTCCCTGGACTTTCCTGGCTACAACCCCTCCCATAAGCTAGGGTCTATGGGTCCAAGAGGATGTGCTGTTTTGTTGGACCACACTTGAGATCAAATTCAGATACCAGGCCTCTGACTTTCCCTGCGCAAATGGCTCTCAGCCTGCTTCTGAGGCCTTAGCTGCCTTCTCCTAGGCCACCAGTGTGTGTATACCAGGACTGAAGGATGACCAAGGGGTAAAAGTTCAGAGGGGTCTGTGGACACCTGGGAGACCGCTCATTTTGTTGCAGAATGGAACCAGGAGTGGGAAGAATCCAGATTCAGGTCAGGGACCTTTAGGTGACTTCCTATCCAGGTGCCTCACCTGCTCCTCCCTCTGCCAAGTTGTGCTGATCTGGGTAGGACTCTGTGACAGAAGTGGGACTTCCCAGAAAGCCTGCAGCCTGCTGACAGTTGTGCTCAGGAAAGTTGGCCACATGTCCTGTGCTCTCTGCTCACTGCACGTGTGACCGTGTATTCCTACCACAGTCAGTGCCCTCTTTCCCTGCCCTGGGAGTTCAGCCTGGGGGTTATGGGTGGGTGGTACTAGAAGTGGCGGAAGTGGGGAGAATCAGGATTTGACTTCTTGTTTCTCCTTATGCTCCCCCCACCAAACCCCTACTCTTCCACTTCTTCCCAGAGTGATTTAGACCTTTCTTTGGCTCAAATTCAATCTCCCCAGACTTATCTAAACTTTTTGCTTTTGATAGCTTAAGAAAGGTGTGTAGAATCCTGTTTTATCCACAGTCTGATACCAAGTAGTGCAATTTGTCATTGCCACAATATGCAAGTATATGATTGGTGGGTGCATTTCCTTGTACTAAGTATTGACCTGTTTGATTGCTTTCAAATTCCTATGTTGACTCAGCTGTAGATACTCACATGTGAAGTAGACCACGTGGGATGTAGAGTGATAGGAAGAACAACAGAAATCACCAGTCCTTCCTCCATGGATGGTTGGACAAGCTCTTATAAATAAGACTTCAGTTTGGAGTCAAAATCTTATCTAAGACCCGTTTTCTAGGTGATATCAATCATTTCCTTACCGGGTAGAAGCATTATTGTCCCACGGCCGCTAAACTTATAAAACATAGAAATGTTTTCTTATATCAACTTATTCAGTAATTATCACTGTGCATCAACTGTATTCCAGCCACTTCTGAGTACTTAGACTAGATGCATGTTATTCCAATGGCCATACTTATTTCTTTAAAGCTACACACCTCTGAGAATCAGGTCTACTGTAGTTCGCACTTTGTGTCTTAAATCGGATGCCTTTCAACTTTTCTCTTTTTATCTCCCTGGCCCATTTCTCCATCTGGATTGCCTTATCTGTCCTTAAACTGATTGTTAGTTTTTCCAGTCATGACCATGGCCTTTGTAGACCAGAGGCCCGTGGGTTATCTAAGAGGCTCCTGCTGTTTCCAGTTCTGTTGTGGTACAACGACCACTGAACCTCAGTTTTCTTCCAGGTGAGTAAGTCATGTATTCCTATATTGCAAGTCAATCTGAAGATCGAGGACTCTCAATCTTAGGAGTCCAGCCCAGACCACTGGGCTTGAGATCAGATTCAGAGACTACTCTGGGCTTGGCTAAATCTGCTCTGTAGGACCCTGTACAGGCCTGTCTCCTTGAGGAAACAGTCTTTAGCCTCTGGGTGCCCTTATCTGTGCAAAATAGTGTCATATAGCACAGTAGTGCTGTCTGTGCTCTCGTGGGTGCTCTGCAGAGAACTGTGGAGAGAACTGTAGCGCTGGCTCTGCCATGGTATGCTGTGCCCGCCCACCCTAGCCCAGCAGAGCAGCCATTCTGATGGTGGCTTCCATGCCAGCAGCATTCCCATTTCCAGGAAGCTGCTTAAAAATGTACACTCTCAGCCCCAGGACATGACAGGCAATGAGGATGGGGCCCCGCAGTCTGTGTGTTAACCAACCTTCTGGGCATCGTGGTGTTTCCAGTTTGAGAACTGCTCTGTAGGGAAATGATCTTGTCTGCTAGACTTGAGCTTCTCACAGGCGAGGATGAGTGGTGTTCATCTTTGTGGCCCCTGTATCAGGGAAGGTTCTTATGTGCCCAGCCTGTGATGGATAAGGACTTGGACTGTCCCTATGCTGATGGTTTCATCACCAGAGACCCAGCAGTATCCAATTTTTTTTTTTTTTTTACAGGCAGAGTGGACAGTGAGAGAGAGAGAGACAGAGAGAAAGGTCTTCCTTTGCTGTTGGTTCACCCTCCAATGGCCGCCGCGGCCGGTGCACTGCGCTGATCCGATGGCAGGAGCCAGGTACTTCTCCTGGTCTCCCATGGGGTGCAGGGCCCAAGTACTCGGGCCATCCTCCACTGCACTCCCTGGCCACAGCAGAGAGCTGGCCTGGAAGAGGGGCAACCGGGACAGAATCTGGCGCCCAATTCTAACCACCACAAGCACCTCTCGCCCTCACACTTGGAGAGTTTCTGAGAAAACGTTTGAAGAACTGGATTAAAGAGCCCCTCTAGTAGTAGGGTTGTTGCCTGAAATCCAGAAGGAAGTTTGGCAAAGTCTGGGTTAGGGAACGTGTTTTGGTCTGGGACTTACGTGGTGCCTTGTACAAGGCAAAGAAAGTTTGTGGAAAATGGAATTAAAAGAGACATCTATTTGGGTGCAAAAAAGGTGAAATCCATGCCTAGTTATGTCATAATATACGTTTTTGAAGTCACCTCCTATTTAGCCCCAAATGCAGCCTGTGAGTCACAGCGCCCTCTGGCTGCTGCGAGGAGGAAAGATGTTTAGGAATGGGGGAGCAGGTAAGCCTGACAAAGGCCCTGGTTTAACCTGTCGTCCAGCAGCCCAGAAAAGTCTGGTGGCAGGGACAGGGCGGGCTGTTCTCTGGGAGTCCTGAGCCTTCTTTCCTACCCAGCTCTATGGACTCAAGGAGAGCAGAAAGAGTGAAACTCCTCAGATTAGGAGCTCACGTTTATGCAGCACTGGTTCTGTGCCAGACACTGTTCTAAATGGAGCAGAAGCAGTAATGCAATTGCCAGTTTTGTCTATGAGGAAACTGAGGCACAGAGCTCCTCACAGTTGGGGATGACCTTGTTCATCATTGAGTCAAGGTCACACAACTGGTAGGAGGCAAAGCCAGGCAGTCCTGGCCCAAAGCCTTATCTCATAACTGCTGTGCTGTAACTTGCTTCTTAGACAAAAGCACAGGGTGTCCCTGGCTGATTTTTGGGGCAAGTGGCAGGGTGTGTGTCAAGAACAGAAAAGGGGCAGGCAGACACACACACTCACACACTCACACACTCACACACTCACACAGGAGAGAATGAGGCCTGGGCCTCCTTGGGGCCCTGGAGTCTCCACCTCTGCCCTTCTTGTTCTAGAAGAGAGTGGTAGTAGTTGCTGTGCCCTAAGGGACCAGGTCCTGATTAAGCTCTTGAGCACACAGGAAGAGGCCAGAAGCTGGGCCTGAGAGAGAGGGGACCAGGGCCAAGGGCCTTTGATTTTAAGGCACTGAATGTCCCCTCCCACCACCTACATGGTAAACATGGCCCAGTGAATGTCTCCTGGCCAAACTGTGCAGGGGAGAAAATCCACCTCGCCTGATGAGGTGCTCAGAGGCACTGAGGCCTGAGGGAGCTGTGCTGCTGGCTGGCTGTCCTCTTAGCCACAGGAGCACAGGAAGGGAGGAGGCTCTCTGGGTAGGAGGTGTCTCAGGGGGAGTGCGCTGGGCTGAGGCTCGAGGGATTTGTCTGAGTACATTGGGAAGTAAGTTGGGAGAAAAGGTGGAAACATGGTTTGTTACCTAGTTCACATTTGGATGCTTTCAGAACTTTTGTTAAGAGGGTAAATGACAGTGGACTGCATAGAGTTTTTTTTTAAGTAGCAAAATTAAAAAAAATTAAGGTGAACAAATTTCATGTATGTCATATATACAGATTTAGGAGCACAGTAATACTTCCCACCCTACCCTCCCTTCCACCCATGCTCCCACTCTCCCTTCTCCTTCCTTTCCCATTCCCTCTTTAATTTTTACAATAATCTACTCTCAGCCTATTTTATACTCATAATATTAACCCTACACTAAGTAAAGAATTCAACAAATAGTAAGAAGTAAATAACACCGTTCCTCAACAGTAGAAACAAGCGCTGTAAACAATCATTGAGTCTCAAAATGTCAGTGTCATACACATGGCATTTTTTTGTACTCTATTAGTTACCACAGACCAGGGAAAACATATGATATTTGTCTTTTATGGGCTAGCCTATTTCACTATGGATAATGATTTCCAGTTGCATCCATTTTGTTGCAAAAGATAGGATTTCATTGTTATTATTATTTTTTACTGCTGAGTAGTAATCCATACTGTATATTTATACCACAATTCTTTATCTAGTCATCCTTGATCTGGGTTGATTCCATATCTTAACTGTTGTGAAATGAGCTGTAATAAACATGGTGGTACAGACAACTCTTCTAAATGCTGATTTCATTTCCCTTGGGTAAATTCCCAGGAGTGGGATGGCTGGATCATAGAAGATCTATTTTCAGCTTTCTGAGGTATCTCCATACTGTCTTCCACAATGGCTGTACTAGTTTACCTTCCCACCAAGAGTGGATTAGGGAACTTTTTTTTTTCCCCACATCCTCGCTAGCATTTATTGTTTGTTGATTTCTGTATGAGAGTCATTCTAACTGGGGTGAGGTGAAACCTCATTGTGGTTTTGATTTGCATTTCCCTGATGGCTAGTCATCCTGAACATTTTTTCAGGTGTCTTTTGGCTATTTGAATTTCCTCTTTTGAAAAATGTCTGCTTAAGTCTTTGGCCCATTTCTTAACTGGGTTGTTCATTTTTTTGTTGTTGAGTTTCTTGAGCTCTTTATAGATTCTGGTTATTAAGCCTTTATCAGTTGCATAGTTTGTAAATAATTTCTCCCATTCTGTTGGTTGCCCTTCACTTTGCTTAGTGTTTCTTTTGCAGTGCAAAAGCTTTGCAGTTTGATGTAATCTCATTTGTCTATTTTTGCTTTTTTAAAAAAAGATTTATTTATTTATTTCAAAGAGTTATATAGAGAGGAGAGAGAGAGAGAGAGAGAGAGAGAGATCTTCCATTTGCTAGTTCACTCCCCAAATGACAGCAATGGCCGGAGCTGGGCATGCTAAAGCCAGGAGCCAGGAGCTTCTTCCAGGTCTCCCACATGAGTGCAGGGTCCCAAACACTTGTGTCATTTCCTGCTGCTTTCCTAGGCCATTAGCAGGGATCTGGATCAGAAGTGGAGCAGCCAAGATTTGAACTGGTGCCTATATGGGATGTTGCCATTGGAGATGGCAGCTTAACCCTCTGTGCCACAGTGCTGACTCCTATTTTTGCTTTGATTGCTTCTGCTTCTGGGATCTTTTCCTATGCTTTTGCCTTGCAGAGTTTCCCCAAGATTCTCCCTTAGTTATTTGATGGTATTAGGCCATAGATTTAGATCCTTAATCAATTGTGAGTTGATTTTTGTATAAGGTGTAAGGTAGGGGTCTTGTTTCATACTTCTGCATTAAGAGAGCCAATTTTCCCAGCAGCATTTGTTACAAGATACTGATTGATTTTTTAACTCCTTTTTGAAAGATCAGTTGGTTGTAGATGCGTGGATTGATTTCTGGAGTTTCCATTCTGTTCTATTGGTCTACATGTCTATTTTTGTGCCAGTACCAGGCTGTTTTGATTATACTTACCCTGTAGTATGCCTTGAAATCTGACATCGTGATGCCTCCAGTTTTGTTTTTGTTGTTTAAGGTGGCTTTATATACAGAATCATGTCTGGCTGGCACCGCGGCTCACTTGGCTAATCCGGCGGTGCCGGCACTCCAGGTTCTAGTCCTAATCAGGGCGCCGGATTCTGTCCCGGTTGCTCCTCTTCCAGCTCTCTGCTATGGCCCGGGAAGGCAGTGGAGGATAGCCCAAGTGCTTGGGCCCTGCACCTGCATGGGAGACCAGGGGGAAGCGCCTGGCTCCTGGCTTCGGATTGGCGCAGTGTGCTGGCTGTAATGGCCATTTGGGGGGTGAACCAACAGAAAAGGAAAACCTTTCTCTCTGTCTCTCTCTCTCTCTCTCACTGTCTAACTCTGCCTGTCAAAAAAAAAAAAAAAGAATCATGTCATCTGAAAATAGGGAAATTTGACTTTCTCCATTATAGTTGTATCTCTTTGATTTTTTTTTCTTGTGTAGTGGCTCTGGCTAAAACTTCCAAGACTATGTTGAATAGCAGTGGTGAAAATGGTCATTCTTATCTGGTTCTAGATCTTAGTGAAAATGTTCCAACTTTTCCCCATTCAATGAGATGCTGGTTGTGGGTTTGTCATAAACTGATTTGATTTTTTTGAGGAATGTTCCTTTTATACTGAATTTTCTTAAGATTTTCCATGAAAGGATGTTGTATTTTATCAAATGCTTTATCTGCATCTATTGAGGTAATCACATGGTTTATATTCTGCAATTTGTTAGTGTGATATATCACATTTATTGATTTTCATAGGATAAGTCCCACTTGATCCAAGTGAGTGATCTCTCTAATGTATTGTTGAATTTGATTAGCTAGTATTTTGTTGGGGATTTTTGCATTTATGTCCTTCAGGGATATTGATCTATAGTTCTCTTTCTCTGTTGTTCGTTTTTCTGGTTTAGGAATTAAGATAATGCTGACTTCATATAAGGAGTTTGGGAGGATCTCCTCCCTTTCAATTGTTTTGAATAGCTTGAATAAAATTGGAATTAATTCTTTTGTAAAAGTCTGATAGAATTCAGCAGTGAAGCCATCTGGTCCTGGGCTTTTCTTTGTTGTGAGGGCCTTCATTATCAATTCAATCTCTACCTTGTTTGTTTGTTTAGGTTTTCTGTCTTCATGACTCAATTTGGTAGATTGTATGTGTCCAAGAACCTATCTATTTCTTCTAGATTTTCCAGTTTGTTGGAATGAAGCTGTTTGTTGTAATTCCTGATGCTTCTTTTTATTTCTGTGCTATCCATTGTTACATATCCTTCTTCATCTCTGAATTTATTAATTTTGGTTTTCTCTCTCTTTTTTTGATTAGTTGTGCCAATGGTGTATCTTTTTTTTTTTTTTTGACAGGCAGAGTTAGACAGTGAGAGAGAGAGAGAGAGAGAGACACAGAGAGAAAGGTCTTCCTTTTTCCATTGGTTCACCCCACAAGTGGCTGCCACGGCTGGCATGTTGTGGCCAGTGCACTGCGCCAATCCAAAGCCAGGAGCCAGGTGCTTCCTCCTGGTCTCCCATGGGGTGCAGGACCCAAGGACCTGGGCCATCCTCCACTGCCTTCTCAGGCCACAGCAGAGAGCTGGACTGGAAGAGGAGCAGCCGGGACAGAATCCGGTGCCCCAACCGGGACTAGAACCTGGGGTGCCGGCGCCACAGGCGGAGGATTAGCCTAGTGAGCTGCGGTGCCGGCCTCCAGTGGTGTATCAATGTTGTTTATCTTTTCAAATAACCAGCTCTTCATTTCACTGTTATTTTGTATTTTTTGTTTTGCTTCATTTTTGTTTAGTTCTTCTCTTTATTTTATGTTTTTCCTCCTACTAATTTTGGGTTTGAGCTTTTAAGTCAACAAACATGACAGTTAACTCCTTCATCATTGTTTTCCTGCAGAGGACTTTTAAAAGTATATTTATTTATTTATTTGAAAGGCAGAATTTCAGGGAGAGAGAAGAGAAAAAGAGAGAGCAAGGGAGGAATAGATCTTACATATGCTGGCTCACTCCCCAGATAGCTGCAACAGTGAGGGCTGGGCTGAGTTGAAGCCAGAAGCCAGTAGCTTCTGGGTGTTTCACATGGGTATAGGGACTCAAGAACTTGGGCCATCTTCTGCTGCTTTTCCCAGGCCATTAGCAGGGAGTTGGATTGGAAGTAGAGCAGCTGGAACTCGAACCAGCTGCCATATAGGATGCTGGTGCTATAGGCAGCAGCTTAACTGGCTGTGTCACAGCAATGGCCCCTGCAAAGAACTTTTGATATTATAAAAACTTTTCTTGTTCAGCAAAACCACCAGTATTGGTGTTTCTGTTTGCAGTAAAGATTCATTAGTTTTCTGCCGAGCTATTAAGTTGAAAGAGAATTCATTTGGTTCACTTATTGATGTCCCATTTGAAATAGCAGGGCATGGAAAACTGAATTGCGTTATATTATAATATTTCCCAAGTACTTGAAGTGCATTAGGTGGATGGTTGAGATTTTTCTCCTTGCATTACAAATGAGGAGATAAACTTGAGGCTCAGTGCTGCCTGTGGGTGATCAGTCAGTGTCAAGGGCAGGATGAGGTCTCATTTCTCTTCTTGTGTTTCTGGCCAGCATGTTTGCCCTTGGGGATCCCCAAAACTCAGTCTTCGCCTGTGCTTTGGGGACAGTGACCTATTTCTGAGTGGGTTCATCACAGGCAGGTTGTTATTGAATTCACCCCCTTTGTGAGGGGTGAGCTCATTTCCTCTCCTCCCAAGACACACATCATAAGGGTGAAGTGATAATATCACCAACTTAATTATCCCTTTTTTCACTTGGGAGTGCACAACACTGGTGGCACTGGCTTCTACTGAAAAAAAAAAAATCTTTGCAGTGACAAGAACCTCCCAGTATACCCTGGAAGGGATGCAACAGAGTCAGCACATGGCCTTCAGAGGTTGCTAGCCCCCTCTAGTAGCTCAAACTGTGCATCCAAAGCAACAGTGCATTGTAGGGTGGCTGTGTTAATGCAGGAGCCTGGGTTTTCATCTTCTCCTACTTCCCAAACTTTATGAAGCACAGGGGAGTCCCTTTTGGATTTCAGAGGTTGAATGGCAGTGAGGACAAGGTAAACCACAAAAACTGGAATTTATTTGAAGGGACATAAAATAGAGGCAGGAACTCCTATTCATGGCCCTGGACTGATGCACAAACCCTGGACTGAGAGCTGGATTTAAGGCTGGCTGTGAAGCTGCCCGGATACTGATCTATAAATGAAAATATTCTAGAATACAGTGCTTTCCATAAATGTTTCAATGTGAATTGATTCTAATCCCATGGCATCAGTCCAATCTCTGAGTGTCTGCAACATACACGTGAAAGTTGCATGCTTGTCTGTTCCATTGACTCTGAGACCAGCTGATGTTGAGTTGTGGGAAGTTGGCATCTGCTGTGATTGTAGTCTTTAGAATTCGCTAATACTTGATATGGTCCTGATTATGGGAATTAGTAATTTATTTTATTTTTGTTGTTTTATGCCACTAAACCTGAGCCCTCCCTCCCCCCCTCCCGAAACCTTTTATTTAAGGAATATAAACATAATGCCTTTTGTAAGTACAACTTTAGGAACATAGTGATTCTTCCCATCCCTCACTCCAACCCTGCTTCCTCCCCCCACTCCTATTTCCATGCTTATTTTTTCCTAAGATCTATTTTCAATTAACTTTATATACTTGGTTAACTCTATACTAAGAGCTCAACAAATAGTATGAAAAAAAAAAAAAACTGTTCCTCAACAGTCAAGACAAGGGCTTTTCAAAGTCATTGCATCTGAAAGTGTCAATTTCACTTCTATAGATTACCTTTTAGGTGCTCAATTAGTTATCACAGATCAGGGAGAACGTATGCTATTTGTCCTTTTGGGACTGGCTTATTTTCACTAAGTATGATATTTTCCAGATTGATCCATTTTATTGAAATGACTGGAAACTAGGATCTAACAGGAGAGGTCAGAAAATTAGGAAAGGAGAAGGATGGGTAAAGAGTCAGGAGGAGTATACTAAGCACACTGACACCCTCCCTGCCACTTTTATGCAAAAACTAGCCTAGGGGGCAGCTATTTATGTGAAGGTGGTGCTTTGCCGTCTTGGGGGAATCATGACCTCCTTGGAGAGAATCTGGATAAGCACAAACCCCAATGATTACTGATATATTATTTCCCTGTGTTGAATATGGGAATTATTATTTGTAGTGGATTTTTGCATTTTTCTTTTGCTATTTACATATTGTCAAATGTGTTTTTCAACCCAAGAAAATTTTTGAAGCCCTTCACAAACTAACATTGTTTACAGAGCAAAAACTCAGCTCCCATATTTGCAACTTAATGATGTGTTTCTATAAACCTTGGAATTTTTGTATAAAACAGGTGTCAGCTCAGGATATGTTCCATAGCTCTGTTAGGCATCTACCTTTCCCTTGAAATGACTCCCCATGTTATATGACACAAAGACACTGAAGTGGTCATTTATTTTAAATTAACTTAATGCTGGGCTGGAAAACAGAGTTCCCAGATGATGGCAAAATTATTCCAAGAAGGTTGCCTTAGGGACTCTGAACTATAAAGTGATCTTCAGAGGCCAGTATTTTTCATACCAAGCTGCTGTGCTATGACTACATGAAAGCTAAGCATCTGGCACCAGGCAAAGGGGATGTTTGACCAGTGGGTTTTATGGGCCAAACTTCTTCAAAGTCCATTTTTTCCCTTTCCCCCTTGTATTCGCTCTTGGGACATGTGGAAAACAGACACATGGAGCGGAGCAGACATTCAAAGGTCTCCCTGTTCCAGGGGGCAAAATGTAAACAAACATGCTGGTCACTGGTTTTCAGAATTTCCCATTTATTACTTCCATCACATTTGTGTGATTTCACTACAAGATTTAGTTCTGTCTCCCATTCGGGGCTTCTGTTTAGCTGAGTGAATAAGCTGATGAGTAGAGTTCTCACCATCAAAGGTCTTCTGACTCTGCTAGTTCATGTACTGCTTTTCCTGGAGTTTGGTTCCAAAGTCCTCTTACCCAGCACCTCTGCTTCTTGCCAGAACAGCCCTTGACAAAGTGCTTGCCTCTCTGAGCTGTGGTGTTGGCTTTTGTGACTGTGACTGTGGCTCATTTTTTCTGGGTTTGCTCCTGATCTTTCTCCCAGGGTTCCCTACCTCCTGACTCCTAATTCTTAGCTCAGCCAAACAGCAGTGTGTCTGAGTAGCTGAGGATAAGGGGAGAAATTGCACATCTTTCTTTATGTGCACTCTCTCCTCTTAATGTGGTGCTCTTTCCCTCAGGCTGGGGTGCTTGATACTAGGTGTGCCTAAGAGTCACCGATTTAAAAACTCTTGATGCTTGGGCTGTCTTTAAGACAAATTATATTGGAATCTCTAAGGTAGAATGTAAGCATCAGTGTTTTCAAAGCTTTTTAGGAAACTCTTAGCAAAAGTTGAGAACCATGGTTGAAGAGTATTTGAATGATTTGATATTTCTGTGCTCTGTGTTAGTTGGAAGGTATTGACTGGTCCTCTTTTTGTTTCCTTGAAAAAAATCAACCTGGAAAAGACTGGGTCTAAAGTGTCTCTGACACTTCGACGTTGAGAATCTCCACTCTTTTTTTTCTTAATATTTATTTATTTATTTGAAGTCAGAGTTACAGAGAGAGGGAGAAACAGAGAGACATCCATCAACTGGTTCATTCCTCAGATGGCTGCAACAACTGGGGCTGGGCCAGGCTAAAGCCAGGAACCAGGAGCCAGAAACTTCTTCCAAGTCTCCCATGTGGGTGGCAAGGGCCCAGGCGCTTGGGTTGTCTTCCACTGCTCTCCCAGGCCATTAGCAAGGAGCTAGATTGGAAGTGGAGCAGCTGGTCCCATATAGGATGCTGGCATCACAAGTGGTGGCTTACCTCTCTGCCATAGTGTGGTCCTGAGAATCACAACTCGAAGAAACTTCCACCTTAGATGGGCTGGAGACTTTTTGGATGAGAGACTCAGCAATTTTTCATTGCTTGCTTAGCACCTTAGTGGTAGTTATGAGGAGTTATGGGATATTGCTCAGAAAGTGCTTCAGAAAGTACCATCTATGAATTGGTCTGTATGATTATATTGTTTATTATAACTTATTGTGGCTGTATCTTCATATTTATGCTCTGGCAATGCTGAAAAACAAAAGCATGGTGTTGAAACTAAAAGTAAAACCTTTTCCCTGCTCATTGGCTTAGCTGTAAATTCACCTACAATCAATACTCTTCCATTCTAGGGTCATCAAAGAAGGAGACACTCTTCTCTGAAGGGAGAGGAGAACATCCTCTTTGCTTATGGCTGTGTCCAAATGACGACGGAGTCTATGGTCACAAAAGGCCTCCATAGCCCTGGCAGCTCACGACAAGAGCCTTGGATGATCACTGTCGTCATAAAAAAGAGTGTTAATTGTTAAAGGAACAACAATAGTCACTGTGCACTTGCTCCCCAATTAGGACCTCTGTCCCTATTGAATTGCAATATGAAAATTGACTGCAAATTCTCTCCCAAAACTGTGCTCTATATGTTGTGTGTGGGCGTCGGGGCAAATTGTTGAAATCTATGATTAGCATAGAGTTGGTCCTCTCTATATAAAGTCATACTAAAAATGATCCATAATGAAGAAGGAGATGGGAGGCGGGAAGGGAGCAGGGTGGGGGGCATGGGGGAAAGAACCACTGTATTCCTAAAGTTGTGTCTATGGAAAAATGCATTCATAAATAAATAAAAATAAAAAATACTCTTCCATTCTAAAGCCAAAATGAACAAAGCAAAAAAAAATCCAGGAAGTGTTATTTCAGCTTAGAAAGTTGTTTGACATTAGACAATTTCAAATATACTGAGTTGCAGCCATGTTAGTGATCATTTTTTTTTTCTGTTGTGATTGAATTAGATTTTCTGTCAGTCAGGTTGTCAATTTCTTTATCATCATCTAAAGGAGGCTTGTAGTAGATTTGGTCTATCAAACAGTCAAAATAAATATTTGAATCCTTGATTTCCAGACAGTAGAACAAAGCTTTTTGGCCAAGTGACTGGGTAAGCACAGGTTGGTTACATCAGTGTGGGCTAACACATTGCTTATCGGCATTATTATGATGACATCACACCAGTTTTCCACCAGTTGAATTGTGAACTCTATTATCTGTTCTTATTGCAAGAGGAAATCTCGGATTCAAAGAATTTTGGATATGGGACCCAAGACTCACCTAATCCTAATGCTAAAAAGATCCCAACCCGTGTGCAATGTGGAATCACTGATAGTGGTCATTGGATGATGTGTTGAGAGAGTGAACAGCAACCTCTGGGCTTAACAGGAGGAGCACCTCTAGCAATAATGGTGCCTGCAGTGAGTATGAGACAGGGGGTCTGTGGCAGAATATGAGTCAGTTTTTCTACTTTATCCAGCCAAACTCCTTCTCCTGTAGCAATGGTTCTCAATGTGGTTGTATGCTGCAGTCAGTGTTCAGGCTACAGAACATTTAATTAAAGCAGAATATTCAAGTGTAGGACCAAAGTAGTTTCAGGATCCCCCCATGGATGCCAAAATCTAGATGGTCCAGTTTCTCATATGAAATGGTAAAGTATTTGTGTTACAGGGGTGGGAGAACTTTATTTTGCCAAGGGCCATTTGGGTATTTAGGACATCAATCATGGGCCATGCAAAATTATCAGCTTAAAAATTAGAGTGCTATGAATTTATTGAATTTTAAGTCCTGCCTGTCATTTCCTTGACAGGGTCAGACACAATGATTTCATGGGCCTCATATGGCTTGTTGGCTGATTGATCCCTACCCATGTATCTTCCCAAAGACTTTAAATCATCTCTAGAGTACTTATAATACCTAATGCTATGTAAATTCCATGTAAGCCATTCTTGTATTTTTTTTTAAAAGATTTATGTATTTATTTGAAGGCCAAAGCTACAGAGAAGAGAGGGAAAGGGAGAGAAAGAGGGAGAGGGAGAGGGAGATGGAGAGGGAGAGGGAGAGGGAGAGAGAGGGTAGGGGGAGAGGGAGAGAGAAGGGGGAGAGGGAGAGAGAGAGAGGGAGAGGGAGAGAGAGGGAGAGGGAGAGAGAGGGTAGGGGGAGAGGGAGAGGGAGAGAGAGAGGAAGAGAGAGACAGAGAGGGAGAGGGAGAGAGAGGGCAGGGGGAGAGGGAGGGAGAGAGGGAGAGAGGGAGAAAGAGAAAGAGAGGGAGAGGGAGGAGGAAAGGGAGAGGGAGAGAGAGGGAGAGGGAGAGGGAGGAGGAAAGGGAGAGGGAGAGAGAGAGGGAGAGGGCTGTGCCATGCCAAAGCCAGGAGATAGGAGCTTCATCTGGGCCACCTACATGAGTGCAGGGGCCTGAGCACTTGGGCCATCTTCTGATGCTTTCCCAGGCACATTAGCAGGGAGCTGGATCAGCTGGGACTTGAACTGGCACCCAAATGGGATACTGGCATTGCAGGTAGCAGTTTGACTTGCTGTGCCATAATACTGGCCCCGATAGTTGCTGTATTGTGACAAGAGAACAATGACAAGAAGAAAGTCTGTACATGTTCAGTACAGATGCAGTTTTTTCTCAGTATTTTCATCCAAAGATTGGTTGCATTTGTGGATGCAGAACACACAGATATTAGATGCCCACCCCACCTGTTCTTTGTTGAGTTCTAAACAGGGGTTCCCAACCCGTGAACAATAAGCTGTGATGTTTTAGACTAAATGAATTCACGCTTCAAAATCACAGTTTTGAAAATATAGGTAGAACCCATTCTGGTGGGTACAGCACAAATTTATTTAGAAACGCTGGTGAATCCAGAGCAGCTTTTTGATCTTCTGTGTTTTCTCAACAGATGATGCCCTCTTAGTGCTGTCATGTTAGAGCTGGGCAACACTGATTCAGACCTAAGGGGCGCAGGAAGCAGGGCAGCTGTGAGGAGCTCAGATTTTCACCAGGACTAATTAAAAGGCTCTGTGATTGCCTGCAGCAAGCTTTGACACCAGTGTTGCTGGTGTGCCTGATGTTGTTGACATCCATTAGAATGAGAAGGTTCTTTCAGGACTGTGGCTCAGTATAAGTTGACTGCCTAGATACCAGAAAATGACACACTTGGGTTTGATCCAGTGACGATGCCAGTGATACGTCAGCCTGCAGGTGTTCTGAACCCTTTTCAGATCAGCAACAAGTCACTCAATAGAGAGGGTGGCAGAGTTTGTGAGTATGTGGTTTTCCATCGTTATTTCCTGTGCTTGTGCAAATGTTCATTTAGACAACTCCATTTGGATCTCGCAGGAAAACCTGTGTCAGTCATTTTCACTCTCTGTGATCTAATTTCTAAAAGCGAAGAGGAAGACATCAACGCTCCTTATCCTTAGAACAAATCATTGCCATAGTTGGATGGTCATTATTTTACAGAAAAGGACATTGGTGCCTGGAGGTGTGAAGCAACTTTCTCCAGACTACACTTAGTTATGAGAAAATGTTGGACTAGAATTAGGTCTCATGAGTTACAGATCCATCTTCTTTCCATCACCACAGCTAAATGAAGACCCCTGGGCTTCAGTAAAATTTATCAGGATCTCCCGTAATTCTCTACACCCTTCCTTTGACCACTTAGGAACCCCGGATGATGCTCTGAAGACTGGATATGAACCCCAAAAGCATACACACTTTTGGTGATCCCAGATGTGTGTTCTTCCCATGGCCAGTGGGGCTATGGCCTGGATAATGGGACTATCCATAAGACTTTGTAGCTCATCCCTGGGGGGTCAACCCTGGAGAAGGAGCTGGGGAATGGGTTAATGCTGTAGAGCACATATTAATTGAACTCCTGTTTCTCTATGTGTCGGGAACTTTGGAGATGCAAACCTGAGGGAGAAGGGGTTTCTTTGCCTGATTAGTGACAGAGATAGTCATGTGTACAAATGATGACTGTCAGGCACACTGATTGGCCATTTAGAGCCCATATCCAGACCCCTCACCTGCCATGGTTCAGAGAAACTTTTTCTTGTTTCCCAAGCAGAAAGGTAATCATATGAATAATCTTATCAATGAGATATCAGGGGAAGTATGAGGATGTCTTCTGGGAAATTTTTAGTCTTTTTTCTTGGTAAAAAGAGAAGAAACTCATCACTAATGTCACTTCTTCTCCTTCTTATTGACTTGAATATACATGTGGTATCCTGTAGTTCAACCTCCAGGTATTTTGTAATATGAGAATGCTAAAGTTGGATTTGTTTTAGTCACTTAGGTTGGAATTGCTATTACTTGCAACTGAATGCATTTCCAGCAGATAGATATAAGGATATGCAAAGTGTTCTTGGAAGAAGTTTCTATCTTTAGAGGGATGCAGTGAAGGTGGTGTCTAAGGTCAGGGACTTGGGAGTCAGTCAGGACTTTCCTGCTTATGTACCATGTGACCTTTTGGCAAATCACTTAAACTTTTAGCTTCATTCTCTGCATTTGAAAATGTGGAAAATAATGTCAATCTCACAAAGGAGTATAAGGGTAAAATGAGTCTAAAATGTGTTTACTGTAGTGTTTGGCACATGAAAAGTGCCTGGCCAGCTTTTATTGTTAGTATTCTTGATTCCTCTTAGAGGAACTGTTAGGGAGAACTAGATTTTTTTATGGGCTTGCTGAAGCTCAGTGTTAATTATATAATAGCTGTTTAAGGAAGTTTTGTTGGAAAAGTAACCTAGCATCTAATGAATAAGAGTCTCTAACTGGAGGCCAAGTCCAAGTGTGGCTGGGAAGCAGACTACAAAGGGATCCTTGAAGTAGATGCTATTGAGCATCACCCTCATCTTTCTCTCTCAGGACTGAGACAATCATTCCCCAGCTGCTGGCCAGGTTGGCAGCGTATAGTGCCCAGCTGAGTTTTTGTTTGAGAATTGTCCTCAGCCAAAGAGAGGCACTTCACCCAAGGTCATGTCCCCTTCCCAAGGGCAGCCTCATTCCAATGATGGTCAACACAGTTTACAAAGGTCAGGCCCTTGGTTTAGTTCAAAAAGAGCCCCAAAGTCCCATTTCAGCTCTAGAGCTCCCCTAAGTTCCACTATCCACTAGGCCTCTTTTAGGCTGCGTTCAATTGCTGTTTCTGCCTAGTTGTGTCTTTCTCACTCTCTTTGGGATGTTGACCCTGAGAGCCATCCCAATAGCATTTCTGCAGGCAAATCTCTATCTCTGAGGCTGTTTCCCAGGGTAAGACTGCAACCATCTCTCTGATCCCACTGTACACACAGAAATGTAGCCAGTGGCAGCAACAACCTTGAGGAAGAAGGACAGCCTAGACTCTAGTTGTTCTCTTTGTGAAATCTCTGGCTTGCACGTGTGCAAATGTTGTTATTTATCATTCATTGGTTCATCATTCACTCCATTCATCAAATACATATAAGATTCCTGCTATGGGTAAAACCTTGTGCCAGGCTGTGCCTTCAAGGAGCTATTGGATTACTTGGGAAGATGGACACCAATCAATCAGTCACACACATTATTCATGAAACCCAGTGAGACAAGTCCTATGAAGGAGAGAGGCATGAGAGAAGTAGGAAAGCTTTCCCAAGGATGTGATGTTCCAGATGAGAGCTAAGGGATCCACAGGACTTCACTGGCTCCCAAAGAGCAGGTAGGGACATTCAGTGACCTTGTGGTGTAGAGGAGGTGATTATAAGGAGCTGAAAGGATGCAGTGTGGCTAGAGTGAAGAAGTGAGTGAGGTTTGCATGTATCTGTATAGGAAGGTTTACTCCCATATCGCCAGGGGACTCAGCCAGGGGACTGAGAGGCTGGTCTGGGAGCACTCCTAAGGGGAAGCAGCATTTGAATTGAGTCTTGAAGACTGAGCAGGGATTTGTCAGGCACCCAAGGGAAAGAACCACATCCCAGGAGGTGAGAAGAATGTTTAAGGACAGAGTTATAGGAAAACATGATTGGGGATGGGAGAGAGAGAGAGAGAGAGAGAGAGAGAGAGTTGAGAGTTGCTTCCATGGCCTTTGGCTCAGGTTCTATTCCCCCATTTCATGTTTTCTTTCCCATGTTTTTGTCAACCAGGGAGGGGTGTCTGAATGTTTTCGCTGAAAATAAAGCTCAGGCTGTTTTATTTACTGCTCATGCTATGAAAAGCCTTTCGTGCTAAGCCAGATTTGGCAGAACTCAACTAGAACTGTCCCCAAAATATTTATTTCCATGGCCTGTTTTTTCTAGGTGTAGAGACATGTTTTGCTGGCACAGAGATGAGAAGCTGATCCAAGCAACTGAATGCTACATGGGTCATGCTGACTTCCCCAGGCCAGGAAGTCAAGAGCTCATCCGCAAAGAGGAGTTTAGAATGAGAGAGCCTCCAGAATAAGTCAGACCAGAAAGAAAACACTTGGGCTTCTATTTATGCCTCTGAAGAGAACTCTTGCTTCTTCTCCCTAATGTTCCCCAACCCTGTACTCCCAGGTCAGCCCCTATTGTAAATAGCCACCCCATATATAGCCGCTTAAGACTCATTTCCCATTGAACTCTAGCCACAGCATGGTGGTGTATCTCAGAAGCCATAAGCAACCCAACATTCCAGGCAGTCTCCCTCTTGTGGCCTTTATCAACATTCTCAAATTCAAGCACAACTCTCTCCAGCCCTACAAACCCTTCTACTGAGCTTTCAGTGACATAAGCAGATCCCCTTAGTTTCTTTCCTTTCCTTTTCTTTTTTTTTTTTTTTTTGACAGGCAGAGTGGACAGAGAGAGAGAAAGAGAGAAAGGTCTTCCTTTTCCATTGGTTCACCCCCCAATGGCCGCTGCTGCCGGTGCACCACGCTGATCCGAAGCCAGGAGCCAGGTGCTTCCCCTGGTCTCCCATGCAGGTGCAGGGCTCAAGGACTTGGGCCATCCTCCACTGCACTCCCGGGCCACAGCAGAGAGCTGGCCTGGAAGAGGAGCAACCGGGACAGAATCCAGCGCCCCAACCAGGGCTAGAACCCGGTGTGCCGGCACCACAGGCAGAGGATTAGCCTAGTGAGCCGCGGCGCCTGGCTCCCCTTAGTTTCAATCTATTTCTGGAATATTTTCCTCCTCTTCTTGCAGCCTACTCAGTGGTGTATTTTTCTCTCCTACTTTCTTCCTAGGTTCTACCTGGAAGCAGGAGCTCTCCACCTTTCCTCCCCCAGATGCATCCAGGACTTTGTTCTTATAATTTTCCAAAGTACCCAGTAGCACATTTGGAAGCCAGATCATGGGGCTCTGCTTAATTCTACCAACTCTTTTTTTTTTTTTAGGATTTATTTATTTATTTATTTGAAAGGCAGAGTTACAGAGAGGCAGAGAGAGAGAAAGAGAAAGAGGAAGAGAGAGAGAGAGAGAGAGAGAGAGAGTCTTCCATCTGTTGGTTCACTCCTTAATTGGCTGCAATGGCTGGAGCTGTGCCAATCTGAAGTCAGGGATTTCTTCCAAGGATCCCACATGGGTGCAGGGCCCAAGGACTTGGGCCCTCTTCTACTGTCCTCCCAGGACATAGCAGAGAGTGGATCTGAAGTGGAGCAGCTGGGACTTGAACTGGGGCCCATATGAGATGCTGAAACCGCAGATGGCAGCCTTAACTGCTACGCCACAGCACCGGCCCCTGCTCACTCTTTTGCATGGTTGACTTTCCTCCTCTTTCTACCCCTCATTTATTGATAAGTTTAGCACCACCACTTTGCTCCTTGTTTTCTGTATTCTGAATTCCTCTTGATGATTCATCCACCACTTGGCCTCTCAGCTGAGGGATCTTCCCTTTGGACCCAAGTCAGACTTTTACTCCATGGTCATATCCTAGGCTTTGTGAGTACTGCCTATTCCCTCAACATCTCAGTTTCCATTCACATCACATATTTTCTTCCCAACATATCCTATGCCAGCCCATTCCTTTTGGTATCTCAACTCCAACAAATCTTTGACTCTTCTCAGATCTTCAATCTCATTTCTTCCTATCCAGTGGACAGTCTTACATACATTTTCTTGCACGTCACTCAACCTCCTTGTCCATATCTCCCTTCTTTGTACTTGTTGGCAGAGCTCCAACCCTGTTTCAATCCAACTTTCACTGTTCTGCACCTGTGCCCAAGCAGTTGCATGTGACTTGCCAACAGCATATGGCCTGGTTGATCAGCCTTTCTTTAAAGACCTGAAGTTGGCTCTCATTCCTTCCTGGTAGAGTTAATTTACCCACCTTGTCAATTAATTCCCCACTCCCCAGAGAACTATTTCACTCTTATCCTTCCTCATCCCACTGATGATTCCTCTCCACCACTCTAAGCCTTGCTTCCTCCTTCACTGAGAAAATGAAAACAACTGAAAGAAGGGTTTGGTAGGCTTCCACTACCAAATCTATGATACTCCCTGCATCTGAACTTCATGCTTTACCTCCTTCTTTTGCTTGAATGAGAAGTCTTGCTCCTACTTATGGCTGATTTTCTACCTGTACACTGGATCACATCCCCTCTCACCTGTTACAGGTTTTACTTCTGCAATTTTCCTTGCTTCCTTCTGTATAACTCATCTCTACTATACTGTCCCAGCAACATTTAAGCAGACTGCACTACCTGCTAGGTTAACCCCATGCCTTGCTCAGCTCTATCTTGTTCCCCTTTGGAGAATAAGCTCCTTATAAGAGTTGACTCTGGTTGTGTCTCCATTTCCTCATTTGTTAGGTTAGGGTTAGGGTTAGGGGTTAGGGTTAGGGTTACTAGTCATTTGTTATTCTCCTTTTAATCTACTCTCATCACTCTCAGTACTCCACACAAACTCCACATCTACAGTGTTCATCCAGTGGAAACTCTGAGGCTTTATCTTAGCTGTTGAGCAGAGTTGCCACTTCACTCTTTCCTTCTGAGACATGATTCCTCTGGCTTGTGGAACACCACACTCTTCTGGTTCCTTTCTTACCCCACTGCCCATCCTTCCCGGTTTCACCTGCTGGATCCTTCTATTCTGAATCTCTAGCAATTAGACTTTGCTTCATCCTGTCTTGAGCCTCTTTTCATCTTTGGCTGTACTATCACTTCCTGGGCATGACTTTCAAGACTATCTAGAGGCCAATGACCTGCAAATGGAGCTCATGATGGGACTTCTCCCTGATCCTCTTTTCTTTTTTTTAACTTTTATTTAATAAATATAAATTTCCATAGTACAGCTTTTGTATTAGAGTGGCTTTTTCCCCCCATAGCCTCCCTCCCACCTGCAACCATCCCATCTCCTGCTCCCTCTCCCATCCCATTCACATCAAGATTCATTTTCAATTATCTTTATATATAGAAGATCAATTTAGTATATACTAAGTAAA
Source organism: Oryctolagus cuniculus (assembly GCF_964237555.1). Taxonomy (NCBI): domain Eukaryota; kingdom Metazoa; phylum Chordata; class Mammalia; order Lagomorpha; family Leporidae; genus Oryctolagus; species Oryctolagus cuniculus. Next base: position 123,079,087 of record NC_091437.1, on the reverse strand, counting down.
GATTTCAACAGTTTGTACCTACACAGAAACACAAAGTATAAAATACTGTTTGAGTACTAGTTATACCGTTAATTCACATAGTACAATACATTAAGGACAGAGGTCCTACATGGGGAGTAAGTGCACAGTGACTCCTTGTTGACTTAACAAATTGGCACTCTTTTTTTGTTTATGGCATCAGTAATCACCTGAGGCTCATGTCATGAGTTGCCAAGACTATGGAAGCCTTTTGAGTTCGCCAACTCCGATCTTATTTAGACAAGGCCATAGTCAAAGTGGAAGTTCTCTCCTCCCTTCAGAGAAAGGTACCTCCTTCCTTGATGGCCCATTCTTTCTGCTGGGATTTCACTCACAGAGATCTTTCATTTAGGTGTGTGGTTTTTTTTTTTTTTTTTTTTTTTTTTTTTTTTTTTTTTTTTGCCAGAGTGTCTTGGCTTTCCATGTCTGAAATACTCTCATGGGCTTTTTAGCCAGATCTGAATGCCTTAAGGGCTGATTCTGAGGCCAGAGTGCTATTTAGGGCATTTGCCATTCTATGAGTCTGCTGTGTATCCCACTTCCCATGTTGGATCGTTCTCTCCTTTTTAATTCTGTTAGTATTAGCAGACACTAGTCTTGTTTATGTGATCCCTTTGACTCTTTTTTTTTCATTTTTTTAACTTTTATTTGATCCCTTTGACTCTTAATCCTATCATTATCCTGATCTTATTTTCTGCCCACAGTCACATTTATGGTTGTACTAGCTGTGGTTTTCACAAATCCAGGAGCACTACTCCAGACAATTTTTTGGCAGTTTAAATAAAGTATTTGGGGGAGTAATGTACCAGGAAGCTTCAAAAATTTGTGGTAAAGTGGAATGGAAAGATAAGTTTCTTTTGGTGCAAAAATTTTGAAATCCATGCATAAGTTTTTCATGATACACATTTTCTATGAACTTTTTGAAGACTCCTAGTATTTTTCTTATTTGCACAAAGTCATTTCATGGGCTGTGGGCAGGGCTACAGCTTTATAACTTTTTCCTTTCATCAGGCTGTACCCCAGCTGTCTTCCTTGTTGGGTGTTATTTAAATGAGCCTGGTACATAAATGCCTATTCCTGTCCCCTACTCTCCCTGCCTGCACTCTGCCATCCAGGAGTATGCTTGGTTTTCCTGCTTGTTCACATGGATCTGTTCAAATATTATCCCTCTATATGGACCTCTAGCCCTATCTCCCTTATACTTTACTATTTTTAATAGAAATTCTTTTTTTCCCTTTGAACTATATTATTAATACGTTTTTCTCATTGATTTTTCTTCCTTTTCCACTAGTCTTTTTTTTTTTTTTTTTTTTTTTATCTTTTATTTAATGAATATAAATTTCCAAAGTATGAATCATGGGTTACAATGGCTTCCCTCCCCATACCGTCCCTCCCACCAACAACCCTCCCCTTTCCCACTCCCTCTCCCCTTCCATTCACATCAAGATTCATTTTCGATTATCTTAATATACAGAAGATCAGCTTAGTATACCTTAAGTAAGTATTTCAACAGTTTGCTCCCACACAGAAACATAAAGTGAAAAATAATAGATGATTTTTTTTAAATGATGATGAAATCAGATCAGACCTATTGTCATGTTTAATCCCAGTGAGAGTCAAGTTGGGAATTGAAAATTTCTTTCTTTTTTTTTTTTTTTTTACAGAAGATCAGTTTAGTGTACATTAAGTAAAGATTTCAGTCGTTTGCACCCCCATAGAAACACAAAGTGAAATATACTGTTTGAGTACTCGTTATAGCATTAAGCCTCAGTGTACAGCACGTTAAGGACCGAGATCCTACATGAGGAGTAAGTGCACAGTGACTCCTGTTGTTGACTTTACCAATTGACACTCCTGTTTATGGCATCAGTAATCTCCCTATGCACCAGTTATGAGTTTCCAAGGCTATGGAAGCCCCTTGAGTTCTCCGACTCTTATCTTGTTCAGACACGGTCATAGTCAAAGTGGAGGTTCTCTCCTCCCTTCAGAGAAAGGCACCTCCCTCTTTGAAGACCTGTTCTTTCCACTGGGATCTCACTCACAGAGATCTTTTTGCCAGAGTGTCTTGGCTTTCCATGCCTGAAATACTCTCATGGGCTTTTCAGCCAGATCCGAGTGCCTTTAGGGCTGATTCTGAGGCCAGAGTGCTATTTAGGACATCCGCCATTCTATGAGTCTGCTGAGTATCTCACTTCCCATGTTGGATCACTCTCCCCTTTATTTATTCTATCGGTTGGTGTTAGCAGATACTAGACTTGTTTATGTGCTCCCTTTGACTCTTAGTCCTTTCATTATGATCAATTGTGAACTGAAATTGATCACTTGGAGTAGTGAGATGGCATTGGCACATGCCACCTTGATGGGATTGAATTGGAATCCCCTGGTATGTTTCCAACTCTACCAATTGGGGCAAGTCAGCCCGAGCATGTCCCAAATTATACATCTCTTCCCTCTCTTATTCCCACTCTTATGTTTAACAGGGATCACATTTCAGTTAATTTTCAACACTTAAGAATAACTGTGTGATAATTACAGAATTAAACCAGTCGTATTAAGTAGAACAGACAAAAAAAATACTATGAGGGATAATGTATTAAGTTGTCCATTAGCAGTCAGAGCTATGCTGATCAAGTCACCATTTCTCATAGTGTCCATTTCACTTCAGGAGGTTTCCTTTTTGGTGTTGAGTCAGTTGTCACCGATCAGGGAGAACATATGGTATTTGTCCCTTTGGGACTGGCTTACTTCACTCAGCATGATGTGTTCCAGATTCCTCCATTTTGTTGCAAATGACTGGATTTCGTTGTTTCTTACTGCGGTATAGTACTCTAAAGAATACATATCCCATAATTTCTTTATCCAGTCTACCGTTGATGGGCATTTAGGTTGGTTCCAGGTCTTGGCTATTGTGAATTGTGCTGCAATAAACATTAGGGTGCAGACCGCTTTTTTGTTTATCAATTTAAACTCCTTTGGGTAAATTCCAAGGAGTGGGATGGCTGGGTCGAATGGTAGGGTTATATTCAGGTTTCTGAGGAATCTCCAGACTGATTTCCATAGTTCCACTAGTCTTAAAACTCCATAGGGCAGAGACTTTGTCCAGTTCATTGTTGACTTCCCAGAACCTAGAACATGGAATGGAATGTAGCAGGGGCTCACCAAACACATACATGCCAAATGGATAAATGGACAAATGAATGAATGGGCAACATTGCTTTACTTCTTCATGTCACTACATTATGTTTTGGTATTATAAAGTAGGAGTGATAATAATTCTAAACTCATGGGACTTTTGTGGGCCCTGAATCAGGTAATGGTTGTGCTTTGTGAGCTATCTACAAAGAATCTTATTGTTGCTCACACTGCAGAGAGATTAACTGGTGTATGTAGAAATTTGAATTTAATTCATCCATGTACTCTACAGTAAATTCTGATCCCCTCTTCTGTACTGTGTTCAGGGTTCTGGGAATACAGCAACGCACAAGCAAAGTCCCTGTCTTCCTGGAGCTCAAGAGCTCTGAGAAGCCCATGTTTCTTTTTTCTCCTGCTTTGCTCCATTTTCACTAGTGGAAGAAGGAACATTTAACACAGGAGTAGGTTGGTATAGAGTGCTGGGATAGAGCAGTACATGTGAGCTATCAAACCCACACACAGGGCATGGCATTTTCAAATTTCTTAAAGCTTAACAGATGGAAAAACTACCCAGTCTCTATAATATTCAATTGTCTCTCTAGTAAAATGTAGGAACTGATTGAAGCTACCTTGCTGGGCTGTTGTGAGAATCATTTATGTGATGCACTTAGCATAGAACCTAGTGAGAGTGAAGTACTCACTATACGAATAGAGCCCTTTTTGGAGAGGTTAAAGAAGTAGCAGCTCCTAGGGGAGGGAGTTTTGGATCCCAATGGAAAGAGAAAGGAGATTTTTCAGAGTGGTCTTGACTGTGGGTAGATTTGTTCACAACAGAGTATTACAAAAGCACATTGTGGCAGGAGCTAGAGTGAGAATGAGCAATTAATTAGGTCTGAGAATTTGAGAAGTGGCTCCCTAAAGATATATGGTGGAGGAGATAAATTCTGAATTCCAGGGATAAAGAAGGGTAGGGTGGATAGATGCTTGGGGCCCAAGAATGTAAAGGAAGATGGATCTGCTAGAGGGAAGTGGATTTGAGTTTATTCAGTGGACACCTTGAGTGGCTTTGGATATGCTAAGGTAGACATGAAGATGATGGTGGGAAGTTGATAGACTGAGCTTAATAGAGTGATATGAATTTGGAATTTCTGGGAGAGATTTGGAGAAATGTTTCATGGGTGTTACGAGGGGTAGGGATAGAAAATGGAGGAGAGAAACCAGCAGATGTGTGGAGGTAGAGGTACAAATGAGATCCATGATGATTGAAATAATTTAAGAACAATGAAAATTACAGTGCAATTTCAAGATGATAACCATATGTCGTGGTCATGTAACCCCTTAGCTATACAGAGTCTCATGCCTATTTGGATGCTGGCAACACACTTATTGTTCTTTTCTTGCTAGTTTTTTCTTTTTTAAAAAATGTTTTGGTTACTATAAAGAGAACAGATTTAATGTATTTCATAAGTACAGTTCTAAGAAGATAGCCATACCTCCCTCCCTCCCCTTCACATTCTCTCAATCATCCTTATTTTCTTTTTTTCTTTAATTTTTGCAAAGACACACTTTCAATATACTCTATAATCACAGGCATAATTCACCACTAACAATATTATACAACGGGTAAAAAGTAGGAATACTATACTTCCATAGGAGTATAAACAAAGGCTAAAAGCAACAATCATATAATAAGGTATCAATTTCATTCCTATACATTATTTTTGGTATTCTACATTAATTACCACATATCAGAGAAAACATAATATTTGTCTTTTTGGGTCTGGCTTATTTCACTAAGCATAATGGTTTTCAGTTGCATCCACTTTGTTGCAAAAAACAGGATTCCATTCTTCCTTTTATTGCTTACTTGTATTCCAGATTATATGTATATACCACAATTTCTTTATTAGCTAATGGACATCTGGATTGATTCCATGTATTAGCTGTTGTGAATTGAGCTGCAATAAATATGCAGGCACAGATAGCTCTTACATATGCTGATTTCATTTCATTTGGGTAAATTTCCAGGTGTAGTATGGCTAGGTCATATGACAGATCTAGTTTTACATTTTGGAAGAATCTCCATACCATCTTCCATAATGGCTTTATGGATTAGGATTTTCCCCACATAATCTCCAGAATATATTTTTTTTAGGTTTTGGATGATAGCCATTCTAACTGGGATGAGGTGAAACCTTCTGGTTTTCATGTGCATTTCCCTGATGGCTAGTTAACCTGAGCATTTTTTCATGTCTATTGGCCATTTGAATTTCATCATTTGAAAAATGCCTGTCATGTCCTTTGTCCATTTTTTAGCTCGATTATTCTGCTGTTGTTGAGTTTCTTGAAAACATTATAGATCCTGGATATTAATCCTTTATCAGTTTCATAGTTTGCAAATATTTTCTCCCACTCTTTGCTGAGTGTTTTCTTTGCAGGGCAGCATCTTCTTAGCTTGATGTAATTCCATTTGTCTATTTTTGCTTTGATTGTCTGTGCTTCTGTGGTCCTTTCCAAAAAGTCATTTTCTATACCGATGTCTTACAGAGTTACCCTGATATTTCCCTCTAGTAATTCAATGACACCAGATCCTTGATCTGATGTGAGATAATTTTTGTATAAGGTATAATGTAGGTGTCTTGTTTCATATTTCTGTATGGGTAGACCAGTTTCCACAGCACCATTTGTTGAAGAGATTGTCCTTGCTCCAGGGATTGATTTTAGCTTGCTTGCTAAAGACAGCTGGTTATAGATGTGTGGATCAATTTCGGGAGTTTCTATTCTGTTCCATTGGTCTACTAATTCGTTTTTGTGCCAATACCAGGCTGTTTTGATGATAACTGATCTGCAGTATGTCTTGAAATCTGGTATTGTGATGCCTCTAGCTTTTCTTTTGTAGATTAAGATGGCTTTATCTATTTGGGGACTCTATGTTTCCATATGAATTTCAGCATTTTTTTTCTAGATCTGAGAAGAATGTCCTTGGTATTTTAATTGGGATCACATTGAATAGGTAATTTTTTGCATCCATTTTGTTACAAATGATACAATTTTTCATTTTTTTAACACTTATAGTATTCCATGGTATATATATTTCCATTATGACTTTATCTAGTCTTCAGGTGGTAAATATCCAGGATGATTCTATATCTTAGGTATTATGAATTGAGCTACAATAAATGTGGGCATACAGATAACTCTTTCATCTCCTGATTTCATTTCTTTTGGGTAAATTCCCTGGAGTGGGATGGCTGATTCATATAGTAGGCCTATATTCAGATTTCTGAGTTACCTCCATACTGTCTTCCAGTATGTACTAGTTTACATTCTCACCAAAAGTGGATTAGGTACTTTTTCCCCACATACTCACCAGCATTTGTTGTTTGTTGATTTCTATTTGAGAGCAATTCTAACTGGAGTGAGTAGAAACCTCATTTTAGTTCTGATTTTCATTTCCCTGATGGCTAGTGATCCTGCGTATTTTTTAAAGTGTCTGTTGGACATTTGAATTTCCTCTCTGGAAAAATGCCTGTTAAGTCCTTTGCCTATTTCTTAACTGGATTGTTTGTTTTGTTGTTGTTGAGTTTCTTGAGCTCTCTATAGCCTCTGGATGTTAACCCTTTATCAGTTGCATAGTTTGCAAATATTTTCTCCCATTCTATCAGTTGCCTCGTCGCTTTGCTGAGTGTTTCTTTTGCAGTACAGAAGCTTCTCAATTTGATGTAATCACGTTTATCAATTTTGGCTTTGATTGCCTTTGCTTTTCCAAGAAGTCTTTACCTATGCCAATGTCTTTCAGGGTTTCCTCAATGTTCTCTAGTAATTTGGTGTCACTGAGTTGTAGATTTAGATCTTTGATCCATTTTGAGTTGATTTTTGTGTAAGGTGTAAGGTAGGGGTCTTGCTTCATACTGCTGCACATGGAGATCTGGTTTCCCCAGAATACTTGTTGAAGAGATTGTCCTTGCTTCAGGGATTGATTTAGCTCCTTTGTCACAGATAAGTTGGCTATAGATGTGTGGATTGATTTTGGGAGTTTCTATTTTGTTCCATTGGTCTACATGTCTATTTTTGTGCCAATACCAGGATTTTTTGACGATAACTGCCCTTTAGTATATCTTGAAATCTGGTATTGTGATGACTCTAGCTTTGTTTTTGTTTTATAAGGTTGCTTTAGCTCTTCTGGGTCTCCATATGTATTTCAGCATAATTTTTTCAATATCTGAGAAGAATGTCCTTGGTATTTTGATTGGGATTACATTGAATCTATAAATTGCTTTTGGTAGTATGGACATTTTAATGATATTGAGCCTTCAATCCATGAACATAGAAGATTTTTCCATTTCTTGTATTCTTCTATTTATTTCTTTAGTGTGTCTTAAAATTTTTATCATAGAGATTTTTGACATCCTTGGTTAAATTTATTCCAAGGTGTTTAATTTTTTGTAGCCATTGTGAATGGGAATGATATTAGAAGTTATTCTCTGCCTCTGAAGGGAGAACTTCCACTTTGACTATGACCTTGTCTAAATCAGATCAGAGTCGGCGAACTCAAAAGGCCTCCATAGCCTTGGCAACTCATGACAAGAGCCTAGGGTGATTACTGACTCCATAAACAAGAGTGTCAATTTGTTAAATCAACAATAGGAGTCACTGTGCACTTACTCCTAATGTAGGATCTCTATCCTAAATGTGCTGTACATTGTGATTTAATGCTATAACTAGTACTCAAATAGTATTTTACACTTTGTGTTTCTGTGTGGGTGCAAACTGTTGAAATTTTTACTTAATATATGCTAAGTTGATCTTCTGTATATAAAGAGAATTGAAAATGAATCTTGATATGAATGGAAAGGGAGAGGGAGCAGGAGAGGGGAGGGTTGTGGGTGGGAGGGAAGTTATGGGGTAGAAAAATCCATTGTAATCCATAAGCTGTACTTTGGAAATTTATATTCATTAAATAAAAGTTAAAAAAAGAAGTTTTTCTCTGCCATGTCATTGTCTGTGTATATAAAGTCTATTGATTTCTGTGTCTTAATTTTATACCCTGCCTCTTTCCCAAACTCTTCTGTGAGTTCCAATAGTCTCTTAGTGGAATCTTTAGGATACCCTATGTATAGAATCATGTCTTCTCAAATAAGGATAGTTTGACTTACCTGTTCCCATTTTGTATCCCTTTGATTTATTTTTCTTGCCTAATGGCTCTGGCTAAAACTTCCAGGACTATAATGAATAGCAATGGTGAGAGTGGACATCCTTGTCTGCTTCTGGATCTCAGTGGGAATGCTTCCAACTTTTCCCCATTCACTGAGATGCTGGCCATGGGTTTGTCATAGATTGCCTTGATTGTATTGAGGAATGTACCTTCTATATAACCAATTAGCTTAAGATTTTCATCATGAAAGGATGTTATATTTTATCAAATGCTTTCTCTGCATCTATTGAGTTAATCATTTAATTTCTGTTCTTCAATTTGTTAATGTGATGTATCATATTTATTGATTTTTGTATGTTGAACTATTCCTGAATACCAGAGATAAGTCCCACTTGGTCCTGGTGAATGTTCTTTCTGATGTGTTGTTGGATTTGATTGGCTATATTTTATTGAGTATTTTTGTATCTGTGTTCATCAGGGAAACCTGTTTCAGGTTTGGGCTTTCAGGTGATGCTGGATTCATAGAAGGAGTTTGGGAGTATTCCCTCCCTTTCAATTGTTTTGAATAGCTTGAGAGAATTGACATTAATTCTTTAAATGTCTGATAGAATTCAGCAGTGAAGCCACCTGGTCCTGGGCTTTTCTTTGTTGGGAGGGTCTTTATTTATTTACTTATTTTTAATTTTTTAGAAGATTTTATTTATTTATTTGACAGGTATAATTACAGACAGTGCAAGAGAGAGAGACAGAGAGAAAAGTCTTCCCTCCATTGGTCCACTCCCCAAATGGCTGCAACTGCTGGAGCTGCCCCGATCCGAAGCCAGGAGCGAGGTGTTTCTTCCTGGTCTCCCATGTGGGTACAGGGGCCCAAGCACTTGGGCCGTCTTCTACTGCTTTCCCAGGCCACAGCAGAGAGCTGGACTGGAAGAGGGGCAGCTGGGACTAGAACCAGTGCTCTCATGGAATGCTGGTGCTGCAGGCAGAGGATTAACCTAGTGCACCGTGACACCAGCCCTGGGGAGGGTCTTTATTACTGATTCAATTTTCATCCTGGTTATTGGTCTGTTTAGGTTTTCTATGCTTTCATGGCTCAATTTTTGTAGACTGTATGTGTCCAAGGAAAGTATCCATTTCTTCTAGGTTTCGCGCTTTGTTGTCATACAGCTCTTTGTAGTAATTCCTGATGATTATTTTTATTTCTGTGGTGTCTGTTGTTGTATTTCCTTTTTCATCTCTAGTTTTATTGACTTGGGTCCTCTTTTTTTTGTTAGTTGGGCTTAAGATGTATCAATTTTGTTTATTTTTTAAAAAAACCAGCTCTTTGTTTTGCTGATCTTTGTATTTTTTGTTTCAATTTTCTTTACTTCCATATTTTTAATTATTTCTTTTCCCCTACTAATTTTGGGTTTGGTTTGCAGTTGTTTTTCTATGTCCTTGAGAAGCATTGATAGCTCATTTATTTGGTGCCTTTCCAATTTCTTGATGTAGGTACCAATTGCTATAAACTTCCCTTTTAACACTACTTTTGATGTATTTCATAAGTTCTGATATGTTGTATTTTTTTCTTCATTTCCAGAAATTTTTTGATTTCTCTTTTGATTTCTTCAGTGACCCACTGTTCATTCAGGGGTGTGTTGTTCAGTTTCCATGTGTTTACATATATTCTAGAGATTCCTGAGTTACTGATTTCCAGCTTCATTCTATTGTGATCAGAGAAGATTCATAGTATGACTTCATTTTTTTGAATTTGCTGAGGCTTACTTTATGGCCTAGCGTATGTTCAATCCTAGAGACAGTTCCATGCACTGGTGAGAAGAATGCATATTCTGCAACTGTAGGATGAAAAGTTCTATAGATTTCTGTTATGTCCATTTGGTCTATAGTATTGAATAGCTGTGTTGTTTATTTTCTGATTTTCTGTCTGGTTGACCTGTCTATTGCTGAAAGTTGAGTTTTGAAGTCCCCATTACTATTGTATTGGAATCTATTTCTTCCTTTAGATACATTAACATTTCTTTAAAATAGCCAGGTATCCTATAATTGGGTGCATATATGTTTATTATAGTCAAATCTTCCTTTGAATTGTTCCCTTAATCATTACATATCTTTTAATGTTTTTTGTGTTAAAGTCTATTTTGTCGATTTTAGGATGGCTACACCAGCTCTTTTTTGGTTTCTGTTAGCATGGAACATCTTTTTCCATCCTTTCACTGTCAGTCTGCATGTATCTTTGTTGGTGAGATGTTTCTTGTAGGCAGCAAATAGATGGGTTTGGTGTTTTTTTTTTTTTTTAACCCATTCATCCAGTCTGTATCTTTCAAACTGGAGAGTTGAGGTCCTTTACATTCAAAGTGATTATTGATAAGTAACAACTTGGTCCTGCCAGTTTATCATTTGTATTCCCTTTATACTATTACTGTGAGATTTTCTGCCTTTACTTTCTTTCACAGTGATGATCATATTTTTGTGTTTCTGTGTGTAGGACATTCTCAAGCATCTTTTTGTAATGCTGGTTGAGTTGACAAATTCTTTCAATTTCTGTTTGTTATGGAAGGTCATTATTTCACTTTCATTCATAAATGAGAGCTTTGCAGGGTACAGAAAGTATTCAGGGTTGGCAGTCTTTTTCTCTTAAGACTTGGAATATATCTTGCCATTCTCTCCTAGCCTATAGGGTTTCTGATGAGACATCAGCTGAGTCTAATTGCAGATCCTCTGAAAGTAAGCAGGCATTTCTCTTGTGCACATTTTAGAAACTTTTCTTTATGTTTTACTGTGGGGAGTATGACTACAATGTGTTGTGGCGAAGAGCTTTTCTGGTCATTTCCTTTTTTTTTTTTTTTTGACAGGTAGAGTGGACAGTGGAAGAGAGAGACAGAGAGAAAGGTCTTCCTTTGCCGTTGGTTCACCCTCCAATGGCTGCCGTGGCCGGCGCACTGCAGCCGGCGCACCGTGCCTATCTGAAGGCAGGAGCCAGGTGCTTATCCTGGTCTCCCATGGGGTGCAGGGCCCAAGGACTTGGGCCATCTTCCACTGCACTCCCTGGCCACAGCAGAGAGCTGGCCTGGAAGAGGGGCAACCGGGACAGAATCCGGCGCCCTGACTGGGACTAGAACCCAGTGTGCTGGCGCCGCAAGGCGGAGGATTAGCCTATTGAGCCACGGCGCCGGCTCTGGTCATTTCTATTAGGAGTTCTATGTGCTTCCTGTAATTGGACATCCCTTTTTTTCCTCCAAATTGAGAAAGTTTTCTGTATTTATTTCTCTAGAAAGATTGTCTAATCCATTCTTTCTCTCCACACCTTCAAGTAATCCTAAGGCCTTTATTTTTGGTTGTTTCATGGTATCCCATAGATTTCCAACACTAGTTTTAATTTTTCTAATTTCTTCTTCTTTTATTTTGATCTGATTGTAAACTTTCCAGAGATTTGTTTTTTGACTCAGCTATTCTTCTTCTGTCTTACCAAGTCTGTTGTTAAGGCTTTCTATCACATTTTTTATTTCATTTATTGAATTTTTCATTTCCAATACATTGTTTTGATTTCTCTTTAAAATTTCAATTTCATGGGAAAATGTTCATTCATGTCATGTATAGGTTTCTTTAATTAATGGATTTGCTTCTGATTACTTGTGAGTAGTCATATGACTAATTTTTTGAATTCTGTTTCTGGCATTTCTTCAATATCTTCATCTTCACATTCTTGTATTGAAGTGTTGTTATATCTCTTTGAGGGCATATCATGTTGTCTTCCTTATTCTTGTTTTTTGAATTTCTGCATTTATTTTTAGGTATTTATGGAGACACTTATTGGTTTTTCTCCCCCTGTGATGGCTTTTATCTTTGGACTATGCCCCTGTGCCTTACTGGAGTGTCTTGTCTTTCAGTGAATACCCAGAGGTGTGTCTTGGTTATGGCCAAGGAGCTCTGTTCTATGCTCCATTGTTTGGGGAGTGTTCAAGGTGACACCTATGTTGGGCATGGTAAATATCTTCTTCTTTTTTTTTTAAATAAGAGGTGAGGGTTTGATTAGCTCTTTAGCATAGTCTCACCTCCTCTCCTCCAGGGTGACCAATGCCTGGGCACTAGCCCCAGTGGGCATAATATTCATCTGTGCTTCCACAAAAACCACACAATGGATCCATGTAGTCCTTGGTGTGAGCACAGATCCTGTAGCAATGACACTTCCAGGAAATCAGGGAGCCCTGAGCGTGTGAAACCACCCACACTGACTGCCTGGAGACCCAGCCACACCCTGTGTCCTCCTTTGTAGCCACAGTGTTTTCATAGTCCCAGCACACAAGGCTCCCACAGTCATGGAAAGCTGAGGATCCACTCTTCCCTGCCATTCTGTCCTGTCTACAGAGAGGTGGAAGACACTACCAGAGCCAGCTGCCTGTGGGTACTTTGCCCAGGCAGCCTAAATCCCAGAGCCCATGATGTGCTGGGAGTCTGGGGGCACCTCATAGTCCTACGTGGGCACCTAGCCCCCTATCAATTCTCTCAGCCAGACTCAGGCATCACTTCTCTGTCCATCAGGACTATAGTCAAGGGCTATAAACAATAATCAAATCCTAAGATATCAACTTCAATTATATGCATTATTTTTTGTATTCTCTATATTAGCTACCACACATCAGATAAAATATGTGATATTTGTCTTTCTGGGTCTTGCTTATTTCATTAAGCATAATGGCTTCCAGTTGCATACATTTTGTTGCAAAAGATTGGTTTTTTTATGGCTGAGTAGTATTCAGTCATGTATATATATATTTTCTTTATCCAGTCATCAGTTGATGGTTAAGAAGGTTTATTATATGTCTTTGCTATTGTGGATTGAGCTCCTCTAAACATGAGGGTGCAGATAACTATTTCATGTGCTAATTTCATTTCATTTGGGTAAATTCCCAGGTATGGGATGGCCAGGTCATCTGGTAGATTGATTTTTACATTTCTGAGGAATGTCTTCTGTGATAGTTGCACTAGTTTACATTCCCATCAGCCATGTATTAGGCTACTCCACATCCTCACCAGCATTTGTTATTTTTTGATTTTTGGATGATAGCCATTCTATCTCAGGTGAGGTGACACCTCACTGTGGTTTTTATATACATTTCCTTGATGGCTAATGATTCTAGCATCTTTTTATTTGTCTATTGGCCATTTGAATTTGATCCTTTGAAAAATGCCTGTTCATATCCTTTTTCTATTTCTTAACTAAATTGTTTGATTTGTTGTTGAGTTTCTTTTGTTCCTTATATATTCTGGATATTAATCCTTTATCAGATGCTTAGTTTGTAAATATTTTCTCCCATTCTGGTTGTTGCTCTCCATTTTGTTGAGTGTTTCCCTTGCTGAGCAAAACCTTCTTATCTTGAAAAACATAAGTCTGGTAATTGCTCTTGAGTTTGAATGACTAAAATAAAACAATTTTCTCCTTTTTGGACAACACCAAGTTAAGCTCAACCATCGAATCAGGGTTTGGAAAAGAAAATGGATTTGTAATCCAAGTGGTTTTTCTTTAAATATTTCAGTGTCTCTTCCAGAAAGTTAAAAATTACAGGTTTGGAGCAGAGGGAACTGGTAACAATAGCTCTAATTCTATTTAAGTTGGCCTATATTTATTAGTAATGTTTTCTCTAATACACTATAACACCATTGGGAACATTTAGTAGATAGAGAGATTACTTAAATCTTACTTAAGAAGCAAATCAAGTCTTCTGAAATCCCTATGTTGAGTATTTTGTTGGCTTTTCTCTATGGTTTCAAATTTAGCTTGTTAAGAATGCTGAAAAAATCAGTTAGATATACCAATCTTGTTAACCAACATCACCTTTGACACAATTGCCAAATGATTTGCTTTTTATCTAGAAAAATATGAATCTTATTACAGAGTTCATATGCGCTGCTTAGCACCCTGCCTCATAACAACCAGTAAATTTTGGAATGATACAGTATGTGGATATGATTATCTCTAATCTCTAAATAAAGTATCACCTGTCCCATGAGGTACCTTTAATATTCCTTTTGTCTGTGATACTTGGGAGAACATGTTTAGATGCTCACACCCAAGACACATAAAATGGATTCCATAAAGCACCACTATAAATAGCATCCAACTCCACCAAGTTTTCCAGTTGTATTTATTGTACTAGACTTTTTCATCCCTTACAGTGCTGTTGATTAATTCATATTGATCAATAATGTACTCTTATCTTTTTGTAACTGTTTTTAAATCAGTTATGTGATATTAAACTTATTAAATTCACCATGAATTATCTTACCACATATATCTGATATAACTGAAAGTATTGATTCTCTTGTAGAGTCAGTAGCCTCACGTTGGATTTCAAAATCTATAGCAGCCCGCTTGTTCTGTACAATGATACCGTGTTTTCACTAAGAGGAAGAATTTTAATTTTATCTTCTAATTTTTACTTAAAAATTATGCACACTGGGGTCAGCACCGTGGTGTAGCAGGTAAAGCCGCCACCTGCAGTGCTGGCATCCCATATGGGCGCTGGTTCTATTCCCAGCTGCTCCTCTTCCAATCCAGCTCTCTGCTATGGCTTGGGAAAGCAGTAGAAGATGGTCTAAATCCTTGGGCTCTTGCACCCAAGTGAGAGACCTGGAAGAAGCTCCTGGCTCCAGGCTTCGGATCATCCCAGCTCCGCCGTTGCAGACATTTGGGGAGTGAATCTCTCTCCCTCCCTCCCTCCATCTCTCTGTCTCTGTCTCTCTCTCTCTCCCTCTGCCTCTCTGTGACTCTTTCAGATAAATAAACAAATCTTTAAAAAATTATACACACTATATATATCTATACATACAGAAAGAATAATATTTTTTAGGAGCTGCATGTTCCATTTTCTCTTTTGCCATCCAATATGTAACTGTGTATGAGAATAAGGCTTCCTTATTACATGTTGTAGAATGACTAACAATATAAAAAACAAACACCGGCCGGCGCCGCGGCTCACTAGGCTAATCCTCCGCCTTGCGGCGCCGGCACACCGGGTTCTAGTCCCGGTTGGGGCGCCGGATTCTGTCCCGGTTGCCCCTCTTCCAGGCCAGCCCTCTGCTGTGGCCCGGGAGTGCAGTGGAGGATGGCCCAGGTGCTTGGGCCCTGCACCCCATGGGAGACCAGGAAAAGCACCTGGCTCCTGGCTCCTGCCATCGGATCAGCGCGGTGCGCTGGCCGCAGCGCGCCGGCCGCGGCGGCCATTGGAGGGTGAACCAACGGCAAAGGAAGACCTTTCTCTCTGTCTCTCTCTCTCACTGTCCACTCTGCCTGTCAAAAAAAAAAAAAAAAATAAAAAAAAATAAAAATTAAAAAAAAAAAAAAAAAACAAACACCTATACATAATGCTATATGTAGCATTCCTTGTGGATGAGCTCTTTTCTAGAGGCTTCAGATACGCTCTCATTACAGCAACACTCTGAGCTAATTACCATTATTATTTTTATTTTATAAATAAGGAAATGAGGTACAGAGAGTAATTTTGTCCAAGGTCTCACGGGCTGTAGGAGGAAGTCCTAGAGTTCAAACCCTATGAAAATAACTTCAAAGTTTCATTCTTAACCAATACATTGAACACATCTCAAATTAGAAATTTTGTCAATAGTTGATGTCTTTTCCTCCTTATTCAAAAACTCTTGAGGGATTTATTGAAAAAAAATATAATTAAAACATCCACTGGATTCTGTCATTTCAAAAGATTTGTATGTTAGATAAAGCCCATATTTTAAGTAATCTTCATCATTAAAGTTTAAACTGACTTTTTATTTTTTAGAAAAAAACTTCAAATGAAGTTCTACTTATTGACCAGAGTCAACGTTTTGCTCACATTTTTAATTTTTAACATCCAGAGTCAGTAGTTGAACTGGCACATGGGCCCCTGTTTTTTTCATCTCATCATTGTTTTATCTTCTAATGATAAAGTAATCCATTCAAAGGACAAGTTATACTGTTTCAAAGAAAAAGTAATGATTGTTGAGAAATTTTCAAAAAATGTCCTGATGGTATCCTTTCTAAAAGATACCTTGCAAATTTGTAACCAAACCTCTACTTAAAATCTCTATAATTTTGCTGACAGGCAAAATGCAAACTATGATACAATAAAACAAAAGTACATCAAATTACCACCCCCCCACCCCACAGAACAATGACAGTCAAATTGACCATGGTAAGCTAAGGACAGGAATGAAAGGTCATTGAGCAAAAGAACAAATGACCCATTGCTAGCCATTGTGTGCATACATCATACATTACCATGTCTCTCTCATATGGGTGGGAGCAACGGGCCACAGGATTTTGTCACACTGTTGTCAGAATCACACTCAGGGGCTGCACAGCCACGTCCAGGAGTTGTGGTAGCTCCATTTCCTCAGATCTGAGGTCATACCAAAGAATGTCAGTCATCATCCTTGTCAATAATCCTCAGTGAGTAGCAGATGAGGTCATGGAGAGTCTTTAGGAACTTGGTGTGTAGAGGAAAAACAAGTTTTCTCAATATTAAACACCACTCTCAGTACCTCACCTCTGACCCCGGAGATGGGGAAGATTTTCCCACCCTGACACTTCTCCATCACCAGCTGGATGTCTGACAATTGAATTCAATTTTGACACCATCTCCCCTGAGTTAATGTGGGATCCCGCAAGTTAAGGCTCAGGCCCACAAGGCTGCTCCTATTTAAGTTGTCAGTCACAAAGACAGGCCATCCCCTGTTTTCCTAACAAACAGGCTGTACATCAGAGGCCCTACAGCCCCTCCTTGGGATCTGTCATTTGCTAGGGTGGCTCTTAGAGCTCAGAGAAGCATTTGCTGGGCTCACCAACATAGAATAAAGGATCCTATAGAGGGTGCAGATAAACAGGATGAACAAAGCATTTGGCAGAGGGTGCAGATGACGGTTCTGAGCACCACAGTCCCCCTGGTGCAACTGGGTGTGCAACTCTGCTGTCCTGTGAGCATGTCGCCAGCCGAGAAGCCCTCCATACCCTGTCTTCTTGATTTGTATAGAGGCTTGATTGGCTATTGGTAGTTCCCTCATCCCCTTCTCTGTGCCCAGAGCTATGTGAAGCAGCAAGTCCCAACCCTCTCATCACTGGCTGGTTCTCCCATAACCAGCACCATCCTGGGATACCCAGAACCCTCTGTCTCCTCATCAGCAAACACAAGACACCTCACTTCGGACAGTCCAAGGGTTTAGGAGCTTCGTCAGGGAAAAGTGCTGGTGTGCAGAGACCAATCTATGTGTTTTACGGTGTCTTGGTCTCATCTGTAGACTTCCTGTGTCTACAGGTGTGCAGATGCCGACCTGCAAACCAGAAAGAGAATTCAAGTCTTCTGCTTTCCAACACGGGAAGACGATGAAATAGGGGGAGTGGGAGATGCTGCTCTCCCAGGAAAGTTTGGATATTATTTGGAAGGCTGAGCTGATAAGAAGCTGTGGAGAAGGTGCGGGAAGACATCCTAGTGGGGAGGAGCAGCACAGGTCTAGTTTGGGGTGGAAGTGGTGAATAACTCAAGTCTGGCCAGCACAAGGAGAAGATGCAAACTGAGAAACTAGAGGGGCAGGGGCGTCTAGAAGGGGTAGTGCGGACAGATTCTCTGAGCCTCTCGGGGTGCCTAGGGATTGGGAACATGACAGCAGGAGCCCACTAAAAGCATTTCACCAACTCAGACCGGTGGAGATCGTCAGGGAGGGGCAAAAGTTTGTCACTTGATATAAGATGACTCAAGGATTGACAGCAGTGCCTGCTACTCTGATCAGATAGGTTGTGGGGACTCCCTGTTGCTGCTTTGGTGTGGGGGTGGGGCAGAGGCAGGCGATTGGTCAATGTTGAGTCTGCGGGCTGTCGAGGCAGCAGAGAGGGGATGTGCATGCTGCAGGGTGTGAGATTGCAGTTTAAGGAGGCTCAGGGATTGAGGTCTTAATTCAGTGGGAGAATGAGTGAAAGGGAGTGAGGCAGAGCTGCAATGCAAGGAGGTGAAGGATAGAGTTCAAGGTACCTGCAGTAGAGGAAAGACGTTAAGGGTGTGAATGGTGAAGCTGAAGAGGAGCAGCCATAGGTGGGGCCGGGGGGCTTGGAGCTGAAGGCAGTTGCATTGGAAGTAGCCAGGAAAGGTGAGGCATGGGACTTGGGTGTATCCTGGTGGGAGGCTGAGGTCACCAGAAGTGAGAGGGAAGATTAGCAGGCAGATGCCCGAGTCAGGGACGGTGGGAGGCCCTGGGAAGCGGACAGGTGAAGTGATGGAGATGGACACAGAGTGGTGAGCTTCCAAGGACAGGGGTTCCTATGGGGGGGAGCAGATCAAAGAGGTCTGGAAGCAACATGGGGTTACCATGCAGCCCCTGGCCTGGGCGGGGAATCCTGGGTAAGGGAGAAGAGTGCTCTGCTTTGGGAGGACCACAGGGAAGGTTGTTGTTTGAAGGGCTTGGCCTTGCAGGAGTGCAGGGGTGATGCTGTTAATGGCAGGATGCAGGTTCTGAAGGCAGGAGGAGGCAGAGGAAGCAGTGGAGGCGCATGGGGCAGGGAGAGGGGACACCTAATGGTCTTCAATTTCTGCCATTGGAACTTGATGAACTGTCAGTGCTGGAGCGGGGTGGGGTTTTGCTTGTGCACCGCTGTGGCTCCTCCTGTCAGGGACCTTAGCCCATTTGGGGCCTGTCTGGGGCATCTCGGCTGGGGGCTTTGCACAGTACCACAGGGCTCGCACAAGGGCGGGTAGGGGGGCCTCTGCCGGGAGCTGCTCCAGGAGGGCTGGGGGATCCATAAGCACTGGGTTGGCTCATGGGGGCTCACAGTCCTCGCAACACATGCCCGCCCCTTCCTTCCTTCCTTCCTTCCTTCCTTCCTTCCTTCCTTCCTTCCTTCCTTCCTTCCTTCCTTCCTTCCTTCCTTCCCTCTCTTTCAAGATTTAATTATTTTATTTGAAAGGCAGAGTTACAGAGAGGCAGAGGCAGAGAGTGAGTGAGAGAGAGAGAGAGAGAGAAAGGTAGAGAGAGAGAGAGAGATCTTTTATCTGCTGGTTCACTCCCCAGTTGGCTGCAATGGCTGGAGCTGTGCCGATCTGAAGCCAGGAGCCAGAAGCTTCTTCCAGGTCTCCCGCGTGGGTGCAGGGGCCCAAGGATTTGGGCCATCTTCTACTGCTTTCCCAGGCCATAGCAGGGAGCTTGATTAGAAGTGGAGCAGCCAGGACTCGAACCAGCGCCCATATGGGATGTGGGCACTGCAGGCAGTGGTTTTACCTGCTAAGCCACATTGCTAGCCCCTCCACTGTCTTTCTAGCCTTGAGGACAGCATTCTCTTCCCTCTTCCATGCAGGGCTTTCTCTTTTGATTTTCAGGAGTCTAGTTTGGAAGGGAAAGAGTCAGACCATCACCAGTGTCTCTCTGTGTCCATGTGGCTCAAGGACCTGCAGGTGTCCATGGCTCCTTTTAATCTCTGCTGTGACCTCAACTGTAGTTCTGCTCCGCTCAGGGCCTTCTGCTCCCTGCCTGGTCAGCAAATGAGAGCAGAAAGATAAAGCTCCAGGACTCATCTCTCAGGAATGTATTTCAACACAGGCACTATTGTTCAGGAACTGATTTCGAAGGGCTGTGCTGGCATAGGCCCTGGGAGGGAAGGGACCTTATGGTCCAGCTGCTGTCTTCATCAGGACTTTTTTAGATACAAGTGTCAAAAACTTCCTGGGGAGCATTCTTAAAGGATACAAGAGCATCTGCCTGCAATCAGGAGCATGGGGTCGGCTGGCCCCAACAAGGTCTTGTGCTTGGACCTGGAAGGCTCTTCTGGGGCATCCTCTTTGGGTCAGCTGCCTACTTTCTTTGTCCCTCTGGCAACCTGGCAGAACCTGGCCACTGGAAAGTCTTCATGTTTATATGATTTATATGATGTGGGGTCAGCCACTTAGTTGTTGCCTACCGCCCAGGATGGAATATCTGACAACTTTGTTTGGCTTGGGCACCTGCCCCTGTTTGATCATGGAGCTAGGGCAGGGGTGAGGGGAGGAAGAGGGCTCAGACAATACGGAATGGTTGTAGCGAGGCCTTCTCTGTGAGTCGGGAGGTGCCAAGCACATCATCCACTAAGCTGGGGCATCATTGCGCACAGGGCTGGTGGCCGCCACCTTTTCCAGGTGCCTTCTGCTCTCTGGAGGCCCCTTGGCAACACTCTGCCGTGCAGGCCCCTCCTGTAAAGGACAGTCCCTCTCTCTCCCACTCTGACTGCTGGGCCAAAGGCTGTGTCCTTGTACGTGCCAACCTCTGGTACTTGCTCAACCCTATGACCATCTAAAGTAAATACGGTCCCTTTTCCACTCACAGGCCCTTCTGGTATTGGAGGAGTTGGGTGAAGTGTCTTCGTCAGGGACTACTTGTGGTTAATCCCTTCAACTTTCCGTGTGGATGGAGTTCAGGTTCCTTTGCTGGGGTGAGCTCCCTCCTCTGACTGAGCTCCTGACTTGATCGTTTTCACTTTAAAGCAAAAGCTCCCACATGAATTGTTCAAGCCTGGCCCTCCGGGCTGGCTGCCGTTGTGCTGTGTGTGTAGCCTGGTGTGACACAGGGCAGAGTGGAATGCATGGGCTTCGTCTGGAAACATACAGGCCACAGTTACACCAGGTGTTTAAATGGCCTCCTGCGTGAGTAGTAGGAGGATGCTACAGCTCAACACTCTTTCCCCCACATTTTAAAGAAAAGAAACAGAGAGGGGAAATAGTGAGCATTCTTGGGCTACTAGTATTGTGTTGTTCTTCATTTGGGTGTTGGTTGTGAGTGCTCAGAAGATTTAAAAGCAATCACTGATTGGAACACTTATATGAATTTCTTGATATGTATACTGTATTTCAATGAAATGTTTGAAAAAATAATGACGCTAAGTTGCACGCCGCCTTTATAGAATCATTGCTGTTACACTGAGACAGGACAATGATCTATGCTTTCACAGGACCACTCATCGCTCAGAGGCTCAGGATGTCAGAAATGATGTGAAAGGTGGCACTTGGTCAAAACCAAAAGTCCGTTCACAGATTCTGGTTGAATTTTGAAGCTGAACTCGAACTTCAATGTGTAGTTTTTATTTGGTCATTATATAGCAATCCCACTGTAACAATATATGTGTTGTAAAACACACAAAAATTAAAAAAAATAAAGCATAAGATAGAAACTGTGAAAAAAAATAAGGTTGCACAGGTTCTCATCCTGGGGCTGATATTTACTCATGGGAATTGCAGAAAATCACAGTTTTAAATTTTAACAAATCATTTCAAAGATCTCTAAAAGTTCTCACTGGAGAGAAATCATATAAATAGGGGTAATGTGGAAACAGGATGCAAATTAGTGAAATGCTCCAGAAAACTCATAACGTGAGATGAGACAAATGTTGTAAAATTATACTGTCATTATTGGTGGCTCATTCTTAGAGGTCATCTCTGGACTAAAGATTCCTACTTCAAACTTCACACAGATAGAAAGGTGAGATAATTCTGAACAGTTTAAGGGATAGTACAAAAGTTTAATAGGTATTTTTCCATTAAATCAGTTAATAGACATTTTTCTATTTTCATTTTGAAGTTTCTTGGGTGCATGGGTGAAGTATGTTTGTTATATGTAAATAGGTTTCATATTATCATGGTTTTTAAATTGTTCTCTGTGTAAATGACCATTGAAAAACTGCATGCTGATCACTGGAGAACTTTTGGAGACTCTGTTTTCCTGCTTTGTAAACTGGGCATGGTAAGGGCCCTAACCTTATAAGATTATATATTAGATTTAAATGGGGGATAAGGTAGTCATTTAGCATAGTGCTGGTAGCTAGTACATGCTCAACAGGAGTTAGCTGTTGGTACCATAATTCTAGTAATGTTGTAAGTACCAATGCTGATGAAGCCCTGGAGCGTTTCTCACCATGGTCTCCCAGCCATCTGGATTTATACATGTGGAGTCGATTGTAAGGCTTTTTCCTTGTTACATTCCATCTTGTTAGAGTCTTCTCATTATCCTAACTCTAGCCTGCTAATTTTAGTCTCTGGCACACTGAGCCACTCTATTCTATGTCTTTCTCAAATTTGCACCTTGCCCAAAGTTCAGGGAGTTTCAGCACCAATAGGAGGGGCAGCTTATATTTTTCCTTTTCCTCTCTGAGGGGTCTGGTGAGCGGAATGGAGAATGTGAATGGAGGCACACTCAGCTCTAGGAGCTCGGAAGTATAGAGTGACAGTTAGGGGGCCCTGGGCTGGAGCAGCAGCCTGGGGCTCAAGTCCCTGTGTGCTAGCTGCACAATGGCATGCCAGCTAATGGAACTCTCTAAGCCTCAGTTCCCACTTCTAAAGTGTGTGAATGCTAAGGGAGTCTACCTCCGAGGCGTGTGCTAGCATTACATGAGATGGCATGTTGGGCACATGGGTAGGGAGTGCTAGCTGTACCCAAGCTGCTGGATTCACCTGGCTGTTGTTATTCTCAGTGGCCCTGGGTATGACTGAGCAGCTAAGAAGCAGGGGTTTGGAAGAGGACTCCATGTCTGGGGTAACACCAGAGTGGTCCTTGGGAGAAGAGGGGAGGGGATGGAATGAGAGCAGGGGGCCAGGTAACAGGAACAGCAGCCAATGTCCAGCTCATACAAGTGCCCCTTTGTTCAGCCCTCTCCTGGCATGTTCTCCTCGAACACTGAGTCCATTATAAGGCAGGCCTCCCAAACAGCACGCACCATCCCCAGCTGCCAAGGTCGGGCGCACGGAGCCAACCTCCCCAGCTGTGGGCTGGCCAGCTCCCAGCTCATCAGTGGGTTAGGTGCTCAGCAGAGGAAGGGCCAGGCTGTGCCAGGCTGTGTGGAATTATGAAGATTGGATCTTTGTGTGGAAGACAGAGAAATATGAAAAAGGTATTTATTTTGAGATCTCCCACTTTCAAGCTTGGAGGTGAGGTCTCCATGGAGAGAGGTCATAAGATGGTGCTGTGACTGGCAGAGGTGGCGGCTGCTCAGGTTTCTGAAAGGTAGTTTGGCTTATTGGATAGAAGCAGTTTGTTGGGGACTCTGTGCCCTTGGAAAACTAGTGAAGTGATTGAAATCTTTGTGTAATGAAACTCCTTTATAGGGATCAAAGGAGCCTTGACAGGGAAGACATTAAGACAGGGAAGCTCCTGGCATGCACATTCCAGAGATCGGGAAGATACTTCAATGAGGCTTGCTTTGTCCAGGCTTAACAACAATGAAACTGAAGACAAATGAGACAACAGCAGAGCAGGTGTCCGAGTCTGATTCTGAGTGCCCCACAGTGGTGGGCTGTTGCTCCAGCCCTCCCACGTGGCTCATGCAGCTAAGATTCTGCTCCCAAGTCCAGCTGCACCCCAGGCCCAGGCCTCCACTTCAGGGCCTGTCCAGGTACTTTGTCCAGGAAGCAGTGGCCTGCCAGACCAACTGTGGCCTTGGGGACAGATGGAAAAACCCCGTTCTAGGGCCACAGCCAGAGGCCCTCTGTTTAAAAAGAAAAAGCAAGGTAAGCCCTTGGTTTTGCTTCTGGGCCACTTTGTAACTTCTCCAGTGGTTCATTTTGCATAGTGGTAACATCTTCTTTTCAATCTGTTCCAAAAACCACAACTCCCTATGCCTTCTGGGTTCCTGGCACTGCCTCCTCTTCCTGGGTGGCCAAGACTGCACCTGGAGAGGACTCCCCTCTCCACTGCCGCCCCACCTTCAGAGCCTCTTGCTGGAGCCCGAAACAGTTCTCTTTTCCTAGGTCTTAAGACGTCCCAGACTCTTCGGGTACTGCACATGGATTGTTACTGCAGCAAAGCTTCAACTGTATGCCCTCTCTTCTTTCTCCAGCCCGTATTTCACACTGAAACTGTTTTTCTTGAGCACAGATCTGACGGTGTTAAGCCAGGCACAAAAATCCACAATGGCTTGCCATTGACTATAGCACAATGCTAAAATTTTAAAAACAGCTTATTTATTAAAAAGAGAGAGAGGAGAGAAAGGAGAGAGAGAGAGAGAGAGAATGAATGTCTGTTGTTTTACCTCCCCAAAGCCTGCAAATGCTGGAACTGGGCTGTCTTGAAGCAGAGAGTGGGGAATTCAACCCAGATCTCCCACATGGATGGCAGGAGTGCAATTACTTGAGCCGTCACCTGCTGCGTCCTAGAATCTGCATTAGGAGTCTGGAGCTAGAGCCAGGTATAGAACCCAAGTACTTGGATACAGATTGCAGGCGCCTTAACTGCCATGCTAAATGTCTTCCCGACACAATGTTTAATTGTTGAGTCCAAATGTTCATCAGCTCCCTTAGGCTGACTCCATTCCCCTTTTTTCCATTTTCTCACTGTCGGCTTCTCTTCCTTTCTACTTTGTTCCAGCTGTGTCATGCAACTCAGTTCTATGAACCTGGAATGCATTTTCCTGCTTTATGTTTTTGCTTCTCCTAGTCTCTCTGCCCTTATTTCTCCACTACAATCTAACTTATCCTTCCAAAGATCTTAAGTACCTTCTCTGTGAAATCTGCTAAGATCCCCCCAATGTAGAATTATTTGGCCACTCTCTTTGCTTCTGCAGAGCTTTGATCGTCCCTCCTCTTTTTTGCTTATTTTTTTTAAAAAAGATTTTATTTATTTATTTGAGAGGTAGAGCTACAGACAGTGAGAGGGAGACACAGAGAGAAAGTCCTTCCTTCTGTTGGTTCACTCCCCAAATGGCCGCAACTTCCAGAGCTGCGCCGATCCAAAGCTTAGAGCCAGGTGCTTCTTCCTGGTCTCCCATGTGGGTGGAGGGGCCCAAGGACCTGGGCCATCTTCTATTGCTTTCCCAGGCCACAGCAGAGAGCTGGACTGGAAGAGGAGCAGCCGGGACTAGAACCCAGCGCCCATATGGGATGCCGGTGCCACAGGTGGAGGGAGGATTAACCTACTGCACCCTGGCACTGGCCCCTTATTTTTCTTTGCTTTGCATTAGCTTTTCTGCTTGCCCTCCTTTCCCTACTGTAATGTCCTTCAGGATTGGACTTTGTCCTATTCTTCTAAGTGGCTCCCAAGGTAGTGCTTTGTTTGTCTGTGGTGTGTGCTAAATATCTCCATGTTGAACTGAACAGGACTGAAGTCAGCCTGCTTCTTTTTCAATACAAATAATCTGTGGCTTTCCAAGTTTTGAATCTGCTATGAGTTCAGATTCTCCAAGTTGATACCTAACTACATTCTCATTGTTGGAGTTTGAAGGTGGCCAATTATTCACATCCATCTCCTGGCTAATTGCTGAACCTATTGAGAAAAAGATGCAGCAATCAGATTGGAATCAAAGTATGAAATTTATCTCTGATAAAAACAGGATTGGAAAATGCTATTTGTGGGCCGGTGCCGCGGTTCACTAGGCTAATCCTCCACCTAGCAGCGCTGGCACACCAGGTTCTAGTCCTGGTTGAGGCACCGGATTCTGCCCCGGTTGCCCCTCTTCCAGTCCAGCTCTCTGCTGTGGCCCGGGAAGGCAGTGGAGGATGGTCCAAGTGCTTGGGCCCTGCATCCCATGGGAGACCAGGAGTAGCACCTGGCTCCTGCCTTCAGATCAGCATGGTGCTGCCGGCCGCAGCGTGCCAGCCGTGGCGGCCATTGGAGGGTGAACCAACAGCAAAAAAAAAAAAAAAAAAAAAAAAAAAAAAAGGAAGACATTTTTCTCTCTCTCTCACTATCCACTCTGCCTGTCAAAAGAAAAAAAAAAAAAAAGGAAAATGCTATTTGAACTCAAGGCTAACATGCTTCTTGGGTTGAACTTGTCCAGGCAGGCAGGGATGGAGCTATTAGTTGGGCATTGGCAGGTCCATGGTCCTGTGTCTATTCTGAGGTAGAGTTTGGCTTGGTGCTTGTTACCTGGAGGAAAAAAGAACAAATGTGTCCTGCAGGTGGTCTGGATCTAAATTCTAGTACAGAAAAGGAACACTGGCTGAGCCACACATTCTCTTGTCTCATTTCTCTGTCTAGGTAATCAGATAAATCACTTCCCCTTAGAGGTAACATTATTCACTACTTAGCAAATCTTTACAGAACTCTTCATTTACTATAATAGATTTATATACATAGGTGCATGTATACTCAGATTTTCACTACTGTAACAAAATACCTGAGTCAGGCTAACGATATAAAGAAAAGAGATTTATTCCCACTCATGGTTCTGGATGTGCAAGGTCTAGGGCCTCTCTAGCAGTGGCTGGGACTTGAACAGAGGGACTCTGATATGAGATGTGGGTGTTCCAAGAAATGACTTAATTGCTAAGCCAAATGCTCCCTTCCATTACTTTTTGACTGATGATGCCCATATCTAAGTTCTTTTGGTGTCATTTTTTTGCCTCTTGTTTCAGTAGCTTCTCATTCTTGGTGACAGATTGTGTGTGTGTTTAGTGAATTATTGGAGAAAAACTTAGCTACCTTGTGTGTGTGTGTGTGTGTGAGAGAGAGAGAGAGAGAGAGAGAGAGAGAATTCTTGAGCAGAAATAAGGTGATTCTTCCAGTGCATATTTGCTTTTGCAATGCATCTGAGGGCATCACCAGTTCAGACTATTTTAAACTACATACTTGTTATGAAACTCAAGCAAATTGTCACTTTTAAATGTATTCATTTTCAATTGTCAAAAATTTTATATACCTATCATCTATAGATAAATTATATATTTTGAAATGTATACATTGTAGAATTGTTAAGAATTTTTTTAGACAATTTCAAACATTGTGAATTTGGGCATAAAATAGTGTGTGGAAGTGGCTGGTGGGTATAACTTAAAAAATTGTTTTTTCTTTCTTCTGGGAGGACAGCCCTTTGGGTCCCTAGCTTTATGGGATGAGATTTTTCTGTTCCTCCATTTTTGGTGGATCTTGGCATTTCTCAGTTTGTAAAAGTGAAACTCAAGTAGTCTTGGTCTGGGAAACACCTTCAGGGTGAGATCCAGCATTGCCTCATCTTCTCCCTGCCCTTTGTAATTTGTCATCTGTCTCATGTTGAATACAGCTCCTTTGGTACTTGGTGCTCTTGAAAGTTATAACTCTGGTTTCCTTTTCTTGTCTCATTGCATTGACTACGATTTCCAATACAATGATGCCAGTAGATATCTTTGTCTTCTATGTGAATTTAATGGAGGGAGGCATTTAATATACAGTTTATTAGAGATTTCTGATAATTTTTTTCTTGTTTAGTAAGTTTTCTTTCAGTCCTAGCTTTCTAACGTGTTTTTCTCCCATTACATCAGAATATAATTTTAATTTATCCAATATTATTTGGAATCTGTTTTTTTTAAAATGGCTTTTCATCATTAACCTTACATTGAGTTAAGTTAGGGCCCACTCAGACATCCCAAGAAAATCTTCTCATTTTACTTAATATCTTCAGCTTGGTTACCTCCGAGAAGAATTCACTACTTTATAAGGTAGCATTCACAGGCTCCAGAGATTAGGATCTGATACCTTTGGGAGCCACTAATCAGTGTACTACACGAGGGCCACTAATTACATGCAAAATAGTACTGCAGTGATGGTGTGAGGATGACAGTCTGTCTGTCATTATATTACACAGTCATTTTCAAGAGGCTCAAGTGAGAAATTTTCAGTACGTTTCAGTACCAGGACAGAGAAGGTTTTCCCCTGAGCACCTAGCTTGTTTCTGACTTCACAGATGCTGTACAGCATGCAAATGAATACATTTCCTCTTTCACTGAAAACATGTAGAACCTAATTTGCTGCTTTCTTCTACCAAGTGCTCAAGACTTCATGGGTGTATAATTCTAACTTCATCTTATTTATTTCTACCTTAATTTCTCTCTTTACTTCTTTAATGTTCTGTTTTCTTATGTACTGAATGTGATTTTTTAAGTCACCTTAAATATTTCTTGAAGTAGGGAAATTGGAGAAGTGTACAATGGTTGAGGAGTATGAACTGTTATGTCAAACTGAGTTGGGGTCAAATTTCTGTCCTCCCACTTTATACTTGTGTGACCTTAGATAACCTATTTGACCTTGTGAAACCTCAGCATCCTCATCTGCAGAATGGGAATAACAAGAGTACTGGCTGTTTAAGGCTGCCGTGAATAATTAATGGAAACATACTACAGTGACTGGCACATAGTAAGTACTGAGCCAATGCCATATAATCTGTATTCTAGGTACTAGAACCAGTGAGAAGATAAAGAAATACATGTATAAATGAATAAACCTATTTGAGGAGAAAAAAAATTGGTCCCATTTTGCTGGGGTATTTCATCTCCTTCCAAGGGTTAAAGCATCCTGGGGTATATTTTTCTATATTTTATATTTATTTTTTGGCTTAATTTCTTCAAAACTGGACATATTTGTGGGGTATAATGTGGCATTTCATAGCCTGGAATATTAACTATGGACACTCTAATGATGTTGACCTGAAGTCCTATAGAAGCTCACAAATCCCTAAGCCTCTCAGACGAATTTTTATTTTTTATTTTTTAACTAGAAAGAAATGAAGAAAGGGTTATAAAATGTTAAAGTATATTACTGACTATATTGCTGACCTGCATTATTTTCTAACAATAACTTCTAAAATTATTACCATCGCAACAACTGCAAAAAATATTGTAGCTGGTGCATATGCTGTCATCAATTTAGAAAGGGTAATGCTAGCTGCTGGTCACATATTCCAAAAACTTAAACAATAAAACAAAAATGGAACAGTAGAAGACTACAGTATTTCAGGAGAGACTGTTAATGTTACAGTGAGTAAAAATCAGATGCATTTGAGATAGCACAGTAATAGTAAGGTAGTGTCTTTATTAAGGCACTTTATAAACATGAATGCATTATGCCCCCAAGGAACTCTATGAACTAGCATAAGCACCAAACACCAGACTGAGAGCTCATTTTGATCTGGACTCTTAAGTGCTTAGCTTGTCTTTGGCTTTATTGTAGCATAACATTTACCTGGCACAAATGCTTGCAGACAGAACAAATGAATGAATAAGTTGCCTTAAGCTGTGCATGAGGTGGGGGGCACCAATGAGTAGACAATTTCCCTGGAGTCACCAGAACTGCCGGGGGATCAGTAAAGTACAGATTCATGAGTAAGCAACTGGGGCCCTTTAATTCAAGAACATGGCAGCAAGGACTGCATTCATTCACTTATTCACTCAACACACTGCCGTGGTCCTCACGTTATACTGGCTACAGTGGATCTAACAGACAAGGCAAATTCAGGTTCTGTCCTCATAGTACTGACTGTACAATAACAATGCAGTGCTGCAGGTACAACAAGGCATTCTGCAGGATGGCAAAGGAAGGCTATCAAGTCCAGATCTGGTAGCAGTCTATGAAGCTTTCATGAGGAATGGACATATGAGGGCTGAGTCTTGACCAGGTTAAAGGTAAAAGGGAGTAGGAAATCAGGGACAGCCATAAAACAAGACAGAATGGCACATGGGAAACACTGGCCATGCTATGTCAGTGTGGTGGAGCAGAAATGATGATAGGAGGATAGTGAGAGCTGAGGCTGGCAAGGAAAAGAGGGGCCATGGCAGCAGACCTTGATGCTATGATAAGGGATAGCATCTTTCTGCTGAGAGCAATGGGAAACCACTGAATAATTTTGAGATCAGAAGCAGAAAGCAGAAGAATTTCAAGATCAGATCTGAGTTTAGGGTGCTGTGGAGAATGGGATTCAGAATTGGACACTAGAGGCAGAAGACCACTGAGTATGGAAACTGTTTCATGGATCAGCCAACAGAGGATGGATCTGAAAGGTATTTGGGGGAGAACTTAATGATTGGTTGCCACTGGGGAGAGAAAGGGGAAAGAGACCAGAGCTATCTGGAAAAGAAGGACAGTCAGATGGATGCTCCCTTTGAATACTGGGTGGATATTTTCCTCCTTTTAACTCTTTGCAAAAGTCAGCTTGTGATCCTCTAGGGAGGGTAGTGGGATCTCTGTCCGCACACAGGAAGCTAATCACAAAGTTCTCAGAGCTCTTCCACGTCATCGTCTTGCCATCATGGTGGTCTTGCAGCTGCAATCAGACTGATTGGCCTGGAAGGCTGAAGTTCCCTCTGATAGGCCTTAAGATCTTCTGACATCACTTCCCACAGGTGGGTGAGGGTTAGGAGCTACATATGAGGGCTTCATAGACAATGGGTAGAAGCCAATAAAAGGTGTAGCTGTAGCATTGGATTCCTGTGATTTGAAGTAAAAAACCTAAATCCATTCTCTATCTGGTGTGATCTTGGGCAAGTCATTTAAATTCCAAACCAAAAAAGTCATTAAATGGCAACACTAAAATGTATGATGCTCTACACAAGCCCACAAATCATTTTCTCTCCATGAATTTCCATTTTCTCCATTATAAGATGAGAATTAAAATGGTTCATAATGATTGAAATAATTCACACATGTAATAGTGCATAGGAAAGTATATCATCACTATCCATGTGTTGCATGAGACTGTGTCATTGCTGTCACGAGTACAGGTACATTATGCTAGTCAGACAGACATGGATTTGGTTTCTAGATATACTACAAATTAGTTGTTGACAAGTGTGGTAGGCTGCTTCTACAATGGCTCCCTGGTATCCCACCTTCTGATATTTTCTCCCTGTGTAACCTTCTCTTTTTGTGTGTAGGTGGGCTGTGCCTAGTTACACTAATGAACAGAATATGTTAAAAATGATGGGAGGTCACTTTGAAGATTAGGTTTAAAGACTTGACCTTTGGCCGGCGCCACGGCTCAATAGGCTAATCCTCTGCCTGCGGCGCCGGCACACTGGGTTCTAGTCCCGATCGGGGCGCCGGATTCTGTCCCGGCTGCCCCTCTTCCAGGCCAGTTCTCTCCTGTGGCCTGGGAGTGCAGTGGAGGATGGCCCAAGTGCTTGGATCTTGTACCCCAGGGGAGACCAGGATAAGCACCTGGCTCCTGCTGGATCAGTGCGGTGCGCTGGCCGGCGCAGCATGCGGCCATTGGAGAGTGAACCAAAGGCAAAAGGAAGACCTTTCTCCCTGTCTCTCTCTCTCTCTGTCCACTCTGCTTGTCAAAAAAAAAAAAAAAAAAAAAAAAAAAAAAAAAAAAAAAAAAAGACTTGACCTTTGCCTTCCTTGCATTCTCCCTCTGATGAAGCAAGCTGGAGATGCCACAGTGACAAAGACTGAGGATGGCCTGCAGCCACTGGGTGTGGCACTGAAGTCTTCAGTCCAATAGGCCTTGAGGAAGTAAATCCTGCCAACAGCCATGTGAGTGAGCATGAATGCAGAGCCTCCTGCATTTGAGCCTTGATGTAACTATGGTTCCTGCTGACACTTTGATTACAGCCTTTCAAGAGACTCTAAGCTAGAGGACCACTCTAAGCCCTACTGAGATTCCAGAAAGTATGAGAAAATAAATAATAAATGTTGCTTTAAGCTGTTAGGTTTTGGGGGAATTTGTTTCATGGCAATATATGACTACTAATATATCAGGTTACTCAATCTCTATGAGCTCCAGTGTCCTTGCCTTTAAAATGCAATCCTAATGTAAAATTTTGTACATTACTCAGTTGGGGTAATATTGAGATTTCACTTAGAGAATGGATCTAAGCCAAATGCAATGCCTGGCATATAGTAGGTACACACTTGAAAAACAATTGCTGTTGTTATTTAAAAGTCAATAAAACCTAGGGACAGTTGAATAGTACAGATGATGAGTACACTGAGTTTAGGCCAGTGGCTCCCATGGTTGCCCTGTTATGGTATAATCACAGTCCAATACTTAAAAAATTTCTTTTCAAAAATTTGTTTTTTCAAGAGGTAAGGGACAAGGGAGAGACAGAGTGAGAGAGCTCCTATTTGTTGGTTCACTCCCCAAATGCTTGTGTTGACTTGGGCTGGGACAGGCTGAGGCTGGGAGCTGGGAATTCAGTCTGGGTATTTTAAGCAGTTGGCAGGAGCCCAACTACTTGAGCTATCACCACTGCCTCCCAAGGTGTACATGAGCAGGAAGCTGGACTCGAGCTAGAGGCAGTTATCAAACCCTGGAACTCCGACATGGGATGTGGGCATCAGCTGCCAGGCTAAACACTTGCCCCCATACTCTAGTGCTGATGCTTATTTAGTTGGGTTTCTTTTCCAGGTGACTATGATTGGGTGAGGATGGAAGTGTGTATCACTATCACCATTGTATTTCCTGTGCCCAGAAAAATCAGACAGGGCTTCTTAATGAATGGATAACTTCTTGAACTAATGAGAGGGCTGAGCAATTCCTTGTCCCCTTGAGATATCTGCTACTCAAAGCAGCTGGCTTTTGTCCCAGGAGACAGCATGGGGGAGTGGATAGGATGCTGAGGTTGGAGTGTAAGGACTGACTTAATGGTCATTAGCAGACCCTCCCCTGCTGTGCAGATCACCCAGGCACAAAGCCACTCCTTCTTCCAAACCTCAGTGTTCTCATGTGTCAAACTGGAATGACAGAAGCCCCCACTACTTCATAGGATTACTGTGAGGATCAGGTGAGGACATGAATACAAGAACAATTTGTAACCTGCCAATGTAACACACAATTCGCCATTCGGAGTATTGGTGGTAACTGACTCCAAGATGGACATTCTTCTCCCATGGCCTATTACTCAGTGAAGCATATTTTTTTTCCCTTACATACTTTAGTGCATTACTTATTGAATCCTCACAACCATTCTGCAAGTTAGGAAATCATGACTCCCATTTCCAGAATCTCAAAGAAATTAAAATGTCCAAGGTCACACAGCTATGGGCTGAGATGGGATTAAAATATTAGCTTTAATGTCATACAGACAGCAATAGTACAACTAGAATTCTTTTCATTCTCATTTCTCTGAATAGGAATAATTCACAGACACACCCTCCTTACCCTTAGCTACAAGTATGTAATAATGGAAAAGAATTACAGAAACAACTGCAAAACTTATTTCTGTTTATGTGCGAATGTACTAAATCAGCTTTTTTTTTTTTTTTTTTACAACTCATTAGGGACAGAGGTCCTATATGGGGAGTAAGTGCACAATGACTTCTGTTGTTCCTTTAGCAATTAACACTCTAATTTATGACGTCAGTGATCACCTGAGGCTCTAGCCATGGGCTACCAAGGCTATGGAAGCCTTCTGTGACCATAGACTCTATCAGTATTTGGAAATGGCCATAAGCAAAGTGGATGTTCTCTCCTCCCTTTCGAGAAGAGTGAGTGTCAGGCATATTTTGCCACAAATCTGATTTTTAAAATGTGTTTGGATCATAAATAAAATTCATGAAAAAATTTCACACAGAAAGCAATATTCTGACAAGTCTGACTTTTTTTTATCTAGAATATCCTTTTTTCAATGGATAGAATACTTTATTATTCTTTTATTTTTATTTACCTTTGTGATGGCATATCTGGAGTTTATAAATGGGAACCATGTCTTTTGGTCAACAAGCAAGTAGGGGCACTGTGGTTTTGCCTTTGTAACATGTTGTTGGTTAACTTTGGCTCCAGGCATTTGTTTGGTGCTCACTGACATCTGAGTAAACATGTTTACTGGCTAAAGGAAACAGGGTTTTGAAAAGGGCCCTCACAATGTATTCAGATGGGGTTAATGCCCCCACAGAACCATTTCTGCCTCCTGTGAAACAGGCAAGCTCTGACCAGACAAGCACTTCTGCCTCAGAGAAACCCAAATGCAACAAAGAAGGCCAGGCCAGTGTCCTCATATTGGGAAATTTCAAAGTGTCTTTCCATCACACCCTACCTCCCTTTTCAAACACATCGTCCTCTGTACCATGGAAGTGTTTTCCCAGCATTTTCCAAATGGAGTTTAACGAGGGGATATCGGCTCACCATAAACCAAGGCACCATGCACCATGACTAAGAGATGGAAATCATGGTGTACTATTACTCTGCCTTGGAAAATCATAGAGCCTCTATCAGACAATTAACCTTAACTACACACTATCAACTCAGAGCTCTATGCTTACTTTGTTCTTTCTTGTATCTCTTTTATAACAATCATGACCTTCTTTCATGATTTTGTGTTATCCACTTGGATATTTCCGTTATGAACCTAATATTATTGATAGTGGTTTTCCACCTTTGTACTTCTCCTGGGCCAAACCAGTGCTATGCATGAAACAGGTGTTTAATAAAGGCTTTTGGAATAAACCTGTAGAGTAATTCATGTTGAATCATCTAGAGTAGTCTAAATAACCAGAACTCAGGAGCAAAGGATACAGGGAGCAAAATGAGTCAACTTTTTTAATGGGCTAGAATTACAGGGATGAGGTAAAAATCTCACTTTATTCAGCTGCCTCAGGCAGGAGCTAATATCCGGGGACTCTATTTAGTCATGGCTCCAAACCATTTATTCTAACCCTCATTCAGGGTCACATAAGCCTGGCTTGTTTATAGTTTCCTGTGCAGGGACAACTCTTCATCCACAAACATCCTCTTCATTTCCCCCCCAAGAGACACTGAGTTTGTTTACTGGTGGAAAGCAATTTAGAAACTGCTCATCTTGATTTGGATTTAATGAAACCAAATGCATGCCAATTTTAAATTACCAATCAGATGATCATTTCACAGTAACACTGATAGTCTGTGGCCAGGTACCAACTCAGGCTATGCTTTAAACATCTGTGTCACCAGCCACCTCTCTTGCATGGTGGGCAGAAGGTCAGCATTGGAGGCTTTGGGTACTCTCAGATTCCCCACTGCTCACCAATTTCCTTTTGCTGTAAGGACAGACATATTCAAGTGGGAAAAAGGACTTTAACTCAGACTCACCCAAGAGTCAGAATAGTGTATGTTGGATGTTGGTAATTCTCTTGTATACATTCCATCAATGGAGATTCTCTATTCTTTTAGTTAGCTCAGCCACATGTACCTGGGGGTCTACTATGAAAGAAAGAAACTCACTTTTCAGACCATAATTCTGGCTATCAAAACACGGTCCTTGCTAGAGGAAAGGAGGGCAGGACTGTTAGGTTGCTTCATAACCATAGTGACCCCAGGCTAACAGTGTGCATTCTGCAGTGGCTCTGACTTGAGAAGCTCAGGACACGGTTGAGTCCGCTTTCTGAAACCTGAGTGTTTTTTAAAGATTTATTTATTTATTTGAAAGGCACGGTTACAGAGAAAGAGGGAGAGGGAAAGAGGGAGAGAGAGAGAGAGAGCACTTCTATCCATTGGTTCACTCCTCAAATGGCTGCAACAGCTGGGGCTTGGCCAGTTTGTAGCCAGGAGCTTCATCTGGGTCTCCCATACGGGTGACAGGAGCCCAACACTTGGGCCATCACCTGCTGATTTTCCCAGGTGCGTTAGCAGAGAGCTGTAATGGAAATGGAGTAGCTGGGACTTGAACCAGTGCCCATAAGGGATGCCAGTGCTGCAGGTGGAGGCTTAAGCCATTATCCCACAATGCTGGCTCTACCTGAGTGTTTTCTATTCCATCTATTCCATTGTAAAGAGAGTAAGTCTAGAAGATAGGACCAGAGGAATGATAGGATCTTGCATGTATTTATCAAGGGCCATTCAGAGAATCTAGCTGTGAAGGCAGAATTGGTAAAGATGATCTTTATTAAAAGGTACACCTATTAAATTGCTAGTTATTGACAGGGATTGATAAGTGATGCCAACAACAGAAGAATCAGACTTTCTGTTTGTTGTTGCTTGCATTTTTTGACTCCATGTTGGACGGCAGTACTGGAAAAGAAGAATCAGAAACACCAAATGTCAAAGAAGAGAAGGAAACTGGAGCTAGGGACAAAGGGAGGCTTCAAATGGATAAATCAGACAGTGAATTCCTCAGGCAGACAAATGAAGCACTGAATCATTTTATGCTGAAGTTTGGTTGGAATGACTGAAAGGAGTCGAGGAGGCAAGGCAGAAAATCATTAGCAGAAATTAATCATGCACCACTTTCAACACCAAACATTATACTGACCTACCCAAACCGAGAAGAAAAGCCAGCAGTACTTCTCTGGGGCCTGCGGGTTCCTGAAGGGGAGCCATTTCCTGGCAGGGAGAGAAAGGCTGTGGCTGGTCGGGAGTTGGCCCATGATGCTCTGAAGGAAATAACACTGCCACAGATATTTGTGTCATTTTAAGAGAGAGGACTCCTGAATTCATACAAGAAGAGGAGATCAACACTGGTGGAGCCCAGAACCTTCTCAAATAACTGTCCATGAGCTCAGCTTCTGGCAAGGAGAGCTGTTTGGTTTGGTTTCCCACGCATACCCACATGGGCAGAGAAAAGGCACAGACTGAAATCTGGGGAACAGGCTGACTGTGCCAGAGGTACAGTACCATAACACCAGGAGCTAGACACGATGTGACAACACTGTATTCCTTGAGCCAGAGCCCAAAGCTGCCATATTCCCTCCAGAGTTCAGTTTCAGGATTTTGCTTGGTTGCTTTTTCTTTGGGTGTCTAGGCAGTACCTTTGTCATGAGGATCTGTCTGATAAACCGTCTTTGGGGCTGGAAAGGGTTAGGGTGGGGAGAAGCTTGGGTCCTGGCTGTCTCTCTGGACACGGTCCTGGTTAGTATCAGTGCTAGCTCCAAAATGACGGGAAGGAGTTGCATAAGGTACAAGATGTAAGGAGGCACTCATTCTCAGGATTGTGTGTGTCAAGCTGGCACCTCCTTACATCTTATGTCCTAGGTATCTCAGCTCACACTACTGCCAGCCATCATTGAGGTTAAGTGTTCTGTACTTGGTAGTGATCATGCAGTCTGGAGCCCTTGTATCTGTCTGGCATCCAGAAAATCTGTGGCCCAACCTGGAATGCAGCAGAAAGCAATCATCAACCAGTGTGAGCTGCAGAGAATCCCAAAAGGACACTGATCAACTTATTTTTTTTTTTAAAGATTATATTTTTGTAAAGAGTTATTTTTTTATTTGAAAGTGAGAGTTACACAGAGAGAGGAGAGGTCTTTCCAACTGATGGTTCACTCCCCAGTTGGCCGCAACAGCCAGAGCTGTGCCCATCAGAAGCCAGGAGCCAGGAGCGTCTTCCGGGTCTCCCACATGGGTGCAGGGACCCAAGGACTTGGGCCATCTTCTACTGCCTTCCCAGGCCATAGTAGAGAGCTGGATCAGAAGTAGAGCAGCTGGGACTAGAACCAGTGGCCGTATGGGATGCCGACACTTCAGGCCAGGGCGTTAATCTGCTGTGCCACAGTGCCAGCCCCTACAGATCAACTTTGAAAAGTACTATCTATTTTTTCTCTAATTGGGAAAATAAATAAATGTTCATTTCAGATAGAGATAAAAAATCACCTGTAATTCCAATTCCCAGAGTTACCCATTATTTTCATGTCAGTTAGTTTATTGATATTTTCATCTTCAATCATAGTCCTGGTAATGACAGCAGCAGATACGAGAATGATGCCATAACAATAAATTCTATGCTCATTGCTTTGCATTCATTGTCCAATATGATGCAATTTATTCCTTTTGACAGTCTCATGAGACCAGCAGTACTATCCTCATTTTGCAGGTGAAGACCCAAGGCTTACAGATTTGAAGTAACTTGCCAGAGTGACTCAAGAGAGGCAGAGTTGGGAATTCATATCCAGATCCACCCGATCTCACAATCTGAAAGCAAGAAGATGGATTATGAAGGGTTCCTTGTTCTTCTTTACTCTGAATTCTGATTCTTTCCCATCCTCTCACAAAGGAAGCACAGATAATGAGAGAAGATCTTATTCTGGAGGTTCTTCAACCTCCCAGGAGAGTCCTCCAAATAGCAGGTGTAATGTTGGTCCCTTACTTCCCTCCCCTCCAACTTCTGTAGTATCCATTGAGCTGACTCAAATCATATGATTCAAGACTTCGAAAGAAACTTCTTGGTCACTTTTGTATGTGCACTTTGATTTTCTAGCTTGTTTTGCATCTTTCTGACGCTGCATGAAGCTCAAAGCAGTGGAAAATGCAGGAGTGCATTGCCCATGTCAGATGAAAATGAAATCTAAGATGAGAAACACTCTGAATGAGATTAATAAATGATTAGAATAAAACATTACTGAGCTTGAAGATACAGCAGTGGGCAATATCTAAAATAAAACATAACAAAAAAAAAGAATTAAAAAAGCAAGAGTCAACGTTTAATGCTCTAATACGTGTGTAACCGCAGTTTCTGAAGGAGGGGCAGAGATACAGAAAGAATATTTAAGAAATAATAGCTGAGGCTGGCGCCGCGGCTCACTAGGCTAATCCTCCGCCTTGTGGCGCCAGCACACCGGGTTCTAGTCCTGGTCGGGGCGCTGGATTCTGTCCCGGTTGCCCCTCTTCCAGGCCAGCTCTCTGCTGTGGCCAGGGAGTGCAGTGGAGGATGGCCCAAGTGCTTGGGCCCTGCATCTGCATGGGAGACCAGGATCAGTACCTGGCTCCTGCCATTGGATCAGCTCGGTGCGCCGGCTGCAGCGTGCCGGCCGCAGCAGCCATTGGAGGGTGAACCAACGGCAAAGGAAGACCTTTCTCTCTGTTTCTCTCTCTCTCACTGTCCACTCTGCCTGTCAAAAAAAAAAAAAAAAAAAAAAAAAGAGAAGTAATAGCTGAAAAATTTCTGAATTTGTTGAGAACTCTAAATCCAAGGATCCAAGAAGCTCAACAAGCCTCAAGCACATGAAACTCGAAGGAAGTTCCACCAAAGGATGTCATTGTCAAGTTACTTAAAATTTGTGATAAGAAGGCAGTATTGGCTGGCACCGCAGCTCACTAGGCTAATCCTCTGCTTGTGGTGCCAGCACCCTGGGGTTCTAGTCCCGGTTGGTGCACCAGATTCTGTTCTGATTGCTCCTCTTCCAGTCCAGCTCTCTGCTGTGGCCCGGGAGTGCAGTGGAGGATGGCCCAAGTGCTTGGGCCCTGCATCTGCATGGGAGACCAGGAGGAAGTACCTGGCTCCTGGCTTCGGATTGGCGCAGCTCAGGCTGTAGTGGCCATTTGTGGGGTGAACCAATGGAAGGAAGACCTTTCTCTCTCTGTCCTCTCTCTCACTGTCTAACTCTGCCTGTCAAAAAAAAAAAAAAAAGCAGTATTAAAATCAGTCACAGAAGAAAGATGTATCAAGATAAAGATGAGAGGAAATTTATTGGCAGAAACATAAAGAATTAAATATTTGAGGGAAATTTACAGTTGTGCAATTTACGTCATAAAGTACTAAAGAAAACAAAACATATCAATCTGTAATTCCATACCAATAGAAGCTATCTTTTAAATAAGACAGTGAAGTAAAGATGCTTTAATAAATGCAGGAGAAAGAGCATCAGCCAGTGTGAGCTACAGAGAAGGTAGAAGAACACATCGCCGGCCGGCTGTGCAGCAAAGCACCATCTTAGGAAATTAAATAGATTTAAGTCCATTATTTGACTTCAAGAACCCTTTGTTGAAATGAGAGAGATGAGATAAATGTGGCTGAAACCCTCATGCCGGGGTTGAAATCCACTGGGAAAGTCTAGGCGAACAGCCCACCACAATGTCTATCAAAACTTTTTTTTTTTTTTTTTTTTTTTTTTTTGGATTAATCCAGGCAAGAATGAAAACCTGGAGAATTTAGCATCTGGGAGAAGAGGTGTAAGGTTATTCTCTTGGGAAATTTGGACAAACTGGCCTCCACTTTTCATCTCCTCTACAAGGTCTTGTTTGAGATCTTTACCCAGGGAGGAATATAGACCTGCTTTGGTGAGGCTGGAGAACACAGATTGGGTCAACTCCATAGGAGGCTGAGAGTCTTGCTCTAGTTTAGTGTTTTAAAAAATTGAATTCTCAACAGTCAAATACTGGAAGATTTTACGTAAAACTCTCGATTTCTGGCATTTCTTGAAAAATCAGACCTAGTAACTCTGGCTTGCAATGCTGTTGCTGGCAATCGGTTAGAACTGTGTGGTGGCTGCCCCCTTCCGAGTAGCACTCAAGCTCTGATTGCGGCAATGTAATTGCTTCAATTATAGCATCCTTCTGGCACTCATGAGTATCTGAGTTTGTATCCTATGCCACGGGGCTGGAGCATATGGTGTGGCCCTTTTGAGAGTCCCTTGCTAGGGTTGATAGATTTAGCAAATAAAAATACAGGATGCCCAGTTACATTTGAATATCAGATAAACAATGTATAATTTTTTTTTAGTGTAAGTAAGTCCCATGCAATACTTGAGACACACACACTTAAAAAATCATTGTTTATTTGAAATTCAGCTTAACTGGGTGTCCTGTAATTTGGAGCCAGAGTAGTCTGAAGAGTGAGACTGCTGCTGTGGGAAGGCCGGATCTCTCTGCTCTCCCACTGGAAGGTCTCTTCTCTACTTCAGCCTGAGGTCTGGTGAAAGGGCAGCCTGGACCAGGTTGCCTCCTGATTTTGGAAGGAATTTCTCTCTTCCTTTCTACTTTCTTCCCCTCCATCCCGGACTGCTGTGACTGCCATCAGCTTTCCCCTGTATTGCCTTTAGCAAGATCAGAGACTCAAAGAACAATTGGGAAAAAAATGGCCAAGGGCTTGCTTTGGTTCAGTCCTACCTGGCATAGGAAGAAAAGATTCCTCCATGTGACCTAGCGTTATTGAGCTTAAGCTCCTCACTCAAAATTTTTGAACTCAAATCTTCAGCCAAAAGTAAAGCACTGTTTAGCCTTAGTTTGCTTTCCCTCATCTGGAGGCTTTGCTCTTCCTTGGGGACCTTGAGTGGAGAATTCAGAAAAATTATTCAGAACTTGGAAATAAAGCAAAAGGATTACTTCATGACCTTTCAATGTCATCTGAGGTCATGTTACTGAAAGTGTGGTTTGCTGGCTGACAAGGTCACCTGGGAGCTTGCTAAAATACAAATTCTCAGGCCTTGCCCAAGATCAGAATTTCTGGGGCCAGGGCCTTGGAATCTGCATTTTCGAACAGTTTGAGGAGGAGTTTTGATATAAAGGGCATGCCCGAGGGTCCTCTCACTCTCTAAGGGGATGCAACATAGCTTGTACCATTGGTTGGGCTCAGACCTTTTACTATACTAATAAGACAGTGATGATTTTTAATTTTCTGTCCAAATATTATGGCTTTGCTGGGCTCTTGGACATTAACCAGCCTTGCATCTGGATTTGCAATATTACTTCTTCATTCTGTTCCTCCTCATTGATGATAGGCATCCTGTTTTTTCATATTCTCTTTTGTACCATTTTGTCATCCTGCTGCTTCCCTCATTAATGAGCTGAATAAAATGTTGACATGTGCTTACTTATCTATCTATATGAAAATTAGATTCTTAATATTTTGAGAATTGTACTTCAACAGAGGATAACCACAAGACGACAGGATTCAACTCTTTTTCAGATTTCTGGCGAAATACTGTCATAACACACTCTGCCTCAATCAGGGTCTATTTGGTTACAAACAACAGAAGCCAACTCAAATTA
Organism: Oryctolagus cuniculus; assembly: GCF_964237555.1. Lineage (NCBI taxonomy): Eukaryota > Metazoa > Chordata > Mammalia > Lagomorpha > Leporidae > Oryctolagus > Oryctolagus cuniculus. The sequence goes on along the minus strand of NC_091437.1, from coordinate 123,037,433 downwards.
GCTCAAGTGTAGGGGGCTTATTGGAAGCCCATGGGGAAGGCTCATTGAACTCATTTTCAGGAAGGATAGCAAGACCTCTAAAGGAGCAGGAGTGGTGAGGTGGTTTCTCTTTGCTTTTTTCCTTTCAGATGCAGAGGCTCCTGCCTCCCTCCAGACACGTGCATTGCTCTCTAGTCTCTCTCTCTCTTAAAATATTTACTTAAAAAACAGAGTTATGGGGGACACACACACACACACACACACACAGAGATCAGGGCTGGGCCAGACCAAAGCCAGGAACTTCCTCCAGGTCTCCCGCGTGGGTGCAGGGGCCCAAGGACTTGAGCCATCTTCTGCAGCTTTTCCCAGGCACGTTAGCAGGGAGTTGGATCAGAGGTGGAGCAGCTGGGACTCAGTTGGTGCCCTTATGGGATGCTGGTGGTGCAGGCACAGCTTTACCTGCTACACCACAATGCCAGCTTCTCTCAGCTTCTCTTTGTAGACTGGTTTCCTCGGTTCTTGTTTTCTTATTGGCATGGATGTGACTTAAAAGGGATCTGAATGACCTTCGAGCCTTAGAAGGGAGACTCTTAGTTGTCTCTGATGAACCAATAGTCAGCCGGCTTTGGGTCACTCACTAGCTGGGCAAGGTGGAGGATCACAGGATCGACTGTTGGTGCTGCAGATTAGAGCAGAAATTCTAAGAGCACCAGTGGGCCAGGGAGGCAAATCTCTGATTCTGTGCCCTTTAATAGGACGGTTCTGGAAGTGAAGGAAAGCAGATGGTGAAAGAGGTATTCTTCCGTTGGTTTCCTCCCTTGGACAGGAGAATGGCCTTGGGACCACTCTGGCTCAACCTCTCCTTGAGGGAAGATTCTCAGCCTGATGAAAGGAATATGGTGAAAGCTGGAGAAAGGGAGACTGATTTTTAATTAAAACCTTTTTAAAAAACCTAATAAAAACCACAATTTAAGGGATAGACAGTTAATTGATCTCTGAAAAAATAAGGTTACAGTGTGGCACAGTGGGTTAACACCCTGGCCTGAAGTGCCGGCATCCCATATGGCCACTGATTTGAGTCTCTGCTGTTCCTTTTCTGATCCAGCTCTCTGCTATGGCCTGGGAAAGCAGTAGAAGATGGCTCAAGTCCTTGGGCCCCTGCACCCATGTGGGAGACCCGGAAGAAGCTCCTGGATCCTGGCTTCGGTTTGGTGCAGCTCCAGCCATTGTGGCCATCTGGGAAGTGAACCAGCTATGGAAAACCTCTCTCTCTCTGCCTCTCCTCTCTCTGTGTAACTCTGACTTTAAAATAAATAAATAAATAAATAAATATTTAAAAAAAGAAAATAAGGTTACATTGACTTGCATTTTCAGCCTAAACATTTGTTATTCTTATATATATGTAAATATATGTTATATATATATTTCACTAACATATCTCACAAATAAATCCCTAGATTTCATTGGTTTAGCATGAAAGAAGTTTATTTTTGTCTCAGAGTAGTAAAAAGAGTAATCCTGCCTGGTGAATGTGATTATTTTGTTTGCCTAAGTCTTTTGAAAATTTGTCAAGAATTCTTTGTGCACTTTTCCTCAAATTTACAGATATTGTGTGATTTCGATACTACTATGTAATCTTTTAAAATTTTTCATTTTCTCCTTATTTGTGGCTGGAAATTAGAAATAGAATTTAGTTTTCATATTGATTGGGATATGTTTATCTACCAATCTTGCTAAATCCACTTATTTATTTTAATAATTCAAACATGCATCCTTTTGTATTTTCTATATAATCATTTTATAGGAAGAACTGTCTATATTTTCTAATCTTTTTACTATTTAATTCTTTGTCTGGTCTCACCATACTGACTGGGACCTCCAGTATATTTTATAGAAGGATCATCTGTGGTAGTCTTTTTTGAAAAAGATTTATTTTTTATTCATTGAAAGGAAGAGTTACAGAGAAAGGAGGAGGAGGAGGAGGAGAGAGAGAGAGAGAGAGAGAGAGAATGTCTTCCAACCACTGGTTCACTCCCCAAATGGCCACAATGGTTGGGGCTGGGCCAGGCTGAAGCCAGGAGGCAGGAGCTTCTTCTGGTCCTCCTACATGGGTCTAGGGGCCCAAGAACTTGGGCCAACTTCCGCTGCTTTCCCAGGCACAGTACAGGGAGCTGGACTGGAATTGGAAAATCTGGGACTTGAACCAGTGCCTACATAGGAGATGCCAGCACCACAGGCAGAGGCTTAACCTGCCACAATGCTGGCTCCAGTTTCAATTAGGACACAGAAACCACACTAGGTATTCTGAGATAGGATTTGATTTGAAGAATTGTTAACTAACTACTTGTTGGAGAAGAAGAAAGGTAAAGAGGAGATTCTAGAGATCCCAGAGGTGAAACCACTATTTTGGAGCTGGGAAAGCAAAGGGAAGAGGTTGATACTAATAAAACCGAATAGCTGTGCCAGCGCTGTGGCACAGCAGGTTAACGCCCTGGCCTGAAGTGTCGGCATCCCATATGGGCGCCAGTTCGAGTCCCAGCTGCTCCACTTCTGATCCAGCTCTCTGCTATGGCCTGGGAAAGCAGTAGAAGATGGCCCGGGTCCTTGGGCCCCTGCACCAATGTGGGGGACCCAGAAGAAGCTCCTGGCTCCTGGCTTCGGATCGGCACAGCTCTGGCCATTGTGGTGAACCAGCAGATGGAAGACCTCTCTCTCTCTCTCTCTGCCTCTCCTCTCTCTGTGTAATTCTGACTTTCAAATAAACAAAGAGACAAACAAACTGAATGGCTTAGGTGAAAGTCTTCATGGACTTAGGTCAGAACTCCTGGGCACAGGTCATTACCTGACTGGTGCTGGTGCCTGGGGACCTTGAGGAGGGTCCCCTTGGAACCTGGTACAGTCCTCTGAGGAGGGGGCAACTCCAGGGCTGGTCTTAGTATTTCTGAAGGGGTAATTCCACAGCAGGGAAAAATTGCAAACTGGAATCAACAGATGCCATTGGCAACAACTGTCACCGCCAGGATGAACTTCGGATGTGTGGATACAAACAGGAACTGAAGAAAACGAGGGAGAAGGCTCCGTATTTCTTCTGTAGCCTTGCAGCCTCTCTCTCGTGCCCCCTATTAGTGCAGCTTAACCCAGGACCAGCTGCCAAAGTGAAATGGGGTTTGCAGGGTCCCTGTCCTCCATCATGCAGTGAAGAAGGGTGGGTTTGAAATTTCCAATAATCAAATAGCTTAACAACGTTAAACAACAATGGTGCTTCCTGTATATACTGTTACTAGAGAAGTCCTCTTTACAAGGAAATTTACTTCTGTGCCTAGTTGTTGAGTTTTTATAATGAATGGATATTGATTTGTATTAAATGTTTTATCTGTTTTCCATTGCGAGTAACATATAACTTTCTTCTTTATTCTGTTAGCGTGGTGAATTATGAAGACTGATTTGAAATGTTAAATCAACCTTTCATTCCTGAAATCATTCAAACATAATCATGTTGTATGATGTATTCTACCTATGCTAGACTGGATTGGCTAATATTTATGATTATATCATAGAGTGATTTTGTGTCTTATTGTTCTCTGTCAGATTTGGTATTAAGGTTATCTTGGCCTCATAACACACACACACACACACAGTTTTTAAATTATTATCTGGAAGAGTATGTAAAAAATAATTGTTATTTTGAAAATGTTTAGATGGGCAAGTGTTGTAGTGTAGTAGGTTAAGCCTTTGATGCTGACATCACATATAGGTGCCAGTTTGTGTCCTGGCTGCTCTACTTCCAATACAGCTCCCTGCTAATGGCCTGGGAAAGCAGTGGAGGATGGCGCTGGCACCCTGGGTTCTAGTCCTGGTTGGGGCGCTGGTTCTGTCCTGGTTGCTCCTCTTCCAGTCCAGCTCTCTGCTGTGGCCTGGGAAGGCAGTGGAGGATGGCCAAAGTAGTTGGGCCCTGCACCCACGTGGGAGACCAAGAGGATCCTGGCTTCGGATCAGCGCAGCATGCTAGCCGTAGCGGCCATTTGTGGGGTGAACCAACGGAAGGAAGACCTTTCTCTCTGTTTCTCTCTCTCTCACTGTCTAACTCTGCCTGTCAAAAATAAAAATAAAAAATAAATAAACAGATCTTTAAAAAATATTTAGAAAAATTTGTTCTATCCTTCATTTAAAAATTTTGTTATATTTTTAATTTACTTATTATATAAATGAAAGGCAGAGAGGCAGAGAGAGATCTTTCTACTGCTGGTTGACCCTCCAAATGGCTCCAACAACCAGGGCTGTACCAGGCAGAAGGCAGCAGCCTAGAACTCCATTGTGGTTTCTCATGTGGGTGGCAGGGACTCTTGTACTGGAGCCACACCTGCTGACTCAGGAAGTGCATTAGCAGGCAGGTGGATCAGAAGCAGAGTGGCCAGAACTTCAACCAGGCACTCCAATATCAGATACAGACACCCCAAGAATCTCATTGTGGCACCAAACAACTGGCCCACTTCTTAAATGGGAATTTAAAAATTGTTTTATCACTTGATTTCTTAACTAAATAGAAGGCTGTTCATTGTTGTATTTTTATGTCTTTTTTGAGGGGGTCAGTTTGGTGAGTTAAATTTTTTTAAAGATTTATTTATTTATTTGAAAGAGTTACTCAAAGAGAAAGGGAAAGGAGAGAGAGAGGTCTTCCCTCTGCTGGTTCACTCCCCAGATGGCCACAATGGCTGGAGCTGCACCAATCCGAAGTCAGGAACCAGGAGCTTCTTCCGGGTCTCCCATGTGGGTACAGGGGCCCAAACACTTGGGCCATCTTCCACTGCTTTCCCAGGCCATAACAGAGAGCTGGATCAGAAGTAGAGCCGCTAGGACTCAAACCAGCGCCCACAGTGCCAGCCCCTGCATTAAAATTATTTAAGGGCTTCATTCATCTAAATTTTCAGTTGCATTGCCATAAAGTTGTTCATAATACATTCCTTCTGCCTTTTACATGTCTATAAGATCTGTAGTGCTGTTTTTGTTTCCATTCCTGTTAGTGGTAATTTATATTTCTTTTTTATGTTTTCTTCAATATTGCTCTAAAATCTTGCTTTATGGAGTTCATAAAGTTGTATTCAAAAGATCAACTTTTGTCCCTGTAAATTTTCTCTATTGCATACTTATTTTCTATTTCATTAATTTTTTATCTTTATGACTTTTAAAATGTTCTTGAGTTGGATCTTCAGATCATTACATTTCAAGCTTTATTCTTTTCAAATAAATGAATTTCAAACTATAGATTTCTCTGCAGGTACAGCTGCATCTTGTGAGATTTGATATAATTTTATTATTAATCAGCTAAAAATATTTTTTCTGATGTCCATTTTAATTTCTCCTTGACCCTATGGGTCAATTATAAATATATAGAGATAGTTTAATTGTATTTTTATTATTGACTTATAGCTTGCTTATATTGTGGTCAGGGAACACACTTTATATAATTTTAATTCTTAAAATGTATTGATACTTTCTTTGTAGTCCTTCTTATGGTCAATTTAAGTAAATGCTTTATATATATTTGAAAAACAAGTATACTTTCCAGATGTTGGGTGACATATTCTATATGTGCCTTTTGGATCAAATTAGTAACTGTGTTGTTGAAATGTCTCTTATATTTACTAATTCATTATTATTGTTCAGTCAGTTACCATAAGAATTGTATTAAAGCATCCACTGTGTTGTGAACTTTTCTGTCTCTCCCCTAGGTTTTAAAGTTTAAATGTTTTGAGCTATGCTATCAAGGGCATACAAATTTGGGACTGTTATGTCTTTTTCATGGGTTGGCACTTTTTATAGTTGTAAAAGGTCTCTATTTTTGGTAATTTCATTGCCCTAACTTACATTACCTAGCATTAATAAAGCAACATCTGCTTTTATTTCATGCTTGTTTATTTATTTATTTATTTATTACTTCCATGGTATACTTTTACTTTCAACTCTATTTAATGTCATCAGCATGTAATTGGTTATTGACAATATGTCTAACAAGTTTTACTTCTAAAATATTTCATATATTACAATTAGTGTAATTGGTATATTTATATTTTTTGTCTTTTTTATATTACTGTTTGTTTTCTACCTGTCTATATGTTCTTCTTCTTTTTTTTTATTTATCTATGGCCTAACCAAAGTTTTTAATTATTATTTTATTCTGTTAATGATTACCCAATAAACTACAACATAAGCAATTGACTTATTTGAGTATACTATAAATGAATACCTTTAGCACATCTCAGAGATGGAAGGAAACTTGGTTTATTTTAATCTTTTGCCACTTCCTGCCTTTGCTATTTTTGTCAAACATTTTAATTATCCATATATTCTATATCAAACAAACACCATTATCATCTAATTTTCATTTAGATTCATTCATAAAGTTATCCTTTCCATATGTTTATTTCTATTTTTTAATTTTTTCCAGAAACCTCTTATTTAAGGAATACAAACTTCATACATTCATAATTACAACTTTAGAAACATGGTGATTCGTCCCACTGTACCTGCCATCCCCCCGACTCTCCCACCCCTCATCCTCTCCCCTCTCCTAGTCCCCCTCATTTTTTACTAATATCTATTTCCAATTAACTTTATACACATATGATTAACTCTGTGTTAAGTAGAGAGTTCAACAAATAGTATGGGGAGAAAAAAAATAAAACCTGGGGGCTGGTGCTGTGGCCCAGTGGGTTAAAGCCCTGGCCTGTAGCACTGGCATCCCATATGGGCACTGATTTGAGTCCCACCTGCTTTACTTCCTATCCAGCTCTCTGCTATGGCCTGAGAAAGCAGTGGAAGATGGCCCAAGTCCTTGGGCCCCTGCACCCACATGGGAGACTGGGTAGAAGCTTCTGGCTTCAGATCAGCTCAGTTCTGGCCGCTGCAGCCATTTGGGGGGTGAACCAGTGGATGGCAGACCTCTTTCTCTCTGGACCTCTGTCTTTCAAATAAGTACAATAAATCTTAAAAAAAGAAAATAAAAAAACAACCTGTTCTTCAACAATTGAGACAAGGGCTGTTCAAAGTCATTGCCTCTCAAAGTGTCAATTTCACTTCAACAGATTGCCTTTTAGGTGCTTTATTAGTTATCACAGGTCAGGGAGAAAACATTGTATTAGTCCATTTGGGACTGGCTTATTTCACTAAGTATGATGTTTTCCAGTTTCATCCATTTTGTTGCAAATGACCGAATTTCCTTGTTATTTATCTATTTATTTTTACCACTGTGTAGTATTCCATGATGTACAGATCCCACAATTTCTTTATCCAGACTTCAGCTGACGGGTATTTAGGTTGATTCCATGTCTTAGCTATTGTGAATTGAGCTGCAATAAACATGGGGTACAGAAACTCTTTCACATGCTGATTTCATTTCTGCTGGGTCATGTGGTAGGTTTATATTCAGCTTTCTGAGGTATCTCCTTACTGCTCCACAGTGGCTGTACTATTGTATTTACACATTCCACCTACAGTCATTGTCCTCTGCCTCCAGAATTCCCTTTATTTCTTCCCTTACTGTAGTCTGGTGACAATCCCATTTCTCTTTCTCTTTGCATGAAAACATTTTTGTCTTGGTTTCACTTTTGAGGGACACCTTTGATTTTGATTTCCATAGTTATTTTTATGATGTGCTTAAGTATGACTTTCTTTATCCTACTTGAAATATGTTGAGCTTTAAAAATTTGTGGCTTGATGTCTTCAATTTGTTTTAGATATATCTCAGCCATTATCTTTTCAAATATTGCCTTTTCTCTATTGTCTCTATCTTCTCCTTGTGGGGGGCTAATTACAATATTTAAGCACATCGCATGTTTCTTATCCTCTGGCATTTTCTATCTTTTTTCCTTGCTGTACTTCAGTTACACATTTTCTTCTGATGTGTCATTCATTTATGAATCTTTCATTTTGTTGTTTCTAATCTATTGTTAAGTTCAGTATTAGGTTCTTCTTAGTTATTGCATTTTTAAGTTCTCGAATGATCATTTTACATTTTTGTGGTGAAATTTTATATTCTATTATCTATTATCTATTTTCTCTCTCTTTTTTTTTTTGACAGGCAGAGTTAGACAGTGAGAGAGACAGAGAGAAAGGTCTTCCTTCAGTTGGTTCACCCCCAAATGGCCACTACAGCCAGCACACTGTGCCAAGCCGAAGCCAGGAGTCAGGTGTTTCCTCCTGGTCTCCCATGCGGGTGCAGGGCCCAAGCACTTGGGCCATAACTCCTCTGTCTTCCTGGGCCTGGAAGAGGAGCAACCGGGACAGAATCCGGCACCCCAACCGCAACTAGAACCCGGGGTGCCAGTGCTGCAGGTGGAGGATTAGCCTAGTGAGCTGTGGCGCAGGCCTATTATCTATTTTCTTGAAAATATCAAAGGTGGTTATTTTAAAGTGTTTATCTGACATATCTAATACCTGTAGCATTGGTGCCTATGTTTCTATTGCCTAATTTTCCCTTGGATTTCAGTCATTGAGTCCTTTCCCCTGCATGTATACTAATTTTTCTTTTTATTACATGACAAAAGACATATATGAAATTTTAAAAACTCTGGTTGACATTATTGGTTTTCGAAGAGGATTAACAGAATGATCTTGATCCAGTTGGGAGTTATGATAATTCCAATTTGGATTTCAGTCTCTTTGAAGGTTAATGTTTTTCCAGTTTTCATCTACTAAAGAATGTAGCCCCAGTGGAGTCTCAATGGAAGGTCTCTGAGCTCACCAGCACCTCTTCAGCCAGGAACTCCTTCCCTCTACTGCTGTGTTCCGGCAATGTGAGTATCCTAAAAGTTCTGCTTAGCTTTTTATCTCTCAGCAGTTGTGTTGTGTATGGTGCAATTTGGGAATCAGCAAATTACTCACTGAGGAAAGTCACTCAGCTCACTTACCCAAAGTTTCCTTTTCTTCAGGATCTTAGACTTGAGGTACTGACTTATTTGTCACCTAAAACATAGACTTTAGCTTTTACAGTCCCATCGTGACATGCCAAGAGCTCTGAGAAGTTACTTTCAGCTTGGCCTCTTGCCCCGGCTTCGTTTACAAATTGGCAGAGGAGAAGTTTAGGCTCACAGAAGTACCTTTCTCTTGTGCCTGGGGTCCTGGCCTAGCAATTTTTGGCTGACTTGACTGATGATTGCTATCTTTAAGCAGCTGTGTCTAATACTATATTCAGCATTTACAATTGTTCTTAGCAGGGGAGGTGGTCTGGTAAAGGATAAGCCAGCATAGCTGGAAGTGGAGGCCCTCTCTAACCCACTGCTTGGAGTGCGGGCGGGAGGGAGGCACTATGTTCCTAAATCTGTATATATGAAATACATGAAATGTGTACAACTTAAATAATATTTAAAAAATTAAAGTTTTAATTTGTAGAGTTCAAGGTTCCAGTCAATGATGAGACAAACTTTTGATGTATGCCTCTGGGCATGCCAACTTCAAGTGTAAGGAAACAGTATGTGCAAGAGGGCTCCCTGTCTTTGTTTCGTGGAGGATGGAATGACTGCACTGAGTTTTGTGCTGCTTGGAAAATGGCAGCGATGGCTTTCATCAGGAGACCATTTCCTAAATTGCTTTGGGGAACACAAATGCTCCGTGCAGTTTTAACATGTGTTCTGTGGCAGAAGATTTTTTTTTTTTTTTTTTTGCTAAATGATTTGGAAAGTGATAGTACAAAGGATTCTTTACTTCACTGTATCTGTGAACCCTGGATTGTATATGCCTTGTTTGTCTCCAAGGAGTTCTAGTAGGCAGAAATCCCTAAATTTGTTTGATCAGAGAACTCTTTGAGGGACATCTCATGAGAAAACTATTATTCCACATATTATAGCTTGGAAAACACTAGTTTAAAAGGAAGGAAGGCAAAGCTAGATGATCTTTGGCTGTGGTGCTGCCATTTATAATTGGTGTGATCTGTTACAAGATATTACACCTCTGGTTGTTTTTTCATTTGTAAAGTGAAGCTATCTAAGGTCCAAGTTTTTCTCTTCTATGGAATTACCGAGCACATTTGCTGTGTCACACAGTACTCTCAACTTGCTCCACCCACCCCCATCCCACCACATCAGTATCATCTCCTTTTCTTTTGTTGTTGACAGGCAAAGTTAGACAGTGAGAGAGAGAGAGAGAGAGAGAGAGAGAGAGAGAGAGAGAGAGAAAGGTCTTCCTTACAGAGAGAAAGGTCTTCCTTCCATTGGTTCACCCCCCAAATGGCCACTATGGCTGGCGCGCTGCGCTGATCCAAAGCCAGGAGCCAGGTGCTTCCTCCTGGTCTTCCATGCGGGTACAGGGCCCAAGCACTTGGGCCATCATCCACTGCACTCCCTGGCCACAGCAGAGAGCTGGCCTGGAAGAGGAGCAACCGGGACAGAATCCAGCGCCCCAACCGGAACTAGAACCCAGTGTGCCGGTGCCGCAGGTGGAGGATTAGCCTAGTGAGCCGTGGTGCCGGCCAGTACCATCTCCTTTATATTTAACCATGAAACCCTTAAGTAGCATTGCATGATCAAAATAAATAAGCCCCCTCCAAATCTGAGTCCAGTACTAAACAGATTATGTCAAGAAAATCTCTGTCTGCCTAAGGTACACAGAACAGTCACTGTCAACGCAGAATGATGTGGTCTCACTCATTGAGAGCCATTGGAGGGCTCATGAGGTTTTCTGCAGAGTTGTCCATCCTGGTGAACTTAATCTTTGTTAATTCATAGCCTCATAGAAAACAGAGACCAGGAGAAAACCCAGTGTGGATGGAGCAGGGAACTAGGAATGGGACTCTCTCTTTAAAGGCTGAAATCATAAAGGGATACCTGTTCTCTTCCTCCCTCTCAGCCCAAATTGCAGAGAAAATGAGTTGTCTCAACACTTGATGCTCATCAGGAGAAAAGTCCTCCAGAATTCTTAGCTATGAGTTGGACCCTGTGCAGATTTGAAGCCTGGATTCATATGGAATTGTCAGACCAAAAAAATTAATGAAAAATTTAATTTAAAATCAGACTTGTAATGACAGATCTCCAGGAGCAAGATAGATGCCAATGTAAATTATTCCTAGAGGAGTCCATGTTCACCCTGGGCCTCAAACATTTCCCAGAAATCAATCGCTAAGAAAACTGATTAGCTCATAGCAAAAACAAAAACAAAAAGACTCCCACAAGTATACTATGCAGTAGTAGAAAAAACAAACCGCAGAAGCAGACCTATAAATAAAGGTCTAGATATTCGTAACTATGATTATTTTGTTTAAAGAAGGAATAGACAAGCTTGAAAATATGAGCTGCAGGAAACAAACTATAAAAACAGACATGCAAATTTGAAGCAGATAAGCTAGCACTTCTCAGAATAATATTATAATTTAAATTTCCATATGAATTGTATGTTAACAAATGCATTAGATATAGCTGAACAGAATTAGTGAGCTGGAAGATCAGACAGAAGATATTCTGTATTATGCAGAAGCACATAAAAGATGGGGAGAAAAAAAGAGAGGTTAAGAGGTATGATAGATAGAATTAAAGTGACTAAAATAAATTCAAATAGATCAGTGATTATAAAACAGGAGAATGAACTAAACATTCCAGTTAAAAGACAAATATGATCAGAATAGAACATAAAATCTGGTTTATTCTATCACTAGCTAGGCAAAAGTTTACATTAGGCAAATGCTAATTAAAAGAAAACTGGTTCATCTTTATTGATATAAAAATAAACCATAGGAGGAAAAGAATTCCTACTGAAAGAATATCTGTTCATTCTGAGATGGTTAGATTTAATAGAAAGACACAATAATTCAAAAATTATATGAATCTGAATAATGTAGCCTCAAAATAAAGTGAAAATTTACAGAATTTCAAGCAAACACAGACAAATTCCCCATCATGCTGGGAGACTATTTTATAAAGATTTATTTATTCATTTGAAAAGCTGAGTGACAGGGAGGTGGTGGAGAGAGAGAGAGAGAGGTGTTTTCCATCCTCTGGTTCATTCCCCAAATGCCACAACAGACAAGGCTGGGCCATGCTGAAGCCAAGAGACAGAACTCCTTCCAGGTCTCCCACATTGGTGGCAGGAACCCAAATACTTGGGATATCATCTGCTGCTTCCTAGGCACATTAGCAAGAAGTTGGCTTGGAAACACAAAGTAGCCAGTGACTCCAATTAGCACTCTGATATGGGATACAGGCACCCCAAATGGTGGCCTAACCTGCTGTGCCACGACACTCACCCAGGAGATTTTAATATGTCTCCTTTAGGAATAAGACAAGCAGTCTATAAAGTAAATCACTAAGGACAGATATAATTTGCATAACACAGTGAAAAAGTTCCATTTAGTTATAACTCATTTCCATAAATGGAAATTGCATCAGTTATAAGAAGCTCATTCTTTAGAGGAACACAAGGAATATTTATAAAAATCAACCACATTATCAGTCCCCAAAGAAATTTCAAAAAATCAAAGAGATTTTTATCATACATATAATATTTTCTAATGAAAGCTTATTTAAGCTAAAAATAAGAAAGAAAAATTTGACTCAAATTTTTAATTTATTTAGAAATTAAAAACCATTGCTCCCAGTTCCAAGGCCAAAGGAGAAATAATGAAGAGAATGACAACATATTTAAAACAGAGTAGTGTTGAAAATAATGCTTGAGGTCAGCGCTGTGGCATAGCAAGTAAAGCTGCTGCCTGTAGCACTGTCATCCCACATGGGCACTGGTTCAAGTCCTGGCTGCTCCACTTTTTTTTTTTTAAGATTTTTTTTATTTATTTGAAAGTCAGAGTTACAGAAAGAGAAAAGGAGAGGAGGAAGAGAGAGAGAGAGAGAGAGAGAGAGAGGTCTTCCATCTGCTGGTTCACTCCCCAAATGGCAGCAATGGCCGGAGCTGCACCCTTCTGAAGCCAGGAACCAGGAGCTTCCTCTGGGTCTTCCCATGCAGGTGCAGGGGCCCAAGGACTTGGGCCATCTTCTACTGCTTTCCCAGGCCATGGCAGAGAGCTGGATGCTGGCACTGCAGGTGGCAGCTTTACCACTTAGCCACAGTGCCAGCTGCTCCACTTTTAATCCAGCTCCCTGTTAATGCACCTGAGAAAGCAGCAAAAGATGGTCCAAGTGCTTGGGCCCCTGCACCAATGAGGGAGACCTGGAAGCAGCTCCTTGCTCCTGGCTTCAGACTGGCTCAGCTCTGGCTATTGTGGCCATTTGGGGAGTGAACGAACAGATGGAATATCTCTCTCTGACTCTCCTCCTCTTTCTCTGTAGCTCTAACTCAAATAAAATAAACAAATCTCTTTTTTTAAAAAGGAAAAGAATGCTTAACAAAACTTCCAGGTTCCCTCTGAGGGGATAAATATATATTCTAAAAAACAGACAAGAATTAAGGCAGAAAATTAATGAACTAAGTATATATCTTAAGAAATTATAAAAAGGGCAGGAAAATAAACCAGAAGAAAGTGGAAGGAGAGAAATAACAAAGATAAAAGCAAAAAGAATATATAATGAGGAGTAAACAAAGCCCTTTTTAAAGAGAGGCTAACAAAATTGGCACAATGAAAAATTAAAGAAGGGTGACATGAATGATCATTGCACTAGAAATGTGCAAGATATGATACTGATGCTGCAGACATTAAGAAAAAATAAGGCCTTTTGAACACCTTGATGCAAGGAGACTTAGAAATTTAGGTGAAATCAACAAATGTTAGAAAAATGTAATGCACCAACATTGATTCAAGAGAAAACAGAAAGTATGATTAGTTGTACAAGCAACACAGATACTTAATCAGTAATAGGAAATGGTCCCATGAAAAGTAATTCAGGTCTATGAAGTACTATTAAGTAGTACTAAACATTCAATGAGTAATTAATTTCAATTTTATAAAAATTATTCTAGAATATGAGTCTAGCATAGTGTTAACACAAAACTGGACAAAGGCAGTTTAAGAAATGCGAATTATACTCCAATGTCATTTATGAACATATATGCAAACAATCTACACAAAATCTTAGCAAACTGAGCAATGCATGAAAGTAATTTATCTCATGAATAAAATGGATTTATCCTGAAGATGCAAGGTTAGTTTAACATTAAAATGCCAAATACTATGACTCACTACATTAGTAAATTAAAGGGGGAAACTATAAACTTATCTCAGTACTTACAGAAAACCTATTGCTAAATTCAGTTTGTACTCATGATGTAAATTCTTAGCAGACTTAGGAAGAAACTTTATTAAATAACCTCATAAAATCTACCAAAAATATCCCAAACATAAGAATTGAAGAAATAGTGAGGATATTCCCTTTAATATCAGAAGTAAGACTACAGTGCTTATATCTCTACTTCTATTTCATGTTTCAATAGCAGCCCTAACTAGTTTAGTAAAGGGAAGAAATAAGGTTGGAAAGGAAGGATCCTAAGTATCAATATTAACAGAATATGAAATTGTCTATAAGGAAAATAAAAAGAATCTACAGATGAATGATCAGGATTAATGAACAAGGTTAGCAGTGTGGCTAGAAAAACTGAACAAAAATAAGCTCAAGAATGAGCAATATAAGGGGCTGGCAGCGTGATACAGTGGGTTAAGCTGCCACCTGTGATACTGGCATTCTATGTGAGCCCTGGTTCAAGTTTTGGCTGCTCCACTTCTGGTACAGGTCCTTGCCGTTGGGCACGGGAAAGCAGTAGCTGATGGCCCAAGTACCTGGGCAGCTGCAATCCATGTGGGAGACCTGGATGAGAGCTCTGGGCTCCTGGCTTTGGCCTTCCCTAGCCTTCAGCTGTTGCAGAAGTGAGCCAGCATATGGAAGATCTTGCTTTTTGTCTCTCCCCCTCTCCCTGTAACTCTGCCTTCCAAATATAAATAAGTCTTTAAAAATGAATAAACAAGAGAATGAACAAAACAAATGAATTTATATACACCAGCACACCCTTAAAATGGAATATGAAAATCAAAACAACACTCAAAGTTAATAGATATATAGTGGTAACTTTAAGACCATGCAAAATTTTATGGAAAATATAATAAAAATGCATTGAAAGACAGTTAAAAAAAAACCGAGAAGAGAGATGGATAAGGATACGCACACACACATACCAGTGTGGGTCACTTTGGTAATGAGTGACAGAATCTTTTAACATTGCCTCTGCATACATGAAACAGTGGCAAATAACTTAAAACTGGCTGACTTGGGCTCTTGACTTTCTACCAGGGATACTCTTGGGCAGCAGAGAGACTCAGTGACCTTTGGGGGAAAGCCCCAAGAAGTTAAACATCTAACTTACATTGTGTTGTCCCAAGCGTCTGAGCTATGCAAACCCCAAGACCTTACAGAATATTGGGCAGAATCCAGGTTTTACATCTGCCTGGAATAAAGTGTCTCTCTCCTTTCTTATAGAAAAAGAGATGCTTAGTCTTGGACAAATAGAAAGTAATTTTGCAAGAGACACTACACAGAGACACCTTAGCTTTATGGCTTGCTTTCACAAGGCTGAATTAATCAAGGCAAGCATCAAAAATTGAAGGCTTAATGTTTACCTTTAGTTACTGTCAGAAAAGGTTTCATCAGGCACCATGTTCTTTGCATCAAGCCACCTGATGAAAGGAACCCCTGCCATATGAGTGCAAAAGGGGCTTGCATAAGTATCAATTTAATGAGACAGGGCCACTGTCAGGGTGAACACAAGCCTGGTTATGGTGGGCATCAAAGTCCTCTTGTGCCCTTGTGCTCTCTTCCTAGGTGGAAGTTATCAGTGTGTTATTATTACTCATTGAAAATCATCAGGAAAAAAGCCAGGAACCCAAAGCCTGAAGCCCGTTCAGACTAATCATCTCACTTGCATTTAATCATGTGTCAGCTGTAGTGTAACTGCATTCCGCACAGGCGGCAAACGGCATTTCAACAAACTTACTGTCAGGTCCTGCCTTTTCTCAGTCTCAATTGCTCATTTTCTCCCACAGCTGAGATGATCTGACCCCCACCAGGAGGCTTGATCCCCACAATAGCTTCTAGGAAAATATTACAACTATGCTTGCCATACTTCCTGCTTTCCTTTTCAAGGTTGACATCCTTAATAGACCACTCTCCTTATTTCTGCTAAACCAACATAGATACATCCTTAGGATCTTTCTCAACTCAGTTCTCCATGCAGTTATATTTAACAATCTAGGACTGGCATGCAGGAGGGAACCTATTTGGCTTCCTTGCTTTTGGAAATCCGATATAGGAAAACATAAAGAGAGCCAGTTGAAGATTGGGGCTCCCATATGCAGCCATCCATACAATATGTGTTGCCATGTTCTTAATTTTTTATGAATTTTATTAAAATATTGTATACATACAAATAAATGAACATAACTGTACAGAGTGAGGTTTTTATGTTATCACACTCATAACCAACACCCAAATTAAGAACATAACAGGGGCTGGTGCTGTCGCATAGTGGGTAAAGCTGCTGCCTGCACACCAGCATCCCATAATGGGCACCGGTTCAAGTCCTGGCTGCTCCACTTCCAATCCAGCTCCCTGTTAATGCACCTGGGAAAGCTGCAGAAGATGGCCCAAGTGCTTGGGCCCCTGCACCCATGTGAGGGACTGGAAGAAGCTCCTGGCTCCTGGCTTTAGATCAGCCCAGCTCTGGCTGTTATAGCCATTTGGGGAGTGAACCAGTGGATAGAAGATCTCACTCTTTATCTCCATCACTCTCTCCCTGTAACTCTGCCTTTCAAATAAATAAATAAATCTTTTAAAAAAAAAGAACAAAATACTACTGGTAGGCCAAGAGTCCTCAGTATTCTCCACTCTCCATTTCTGTTTTTTAAAATGGTTAAATAGGAGTATATTGTTGAACTGGTGCCCATACAAGATGCTACTGTTATATGCAGAGGCTTTAACTGCTACAGCACTTCAAATTTCACTTATTGAATATTTCATTTCTAATATTTCTGTTTGATTTTCCTTCAATATCTCTATCTGCAGAATTTCTCATTTATGTCATATACAGATTTCCTTATTTCATTTAATTGCTTCTCTATGTTTTTGAGTAACCTTGCAGTCATTCTTTTGAATTCCTTTTCAGGCATTTCATCAATCTGCCCTTCTTCACAGTCTAATATTAATGTATTATTGTGTTCTTTTTGGGGAGTCATATTGCCTGCCTTGTTCATGTTTCTTGTGCTTTTACAATGAATTTTATGCATCAACAACTTTTCTCCTCTGGGGGATGGGTTTTTGTTTTTTGATTGAAGGCTTTATTCTTGGAAATGCACCTCTGTGGCTTGGTGGGGTACCTCACACCTATATCGGAGTTTTAAGTGTGTGTACTGGGTGCAGCCAGGGAGGTCTGGCTACTGTTTGTGGGTGGGGCAAGGTTCCAGAGTGACACCCAAGTTGTACATGGCCTAGCATTCCTGACTAGACTGTAGGGAGAGAGGATATTGGAGTTGGCTAGTGTGTCCACAGTCCCAGACCTTCTCTGTATCAAGGTGAACCAACTGATTCATAACCTAGATTGAGCTTATGGCACCTGCACTCCCAGCCACCCAGGCATGTGTTCCATACAGAGCAATGGCACATTCTGCAGTATGTTCCCTGAGACCTTGATGAGATCTATTCCAAGTGCACAGGGAAGTCTGAGTTTCTGCAGTCAGACTGCACAGCGACATAGGAACTCAGCCACATACTGCATCCTCTCAGCTCCATGACCTACGCCCAGAACTCTCACAGTCACAGGGTGCAGGGGGCGCTGCTCTCTGCGCTGTGAGCTGCTTTGTCCCCACCACAAGCTGCTTGCCATCCCGTGAGTCAGGACAGAGATCAGTTGCAGCTCCACCTAAGCAAATTAAGTCTGGCACTTTGGTGGAAGAAGGAGAGTGAACCAATATGGACTCCCTTCAAGGAGCAAAGTAGTCACTCAGGCCCTTGCCAGCTCCCCAGCTCAGACTCAAAGCCAATGAGTACTGTGAAATTATCCCTCAGTTAAAGCTGCTAGTGACTGGGACCACAGCAGCCACCTCTCCCTTTGCCCTGAGAAGATGGCAGTTCCTAGTCAGACCCCAGCCACATATATGCAGGAGTCACTGGAGGTTTGCAGCAAACAGCTGTGTGTCTGCCCTCTCACCTTACTGCTCCAGAGTCTGTTCTGTTCTGTCCATTCTCCATTGAAAATTTCTCTCAACTGGTATCCTGGGAATGTGGTCCTTCCTTTGTTTTCTTGATATTTTTCTGTGGCTGTGGTCAGGGAGGCTTCTCCATCTTCAGCCATCTCAGATCTCCTGTGAAGCCATTTTTTTTTTGACAGGCAGAGTGGACAGTAAGAGAGAGAGACAGAGAGAAAGGTCTTACTTTTCTGTTGGTTCACCCCTCAATGGCCGCTGCGGCCCGCGCCCTGCGGCCAGCGCACCACACTGATCTGAAGCCAGGAGCTAGGTGCTTCTCCTGGTTTCCCATGCAGGTGCAGGGGACAGGACTTGGGCCATCCTCCACTGCATTCTTGGGCCACAGCAGAGAGCTAGAATGGAAGAGGAGCAACCGGAACAGAATCCGGTGCCCCGACCGGGACTAGAATATGGTGTGCCGGCACTGCAGGCGGAGGATTAGCCTATTGAGCCGTGGCGCCGGCCTGTGCAGCCATTTTTATAATGAAGCTCAGTTCTCTGCATCACCCATCCATCCACCATCCACCCATCAATCCACCCACCATCCATCCATCATCCATCCACCATCCATCCATCCATCATCCATCCACCATCCACCAACTATCCATTCATCCAATTAGCAAATATTTACTGTACACATCCTATAGATATGCTATTACTCTCAGCCCTAATAATATAGCATTTATATTCTAATAGAACTTATATTCTGATGGCAGAGACAGATAATAGAAAAACAAATAGGTAATAAACGCTGAGAAGAAAATTAAAGCAAGATAAATTGCCATGCATATGTGAAGACTGATTACATTAACAATTTTGATATGTATATTTTGTTCTACTTCAATTGTATCTCAATAAAGTTGAGGAGGAGGTAATTTCAGAAGAAAATGAGAGCAGGTAGCGAGAGAAGGGGGAGGTATTTCAGGCAGAATGACCACGGAAATATCATAGCTGCAGTAATCTAAGAGCAGAGCTGTGTGAAAAGAAGGAATAGAACAAGAAGACAGCTCAAAAAGAGCATCCCAGGTTGTAAAAATGGTAAGAAATAATTTGAATATGCCGGCGCCGCGGCTCACTAGGCTAATCCTCCACCTAGTGGCGCCGGCTCACCGGGTTCTAGTCCCGTTCGGGGCGCTGGATTCTGTCCCGATTGCCCCTCTTCCAGGCCAGCTCTCTGTTGTGGCCCGGGAAGGCAGTGGAGGATGGCCCAAGAGCTTGGGCCCTGCACCCCATGGGAGACCAGGAGAAGCACCCGGCTCCTGCCTTTGGATCAGCGTGGTGCGCCGGCCACAGCGCGCCAGCTGTGGTGGCCATTGGAGGGTGAACCAACGGCAAAAGGAAGACCTTTCTCTCTGTGTCTCTCTCTCTCACTGTCCACTCTGCCTGTCAAAAAAAAAAAAATCTAAAAAAACAAAAAAGAATTTGAATAACATTTATCTGTTTTTAGATAACATTTAGAGAGATAAGTAACTTTCTAAGTTATTGTATTAGTTAAGGTAATATGAGCTACTGTAACAGATAAAACCCCTCAAATCTCAACGATTTCACACAATATAAATGTATTTTTTTGCTCACTTAAAATCCAGAGCAGGTGCTCCAAGCTGTGATTCAAAGCCCAAGCCTCATCTGTCTCAGGGTTTTGCCACCCAATGGTGTAGCAGAATTTCCCCAAGTGGAAAATTCGAATGGACCCGTGCTGATTGCTTCTACTCACCTTGAGTCACATTGGTGCAATGGCTACAATGCAGTCACATTTAGTTAGTGTACACAACTAACTGCAAGGGACAAGAACTCAGGGGGAAGAGGAATCAGTTTCTTCAATAGCCACGTAGAGGTAGGCCTAGGATTCAAACTCACACATGTTTGTTTCCAGAATCAGTTTTCCAATGCCGCCTTTTCTCTGTCCCTACTGTGAGCTTCTTGTGTTCCCATTTGAGGGCCTGCACTTACCCTGGGGCTTGGCCTGGCCTCCATGTCTGTCAACAGCCTTGTGCCTGCCTGCCTGCCTGCCTCTTTCTGACTGCAATCTGTTCCCAGACGGGTTCCCTGTGTTTTGGTCAAGGATCAGCATTCTGACTCTTTTCTTGTCTGGGCCTAGTACTCTGGATGACAAGGGTCTGTCTGCAGAGTGGTCCTGCACCCAAGGCTTGCCTTCCCTGTCCAGTTTTTGCTCCATTCTAATGAGAAGGTTTCCCTATCTGGCTTTGTAGTAGTAAATGGGCTATTTGTTCTCAGTGCTAAGCACTGACCCTGTATTTGGAAAACGAATGGTTTTGAGCTGCACAACTGGTTTGACCATTGAGGTAAAAGCAAAGGTAGGTTTTTTTCTTGTGTGTGTGTGTGTGTATCTGTATGGAATAAAAACAGACAACTCTGAGTTTTAAATGAATTGAAATTCATCAGAATCCCTGTATGTGGAAACTCAAGCCTGTAGTATATGAGCAAAGGAGTCCCACAATACACTGATGGCACACATACAGGACAAGACAGAGCCCAAGGTGTGGAATTATGCTCCCTTCCTATTCCGCCATCTTGCCTCCTGACCCTGACTTGCGCAGTTATTACTACAGGCTTT
The DNA here is from genome assembly GCF_964237555.1 of Oryctolagus cuniculus. Lineage (NCBI taxonomy): Eukaryota > Metazoa > Chordata > Mammalia > Lagomorpha > Leporidae > Oryctolagus > Oryctolagus cuniculus. Next base: position 123,016,719 of record NC_091437.1, on the reverse strand, counting down.
TTTTTAATCTAATGTCATCTTTATTTAAAAAAATATTGTTATTGTTAAGACTGACAAAGAATTAATTTCTAGTTGCATTGAGAGGGAAAAAATTAACAGACTAACAAAATTATAACCTTAACATGATTGAACTCATTACTCTTTTTTAACTTTTATTTATACTATAGGCTTTTTAAAATCTCTCTCTCTCTCTCTCTCACACACACACACACACACACACACAACAGAGAGAGAGAGAGAGAGAGCGAGAGAGAGAGAGACTACTGTTTCTGAGACACTAAATGACTTCCTTCCCTCATTCTGCCTTCCTGGAGTTTTCCTTTTCCCAGCTGATCCTGGAATGAGATGGTTTTTATTATGGCGTGAAGACTCCAGAAGAAGAGGCTAAGATGGCAAAAATAAACCTCTCCTTGGAGACGATGCTCAGGTGACCTTGTGTGTTTTCATTCCTGCAAGGTGTTCTGTTATCGGTAATCATATTATTTGAGGATGTCTTAATGATAGATGAGCAAGGAAGGCCCAAAGAGCCATGGACTTCTCTACTGCCTCTCACACTGTGATTCTACCTGGGAAACTAGATTTTTTAAGATGTATTTATTCACTTGAAAAATATATATATGTGTGTGTGTGTGTGTGTGTGTGTGTGTATATATATATATGAAGAGGGAAAGAGAGAGAGAGAGATCTTTCATCCACTTCACTCTCTAGGTGACCTCAACGGCCAGGGCTGAGCCTGGCTTTCCTATCATCTCTCTGTCTTTGCACTGGGGTGATACAGAGGCTGTACAGCAGGGGCAGAGTAAGTGCTGAATCAGGAAGCTAAAGCTTCAGGGTCCTGCACTTACCCTACCCCTTCTAAGGGTTTCAGATGGTCTCCAGCTTTGGTTCCCTATAAGTTTTTGTGAAATTTTCAAAACAGTATTTTAACCTCAATTAAGAGTACTTTCTTCTTTCTGATTTTCTCTTGGGTCAGGTGATTTTATCATGACTGTGAACTGTTGGGGATCTTGCTAAGGGGACATAAAGTCAGAGAGTCATTTAGTTTGATTTAGTGGTATATTGTTCTTTCTTTCTTTCTTTCTTTCTTTCTTTCTTTTTTTTTACAGGCAGAGTTACACAGTGAGAGAGAGAGAGAGAGGCAGAGAGAGAGAGAGAGAAAGGTCGAGAAAGGTCTTTCTTCCGTTGGTTCACCCCCCAAATGGCCGCTACGTCCGGCACACTGTGCCAATCCAAAGCCAGGAGCCAGGTGCTTCCTCCTGATCTCCCATGTGGGTACAGGACCCAAGCACTTGGGCCATCCTGCACTGCCTTCCCAGGCCACAGTAGAGAGCTGGACTGGAAGAGGAGCAACCGGGACAGAACCAGTGCCCTGACTGGGACTAGAACCCAGGATGCCAGCGCTGCAAGGCGGAGGATTAGCCTAGTGAGCCACGGTGCCGGCCATGGTTTAGTGGTATATTGTTACATGGTTCGCAGGCATTTGCATGGATGGTTAAGGCCCTGTTAGAGTTCTAGGTGTTATGACTTTCTGGAATCCTCCTCTCAGGGAAATGACATGAAGGTATAAGGCCAGTGACCACACCACATTATGTATTAGATGCACGGTGTACTTTGGTGCTCAGGGTGGAGAAGCACGGTTTGAAGTGCATTCATACCCTATTCTGTGAAAATATCTTTGACTCATCAGATGTGTAAAATCATACTTAGAGAAACTAGGTGCTCATTAGCTATTAGTCAGAATGTAAGTTCTCTTCTGTCAGAAATATACTTCAGAGGCCAGTGCCATGGCGCAGTAGGTTATTCCTCCGCCTGCGTGGCTGGCATCCCATATGGGTGCCTGTTCTAGTCCCAGCTGCTCCTCTTCCAGTCCAGCTCTCCGCTGTGGCCCGGGAAGGCAGCGCAGGATGGCCCGAGTGCTTGGGCCCTGCACCCACATGGGACACCAGGAGGAAGCACCTGGCTCCTGGCTTCAGATCAATGCAGTGCGCCAGACGTAGCGGCCATTTGGGGGGTGAACCAACGGAAGGAAGACCTTTCTCTCTGTCTCTCCTTCTCACTGTCTGTAACTCTACCTCTCAAATAAATAAATAAAAATCTTTAAAAAAAATTTAGTTCAACAATGTAGCGTGTATGCTTATAAATACTTTTCACATTTTCCTATTGTGATGGGAATCTCTTAAGACAGAATTTATCTGAATTCCTTTGTATGACACAAACCTGCGGCAGTACTTCTAACAGCTTGTTCAGAATGTAGAATCGTGTATCTTCTGCATGCAAATCAGATGATGTTTTTGTGAGTTTAATCTATCTTGTTCTGATAAAGTTGAGTGGTTCCAGATGAAACAGCATGCAAGGAACAGCCTGAAGAAACAAGTGTTCCACTGAATGAAACTCCTGCGTATATTCATCTCTGAATCACTGGGGTAGCATAAGAGTAATTTGTTATACAATTATGTAGCTCATTACAATATAGTGACCATTTGAAAGTGTATTTTCTCTGGTGAATGTGTGTCACGAATTCTAAAAGTATTTAAGATTAAGCAAGAAATGCACTGAAATCCAATAGTGCATTATAAAAGTAACTAGGTTAAACTTTTTCCCAAATATGACAACAACCCTGAAAACTTACATAATATTATCAATTAGAAGCTGTGAAATAGAAAGTAACTTTTCTGAATTATTAATAATACAAACCATTTTTTGCTTGAAGACAAATTTTTCTGTTTTTTCTCTAGAAATGATTATTTAGTTGTTGCTATAGAAAGAGTTCATCCAAGAGCATGAAGCCAAAAACTGTAATGAAAGAGGTATTACAGGATGTGACAGGCAGTTATTTGATAAAAAATATTATATATTTCTAGATTGTGTGATTCTTTTAATCAGTTTTCTTATATTTGTAATTTTAATGCTTTCTTCTCTAGTTCTAAATAAATATAGGCTTTGATGTTTAATTTTATATTTTTCACTTTGTAATCTTTTTTAAGAAGGCCTTTCCCCAAAATTATAGGCTCTGCATCACCAGAATGCGTCCATGACAATACATAATTATGATGCATATTATTTATTCATCAAGTGCTACTGAAAACTAACTTTAGGCAGAGCAATGTGGTAGAGACCTTAGAGTTGTGTGTGTCAGTGTTTTTATTTATTTATTTTTGACAGGCAGAGTTAGACAGTGAGAGAGAGAGAGAGAGAGAGAGAGAGAAAGGTCTTCCTTCCATTGGTTCACCCCCCAAATGGCCGCCACGGCCAGCATGCTGTGCTGATCCGAAGCCAGGAGCCAGGTGCTTCCTCCTGGTGTCCCATGTGGGTGCAGGGCCCAAGCACTTGGGCCATCCTGCGCTGCCTTCCCGGGCCACAGCAGAGAGCTGGACTGGAAGAGGAGCAACCGCGACAGAACTGGTACCCCAACTGGGACTAGAACCCGGGGTGCCGGTGCTGCAGGCGGAGGATTAGCCTAGTGAGCTGTGGCACCGGCCCTGTCAGTGTTTTTTTTTTTTTTTTTTTTTTTAAGATTTATTTATTTATTTGAAAGGCAGAGTTACAGATAGGCAGAGGCAGAGAGAGAGAGAGAGAGAGAGAGAGAGAGAGAGAGAAATGGGTGTCTTGCATTTGCTGGTTCACTCCCTAAATGGCCGCAATGGCTGGAGCTGAGTGAATCCGATGCCAGGAGCCTGGAGCTTCATCTGCGTCTCCCAGTAGGGGCCCAAGGACTTGGATCATCCTCTGCTGCTTTCCCAGGTGCATTAGAGCATGGAGCTGGATTAAAAGTGGAACAGCTGGGTTTTGAACTGGCACCCATATGTAATGCCAGCACTGCAGGCAGTGGCATTTACCTGCTATGCCACAGCACTGGCCCTGTGTCAGTGCTTTGATTCTATCATGAAACACCTGACCTGGCAAACTTACAGATAGAAAGTATTTATGTATCTGACATTTCTGGATGCTCAAAGTCCAAATGGCATGGTGCAGGCTTGGCCTTGGGTGAGAAGTCCATGGTGGATGATAGAAAACGTGCAGAGGAAAAATCAAAGATCACTTGATGAGCAAGGAAAAGAGAGGGTGGGTCCAAACTCAGGCTTTTATAACAACATTCCTGTGAGAATTACCTTCCAAGACCTAAGGGCCTCTCCCCACGTCCCACCTCCTTAAGGTTCCCCCTCCCTTTCAATAACACCACCCTGGGGACCAAGCTTTTATTATATATACCTTTGGGGGGTATTTAACATTCAGATCATAGCAATGGTATAGTGTTAAAGTGAGAAGAGCCTTGGGTAGGAGTCAGGGGTCCATGGGTCCAGTCCTAACTTTCCCAGAGGGCTACATGAGGTTAGGCAAGTCCCTTCCCCTCTTTAAAACTTGGTTTCTTCTTCAATTAGATAAAGAATTTGGATTAAATGAAGTACTAAAGCTCATCATCACTCAGTGATTTTATGAGCATGCCTTTCAGAGTCAACCCAAATATTAAAATTATTTATGAACAATATAATTATCTGGCTGTTGCTGCCCTCCAGGAGTTTATGATGCAGTGAGCCAAGGTTGGCCTTAGGTTTGTTGTGACAGGCAATGTTTTTGCTGGCAGTTCTATTTCTTTGTTTCATCGGTTGGTTTACATTTTGAGCCAAATTAGCCCCTTTTCTAATGGCTGAATTGCTAAAACTGCTCCTGCTCACGTTCTCATAAGGATGAGTTTGCCTATACCAGCAGGAGTCACCACCCCTAACAGCCATGTTTCCATCTCTATCTCATTGATCCTCTGACAAGCATTGCTCTGGGGACCTGTGTCAAGAAGTGCTCTAACTGCCTGTCTGGTGCACAGTCCCATGACTGTTTTCATGGATTCTAACTTCTAATAGAGCATTCTATTTGATGTCTCCACTGTTCTGTGAAATCCTATGATTTCTGCCATGGGGATAATCTTTATTGTCACAAGGGATATTGCCATGACATTACACTGTAGTGCTTTGGTTTGTTATGGAACCATCTTCCATATAACTGTCAAAAACAAATTTCCCACCAATCAGCTAATGTCCATCCTGTATAAGAAAATTAGCAAAGGATTAACTTCAGTTGACTCTTAGCCTCTTATTTTCATGCCAAAGTTAATTCTTTGCTGTTTGATTTATTATTCATTTATTAACTTGATTCATGTCCCTCCTTTTTCCAACAAGAATCTGAGTTGGATTTCTGAATGCAATAGAAAATTCAGGCCCCATGAAAATGGCAGTTTTTGAAACTTGTAAGATCATAAACTGTATTTGGGTTTGATTTTGGTTTCCAAAGATAACTTAAGAAGGTAGCAATGACCCTTAATAAGGTCAGTTACATAAGCACATGATTAATTTGAGAACAGAATGTCAACATTGATAAAAACTGGTAATTTGGTTACTTTAAAAGGTGTTTTAGCTGTGGCACATACCTTTTAAATAAGAACTCTTGTTTGCTATGACTGTTTTTGAAGTTTACTCACAAGTCAATCAAATGATTCATGCACTGATTCCCTCAAAAAATATTTGTTAAGGCATGGGATTAGAAGCTGTCAGCCACTTTGCAGAGCTTATGCAATTGCACAGACTGAGGGTTACCATGAAGAAGACAGAAGTTGCTGGTCAAGTTGACCCAGAGAAGTTCTACCCCAAAGATAGACAGCTTGTAGATGATGCTGGGCTTGTTGGCTTGGTTGGGCATTCATGAATCAAGAGAAAAACGACTCAGTAAGATCCTTTTGGGGACCAGGAAACAATGACTGTAATGAGGAAAGTGGCCCTTTGGTTGCTGCTACAATTGGTAAAAGACCCATTACAAAAGTAGTAAGACAAAACTTATCACAAAAGTAGTAAGACAACAACAGAAACTGCATAAAGCAAATAGTACAAACTGGCCATATAACAGTGTAGTTTTTCTTTTGCTATGGAAGGGTAGAATTATTAGCATTAATGCAACAATTCTAGACTATACAGAAAGTATCCTGGACATTTTACTAAATAACTAATTCAGTAACTTAGTCATTCAATAAATTTTATTGAGCATTTGCTATACATTAAAACTTTACTAAATGTCAGATCTTCAGTCTTTTGAGGGAATAAAGGTGAAGAAAATAGCACTTGGGGCCAGCACTGTGGCGTAGCAGGTAAAGCTGGCGCCTGCAGTACTGGCATCCCATATGGGCATCAGTTTGAGTCCCAGCTGCTCCTCTTCCAATACAGCTCTCTGCTGTGGCCTGGGAAAGCAGTAGAAGACGGCCCACGTGCTTGGGCCCCTGCACCTGCATAGGAGACCTGGAAGAAGCTCCTGGCTCCTGGCTCCTGGCTTTGGATCGGTGCAGCTCCGGCTGTTTTGGCCGACTGGGGAGTGAACCAGCGGATGGAATACCTGTCTCTCTCGCTCTTTGCCTCTCCTTCTCTCTGTGTGTAACTCTGACTTCAAATAAATAAATAATTCTTAAAAAAAAAACAGTACTTAATCTTATGGAGGCTAGAATAGGCAGACAGATATGTAAATAAAGTCCCAAAGTACAACTGGAAAAGCATGGAGTACTTAAAAGTCATGTGACTCACTCTGGTGAGGCAGTGGTGAATGAGGGACAGTATTTGAAGAATCCACAGTCAAAATTGTTTTTTTTTAAAGATTTATTTTATTTATTTGAAAGTCAGAGTTACACAGAGAGAGGAGAGGTAGAGAGAGAGAGTCTTCCATCCACTGGTTCACTCCCCAGATGGCCACAATGGCCAGAGCTGCACCGATCCGAAACCAGGAGCCAGGAGCTTCTTCTGGGTCTCCCACGTGGGTGCAGGGGCCCAAGGACTTGGGCATCTTCTGCTGCCTCTCCAGGCCATACCAGAGAGCTGGATCAGAAGAAGAGCAGCAGGGACTAGAACTGGCACCCATATGGGATGCCGGTGCTTTAGGCCAAGGCTTTAACCTGCGCCACAGCGCCGGCCCCTCAAAATTGCTGGTAACATTATTCCCCATCCTCAAAGAGAAAGGGAAAATTGAGATTGACATATAATATTTATTATGAGGCATTGATTTGCATGATTATGGAGGCTCAGGGGTTCCAGGAAAGGTGGTGGTGTAGATCTAGTCAAAGCCTGGAGGCCTGAGAATCAGAGGTGGGGTAGGGTGAAGGAGGGCAATGGTGTAAGGTTCAGTCTGAGTATAAAGGTTGGAGAATCAGGAGCACTGATGTCTGAGGGCATTGTAGCTAAAGAACCCATAGCAAATTTGCCCTTCCTTTGCCTCCCCCCCCCCACCCAGTCAGGCCCTCAACAGACTGGAAGAATCCTCACCCAGATTGGTGAAGATGGGTTGTCATTACTGAGTCTACCAGTTCAGATGCTAATTTCTTCAAGAAAGAATGCAGATGCATTTAAAAACAATGTTTTACCAGCTACCTGAGTGTCCCTTACTCCAATCAAGTTGACACATTAAAATTAACCATTATTGAAGCATCATGTGTACAGAGAGATTTATAACTCTAAGGAGGGGAGAAAGTTGAGGGAGACCCCTCTTTCAGGGGTGGTAATATTTTTTTCTGCCAAGAATATTTGATTATTTATAACATCATTTGTGGGCCACACAAAATTACCAACTTAAAAATTCGCCTGCTCTAGATTTACTGACTTTTGAGACATGCCTGTGGTTGGCTTGGTAGGGGTAGATCAAATGGTTTTGAGGGCCTTAAGTTCCCCTCACCAATCTAGCTTTTCTTGTTTGAGCTCATTGGGGGACAGGGAATTGTCATTTGTGTGGTGAATTGTCTAATACGTCTGTCTCTCCTACTATACTGTAAGCTCCATGGGACAAAGACTTCACTTGTTTTGCTCACCATTGGATTTTCAATGATAAATTTACTTTCTAGACTCTAATAGGAAGCTCTTGAAACACTTATGAATGGATTTATAAATTATTTATTTACCTTGGTATGCACAGTGGTGATCAGTAAAATGCTCAAAAATATGTTGAGGAGGCCACAGAGGTCACAGTTCATCTAGTCCTGACTTGCTTCATTAATATCACAGAGCCTAGAGACAGAAAATGGAGTGATAAATGGGCAGCCACAAAACCCTTTTACTCCTGTGGGCTAAAATGGGACCCTAGAGAGAGGAAGGAGGGTTGGAGTGGAATGTGAAGGAAGCAAGCATAATTCCAAATTTGCAAATGAGATTTTATACTTTTCTCAGCTGAACAGACCAACTGACTCATATTATCGTACAGGCAACAGAAAGAAGTAGATTAACAAAATCCAGTGTCTGTTTCTTCTATTGGGTTAGCATGTGCCTCTTTGGGCATTGTTTAAACTTGTTGGTCTACTCCACCCTACCCCTCACCCACTTCACTAGAGTGTACGCTTTTCTAGATCTGCACCTGACTTTCAGTAGATATTTATTGAATGAATGAATAAGTGAGTGAATATCACGTTATGCTTTGGCTGCTACCCCAGCACACTGTAGATTCCCTATTTGACTCTTTGGCACTTTCCCTTTCACTATAGACTTTAATCACATCTTTCTCTGTCATGATGCTTATGCTGGGTGTGTGTACCTTTTTTAGGTCCAAAACTCCATGAAAGTAGAGATTCCATAGAATCTCCCTCTTGAATTGGCTTTAGTAGGTGTCATAGCCCTAAGTGCTTAACAAACTGTTGACTAAATGCAGAACTCATTTGTTCAAAAAGTGTGGCTGAGTATTTGCTAGTCCAGGAGCTATGCTAGGACCTGTCAACACTATATTGAATAAGATCCAGTTCCCTACCTCCTACCTTCAATCAGGCAGGAGGGCTGACTTCCAGAATCATATTGATGGCACTGTTAGGAGTGAGGGTGACTGTACAAAGAAGAGCAGGAGGGGTCATAGACAATGGAGCACTTCAGTCTTTGGGGTTTGGGTGTAGGATGGTTGTGTGTGGAGGGGTCAGAGAAAGCATCTTAGAGGAGGCTTTACTGGAGCAGGAAGAAAGGAGAATACCTAGTTGGAAGGCATGGTTGAGTAGGGAAGAAAATTAATTACTGTGGTCATTATGATCTCATCTCTCTCCACTCCTGCATATTTTTGTCTGATTCTGATCTATGTGAATCTGCTCTTCTCTTAATATTGACCTGTGTTTATGGCACAAGATATACTTTCAAATGATAAAGCTTGTTTTCATTGAGATAAAAAGGGTTGGAAAAGAAATTGACTATGGTGTCTGCTGAAGCAGAAAGGAAATAAACATTTTGGGATAAACATAGACATTGTAAGCCCTAAACTGTGATGTATGAGGGACATTTATATCCAAAAGGCAGCCTTGAAGACAGCAAGTGAGCAGATAATGTTTGGACTGCGAATAGTAAATGCTTCACAGAAAACATTCCTCTTTTAAAATAATCAAATTCAAAGGAAAGAGAAGTGAAACTAAATCCTATTTTTTATATGTGCTAAAATCCATGTGATCAAAGTATACAATCTATGAATGAAATTGTCTTTGGCTTCTTGAACTGATATGATTACCTTCCTTAATTAAAACAGGAAAGGGAATAACCATTTTCTCAGAATACATTTCAGCCCTGAGTGGGGCCTCTGTTTAATTGGTGAGATTTTATTGCTCTAACTTAGCTCAAGTCACTTTCCTTTCCTTACAATGCTGTCCATACCAGAGAAATGGGTGCTCTGTAATGCTTCTCAGAGACCAAAAATAACAACAATAACAAAATCCAACTATGCAGGAAACCTTCCAATGCTGAACAATGAAGTGGGTTGGAAGTATGTAGACATACGTGATATGAATGGATAGGGTCCATGAAAATCTCTCTATATCCTGTAATATAAGTCATTCCCACAATTCTGCCATGGTGTCCAGAGTTCCTGTTTGATTCATTCATTTTTTAAAGATGTGTTTATTTTATTTGAAAGGCAGAGTTAGAGAGAGGGAGAGAGCAAGAGAGTGAAATCTTCCATTTGCTGGTTTATTCCCCAAATGGTCACAACTGCTGGGGCTGGGCCAGGCTGAAGTCAGGAGCCAGGAGCTTCAACTGGGTCTCCCACAGGGATGCAGGGCCCTAGGCCTTGGGCCATCTTCTGCTTATTTCCCAGGCACATTAGCAGGGAGCTGGATTGAAAGTGGAGCATCGGGTACTCAAACCAGTGCACATATGGGATGCTGGCAGTGTGAATGGTGGCAATGCAAACATAATTCCAGCACCTTGATTCATACTTTTAGCAGAACATATGAGAGGACTTCAAAGAGTCTGTGGGAAAATGGAAATAAAATTCAAGTTTATTTGGTGCAAGAAAATTAAAGTCCAGGCATAGTGTTTATTTGTAAAGAGCAGAGTCAAACAGAGAAAAACATTAATTGGTTCACTCCCCAAATGCCTACAACAGCCAGAGCTGGACCAGGCCAAAGTCAGGAGCCAGGAACTCAACAAAGATCTCTCTCAGGGGTGACAAAAACACAAGTACTTGAGCCATCACCAGGATGTACATTAATGGGAAACTGGAATGGACAGTTAAAAATCAGAACTTGAACCCAGACACTGATATGGTAGGCAGAAATTAAAATCAGGCCTAAACACTATGCCAAACACCCACCCATGCCAGCCACAGTTTTTCTTTTTTTAAAATTCTACTCTTTTTGTGAACTTTTTGAAGACATTTTATACATCAGAATTTTAAATTCTTCTGTTAGAATGGTAATACCATTAGCTGTAGATGGCAGGGGCTGTCTTAGGCTTGTTTGGAACGTCCCCTTGGCTGGCTGTACAATCTTATACATGGTAAGTATTCAAGAATGACACAGGGAGAGCCAAAAGTAAGCATAGTCAACCATGAAAATTATGAGATGGTTCATCCTCCAGGGGCCAGCATTGTGGAGTTGAGGGTAAAGCCACTGCCTGTAATACTGGAATCCAATGAGAGTCCTGGCTGTTCCACTTCTGATCCATCTCCATGCTAATGTGCCTGGGAAGGCAGTGGAGGACAGCCCAATTGCTTGGGCTCCTGTCCCCATGTGGGAGACCTGGAAGAAGCTCCTGGCTCCTAGTTTTGGCTTAGCCCAGCCCTATTGTGGCCATCTGAGGAGTAATCAGTAGATGGGTGATCTCTCTCTCTCTCTCTGTCTCTCCCTCTATCTTTCTCTAACTCTGCCTTCAAATAAATATTTTAAAAACAAACAAGAAACAACAAAAAACCCTCCAATGGAAAGCAGTGAAATCTTAAGCTTATACAGAGAAGGAAAGTTAGATTGGGCTGGGTACTTTAGTGACTAGGAGCACGGAACAGTGGAGTCAGATACCTAGGTATGGGCCAATAGGTCAGTATGTATTAGAAATAAAAATATGAAATTAAAAATTTTCTAGTAGGCACATTCTTAAAAGGTAAGACAAAGGAGAAATTTTTTTATATTATGTTTAACCAAATTTATAAACGTGATCATTTTCATATGTACTCAATATGCAAGTTAGTGAGTCTTTTTTTATGCAAAAATCCAGTATGCATTTTAATTCTTAACAAATCTCAATTTAGAGGAGTTGCATTTCAAAAGTTCTCAGTAGCCACATGTGGCTACCATCCTGGACAGCACAGATCTACAGGGCTATTTGGCAAAGAGGTAGAAAGGGAGGACGGGGGCCTGCTGCAGTGGGGGAGGCTTGGGGAGCCAAGGGAAGAAGAAAAAGTGGCTTGAAACAGGAGAATGGGGAGTACAGGGAAGGGGAGAGGCATCAAGGCTTACTAGGGCACTAACAATCAGCAACTACTTTCTTCTAGAACAAATCACCATCTTTTAGATGAACATGAACAAATTATCTTCTAGTTCAGGTATCCCTGGCCAAACTATATCCCCACAACGCTTTATGTTTAATGCCATGGAGATCATAGTAGAGACTGGACAAGAGTGAACAGAGAAATTTTCAGTTTTTCCTTTATCAAAATGCCAGTCATGGGGTTAGCATTTGGTGGAGCCGTTAAGAAGCTGCTTGGGATGCCTGCATCCTGTATCAGACTGCCTGGGTTTCACTGGCTGATTGCAGCTTCCTGCTGATGTGTGTCCTTGGAAATAGCAGAAGGTGATGACTTAAGTAATTGGGTCTCTGCCACTCCTGTGGGAGAATCTGATTGAGTTCTGGGCTCTTGACTTTGGGTTGGTCCAGTTCTGACTGTTGTAGTCACTTGGAAGATTGAACCAGTGGAAAGGAGTTTTCTCTGTGTTCCTCTAACTCTAACATTTAATAAATAAAATAAATAACATGAAATTTTAAGAATGCCAATCAGTCTCTCTAGGCCACTTGTCTGTAATCTACAAATTGTGAAATTAAATTCAATTGGGAGACATCTTCTATAAAAAGTTACTTATGTCCCTACTTAACAAAATTGAGGGTGGGTGTGGAACTTACACATGAAAATCATTTCCTTCATTAGAGACTGAACGTTGAAATGTTCCTGGCTTTTTTGCCAAGTTTAGAAATCTACAACAGCATCAGCCCCAGACACCAAGCCTAATTCAAAGTCTATTTTTCTCCCATCGAGCAAATTAAAACTTTGAAATTTTACAATTGTGTGTTTTTCTATTCCACTTCTCTAGATTTTACTTCAGGGGTTTCTTATGCAGAGAGCTGAGAAGTCAAAGATTTTTGGATTTTCCCAGCACCCATTGTTTGAACAGAGTTTTCCATCTTCACTTCCATGAGGGGAACATGCCAACCTATCAGATACAGTCCCATTAGGCCAACATGTAACCCGAGGCCTACACCTGGTCTATTTTTGTCCTGCTTTCTTTCCTTCTGAAAGGTCTGCGGCTTTTTTGGTCTGAATTCCATGGGTTTCTTGGGTATGTTCTTTCAGGTCACAGGCAATACTTTCATCTTCACTTACAATTAGAGTTCTACCTTGAAACTCAATAATTTTTAAGTATTTTGGTTGGATCTTTCCCTGCTGAATCTGTCTAAAGTTCTGTGAGTATCTGGCAGAGCTGTTGCAGGCTCCTGTATGTGGTTTCTCTAACTTCTCCCATTATGGGCTCTTCTTGTAGCTTTAAGAGCATCCTCTCAATGGTCCCTGAACTGGGGATACCTTATTGGGTGGGGTCATCCAGCTGGCTCTGTTAGATTTTATTACTTTTCTCCCTAATCTTCCTTTTATGATTAGAGCTGGGTATGCCTTCATAGCCCCTTTATATCCACCCACCTTGTTTTTAAAAGTCCAATCTTTCTCCTAAGGAAAATTTTCCCTTCCTCCTGCTTAATCAGGCCATCTGGTTTTATTTGTCTTTTATTCTCTCTCTGGTGTTGTTTAAATAATAAGACAGAAACATATTTGGACAACTATTCCAGTTTCTGCCAGAGTTTCTAAGCAAACCTGCTTTCAGAAACACTGTTTATAGGCTTAGACCTACATTTTTTCTTTGATTTTGAGTTTTTAATAATTTCACTGAACTTTTCTGCGGGAAATTTTGGTTTGTTTGCTTTTCTTTATCTAAACCCCAAAATATAGGATATTCTTTTAGAAGTATATATTTCTAATTTTTTGATTGACACATAGTAATGTGCATATTTACAGGGTACAGTATTCTGTTTCAATACATGGATCCAATGTGTATCCAATGAGATATTCTTTATAAACAATGACTCATTCCTTTTGATGTATTCTTAGTGAAGTCTACCACCCTTTCTGAATGTCACCAAAGTTGGGGGACCCTTGTATGTAAGTTGAGGGACAAAATGCATGTAATTAACAAACTCAGAATGAACTTGAGGCCCAGTGGTTGCGGTGATTTGAGGCCGTGGATCAGCCACCTCTTTCCACATTTCCCTTCTTTGTTTTGAACACAGCTCTAAACAACAGAAATAAATAGAATGTTGGGTAGCTGAGCTAATACTGCTTACCTAAGACTGGCATGTCCTTCCCTGCTTTTCCATTTAAATTCATATTTTCAGAAACTGTTGGCTGCCCTTTCCTACTATGCTTCCAGAATGCATTTCCTTGCAAATGAAAACAGCACAAATGAGTAAGATGGGGTGGATGGATGGGGTAGGGGTGTTCCAGATGGAGGTGGGAAACATTGAAATGATGTGCTGTGTCCATAAGTCAGCAGATGTGCCCCGGCTCCTGGTGACAGACACCCCCATTTGCCTTATGGACAAACTGTGCTTTGGCTCATGAGCTAGCATGGAAGCTAAACTGTCTACCACTGAGTCAGTGACCCAGAAGGAGGGACTGAAATGATAAAATCAAGCAAAACAAAATCAGATCCTGTGCTGCAGTGGGAAAACAAGAGATGTCATCTGCCTGTTTCTGAAAATTTCACAGGCTACTGTTGCCTGGGAATGGATTTCCAATGACTGGAGAGGCAGAGAGGTGATTCTCCTAATGCATGGATTGTAAAATCTGTCCTTTTGCCAAGGAGTAAATGAAGCCAAGGCAGAAAGAATCATCACCAGACAACCTTCATCTGCTATTTATGCTCAAAGTAAAGAAGAAAAGGAAAGCCCCTGAGGTTACAAATGCTGACAGCTCAAGTAATGGAGGGAAATTTAAGGCGAGTCCTTGTAATCCTCAATTTTCTACCCTTTACTGATGCAGATAAACTTGGAGATCATTTGAAAGGTGTTGCTTTTTCATGCAAATATGAACCAAGTAAGTCTGAAACACTGTAATATGAAAATAGTAACAAAGCCTCTCTTTAGGTACTAGCCTTGAGAGAATGTGAAATTCCCTGTATCTGTTGTGGTCCCAGCAGAAAAGAGATAGCATACTTAAAGCGGATGAAAGGACTATTTATGAAAGTGTGGCCAGCTGTGGAGACTCTAGAAGAAACAGCACTTGTACCCCCTCTAAACTAAAGGGACAAATGGGGTAAGTGGTTAGGAACCTCTAGGAGGGTGATTGTGTGCCTTCTGGGAGCTGAGGCCTCAGGTAGAGCAAAACTAATGTTAGAAAAACTAATGTTACACGGCAGAGATGGAGTCTTGGAATAGATACTCTGACCTCTGGCCTCCCACTGGAAGTCGGAAGGTAAGGGATCCTTTTGAGGTCATCCATACAGACTGACTGCTGAGGGGAGGCGAACAGAGAAGAGTAGAGAAGAATACAGAGGGCCAAACAGGAGAAATCCAGCCTACTCTCCAACTCCCCAACTTCAGTCAGGCAGGATTCATTGTAAATAACGGGTATGCTATCACCACATGGCAATGCCACTGCAGCATCCAAATGATTTTAGAACTGCTCTTGAATTGTGTGGAGTTTGGATTAGGAACCATGTCTTCCATTATGTTCAACCTTCCCTGTTGTTTTCCCTAAAATGTGACTTTTGTTTGGGGTCTCCTGTAGAAGATTTTAAACCACCAATTCACTAACAGGCTATGGAAAAAATTCTGGCTTACATCCTTTTATGCAGTTTTGGTGCTCTTGAAACAACACAAAACTGAAACTTTAAAAGTATAATTCTATTTTTATTTTGAGGCATGAGGTATTTGTAGAGCTAAGCAGACTTCTTTTGTCCTACAACTGATTGATGGTCCAGAAAATTAATTTAAACAGAATGAACGGCTGTGTTTTCATTGTTAGGATGGTTATAGAAATTGTGGTTGCTAGAATGTATGCTCCCTGAGGGCAGGGGATGTGCCTCACTCAACAACATATCCCCTTAGCTTCCAGCATAATGCCTAACTCTTCAATAAATATTTCTTGAATGAATGAACGAGTTTTAAAATTATTCATTAGATCTAAAACTGAATCATACCAACTTTTAACATATTACTTCTGTATGTTTTACTAAAAGATTTCAGAATCAGGAAACAGGGTATTATCAAGACTGACAGCTTTCTCCCCTCCACTAGAATTCTGGGAACCTACAAACTAAGTATTAGTACCCAGTACTAGTACTTGTGTTACAGTCAATCATTCTGAGAATTCTCTAAAATACAAATATAATCAATTGAAAAATTTTTTCAACCAAGACCCAAAGAAAGTCAGTCATCCTTTGGGATTCCTGTCCATGTAGAAATCCCCGAATCTAGATCACATCCTGGAATCTAACCCAAAAGGTCTGGGAGTTGCTTTGGCAGTAGGTCCATTTTGCTAAGTCACCTGTTTCATTTAAACAAAGGCAAGTCTGCATTTTACCACCACAAAAGTTCAGCCCTAACTTGCTTGAAGCCTCTCTAGGATCCAACCTACATTACCTCTAATAAACAGGTATGTGGTGAAAGGGTGCTAGGTAGAAATAGGAAAGCTTTGTCCTGTGATACAGTGCTTTGCTTGGACAGCCTCTAGTCTGGCATCTCTTGATGGCCTAATTTGGGATATTTTTAATCTAGGAGATTAAATCAAGCCATTCATTAAGAAGGTAATCCATGCACTTGATTTCCATAAAGGGAAAGAGGAAAGGGTAAGTTTCTCTCCCTTTTTTGGTCCCAATTTCCCCCTTCTTTATGCTTCCCCTCCCCTGCTTCATGATGTCACTAACTTTCATGGGCTGGCTGTGGGCGTGGGTGTGAGCAGCTCCCTCTGCAAGCATTTCTGATTCATCTCAGTGAATCATCTACTTGGGTCTCTGGGCTGGGAGTGAGTGATGTCACTGTATCCTCCTCCTCCCAGACCCCCTCTCGAAAAATCTGTATGTTCACTGCAGGGGTGCTCAGCTGGGACTACCCAGGAGCCTGGGAACTCACTAATTCCCAAATTCTGGGTGATTCCAGAGAGGTAGCCCTGGGGTTCTCATCAGTGTAGGGCTGAACTCTGTCACCCTCCTCACCATAAAGCCATGTATAGATCCAAATAGCTCGGAGGGGACCAACTCCATCCACCCAAGGCAGTCTGACAAGTCAAGCTGCTCAGCCCTGGTCTGCCTCCCTGCTTTGAGGTCAATTATTATAAACTATCGTTTTTGTAGGAATGCTCTTAATTCAACTGTTACATAAACTATGGGTCTGTTTCTTGCAATTTTAATTCAGAGCCTTCCAGACAACAGTAATCCCTAGTTTGATCTTTTTTTTCCTCTCCCTTTCTTCTCTTTTCTTCTACTTCATCCCCAACCCCACCCCCAACTTAACAGTTTCCAGCTGTGTATCATTTGGCTCTGTTTCCAAGCCAGCTTTTCCTATAATATGCAGTTGGAGCCCCACCAGGTCCCAGATGTGTGTTTATTTATGCTGAAGCATCTGGCCCTCCACACAGTCCTGTCACTGCAATGTGGCAAACTTGTGAAAGATCCTACTGGCAGCTGGCTAGCAAGCTGAACCACTGTGGCAAGACAGAGAGGCATTTCAAAGGAGTAGGCAGCAAGGGATGTGAGGGACAGTGGGAAGCCAGGGGGAGCCAGGAGCTCACATTCTCCCATGCTGGGGCTTTTATGGCTACTGATGAGCCTTTGTAACATGGGAAGATGAAGGTTGGGTTTCTTTCCAAGCAGGGTGGTGCTGCTGTAAAATCCAAATAACTCCCCTGCCTCCATCAGGGAACTGGAAGTGAGGTTATCCAGTGGGAGCAAAGGGTTGCTGCCTGTCACTAATGGGCCTGTGAGTACTAAAGATGGGAACTTAGGAGCTGAGGGGTATCAGGATGCAGTGGAGGGAATACTGACTGGGAGCCAAAAGTCCTGGTTCTGATTCTGACTTTCTACTTGTTCTCTTCGTGACTTGAGACAAGCCTTTTCATCTGGGCTTCTATTTCCTTTCTATGAAATAAGAAAGTTGGGTTAAACTGGGGCTTTCAACTTTTGTTTCACAAGTTTAAATGAAATCTGGGCTGGTGCTGTGGCATGGCAGGTAAAGCCTCCACCTGTGATGCAGGCCTCCCATGTGGGCCCCAGTTCATGTCCCAGCTGCTCTACTTCCAACCCATCTCCCTGCTACTGGCCTGGGAAAGATGGTAGAAGATGGCCTGAGTGTTTGGGCCCCTGCCATCCATGTGGGAGATCCAGAGGAAGCTCATGGCTTTTTTTTTTTTTCTTTAAAAAATTAATTAATTAATTTGAAAGGCAGAGTTACACAGGGTGGGGAGGTGGACAGGAAGAAGGAGGGAGAGGTCTTCCATCTGCTGGTTCACACTCCAAATGGCCTCAAAAGCCAGGGCTGGGCCAGGTCAAAACTAAGAGCCAGTAGCTTCATCTTGGTCTCCCATGCGGGTGCAGGGGCCCAAGGACTTGGGCCATCCTCCACTGCTTTCCCAGGTACACTAGTAGGAGCTGGATCAGAAATGGAGAAACTGAGATTTGAACCAGTGCCCATATGGGATTCTGGCATTGCAGATTGTGGCTTAACCTGCTACACCATGATGCTGGTCCCACGCAGCTCATTAAAGAGATATGATTAATCAAAACTTTGTGTGGCCTTCAGAGTCCCGGGCCTATGATAGGAATAACTTGGAGGGATCTTGGAGAAACATACATCTTGCTTGGGCCAATTCAATAGTATACCTATTTTATTTTTAATGTGAAAATTAGTGGGTTTAGTGTAAGAGATTTAAGTACAAATTCTTGTAGATAACAGGTCCAGATAAGAGCTCCTGGCTTCTGACTTTTGCCTGGCTCAGTCCTGGCCATTATGGCTTGGAGAGTGAACTAGTAGATGGAAGATCCCTCTCTCTGTCTCTCTTTCTCTCTCCCTCCCTTCCTCTATAACTCTTTGAAATAAATAATTCTTTTTTTTTTAAAAAAACTTTAAGTTAAATCTGAGGTGGAAGTCTTTTAAGCATGTGCACTCAATACTGTCATGATAGAAAGTCATGGTACTTACTGCAGCTACTTACTTACTGGTAGCTAGCTATTCAAAGGACAGTGGGGTGTGCCTTTCCATATTCAACCATCCTCACCTCAGGAGTCATGGGGCTCAGTCACATGGTCCTTCCTGGGGTCACAGAGAATGCACCTTCCCTCTGTCTCTCTCTTTTGTCCTCCCCTTGTGCTTGGACTTCCTCCATCCCTTCCACTATATGGTCACCATATTCTAAGCTTCCTGCATGGTCAGTCATCTGGTCCCATTTCTGAAGAAGCCTTGCAGAGTAGGGCAGGGGCAGAACCATTTATAACCTAGGGGCAGCAAATACCTGATGGATCTTCTAGACCATCAAGTTGGTGCCCTTCCTTTACAAGACAAGGAACTCTTTTATCTACTTGAATCTCATAACTGAAAGCCCCATTTCATGCTCTAGCCCTAGCTTCTGTGTATATCAAGCCCCAGCAAGGAGGGTAAGGGTGTATATGGTATATGTCCTCTCTGGCTGTGTCTGAACATTTTTATAGAACAACCAAGGTTCCTTGGAGCACAGGTTTGAGAAACACTCATTGTATCTTGAGTGAAGATGTACCAATCTTTGAGTCTGAAGAACTGTCTCAGAGAAGAGTATTCTTTATCTGGATTAGAATTCTAGACTCGGGGCTGGTGCTGTGGTGCAGCAGGTTAACGCCCTGGCCTGAAGCGCCGGCATCCCATATGGGCGTTGGGTCAAGACCTGGCTGCTTCACTTCTGATCCAGTTCTCTGCTATGGCCTGGGAAAGCAGTGGACGATGGCCCAAGTCCTTGGGTCCCTGCACCCACATGGGAAACCCGGAAGAAGCTCTTGGCTCCTGGTTTCGGATCGGCACAGCTCCAGCCATTGTGGCCAATTGGGGAGTAAACCATAGGATGGAAGACCCGCCCCCGCCCCCCCCCCCCGCCTCTCCTCTCCCTGTATAACTCTGACTTTCAAATAATAAATAAATAAATCTTAAAAAAAAAAAAAGAATCCTAGCCTTTTGGGACCTCTTTGTTCCTTCTCCCCTGTTGCTTTGAGGGAGCTCCATATTAATCTAGAGTCTTACTACCTGCCAGAAATTCCCTTTGAAGAACAAATCATAACTCCTAGTAGCACACACTGTCCTTAGGTGGTATAACATTCTCTCTAAAATTATGGAGTCTTAGATGCTTTGAGCACCTGGATGAAGGAAATGTTCAGGATCTGAGAATCTCTAACAGGTGGTTTTAGTTATTTATTTATTATTTTTATTTTTTGACAGGCAGAGTGGACAGTGAGAGAGAGAGACAGAGAGAAAGGTCTTCCTTTGCCATTGGTTCACCCTCCAATGGCCACCGCGGCCGGTGCGCTGCGGCCGGTGCACTGTGCTGATCCGATGGCAGGAGCCAGGTGCTTCTCCTGGTCTCCCATGGGGTGCAGGGCCCAAGCACTTGGGCCATCCTCCACTGCACTCCCTGGCCACACAGAGAGCTGGCCTGGAAGAGGGGCAACCAGGACAGAATCCGGCACCCCGACCGGGACTAGAATCCAGTGTGCCGGTGCCGCAAGGCGGAGGATTAGCCTAGTGAGCCTCGGCGCCGGCCCAGCAGGTGGTTTTATATAGATAGGTCCAGGAGGCTGGCTGACCTGGAAGTGCGTGTTGTGCCATTAGGAAAATTCCAAATCATCTTGACTCTTTACGATAATAATAGTAATGGCAGATTATTACTTTTCCTCCCATCTCTGATGAACACAGTAGTTAAGAGCCACGGTGGAGTGTATTATTGTTTGCTGCCTTGAATGATGTTGGGCTTGGTCTTTCACTTGCTTTGGCCAATGCAATATGAGCAGAAGGGATGCACATCACTTCCAAACAAATACTCTAAAAGCTAATGTGAAGTTCCATCATCTCTCTTTGTTCTGCTGACAAAGGGAAACATGGGAAGGGCAAATATCCCAGATTAGTAACTGCTTCTTCAGCCTGGGTCTCAGAATGATGATATGGACCCAAGACAGACCTCTAATGGACATGGGGCATGGGCAGAAAAGAAACCCTCATTGTTGTAAGCCTCAATATATCTGGATTGTTTCTGACTGTTTAGGAGCCAGACCGACCTAGGTTTGAATTTCAACTGTGTGACCTCAAACAACTTAATTTCTGTAAGCATTAGTTTCCTCTTTGATCAAATGGGGATGATAATGGTGCTTTCTTCATGGATAATTGGGTTGATTGGATATGAAAATGCAAGTAAATTGCTTATCACAATGGTAGGTACTAACAAAACAATAAATGCTTGCTATTGTTACTTTAAAATAAATTTAGGGCACAGGAATAAAAAGTTATGTGTGTATATGTGAGACAGAGGTGAACAATTATAAAACTTGACAATTAATCATGAATCTTTCAGCACTGCTCATTTAGAAATAACATATGAGACATAATAATGACTCTCAAAGCTGTCCAAATCCTAATAATCCTCAGATGTTGATCAAATTAAGGGTTTTGATGTGGACATTTAACCCTGGACTACCTAGGTGGACCCAAAGTAGTATCAATGATCATTGTTAAGTGAGAGAGGGAGACGTGAGCCTCTGAGTGCATGGAGGATGAATGAGCCAAGGAATTTGCACAGAGATGGAGGAGCCCAGGGGACAGATTTTCCTCTAGAGTCATCCTCAGGCACACGGGTTTGCTGATACCTTGGTTTTAGTCCAGTGAGACCATTCTGGACTCCTGATCTCCAGAAGCATAAAACAATACATTTATTTTGTTATAAGCTAACTCAGGCTATAGTTCCCTTTTGTGCTTCTTTTCAGCAGGCAGCCTTATTTTTCTGAGTTCAAAATGGTAAAGACGTCAATTGGATTTCTTTCTATCCTAATAAATACTGGCTCATAAATTAACCCCCTTGCTGTAACCACCTTTTCCTGCCCCTTCCTCACCCCACAAATAAAATATAATTTCAGAGAGCCACCAAGATGGTAGAATAGGGAGGGAGCATATTACTCTAGTCTAGGGGAAGATAGTTAAAAAATGTGGAGAGAGTGCAATCTCAGGGAAGAGTTATAGAGAAAACAGCAGAGGAAACTCCATACAAATTAAAGGGACACTGTGGATATACATGGAGGGTGTGAACGCACACAACTCAGGACCCCAGCAGTTAAGAGCCTTAGTACCAGCTTTGGAGGAAGGTGAGACCAGACTGCAGCAGCCCAAGCCACTGGTGTTAAAACTATGGGAAGAACCTGGCACGAGTCTGGCTTGGAGTTCTGTGGGGGAGAGTATACCTGCCAACCTACAGGGGGAAAATGGGGCATGTTTCTCTCTCCCTGACCACTGGACACTGGTGACCTGTAACTAGCCAAGAGAGGGTATGTAACAGCTGTGCCAGCTCATGTTCATATGTCCAGCAACAAGTAAAAAGGAGACACCTGATTCTGGCTGGGAGAATTGACAGAGTTGAGTGCTCATGACTGTGGGAGCCTTGTGTGCTTGGACTGTGAAAACACTGTGGCTGTGTGTGAGGACATAGGGTGTGGCTGAGTCTTTGGGCAGTCACTGTGGGTGGGAGCCCATGTTTAGGGCTCCCTGATTCCCCGGTAAGGGTCACTGCTGTGGGATCTGAGCTGAACTGAGGACTGCACAGATCCTTTGTATGGTTCTTGTGGCAGTGTTGACGAATATTGCACCCACCAGGGCTAGTGCCCAGGCATTGATCTCCTAGGAGGAGAGGGGGTGAGTGGGACACTGCACCAAAAGAGCTGAACAAATCTCCCCTCTGATAAAAAAAAAAAAAAACAGTTTTATCACACCCAATTTGGGAGCCACCTTGGATACTCCCCTTACCCTGGAACGCAGAACAGAGCTCCATAGCCAAACCACAACATGCCTTGGTATTCACTGAAAGAGCAGAGTCTACTAATCCACAGAGGCATAGTCCAAAGATAAAAGTCATCACAGGAAAAAACAAAAAACCAACAAGTATTGCCACAACTGCCTAAAAATAAATGCAGCAATTCAAGAAACAAGAATAAGGAAGACAACATGATACTCCCAGAAGATCACAACACTTCAATACTAGAATATGAAGATGAAGAGATCGAAGAAATGCCAGAAATGGGGCTCAAAAAAATTGATCGTAGGATTACTCTGAAGTAACCAAAGTGAATCCATGAACTAAAGAAATCCATACATGACATGAAAGAACATTTTTCTCATGAAATTGAGATTTTAAAGAGCAATCAAAATGAAATACTAGAAACGAAGAATTCAATTCAAAAAATAACACAAATAAAAAATGTGGTGGGAAGCCTTAACAACAGAATCGGTGAGGCAGAAGAAAAGAGTATTTGAGTTAGAAGACAAATTAAAAAAAGAAGAAATTAGAAAACAAACACAAGAGTGTTGGAAATCTATGGAATACTATCAAATGACCCAACATATGGGTCTTCAGAATTCCTGAAGGTGTGAAAAGAGAGAAAGGATTAGAAGGCCTTTTTAGTGAAATTACAGAAAACTTCCCTAATTTTGAGAAAGAAGAACAGGAAGCATATAGAACTAATAGACATGACCAGAAAAGATTTTCACCGTAACACATTGTAGTCAAACTCTCCACAGTAAAACATAAATAAAAGATTGTAAAATGTGCACAAGAGAAACACCAGATTACTTTCAGAGGATCTCCATTTAGACTCACAGTGGACTTCTCATTAGAAACCCTATAGGCTAGGAGAGAATGGTAAGATACATTCCAAGTGTTAGGAGTAAAAAAAATGTCAACCCTGAATACTGTACCTTGCAAAGCTCTCATTTATGAATGAAGGTGAAATAAAGATCTTCCATAACAGAAATTGAAAGAATTTGTTATCACCTGTCCAGCCTTACAAAAGACGCTTAAGGATGTACTACACATAGAAACACAGAAACATGGTCATCACTATGAAAGAAGGTGAAGGCAGAAAGTCTCCCAATAAAAGTACAAAGGAAATCCAAAGTAAACAATAGGAATATTTGTGGAAAAATGGCAGAGTCAAGTCGTTACCAATAGTCAACCTTGAATGGTCTCAACTCTCAAGTTAAAAGATACAGACTGGCTAAATGGGAAAAAACCAAAGCCATCTATTTGCTGCCTACAAGAAACACATCTCACCAACAAAGATACACGTAGACGGAAAGTGAAAGGATGGAAAAAGATATTCCATGCTAACAGAAACCAAAAAAGAGCTGGTGTAGCTATCCTAATATCAGAAAAAATAGACTTTAACATTAAAATGGTTAAAAGAGACAAAGAAGGGCACTATTCAATGATTAAAGTATCAATTTAACAGGAAGATGTGACTATAATAAGTGTATATGCATCTAATTACAGGGCACCTGGCTATTTAGAAGAAATGTTAATATATCTAACGGGAGACATAGAGTCCAATACAGTTTCAGCTATGGACAGTCCAATACACTTTCAGCTATGGACAGATCAACCAGGCAGAAAATCAGCGAGGAAATAACAGTTAATTGACACTATAGACCAAATGGACCTAACAGATATCTACAGAACTTTTCATTCTACATTTGCAGAATTCACATTCTTCTCACCGGTGCATGGAACTTTCTCTAGGAAAGACCACATGCTAGGCCATAAAGCAAGTCTCAGCAAATTCAAAAAAATTGAAATCATACCATGCATCTTCTCTGACCACAATGGAATGAAGCTGGAAATTCGTAACTCAAGAATCTCTAGAACATATACAAACACATGGAGCTTGAATAACATGCTACTGAATGAACAGTGGGTCATAGAAGAAATCAAAAAATTATTGAGGAACAGTTTTTTGTGATATTAATTGTTGTACTCTTTACTTAGTACACAGTTAATCTTCTGTATATAAAGTTAATTGAAAACAGATCTTAGTAAAAAAGAAGAATGGGAATAGGAGAGAGAGATGAGAAAGAAGGGTGGGAGGGTGGATATGGTGTTCTTAACATTATGAAATGCATGAAGTTTGTATACTTTAAATAAAAGGTTTCTGGGGAAGATATAATCTAAAAAAAAGAAATTTTCAATTTTGATCTTAAAATGACATTTTAGCTAGTGAACTATAGGTAGTTCTGGAGGTGATTTGTCATGACAGTTTCCAGTCACTATTGAATGACAAAATCAAGGCCAGAGGCCACGCCCTTAGACAAACCAGAATTATGCCAGCATGATTCTTAGCATGCCTTTTCCCAGAAATCTCTTCTAGTATAGTAATCCTTTCATCATCAAATGAATGTCATACAAACTCTCTTGATGTGGATAGAATTCATTTACCATAATAATACACGGGGCACATGGCAGTCATTTTTAAAAATGTTCTTGGATGCTGACAGCTTGTTTGGTTATAAACAGGGAGAACTGATTGCTGTCATTTAATTCTTGTTGGTAATTTTGTTTTACTTTTTAATGGGTTTCAGTGATAGGAGGCAAGAGTCAGAGGAATGTTTGTCCTGTCTTTAGAGGCACTTTTTTTATTTTATTCCAACTCCCCCTGTAGTCAGAAGGATACCCAGGTAATTCAGGAGCCTCCAAACATTGTAAATGTTCTGTAGAAGTCTGCTTGGGGTTCACTGTCATTTTCAGGACTTTTCCTGTTGCTGTGGGATGCTGGGATTTGGAGTTAACAGAGCATATCACATAGGGAGCCATAAATCTCCTGGCCTCTGTTTAGCCACACTGGCAAGTTTTCTCTTTCTTTCTAAATAAAATAATAATCCCATGCTTAAAATGCTACTTGCTTTGTTTTTCTTCTATTGAAACAGGGCTGCGGTGTGGGAAGAATACCTAATACATTTGGGTTCCAGAAAATAGTTCTTGCAAATTTCCTTATACTTGGCCTCCTATTTTCTATGTCTTTGTGTTCCAACCATTTCAGCACTCATAGCTGCGAGGCTTCCTGGATGTTAGTGTTTCCTATCTTCCTAGAGAAGGGTGACAGTTGTGGTGTATACATCTCTCTCTCAGGGTGTCTGTAAAATCCTGGTGTGCTCAGAAGATAGTATTCTCCCATTATATTTTTACCATTGTGTTTCAATTTGGATTTTGTGGTATGTGCTGTTACAAATTTCTGCTACATAATTCACTTTTATCTAATATTTTGTCTAAATATGGTTATACCCATTTTCAGCTAGACATTGTATGAATTAGTGAACCATGCCCAGGACCAGATGGAGTTTGCTTTTTCTGAGGAAGACAAAGTGTTAGGCTTTCTTGTTTTAGTTATGAAAAATGCCAGCTTGAGCAATTACCTGGCTTGTGTCCTAATTGTCTTAATGTGTGAATCAGAGGGGCCATATGGCCCACCTGATCAGTTATATAGGTATTGATTAATATGGAGGGGAAAGAATAATCTGAAGAGGCACAGTTAGTCACTCAGGCTGCCATTTGTGCTGGCGGCATGCTCGTGGCTCGGCAAAGATTGAGTTGCTGCTGCTGAGGACAGTCAGCAGTGTGGCTGGGACTCTGGACTGGCCTTGAAAAGCCTTCATATTTAGGGTTCAAGAAAATGTGTGTAGAGCCCAAATTATACATGGCAGGAAATCACAGGTAACACAGAGCCCTGTGTGTGAGAAAATAAAATACATTAAAAATAGTGATCATCTTTGAAGTTTAAAATGAAAAAAGATAAAAATCTTGACAAAAACATAATCTCTTCCTTTTGAAGGCTGTCTTCCAGCTCCTGACTGTTCCTACTGGTTTTAACAACTCCAGGCAGAGTCCTACCTTGAGCCATATTACTTCCATTTGTTTTCAAAAGCTATGTGGGAGTCATAGGACAAACATCTCTCTTCTTTGAGGGGTTCAAATGATTACCAGATATTTGTTCATTAATTCTTTTTAAACCTTAGGCTTCAAAAAAACAAGAGCATGGGACTGGGGTTACAAACTACAGCCCATGAGCAGAATTGTTTTGTTTGGCTCTCACAAGATTTTAAAAAGTCAGAAATTTTACATAAGGATGAAGATTTTTCCAAGGCAAACATTGGCAGGAGCTGAGTGACAACTGCCAGTCTTGGTTGGTGCATTCCCCATTGCACCTTCCTAAGGGTGTGCACCTGCCTGCTACTGTTCATGCATACACGTGCCAGACCCTGCACCTTTACCTTGCCCTCAACAACCATCTCTGACACTATGGAGAAACTGAGGCACAGAGTCATTCTGGAAGGAAAGGAAAGCTTAACTCCATTGGGACTCAGCTTAGCCTGCAGGTGGATCTGGAAAGACTTGATGTGGCAAAACATTTTTTAAAGTGACTGAAACCATGTCTGAATACAACATCTAACATCTGTGAGGACAGCAGAGAGGGGAAATTGAAGAGACAAAAAGATGGGTCATGGGGAACAGAGGATTGTGGAAAAGAGGATTAAGCTGCCATTTGTGATGCCAACATCCCATATTGGAGTGCCTGGTTCAAATCCCAGCTACTCTGCTTCTGTCCCAGCTTCTTGCTAGTAAGTCCAGGAAGGCAGTAGATGATGCCCTGAGTGCTTGCGTCCCTGTCACCCATGTGAGAGTTCCTGGCTCCTGGCTTCAGCCTAGACCTGGCTGTTGCAGGCATTTGGGGGGCGGGGGGGTGAACCAAAGGATGGATGATTTCTCCTTTTCTCCCTTTCCCTCTTGCTCTGCCTTCCAACTAACAAACTAACTAAATCTAAAAACAAAAAATATGAGCAAGAGAGGCATGGCTCTCAGGATAGCTCTGTGTCTGTTTGGTAGTAGTGAAGATAATGAAATTCACCTGTGTATTCCTTATGGGATGTTTCTGATCATAGACAATGTCCATGCCTGAGTATCCAGGATCAGGCAGCTGACATGGAGAAAAATGTACATGGAAGAGGGCAGAGTGTGCAGAGGCTGACTCTGGGCTACATGTGCACCTTTCTCTCGAAATTCTAACAACTGTTCCCTGAGGACAGACACACGCTGCAGAAGTTAACATCGCTGCATGGTATGCATACATCTCATGTTCGGATGCCTGATTTGAGTTTCGATTCCACTTCTGATTCCAGATTTCTGCCAATTGTGCACTATGGGAGGCAGCAGGTATGGCTCAAATACTTGGATCCCTGCCACCCACCAGGGAGACACTCCTGTATTCTACCTGTCACAGCCTTGGCTGTTGTGGGCATTTCAGGAGTGAACCCATGGGTGGGAGATCTCTCTGTCTCTGCCTTTCAAATAAAATAAAAATAAATTAAAAGTTTCCTGAACCATGATAGAACTGCTTTCACAAAATGGTACTCACTCTCTATCCTGTGCACCAGCCTCTAAGGTGGGTGTGACAGGACATGGCCCACAGTGCTGGATTCTGTGAATTACTGGCATTTTCAATCCTAGATTTAGTATTCCTCTCTGGAGTCAGTATTGCAAATATGTTTTTTTTATAAGAATCTGCTTTTTTTCTTTCCTTCTTAATATTGTGAACATCACAAATGATAGCACACAACTGATTTCTTTCTGCACTGGTGGATAAAAGGTCAGAGTCAGATCTGTGGCCTGCCTCTAGCAAATATATCAGACACAATGGAATGGAATGCATTTGGGTAATTCACTGCTTTTTTTTAATACCCTGGATTTCCAAGCCCTTAATTTTCCTTTGTCCTTTTTCTTGACTATTAATTTCTAAGTGCTTTAAAAATGTCTTATTGCTACCAGGTGTTACACAAATATAGAATGAATAACCAAAGCAGGCATTCCAGAGGGCAAGCAGTGTCTTCAGTCAAATTAGTTCAGCTAAAACAAAACAGAACAATAAAACCTCATGCTTGTCAGTACCAGTTGGTTACAACATCAAATGGAACATTTTAATTCTGTAATGTTTGCCCATTAGTTTAAAATTCAACTTAGTTTTTTTATTTTGTTCATTTTTCTCATGTCCTCCTCATGAATTCCTAGCTCCACAAAAACTAACAGCTTGTTTGATAAGAGAGGGAGAGTCTGGCTGCCTGGCTGGGGTCTCAGATGTGCTGAGTTATCTCAGAGGGCTCACTTCCATCATCCCCACTCCAGGACCAAAACTTAATGCAGGTCCTGGCCATTTGCATCAGTTATATATTTTTTATTTTCAAAGCTGGGTGTAATCCATGCAAGATCTTACAGTGTATGGCACAGAGGTGATTAATTTTGTTTTCCACATTATCTTTCTTGTGACATCTAGAAATACCCTAAGACCCAT
Source organism: Oryctolagus cuniculus (assembly GCF_964237555.1). Lineage (NCBI taxonomy): Eukaryota > Metazoa > Chordata > Mammalia > Lagomorpha > Leporidae > Oryctolagus > Oryctolagus cuniculus. The sequence goes on along the minus strand of NC_091437.1, from coordinate 122,987,822 downwards.
TTTCAAGTCTTACTGGAATCTTTCTCTCCTGTTCTAGACCTGGTCCAGACCTGGCTGTTGTGGCCATTTAGAAAGTGAACCAAATTGGAGAGTGAAGCAGCAGATGGAAGACCTTTGTCTGTTTCTCCCCCTGTCTCTGTCATTCATCCCAGGCATTGATCACCTTGGAAGAGAGGAGGTGATGTGATTATGTAACAGGCATGATCATACCCTCCCACTGCTGACAACAGAGGAGATCGATCATGCCAAAATTGGGTGTCACCATGGATTCTTGCTCCACCCTGGAGCACTGACCAGAGCTTGCTGACCCACCCAGCATGCACCTCTAGGCATTCCCTGAAGGAGCAGACACTCATCTAAGCCACAGAGCCATAGTTGAAAGATAAAACCCACAGTGGAGAAATCCAACAACTGTTTCCACCAATGCCTAAAAATATACACAGAAATAGAAGATAAACAAGAACAAGGAAGACAACATGACTCTGAAAGACAATAGCATTTCAACATTAGAATGTGAAGACGAAGAAACTGATGAAATGCCTGAAAAGAAATTCAAAACAATGATCATAGGATTACTCAGAAGCAAATTCATCAGTTAAAGAAATCCACACATGACCAGGATGAAAAAAATCCCTTTGAGATAGAGATTCTGAAGAGAAATCAAGCTGAAATATTAGAAATGAAGAATTCAATAAGTTGAATAAAAATACAATGGAAAGTCTTAATAACAGACTTGGTGAGCCAGAGAAGGAATATCTGAGCTAGAAGAGAAATCTTTGGAAATACATCAGAACAAAAACAATAATAAATTAGAAAAATTAAAAACAGTGTTGGAGATTTTTGGGATACTATCAAATGATGCAACATATGGGTCTTAGGAGTTCCTGAAGGTGTGGAAAGACAGAAGGGATTAGAAGGCCTATTCAGTGAAATACTAACAGAAAACTTCCATGATTTGGAGAAAGAAAGAGACATACAAGTACATCAGGCATGCAGAACTCCTAATACACATGCCCAGAAAAGATCATCACCATGATACATTGTAGTTAAACTTTCAACAGTAAAACATAAGGAAAAGATTCTAAAATGTGTACTAGAGAAATGCCAGACTACTTTCAGAGAATCTCCAATTAGACTCAAAGCTAATTTCTCATCAGATACCCCACAGGCTAGGAGAGAATGAAGAGACATAGTCCAAGTCCTAAAAGAACGAAAGTGTCAGTGCAGAATACTGTACCCTGCAATTCTCTCATTTATGATAAAGGTGAAATAAAGATCTTCAATAGAAAACAGAAATTGAAAGATTTTGTCACCACTTGTCTGTCCTTACATATGATGCTTAAGGGTGTGCTACACACAGAAACACAAAAGATAGTTATCAGCTTCTGCACTGCAAAGGAAACACTCAGCAAAGTGAAGAGGCAGCTGACAGAGAAATTACTGCAAACTATGCAACTGATAAAAGATTAATATCCAGAATCTATAAAGAGATCAAGAAACCCTAAAACAACAAAACAAACAAGCTAGTCAAGAAATAGGCAGAACACTTGAACAGGCATTTTTCAAAAGAGGAATTTCAAATGGCTAACAGATACATGAAAAAATGCTCAGGATCACTAGCCATCAGAGAAATGTAAATCAAAAGTACAATGAGGTTTCACTTCACCCCAGTTAGAATAGTTTTTTTTAAAGATTTATTTATTTATTTGAAAGTCAGAGTTACACAGAGAAAGAGAGACAGATAGAGAGGTCTTCCATCTGCTGGTTCACTCCCCAATTGTCTGCCATGGCCAGAGCTGAGCCAATCTGAAGCCAGGAACCAGGAGCTTCTTCTGGGTCTTCTGCATGGGTGCAGAAGCCCAAAGACTTGGGCCATATTCTACTGCTCTTCCAGGCCATAGCAGAGAGCTGGATTGGAAGTGGAGCAGTCAGGAATTGAACCGGCACCCATATGGAATGCCGGCACTGCAGGCATTGGCTTTACCCGCTACATTACAGCACTGGCCCCTAGAATAGCTTTCATACAGAAATAAACAAACAACAAATAATGGTGAAGATGTGGTGAAAAAGGAACCCTAATCCACTGTTGGTGGGAATATAAACTGGAACATCCACTGTGGAAGATGACATGGAGATACCTCAGAACTCTGAATATAGATCTACCATATGACACAGCCATCCCATTCCTGAAAGTTTACCCAAGGGAAATGAAATCAGCATTGGAAAGAGTTATCTGTACCCTCATGTTTATTGCAGCTTAATTCACAATAGCTAAGATATGGAATCAACCCAGAGTTCCATCAACTGAATGCAGGATAAAGAAATTATGGTATATATATACCATGGAATACTACACAGCAGTAAAAAATGAAATCCTGTCATTTGCAAAAAATCGATGCAACTAGAAACCACTATACTTAGTGAAATAATCCAGTTCCAAAAAGACAAATATCATGTTTTTTCCTGTTCTGTGGTAACTAATAGAGTACCTAAAAGGTAATTTATCAGAGGGAAATCAACACTTTGGATGTGATGATTTTGAACAGCCCTTGTCACAACTGTTGAGGAACAGTTTTTGTTTTCCATACTATTTGTTGAACTATTTATTTAGGGTAGGGTTAATCTTATGAATATAAAGTTAACTGAAAATAGGTCTTTGTATAAAATAAGGATGGGAATAGGAAAGGGAGGAGTAAGAAGGATGGGAGGGAGGGTAGAGTGGGTGGGAAAAATCACTGTGTTCCTAAATTTGTATATATGAAATGCATGAAGCTTGTATACCTTAAACAAAGCTTTCTAGGTAAAAAAAGTCATCATTATGAAAGAGTGTGAAGACAGAAAATCTAGTAAAAGAGCAAAGGAAATCCAAAGCAAAGAATAGGAATATTTACAGAAAAGTGGCAAGACCAAAAACTACTTATCAATAGTAACATTGAGTGTAAAAGGCCTGTATTCTCCAATTAAAAGATACGGATTGTGGGCTGGTGCTGTGGCGTAGTGAGTAAGGCTGCTGTCTGCAGTGCTGGGATCCCATATGGGCGCTAGTCCCAGCTGCTCCACTTCCAGTCTAGCTCTCTGCTATGGCCTGGGAAAGCAGTGGAGGATGGCTCAAGTCCTTGGGCCCCTGAAGTTGCGTGGAGACCCAGAGGAAGCTCCTGGCTCATGGATTTGAATTGGTGCATCTCTGGCCTCTCTCTCCCTCTCCCTCTCCCTCTCCCTCTCCCTCTCCCTCTTTCTCTCTCTCTCTCTCTCCCCTCCTGCCTCTGCCTCTGCCTCTCTGTAACTCTGCCTTTCAAACAAATAAGTAAATCTTTAAAAAAAGATACAGATTAATCAAATGAATAAAGAACAAGACCCATCTATTTGTTGCCTACAAGAAACACACCTTGCAAACAAAAATATATGCAGACTGAATGAAAGGATGGAAAAAGATATTCTATGCTAACAGAAAGCAAAAATGAGCAGATGTAGTCATACTAATATCAGACAAAATAGACTTTAAAACAAAAACTGCCAAAAGAGACAAAGAAGGACTTTATGAAATGATTAAGGGATCAATTTAACAAGAAGATATGATTATAACAAATGTCTATGCACCCAAGGCCAAGGCACTTGGCTATTTAAAACAAATGTTAATGGATCTAAAGGGAGACATAGACTTCAATACAATAATAACAGGGCACTTTAACACCCCCATTCATCAATAGACAGATAAACTAGACAGAAAATCAACAAAGAAACAACAGAAATAATCTGTGGACCAAATGGACCTAACTTAATCCACAGATCATTACATTCCACAGTTGCAGAATATATATTCCCTTCATCAGTACATGGAACTTTCTCTAGGATAGACCATAGGCTGGGCCACAAAACAAGTCTCAGCAAATTCAAAACAACTGAAATCATACCATGTATTTTGTATGACCACAATGGAATGAAGCTGGAAATTAACAACCTAAGAATCTCTAGAAAATATGCAAACACATGGAGACTGAACAACATGCTCCAGAATAAACAATGAGTCTTGAAAGAAATCAAAAGGGAAATAAAAAAGTTCTTGGAAACGAATGAAGGTGACAATACAACATATCAAAACATAGCAAAGCAGTGTTAAGAAGGAAGTTTATAGCAACTGGTGCCTACATCAAGTAATTGGAAAGACATCAAATAAATGAGCTATCAAGTCATCTCAAGAACCTAGAAAAAAACAACAAGCCAAATTCAAAATTAGTAGGAGGAAAGAGATAATTAAAATTAGAGAATAAACAAAATTGAAACAATCAAAATACAAAAGATCAATGATGAAGAGCTGGTTTTTGCAAAAATAAACAAAATTGGTCCAACTAATCAAAAACAAAACAAAGAAGAGGCCAAAGACCAAAGTCAATAAAATCAGAGATGAAAAAGGAGAACTAACAATGGGTACTGCAGAAATGAAAAGAATAATAAAAAATGACTATAAACAGTTATATGTCAACAAATTAGGAAACCTAAAAGAAATGGATAGATTCCTGGACATGTACAGTTGACCAAAATTGAATCATGAAGACAGAGAAAACCTAAACAGACCAATAAACAGATGGGGATTGAATCAGTAATAAAGACCCTTGCAACAAAGAAAAGCCTAGGACCAGATGGCTTCACTGCTGAATTCTAACATACATTTAAAGAAGAACTAATTACAATTCTTCTCAAAATAGCCAAAGCAATTGAAAGGTAGGGAATCCTCCCAAACTCCTTATATGAAGCCAGCCTCACCTTAATTCCTAAACCATAAAAAGACACAACAAATAAAGAAAACTATAGATCAATATCAATGATGAACATATATAAAAATCCCCAATACATACTAGCTAATCAAATCGAACAACACATCAGAAAGATTATTCACCTGGACCAAGTGGGATTTATCCATGAGATGCAGGGATGTTTCAACATATGAAAATCACTAGATGTTATATATCACATTAACAAACTGAAGAATAAAAGCCACATGATTGCCTCAATAGATGCAGAGAAACCATTTGATAAAATATAACATCCTTTCATGATGAAAATCTTAAGCAAACTGGGTATACAAGGAACATTCCTCAATACAATCAAGGCAATTTTTGACAAACCTATAGCCAGCATCATATTGAATTAGAAATGATGAATGCCTTTCCATTAAGATCTGGAAACAGACAAGGATGCCAACTTTCACCATTGCTATTCAACATAGTCACGATAATTTTACCCAGAGCTATTAGGCAAGAAAAAGAAGTCAAAGAGATACAAATTGGAAAGGAAGATTTTAAATTATCACTGTTTACAGATGACATGATTCTAAATATAGGGGAACCAAAAGATTGTACTCAGAAACTATTGGAACTCATAAGAGAGTTTGGTAAAGTTGCAGGATATAACGTTAACATACAAATACAAATAGCCTTTGTATACACAGACAATGTCTTGGCTGGGAGTGAATTTGTAAGTTCAATCCCATTCATAATAGCTAACACAATTTAAATACTTTGAATAAATTTAACCAAGGAGATGAAGATCTCGACAGTGAAAATTACAAATCATTGGAATAAATATAAGAAGACTCAAAACTGGAAAAAATCTTCCATGTTCGTGGATTGGATGAATTAATAGCATCAAAATATCCATACTACTGAAAGCAACTTACAGATTCAATGCAATTCCAATCAAAATATCAAGGACGTTCTTCTCATATATAGAAAAAATGATGCAAAAATTCATTTAGAAACAAAAGAGACCTGAGTAGCTAAAGCAGTCTTAAACAACAAAAACAAAGCTGGAGGTATCACAACACCAGATTTCAAGACATACTACAGGGCAGTTATAATCAAAACAGTCTCATACTGGCATAAAGATAGACATATAGACCAATGGAACAGAGTAGAATCCCCCAAAAATCAATAGACGAACCTACAATCTTTGAAAAAGGAGGTAAAAATTAATCCCTGGAGAAAAGACAGTCTATTCAACAAATGGTGCTGGGAAAATCGGATCTGTGTGTGCAGAAGTATGAAACTTGACCTCAATCTTATACCCTATACAAAAATCAACTCAAAATGGATCAATGGAGCAAGGATCTAAATCTATGACCTAATACTATCAAATTACTAGAGGGAGAACTTTGGGGAAGCTATTCAGGACATTGGCATAGGCAACAACTTTTTGGAAAAGACCCCAGAAGCATAGGCAATCAAAACCCAAATAGACAAGCAGGATTATATCAAACTGAGAAGCTTCTGCACTGCAAAGGAAACACTCAGCAAAGTGAAGAGCAACCAACAGAATGGGGGAGACTACTTGCAAACTATTAAACTGATAAAGGATTAATATCCAGAATCTAGAAGGAGCTCAAGAAGCTCAAAAACAACAAAACAAACCATCCAGTTAATTAATGGGCAAAGGACTTGAACTGGAATTTTTCAAAAAAAGAAATTTAAATGACCAACAGATAAATGAAAAAATATTCAGGATCACTAGCTTTTAGGGAAATGCAAATAAATCACAACAAGGTTTTACCTCACCCAAGTTACAAGGACTCTCATACATAAATCAACAAATAACAAATGCTGGTGAGGAGAGGACGAGGGGAAAAAGGTTCTCTAATTCACTGTTGGTGGGATGGAAACTAGTACAGGCCATCGTGGAAGACAGTATAGAGATTCCACAGAAAGCACAAACTAGATCTACCATATCATCCATCCATCCTACTCTTGTTAATTTACCCAAATGAAATGAAATCAGCATATGAAAGTGTTTATCTGTACCCCCATGTTTAATGTAGCTCATTTCACAACAGCTAAGATACAGAATCAACCCAGATGCCCATCCATCAATGACTGGATAAAGAACATGTTGTACTTATACACTCTCAAATATTATTTAGCCACATAAAAGAATGAAATGGGGCTTTCACAACAAAGTGGATGCAACTGGAAACTATAATACTTAGTGAAATAATCCAGTCCTCAAAAGACAAATACTATATATTTTTCCTGATCTGTGGTAACTTATAGAGTACAAAAAAGTAATGTATGTGAGTGAAATTGATATTTTGAGAATTGATTATTGTTTACAGTCCTTGTCTCTACTGTTGTAGAACAGTGCTTCTTTTTTTTTTCTTGCTTTTTGTTGAATTCTTTTTGTAGTCAAGGTTAATCTTATGATTATAAAGAAACTGAAAGTATGTCATTGTAAAAATTTAAATAATAATAAAGGGAGGAGGAGGAGGTGAGGGCACTGTTGGGAGGCAGGGTAGGGTGGGAAGAATCACATCTACATATATGAAATACATGAAATTTGTTCACCTTATATAAATAAAGTTAAAAAATAAAAGGAAAAAGAAAAAAGAAAAACAGAACCTATGCCAACTATTTACTTTCTGAATCTTCCCCGAACTCCTCAAGCCCAGACCAGAGAAGAATCTCACTTCCCATCTGTGTGGCAGAGAAGCGGCTTTATCATTACATGTTTTTTCTCTTTCCTGTTTTGTGTTAGAAACTCTACTCTGAGTATTCCAGGATTAACTCTGAAGAATGAAAAAATATGGATATGTACATGTGTGTGTGTGTCTGTGTGTGTATATATATATATATATATATATTCTTTCAATGCTATTGTATGTATCTTTCCCTTTTAAGAGCCTATTTTGGGGGCCGGTGCTGTGGTATAGCGGGTAAAGCCGCTGCCACCTGCAGTGCTGGCGTTCCACATGGGCACCGGTTGGAGTCCCGGCTGCTCCTCTTCTGATCCAGCTCTTTGCTGTGACCTGGAAAGGCAGTAGAAGATGGTTCAAGTCCTTGGGCCCCTGCACTCGCGTGGGAGACCTGGAAGAAGCTCCTGGCTCCTAGCTTCGGACTGGTGCAGCTCTGGCCATTGCAGCCAACTAGGGAGTGAACCAGCAGATGGAAGGCCTCTCTCTGCTCTCCTCCTCTCTCTGTGTAACTTTCAAAAAATTAAATAAATCTTTTTTTAAAAAAAGAGCCTATTTTGGAATTCAAAGAGAAGAATTTGACTTGCTGAATTCTGCTTGCTGGGTTCTTTCATATTTGTCCTTTGCTAGGACAAAAGCCTTGTCCTAAAGATCTTTATTTTTAAACAATGAAAACACTACAGGCAAAAAAGGAAAGGCTAAGGAGGAAGAGTACATGTGAAGATATTTTAAAATATTCAACAGTTACTTACAGAACTGAAATGACTTAGGTGGTTGACTATAATATTTTTTCTCTTTTGGGCAAAATCTTGGAAGAAGCTACGTATGCTTCTCAAGATGTTATGTTCAGTCTTGAAATTGACCATAAGAGGCAAATTTTTCCTTCCCTATATCCTTGGCTTTGAAAGTATTTCCTATGACACTACCTTCTTTTCGATGCACTTCAATAATCTGGGAGGGCTGGCTGGCAAAATTCCACACAGTAAGCCACATCACTGCCATCTAATAGACTCAAACTATCTCCTTGGGGAGAAAGAAAAAGCTCCTCGTGGCTAAAATTGTCAAGTATGAGATCTGAAATCTCTGCAAGGAAAACTGTGGGGAATGTTATTCCCTTGGATGGGAGATAGGATGGGTGACTGGAATGTCCTTGTCCCAGCTTGTTAATTTCTACTATTGAGGAAAACAGACCTTAAAAGGAACAGACGCAGCACAATTTTCAGAGAACAAAAGTGAACCCAGCTATTTTAATATTTTGAAAAGTGTTTTATGAATTCCTTCATTTTAATGACTTATTTGCATTTATTTGAAAGGCAGAGGGAGAGACAGACAGACACACTGATGTCTTCCATCTGCTGGTTCACTTCCCAAATGGCAGCAATAGCCAGGCCGAAGCCAGGAGCCTGAAGCTCTATCTGGGTCTCCACATGCACTGTACAGGACCAAGTGCTTGGGCCATCCTCCACTGCTCTCCCAGGTGCATTAGTAGGGAGTTGGATTGGAAGTGAAACACCAGTACTCAAACCAATGATCCAATATGGGATGCTGGCATTGCACGCTGCGGCTCAACCTACTGCTCCACAACTCCAGCCCCGATTTATGAATTCTTAATAAATATTTGTTAATGATAAAATATCTGCACATCAAAAAGAATCAATTAAGTGCTAACATTATCACAGATTTAAGCCCTAGATATTGGGAAAAGGTACCTTAGATATAGGAATTTATGATAGTAAACTTACATTTCTTTCATAATATCCACAGAATGCTTATGACAAATTCCATGCAAATGGAGCGGACTTATTCCTAACATGAACTATTGAAACTAAACTCATTTATGCTGAATACTGCCATGTCAGGTGTATAATATACCTCAGAGATAATTCATGATGCATCAACATACCTATGTATGTATGCACATATGATTATATGTATATAAATGCATGTCTATATATACACATATGTGGAGTATGGATTAAAAGCATGGCATTGGAGCTGGATAGCCTGAGTAGTACCATTTATTAGCTGTGTGACTTTGGGTAGCTTACTAAGCCACTCTGTATCAGTAACCTCATCTCCAAGATGGGAGCAATAATTCCACCTGCACCATGGAGTGGCTGCAGAAATTAAATGAGTTAAGACATGACTGCATAAAAGTTTATAAAAATGTGAATTTTATTATGAGAGTATATAAAGCCCTATGTTGGGTGCTTTGAGAGATAAAAATTAAGAGACATAGTTTCTACCCTTACATGTTTACCATCCAATTGGGAACCTAAGCTACATTCCCACATACATTTAAATATTAATCCCTGCAAAGAAAGCCAAGATTCAGTTCAGCAGCTCCACTCTCATAAATACAAAATTCATAGGGAATTGGTGACCTGGGCCAAAGAAGTATTTCTGCAAAAGGTATTAAGTCTTGCATTTGTTGTTTTTTCACCTGATGTTTATCTACTTGATATGAAGACAGACAGACTGTATAACAAATGCTGTTTGCATTAACCTAGCAGATGCTAGTCCTGCAGTGGCTTAGCCATGGGTGAGCACTGAATGGTGCAGACGCTGATGCTGTATTAAGACTCCCAACAACAGAGGAGAGTTGAGGCTGAGTCCTCTGAGAAGTGGACCAGCCTGTCAAGGCCTGTAGGGGATAGAGGCATGGGACTACTGCAGCTCATTTTATTTTCTATTTTATGAGATTTACAGTGAGTTCCAGACTATGATGATCCAGCTTAAGAGGCAATTTTGCACAAGAATGGGTATAAAACAGTATGTGTCTAACTGCCTAAACAACAGTACAGTTACCAAGTGCTCTGTGAGGTCAGGATAGGACTGCTTGGTGTGGCCTGGGGTGATCATGGAAGGCCTTGGGAATAAGAGATTATAAAGAGACTTTAACAAGAATATAAACTAATCCTCAGATGAATTAAAATCCCTTTAAGGTCAAATGTTAATTCCCTAAACTTAATGTGCCACTCTAGACTTTCATCCACGGACCCTCTCTAATTGGTCTTCATGGCAAAAGATAATTTTATGACTAACTTGCGAGTTTAATAAGTATCTATGGATTGATCTGAGAATACAGCCCTCAGCTATGATATTGATTCTGCAGATGGGGAAAAAGAAGATATTATGAATTTCAGACAATTTGCAAACCCATTTTTAAAAACTGCTCTGATTTGTTCTTTCATTCAATAACTATTTATCAAGTGCTTTTGATGTGTCATGCACTACTGTAGGGACTGGGGATACATCTGTGAACAAAATAAGGATCTCAAGGGCAGGCATTTGGCGTAGCAGTTAAAGATACCACTTGGGATATCCACATCTCATACAAGAGTGCCGAGTTTGAGTCCTGGTTGCTCCACTTCCAATTCCAGCTTCCTGCTAATGCACACCCTTGGGAGCATTAGGTGATCGTTCAAGTACTTGGGTCCCTGCCATCCACATGGGAGACCTGGATTGAGTTCCAGGCTCATGGCTTCAGTCTCACCCAGCCCTGGCTATTGCAGACACTCGGGGGAGTGAAGCAACATATGCACGATATTCTCTCTCATATTTCTCTCCCTCTCTCTCCCTGTCTCTTTCTCTCTCGATCTCTCCCTCCCTCCCTCCCTTCTTCTCTCTCTCCCTGCCTTCCAAATATATTAAGCAAACCAAAGCAAAATCAAACCAGCATCATTGCCCTCATGAGGCTAGAGTTTAAAAAAAAAAGCAACAGTTAAACAAAAGCATAATAAACAATTTGCACAGTGTGCTGGTGATAAATGCTATGGATTGAAAAAGAGCAGGATAAAGGGGTGAGGGTGGGTGGCAATTTTAAATAGGATGGTCATTGAGAAGGTGACATTAAACAAAATGTGAAGAGAATTGGCCAAGGTAACTGAATACATCTGAGAAAAGAGCATTTAAGGCAGAAGAGCCAGTGCAAAGGTCCTGTGGCAGGAACGTATCTAGAGAGTATAGCAAGCAGGCTAGTGTAGATGGAGGGAGGATGAGATAAGAGAGGTAAATTGTGCAGGGATGGGGAGGGACACGCCAGAGCATATAGAACCTCGGAGGCTACTGGATAGTTTCTGAAAAAGTCAGAGATTCTGGTATGAGACTGGCTTAAAGTAGGGGCTGCCTGTATCAAAATAATTACTCCCTTTCTCTGTCTCCATCATTTAAGCTTTAATGTGCATACTGATAACCTGAGATGTTGCTGAAATCCAGATCCTGCTTTAGCAGGCCAGGGGTAGGGCCTGTGATTCTGCCTCCTCAGCAAGGTTCTAGGGGAAGCCAGTTTGCTGGTGCACAATGACACCTGGAGTAATGAGAGTAAAGAGGCACTGAGTTCCCAGGAGCTGTGGGGCTGACCCCTTTCATTAGCTGCCTGTAAAGTCCTTTTGGTTCCCTTTGAACCTTAAAGGACCATCTCAAAAGATTTTTTGCTTCTAATTTCCCGTTAGCCTCGAGTTTCCTCACTACTCAGGGTCGGATCATCAGGCTAGCTCTTTGGGAACATGAGGCAGGATGTCTGGCTGCTTCCAGGATGACAGAAGCTTCTAGGCCACCCTCACCGCCACTTCGAGGGCTCTGTGTCTGCCAAGAGGCGGGGCTGACCTTTTGAAGGGAGGCAGCAAAGGAAGCCGCAGAGAGCAGGCCTGCGATGACACAGCGAGTTGTGAATATAAAGCAGAGGCTATGGAGCCAGATGGACTTGGGTTTGAACTGTGTAATCTCAGAAACGGCCCTGGGTGTCTCTGCGCTGCCGTTTTCTCACTTGGAAAGTGGGAATGATAACAGTATCTCCCTCGTAAATCGAGAAAACACATAAAGCAAAGCGCCTGGTACACACAATGCGCACAAAATACTGGTTGCCTTTTTAAAAATATGTAATTTCTGTGAATAATTTCTATGTATTTATGTTTTCGTAATGTATATCCACTGAGGAGTTTGCTTGGAGGCGTGGCGTGATAGCACCCACTTTCACCCCTCGAGTGAAGGTATAGCGCTAGTACCTCGGCAAAGGTGTCCAGAGGTGAGACAGCGGCTAACTGCAGTTTCATCACGACAGACGTCAGAAGAGATGAGCGAAGGGAGTGAAGACGGGATGGTAGGTTAAAAAAAAAAAAAAATAGGTGGTGGTGGGGTGGTAGTGATGGCTTCTGGCTCAGGTTGTCGCGAATGAGAGGAAGCCAGGGGCTCTAAGAGACCCTGAGGCTACATCTGAGGCCGAGGGGAACGGATTTCAGCAGCGCACCTTCCAGGCCCGCCTCAGGGGAAACTTGCTAACAGGGAGCGCGAGTCAGGCGGAGGTGGGAGCGGGTACCTCTGAGGGGGGTGGGCTCCTGCGCAGCTGCGGCGGCGGAGCCAATCACGGGGCGCAGCCCGTCCTCGCGCGACGGTACAGTCGTACAGTCGTTACGTCGACGGTTGCCATGGAGAGGCCCGCTCGGTTGGAACCGCGAGCGGGCGCCCGGAGCGTCGGGGTCTGAGCGTGGGTTTGAAGCCGCGTCCGCTACCGTCATGAGCGGCCGAAGCCGGGGTCGAAAGTCCTCCCGCGCCAAAAACCGGGGCAAAGGCCGCGGCAAGGGCCGAGGCCGCCCTGCTCCCGACGACGCCCCCCGCGACCCGGACCCCCCACAGTGCCAGCGGCTCGGGGACGACGCCGAGGCGGCACAGGTGCAGGCTGGCGCGGGTTGGGGTGGCCTGGAAACCGCTGCGCCGGCGCCGCCCCTCAGGCCGGCTGAGGAGGCCGCCTGTGGGCTCCCCCTGGACTGTGGCCTCGCGCTCCGGGCCCGAGCTGCGGGGGACCGCGGGCTGGCCGCTACCAGGCCGGCCTCCGGGCAGACTATGTCTCTATCAGAACGCCTGGCAGCAGACACGGTCTTTGTGGGAACCGCGGGAACGGTGGCAAAGCCAAAAAACGCCCCCCGCGTTGGAAACCGGCGTGTCCCTACTGGGAAGAAGGCCTCAGAGACCTGTAGTGCCGTGGGCCGGGGGCCGCAGGCCGTAGCTGGCGGGAAGACGAAGAAAGGTGCGGCCGCCGCGGAGTGTGCCCCCGCGCCAGTGGGCGAGGAGAGGAGAGCGGAGAAGGAGCCGGGGTCGGGCCCCCCGGCCACCGACGGCAGCATGGATACGCTGGAGACCGTGCAGCTGAAGCTGGAGACCATGAACGCGCAGGCGGACAGGGCCTACCTCCGCCTCTCGCGCAAGTTCGGGCAGTTGCGACTGCACCACCTGGAGCGCAGGAACCTCCTCATCCAGAATATTCCCGGCTTCTGGGGTCAGGCGTTTCAGAATCATCCGCAGCTTTCCTCCTTCCTGAATAACCAAGATAAAGAAGTGCTCAGTTACTTGAATAGCTTGGAAGTGGAAGAGCTGGGTCTCGCCAGATTGGGCTACAAAATCAAGTTCTACTTCGGCCGCAACCCCTATTTCCAAAATAAGGTGCTCATCAAAGAATATGGGTGTGGCCCATCGGGTCAAGTGATATCTCGTTCTACTCCAATCCAGTGGCTCCCCGGGCATGACCTCCAGCCCGTAAGCCAGGGAAACGCAGAAAACAACCGTAGTTTCTTTGGGTGGTTTTCCAACCACAGCTCCATTGAGTCTGACAAGATTGTTGAGATAATCAACGAGGAACTGTGGCCCAACCCCCTGCAGTACTACCTTATGAGTGAAGGGGCCCGCGGAGAGAAAGGAAGGGAGGTCAGGCCAAGTCCCACAAAGCAGCCAGGCGAGACCCCTGAGCCTGGGGTGAAACAGTCCAATTGATCCTGCCCAAGTTTCCCTACTACCTCCATGCCGGGCGCGTTGCTGGCTGACTACATGTGTGTTGGGCTGTCTGCCGTTTCTTTACGTTGGCCTCTTTGCACTGTAGCCCGTTTGGACTTTAGCTACAAGAATATGGCACTCATGATCATGTTCTTTTGCCTCCCCACGGCCTTTGCTCGTTTACAGTAGTGTCACATGTTACGCGATTTTGTCCGCACACATACTTTTCAGTTGTGTGCTGCCTTTCTCTGTACTGCTTGGACTCTCTTCTGGGCTCTGGCCTTTCCGACTTGTCTTTAACGTGGACACTCGTGGGTCATCATCCAGGAGGACCAGTTCATTTTCAAGCTCTACTGCTTCAGGGCCAGTGACTTACTGGGCTTTGTGTTCACGGTGGCCATGCGTGTCATCCATGGCACACTTTTCCATTGCCATGCCAACATGTGCCAGTGCACATGGTAGTGACCATTAGCCAGAACTCAGTGTTCATTACTCTGGGGTCACCAGCCAAGGTGCCAACTACTTTATCTCCAGCTTTGGCCTGTGATCTGTACTGCCCTGCTGGACACCCAGCAGAATGGCCCTTGACTGACGGGCATGGAAGAGGTTAAGGTCAAGAAGCAGTACGCCCTGTGTTTTATGTCATCATACGTCTCTTCTTGCGTCACAGCCCTTCTGCTGGTGAACTTTCATCAAGGTTTGGCCACTGAGTTTTGTCTAGGTTGCTGTTGACCCTGATTAGCTTCCTGATCAACAAGGACTTCGAGGATTGCCTGTGGACCTGGGCCCCTGCCAGTGCATGAAACACACTACCCTTCCCAGCTTTCCAGGAACTCTACTGGCTACCAGACTGATGGGCGGGCTGGTATGTGTGGACATGTACTCACTGTCATCCTGCTGTGGCGCCAGGTGAGGGTGGGGAATCGGGTGCACATGGAGTCCAGGTACTTTTGTCCACTTTTCTTATCCCCTCCTAGGACCTGACCACAGTGGGGTCATTGCGGAAGAGGTGTTTCTGATCTGTGAACTTCTGTCTAACTTTATTTCACAGCTCCATGCATCTTTACTTGACCTTTCTTGTTCTCCCTCTTTTTCCCCCCTTTGCTGTCACAACCCTCTCCCCTTCCATGTGGTTTTTGTTTAAATAGTACTGCAACTCATACAGAAAACAGAAAAACCCAGAGTTGTCTACATGCAGCGAGGGAGACTTCTGGGGACTTGAAATAGGCTAGAGGAAACCAGAAAGCCAGACAGGTCTGTGGTCAGACCCTGGGTGCCATTTCCTTATTTTGCAGTTTTGAAGTTGAAAATCCTTTTCAGGCCTGTGCATCCGCTGGAGTTAGAAACCCCCAGGCAGCTGTGTTGGAGAGTAGTGTTTACTAGTGTTCTGACTTTTCTGGATACTATCTTGAGACCAGATGCGTCCTGCCGTTTCCTCCTCTTTGTCGCCTCTCTGTATCCTCAGCCCCCAGCTTTGCTACTCTATGTGGTCCTTTGTTCTCATTTCTTCTGCCTTCAAATACCCATAAAAGTAGGCTTCAGTCTCCAGCATGGGGGTCCCTTGGCTCTCCTGAGGCACGGGGATGAAGGTCGTCATTCTCCACGTTATTTTCAGTGGGTATGAAAGCCAGCTGGGCTCTCTTTCCTGCTGTCATCCCTGTGGCTGGGAAGTAGGGCTTTCTACAACATGCCCTCCTCCTAACTTCCCAAGTTCCCATGCAGGGCCTCATTCTAAGTTCCACAAGGGGGTCTTTGATGCAGTTATAGTGAGGATGTACTAGCTAGGCAGAGTCAGAGCAAAAATGTGTGGGAAGCATGATCTTGGTGTGGAGTGTCCTCGAAAAAGACACATGGCTTGAAACGTTTTAGGGAGAGCAGGCCTGTCTCTGAGCGATGGAGGGAACACGCAGGTCGTCTCCCAGGGTTGAAAAAGGAGAACTAAGGTGTGCTCAAAGTTTTTTTTTTTTTTTTTTTTCCCTAATCTTTATCATCATTAGTGGGTTTTATGAATCAGACATGGACCAAAAATGATAATGTTGCTTTGGATGCTTTCTCTTTTGTTCTAGATGTGGCCTTGGGTATATGGAAGATTAATGCTATTTGCTGCCTATTTTGGCTCTAGGTAAAGTCTTACCACTTTTCCCATTTTTTGCCTATTGGGAAAACAGAGCTGTTTAATTTGCTTTTTTTTAAAGACTTGTTTTTGTTTGTTATGGGCATTTTCAGACACACACAGAAATGGAGTAGGTGGTCCCTAGACCTAGTGTGCCCATCAGAATATCTTTATATGTGTGTGTGTGTGTATGTGTGTGTATATAATATATGAAGACTTGTGTGACTGTTAGGATTGTTATCAACTTGTCCTGGTTTTATAACTCTGGTCTTGGAAATATAATTGGGAAATTTTTGCTGTGTTCTGTGAAACTGAGCTCCCAAAAGTAATCAGTAACCGGTTGTTGTACTTGATAATTTGACATCCTGGTAATAATGCACTTATTTCTGTGTTCCTAAATAGTATATATAGTTGTAAACTTGCCTGCATGATGGAAAAAATAAAAACCTCTATCTCTGTTATATTTCTTATTTTCAAAAAATAATTTGAAGTTTATTAGGCAAAGACTGGGCAGTGGAGAGGAGATTCATAGATACGTATATTCATACATACATACATGCATTTTGAGATAAGGGATTCCCAAACCTGAGACTGCTGTGTGATTGGCTACACAAAAATACAAAAGAATTACATAAAATTCTGATCCTCAGGCCTTTCTCAGTGATTGCGACTCCGTGGTTCTCAGAGGAAGCTGGTTTTTAATAAGCTTTTAGCAAGGTGGTTCTAGTAGAAATTCAGTGCTTCTCAGAGTTTCGAGTGCATCTGAATCAAGTGGGGAATCCTGTTAAAATGTGGTCTATGATTTAGAAGTTCAGGGCAGTACCTGAGAGTCTGCATTGCTAATATGCTTCCAAGTGGTGACAGTGTGGTGGTTTGTGAATTGCATTTTGAGTTGCAGGGAGGTGACCTTGAAGGCCCTTTCAAATTAGAGAAACAGTGCTCAGACTTAGTTGCATGTTAAAATTATGTGGGAATCTTAACAAAGTACATGGTCCATGCTCCTCACAGAGACCAACTCTGATCAGAATAGGGGAGATCAGAATAGTGGAGTTGTTGCTTCAGGCACAGATATTTTAAAAGCTGCCCAGCTGATTTGATGTATAGCTGGAGCTGAGAACTAGACTTTGTGATAACTCTTAGTTTCAGAACCATAACAAGGATCATTTTCTATTAGTCAGGGGAAGCTATGGCTGATAACCAAGTATCCTATAAGCTGCCCAGCAGAAATTTGTTGGAACAAAATAGAGGGGTTTGTTCATTGATAAGGAAATAAAATGTGTTTGTTGGTGGAGGGCATGAAAAAAATAAATGTGCAGTGAGGACACTGTAATCTTGCCGCTGAATGAATGAATTCATTTAAAATAGGGTTTCTATTCAGATACTTCAGGGCTAGGTTGGTCAATAAATTTGTTGGGTGGATCAAGTTTGATAAGGATATCAGTATTAGTTGGCTGAGGCTCCCATACCCAGATACCGCCGACTGGGTGGCATAAACAACAGAGGTTTATTTCTTTTTTTTTATTTTAAGATTTATTTATTTGGAAGAGTTACACAGAGAAGGAGAAGGGGGGGGGGGTCCTCCATCCGCTGGTTCTTTTTCCAGTTAGCTGCAACAGCTGGAGCTGTGCTGATCCAAAGTCAGGAGCCAGGAGATTCTTCCAGGTATCCCATGTGAGTACAGGGGCCCAAGGACTTGGGTCATCTGCCACTGCTTTCCCAGGCAATAGCAGAGAGGTGGACTGGAAGTGGAGCAGCCAGGACTCAAACTGGTGCCCATATGGGATGCTGGCACTGCAGGGGGTGGCTTTACCCCTTTACCTGCTACGACACAGCACCAGCCCCCAGAGGTTTATTTGTTCAGGAGGTGTGGAAGGGCTGGAGGTTCAGAGGTGGGTAGGGTTTGTTTCTTCTGAGAGCCTCTCCTTGGCTTGCAGATAGCTTTCTTCTCTCTGTCTTCATGTGTTCTTTCTTGTATGTGTCTGTGTCCTAATCTCTTACAAAGATACTGTCCATCTCAGTGGCCTCATATAACTCTTAGTACCTTTTAAAGACCTTGTTTCCAAGTACAGTGACATTCTGAAGTACTGGGGATCAGGACTTAGGCGTAAAAATTTATTTTGGTGGGGGGTGAGGGAGACATTTCATTTCGTAGCAACATCTTTCATCGTACTCTTTGGACACATACACGGCACATGTTAGAGTAGTTAATTTTATTGAGGCTTATGGTGTACAAAGCACTACTTTACAAGGAGAATTCATTGAAGTCCTATAAGGCAAGTGATGTTATCCCCAGTGAGGGGAAAGAATGAAGAAAAGGGGTGAAAACATGTTAATTGTTCATATTCATGCTGATAATGGAAGAAGCCAGGCTTTAAACTGAGGCTGTTTGAAGAATTTACATTCATATGAGTTATACTTCTTTTTTTCCCCAAAATAAAAAGATTTATTAATTTGAAAGGCAGAGTGATAGAAGGGGAGATTCTCATCTTCTGGTTCACTCCCCCAGATAGCCACAATTGCAGGGACTGGGCCAAGCCAAAGCCAGGAGCTAGAAACTCCATAGGAGACCCCCATGAGGGTGATGGGGCCCAAGTATTTGGGGGCATTTTCTGCCACTTTCACAGACTAATTAACAGGGAGCTCGTTTGGAAGCGGAGCAGCTGGGCTCCCAGCAGTGCTCTGATGTGGGATGCTGGCAGCAGCTTAACGCACTGTCACAATTCCAATCTCTGAGAGCTCTTGATTAAACACAGGAATAGTCTTTAAAATAAATAGGTCCTCACCCATTTTCCATTGTTATATGGAACTGTGTTGTAAGAAGTAGTTTCTAATATAAGGATAACAATCCAAGCCTGATGCTCAGAGGCCCAGTAAGGGGTGTGTATGTGTTTGCACACATGTGTGTGTTTGGGGGGGGGGGGGTTGTAAATTAGGGGCAGTGGCTCTACAGCTCCAGCTTATTGCTTCCTTGGGGCAATGCAGGCCTGGTGTAGCTACATCTGCAAAGATGAGTACAGAGTCAGGATCTTTATGTAGAATCTCATTTTGAGCCAAAAAAACAAATTTTTTTAAACACCTAAAGTTTTTTCTCTTAGCTTGTATGTAGTGTATAAAAGGAAAGGGAGGTCAGCTTTTTTTTTTTTTTTTTTTTGGCCTGGAGTTATCAGTCTGTTTCTTTCCTGCACAGGACTGGCCAGTACTTTAGATCTGTGTATCCGTATGGATTGAGGATGGGCTAAAGGAAGCCTCCCTCACCCTTGACTTTAGGTCAGACTTCACAAAGCACTCAGACCTTTCATAACCTGGAGAGTGAGGGCCTGTGGGATCATTTTAGTTATACTAAGATTCCCTGGCCCTTTTTTCAGCTTTGAGTTTTATTATAAAAGTCCCTTTTCTGTTTGCTTGTTACCTGCTGGGCTTTTTGGAAAGTGTAGTTGGTTAGTACTATGCAATAGATGAGAGAGGAGAGAGAAAAATAAATGGTCCTACTACTTTTGGCTTATAAAAATCTCTTCCAGCTTCTGACTGTACCTTCTTACACATTGGGGTTTCTCCCTTTACTATACTGAAGTGATTTTCAGTAAAGGAAAGAGACGTGCTACCCCAAGGGGGCGTGTTAGAATCACTGAGGGAGGGAACTTGGACAAATATGTTTGCCTCTCTAAAAATTGAGGTCCTCAGCCATGAGATCCAAAGCCTTGCTGAACCACTTTAACTGATAAGTAGAGTCATATCCTCAGGTATCGGATAACAAGAAAAGTATATAGTCAAGGGTATCCAGTCCATGGTTTCTTTTTAAAAAAATGTTTTTTAAAAGATTTATTTATTTATTTGAAAGATTTACAGAGAGGCAGAGAGAGAGAGAGAGAGGTAGAGGTAGAGAGAGAGAGAGAGAGGTAGAGGTCTTCCATTTGTTGGTTCACTCACCAGATGGCCTCAGTGGTTGGAGCTGTGCCAATCTGAAACCAGGAGCCAGGAGTTTCTTCCAGATCTCCCACATGAGTGCAGGGGCTCCTTGAACTGGCACCCATATGGGATGCCAGCACTGCAGGTGGTGACTTCACCCACTGTGCCACAATGCTGGCCCCCGTCCATGGTTCTATCCCCGTTTGCTCTTAGCATCTGTCTTACACTTTTGGAAACTTCTCCAGCTATCTTTCACCATCCAGTTCCAGAACTTACCTTCTGCTGACTCATTTTCACAAACTCTCGCCTCACATTAGTTTTACTTCTCTATCCCAGATCTGCACCCTTGCTCAGGTGTCCTGCTACGAATTATTCAGGACTCCAGCCTTGACTTTCTTCCTCTTCCTGTCTACCACTTAACAAGCTGGTTCTTAGCTGGTGTTTGACAAATATAAGTCAAAATATCTTCCATACATGTGACACTCATTGTTTACAAAGCACATTCACTTGCATAATCTTGATTGTAATATTGTTCAATAAGAAGGTTCAAAGAGGTCATATGGCCAGAATCACCACAAAATCAGGGGCAGGCATTGTGGTACAGCAGGATACGCTGCTACGTGGGATGCCCATATCTGATATGGAGTGCTGCTTGCTCTGCTTCCAGTTCAGCTTCATGCTAATACGCCTGGGAAGGCAGCAGGTGATGTCATGAGTACTTGGGTCCCTGCCACCCGTGTGGGTGACCCGGATAAGGTTGCAGACTCCTAGCTTTGGCCTGAATCAGCCCTGACTGCTGCTGTGGGTAGTTGAGTGAGCGGACTTATGGTTGGAGGATCTCTCTATGTTTCTTCCCCTCTGTCACTCTACCTTTGAAATATGTACATCTTTTTAAAAAAATCACAAAATCAGTGAGTAGTAGATCTAGGACCAAATATAGGTTTCCTGATTCTAAATTCCATCCATTCATGGGATGGTGAATGTGTGGCCCAGGGCATATCTCTGGCACTATGACTGTAGGCATGCCACAGCACAGAACCTGAAATTAACCCTCTGCACTTGCCCATTAGCCAATTGCCATGTGACCATGAACCTTCCTTGCCATCCCAGATTGCAGTATATATGCTATGGAGCTCAGGAGCAGGACCGACTTGACTCAAGAAAGGCTCTTGAACTGCATTGTTCTAAGGTTAGGATAGTTGTAGACTGAGTACACCTGAAGATGGAGGTTGGATGGGGAAGGTTTTGCCTGTAAGTGTTGATACTTGCATGTGAATAATTTGGAAATGGGACATTTTCCTAGTGTTACGAGAAGCCTGGTGATAGGAGGTTACAGGCTTGCTACAGGAGATTCAGTAATATTAAGGCCTTATGCCTGCCTCTTTGCCTCTCTTGGCTTTTTGCTCTCGATTTCCTAGCTCCAAGAATCATATCCTCACCCAGCTGCACTTAAAGGCAGGGAAGAAAAGCTTCTTACAAGTCCCTGTTTTTATTAGGGAAGAAAATCTTTGCCATGAGTCCCTAGTGGATTTCAAACCCGAGTCAGGTCCCTTGGGCTAGAAATGGGTCAGACTCCCAGACTGTGCTTCAAGGAAATCAGCACTTTTTCAGCAACTTTCATGGGAGTGGGTTCTGTTATTAAGGAAATAGGAAAGGTCAAGGAGCTAGAGCTTAGGTGCAATTCTTAGTTCCCTGTAGGTTTGGCTCTTTTTGAGATAATTTTGCTGCCTTTGAACACCAGATAATACTCAGAGGCACCATGCTTTTGCCACCTCATCCCCCTCCAGATCTCCTAGTTGTCTCGAGATAAGAAAGCTTTACCTTGTACTCAGTGCTTTTGCATCTCCTCTATTACATGGTAAATGCTTTTCCAGCCAAGAAATGCCATTTTTGCCATTTTTTGGTTTTTGTATCTCCCACAGCACCTACCTCAGACTCCACTCAGCATGTGATGTAGGTGGTCAGTAAATGCTGGCTGAGTGAATGTAAGACACCAGTGAGTTTCTAAAATGTCAATTTGGTCATGTCAATCACTGTTCAAAACATTCAGCAGTAAGATCCAGAATCCTAAGGAGCTCACAACATGCCCTCCATTATCTGACTCTGCCTTTTTTTACTTTGAAATTTTCTATTATGAAAAACTTGAAATACACATGAAAGTTGACAGAAGGATGTAGTGATCACCCGTTTACCCACTGCTTACATTGCATGATTGTGAACTTTTTATAAAAAATAGAAAATAGTCATATAAAATATGCTTTTCTATGAAATCTGAAGATCATGATCAGATCACAGAAAATTAGTTTCCAATATCTAGTCCATATTTAGATTCCTCTGTTCTCCAGATTATCTCACAGTATTAATTTTAAAATCAGGATCTAATAATTAACATCACATTTGGTTGTTATATCACTGTAATATTTATGAAACAGATATAATCTCCTACCATTTTTTAGTTTTGAATGATAAAAATATAAATAGCATCACATTAATGTCAATTTAGAGCATACAAATGTCTTTAAAGAAAATCTGTAAAAATCTTTCTGTTATAGCAATTTCAGTTTGAAAGACAATGCTCTCCCATACTTCATTTTTATTTTTCCCTCTCAATGAAGAAGTTAGGGCAGGCCGGCGCCACGGCTCACTAGGCTAATCCTCCGCCTAGCGGCACCGGCACACCAGTTCTAGTCCCGGTCGGGGCACTGGATTCTGTTCCGGTTACCCCTCTTCCAGGCCAGCTCTCTGTTGTGGCCAGGGAGTGCAGTGGAGGATGGCCCAAGGGAGACCAGGAGAAGTACCTGGCTCCTGGCTCCTGCCTTCGGATAGGCGCAGTGCGCCGGCCGCAGCGCACTGGCCGCGGCGGCCATTGGAGGGTGAACCAACGGCAAAGGAAGACCTTTCTCTCTCTCACTCTCTCTCTCTCTCTCACTCTCTCTCACTGTCCACTCTGCCTATAAAAAAAAAAAAAAGAAGAAGAAGAAGAAGTTAGGGCAGTTGTCACAAAGAGTGTCCCACATCTGGACTTGTCTGTTTCCTTTTGGTGTTAACTTTTCCCTCTATGTTCTGTATTTCTTGTAAACTTAAGATTTGGGGAAAACCTCTGGCCTCACCTTGGGGAGGCTTTCCACTTCATAATACACCACACGGGTGGTAGATACTATCAGATTGTCCACTGCTGTGCCCTTAAGACAAAGAGCACCAGCTCATCCTTTTGTAAAGCTAGATTTCCTTTTCCAGTTATCAGGGACCTCTGGGATGACACTCTGTCACTGGTTTACTTTTCCAAAACTTCTCATACAGAGGTTTTAGCAATCATTGGTGATATTTGCCCAAATCAGTTCTCTCACTGATGTTCTATTCTTGGCATTCCTTTTTTCTGTTTTAGCTGGTGGGCCAGTATAAGGAAGACCTCTCATCATTATCTAACTAAACTTCCTCCTCCTAAGAAGGCAGTGTAAATGCTTCATTCCTTCCCTTTAGTTACTGATTATTGGAGCCAAAAGCTGGTGAAATAATCACTCCCAGTGGTTTCAAATAAGGGTCATTTTCCTTCTCCTAACTTTGAACTTAGATGCTTTATTTATTAATAGAGTATAGTTAACTATAGTCATCTCTCTATTTTTAAAAAAAAGATTTATTTATGTTATTGGAAACAGTTAGAGAGGGAAAGAGATCTTCCATCTGCTGGTTCACTTCCCAGATGGCTGCAATGGCCAGGGCTGGGCCAGGCTGAAGCCAGGAGCCAGGAGCTTCATCTGGGTCTCCCATGTGAGTGCAGGGACTCAAATACTTGGGCCATCTTCTCCTGCTTTCCCAGACCATTCATTAGCAGGGATCTGGATCACAAACGGAACAGCTGGGACATGAACCAGGATGCTGGTATCTCAGGTGGTGGCTTTACCTGCTACACCATGTGCTGGACCCCATTGTCTCTCACTGCTCCATTGGCTATAACTTTCATCAAACTTTTCTCATCCTTGTCCCTATCTTCTGTTGTCCCACGTACTGGGCTTCACCCATCTGAGCCACTCCTGGTTCTCTGAACATCCACACTTACACAAGCGATTCATTCAGCAGGAAAGCTCATTCAGATGTGGCTCAGACAGACTTCTCTGATGCTGTTTTTAATCTTTTAAGACTGAATTGAGGGAGACCAGGATAAGTACCTGGCTCCTGCCATCGGATCAGCGCGGTGCGCTGGCGCCGGCCGCGGCGGCCATTGGAGGGTGAACCAACGGCAAAGGAAGACCTTTCTCTCTGTCTCTCTCTCACTGTCCACTCTGCCTGTCAAAAAAAAAAAAAAAAAAAAAAAAGACTGAATTGATTCTTTCTTTCTGTTTATTCCCACACTATTATGTCCGTACTCATTTTTAGGACCTAATCTGGTAACTTGTGCTTCTCTCTTTACCTACTTTCTCCCACTGGAGACTGAGGTCCTGAGGTCACAGAATAATAATAACAAACAGTATGTCTTTGTCATTTTTGTATTGCTGTGACTCGGAAGCTTATGCTCAGTAGGTGCTCGTTAAACACTGAAAAAATGAGCAGGTGGATGGTCCCTAGAGATTTATGAAGGCATCAGTGACAAACTACAGAGGTTAGAAGTGCCCAGGAGCAGAAAGGAATAATTTTAAGCAAAGGAGAAGCATAAACCTAATACAAGTAGGTTAAAAGGCATCTGGGGCGATTGAGGGGATGGGGCAGAGGTAAAGGGGTTAGGGGAGCAGTTACCTGCGTAAAGCCTCAGGCAAAAAACTTAGTGGCACCAAATCACTCTCCCAGCACACTGGACATCAAGTGGAAAAATGGGAGAGGGCAGGAAGCAAGTGAAAAATGCTGGAAATGCGCCGTGTACGCTGTGCTTTAGTAATGCTCCCCAGCACAGGAGTCTAACTGAAAACAAGAAGAAGCAAAGCTGGTGAGAGGCTGGACGATGGGGTTCCCAGGGATCTGTCTCTATCTGTTTATACACAGATGCATATATATAGTCTGAGGCCTCCGAAGAGGTCTCTGCAGTTTAAATGGGTTAGAGCAAAGGTAATCTCCGAAAGAGTGATATTGTTGAAAAGCAATCCAGACATCAGATTAAACCTGCAGAATAAAACTGAGCGAGCAGAGCTAGAGGAGAATTACCTTGAGCCTCAGCACTAAATAGCCTGAATTCCAGGGTTATGGAGAAAATAGCCATCAAAACCCAGTACTACTGTGCTCAGCACTGTGGCACCATATACTTCACAAAAAAGTTCAAGACACTTTGGTGGTGGTGGTGAGGCACAAGGGTGCAAGACGAGGCATTTGGCTTGCAGGGACATTCTGGAGAAGGTACCATCATGGAGCAGACTGTCCCTTAGGAAGCAATGTTGTCAGGCCTTGGCGTGTCATCAGAGAGCACTTTATCTTCTCCAGGAACCCATCTCACTATCAGTGCCACTTCTGGCACATTTATTATTCATCTAACATTTAGGTGAGGGATCCTGTGCTCCTGTAAGTTCACATGTCATTTTCTCGCAAGAGGTCTTAACTGACACCTCAGTAAAAGAATATTCCTACCGCTACTGGTCACTCTGCATCCCTTCCCACAGCTCCCTCTTCTACTCCTTTAGAGGATTTATCACAGTTCATGACTATGATGGTGTCTGAATTTGTTTCTTCCCTCAGGGATCCTTGCTCACTGCTGGATACCAACTGCTACACATAGGAGGTATTTGAAAAATATGTTGGACTTGTGGAAATGTTAGGCTCGCAAGCAAGCTAAGATGGCACATTGGATAGGCCATGCCTTAAAGTTGTCCTTTAGCGAGAGGAGATGTCTCTTCCTTACATGCAGTGGGATTTAGGGAGTCCATTGTATTGAATGGCTATCACATATCAAGAATATTATAGGCACTATCACAACAATTCTTTTATTATACTCATTTTTCAGATGAAACAAAAGAGCCCAAGACAGTGTAGGCAACTTGCCCAAGGTTATGTAAGTTGTAATTCCCAGAGTTAGGGCTGAGCCCTTTACCTGCTGTTCTGTGCTGCTGTCAGGCGGGGGCTTGCAGCATGCGTTGGTGAGTTAGGCTAACGTGTGCACATGCTTTCAGAAGAGGGGGGCCGACTGCAGCCATGGATGGGTTTCCAGCTTTCCAGAGTGTGAGGTACACTGTGCCTAATTGTCAGGAAAGAGAAGTGTGTGTGTGTGTGTTACAGGCACATATGCAGTGTGTGTCCAGGGGAGCCAGCAAGCCGGCTGCCTCGGAACAGGGAGTACAGGCTGCCTGCTGCTTGTACCTGGGTCCATCCTGCCCTAAGGCTGCCATTTGGGCATCACTGCCCAATGAAACAGTTGATGAGGGCAGCCTGTGGGGAAGGAGACCTACCTAGACTGAGCCAACCCAGAAGACAGCAGCCACTCTTGAGTAGAGGAATTGAGCAGATGGTTAGATGAGGAGGCTAAGTCATAGGCAGCATCAGGCTCAACCAAAGGCAGGAGCAGCTGCTAAGTGAGGGTGTGTGTTTGTGTAAGGCAACATAGGTGGGCTGCTAAACAGAAGCTGTGCTTGAGCTCTAGCCTCCCACATGGATAGCTGTCTCTATCGTTTCTCTTGTATCTGCATCAGGAGGGTGACGGAAAATTGTGGTTTCTTGACATCACCACAGGGGAGAGATTCCCCCATCACAAAAAAAATCACCCTTCTGCTCTACCCAGAGATTGTGGGGGA
Source organism: Oryctolagus cuniculus (assembly GCF_964237555.1). Lineage (NCBI taxonomy): Eukaryota > Metazoa > Chordata > Mammalia > Lagomorpha > Leporidae > Oryctolagus > Oryctolagus cuniculus. The sequence goes on along the minus strand of NC_091437.1, from coordinate 122,960,875 downwards.
AGAAAGGAAGGCCAGGTTAGCACTCATTGAGCCTCTATTACATGCCCTACTAACATGACATATAGTCAGTCGGTATTGTATATATATATAAAAATATATATATAAAGATTTATTTATTTGAAAGAGTTACACAGAGAGAGGAGGCAGAGAGTCTTCCATCCGCTGGGTCACTCTCCAATTGGCCGCAATGGCTGTAGCTGTGCCGATCCAAAGCCAGGAGCCAGGAGCCTTTTCCAGGTGTCCCATGCAGGTGCAGGGGCCCAAGGACTTGGGCCATCCTCTATTGCTTTACAGGTTGTAGCAGAGAGCTGGATTGAAAGTGGAGCAGCTGGTACTTGAACGGGTGCCCATATGGGATGCTGGCACTGCAAGTGGTGACTTTACCTGCTACATGACAGCGGCAGCCCCTATTGTATATATTTTTACAGTATCAAGCTTATTAAGGCTTTATAACTTCCTACATTTTATGGTGGACAATACTGAAAGTTATGAAATTTACTCAGGGTTCCTCAGGCGCTGTCTCACTGGAGTACCATACTGTCCTTCCTAGCTGAAGGAAGACGCCATTGTTGCTCATCTTAAAGAGAGTGATATGAACCCGTTAGAAATACTTTCAGCTGAAAGTACCTGAAACCCTAAGTAATGAGGCCCAAGAATAGGGCAGTTACTGTGTTCATAAAAAGGGGCCTGGTGGTAGTGATTCCATGGGGTTAGTTCTAGCCCCCAGAGTCTTTCCATCTTTCCAGGCCTCCTCTATCATCTGCTGTAGAACTTGACTCATGGCCTCAAAGTGGCTGCTTATGTTCCAGGCATCATATCCTTAAAGACAATGTCCAAAACAAGAAAGTAAGGAAAGGAGTAAATAGGCCTTCTCCTATACAGTCCTCTCTCTCTTTTGTTAGGAAGGAAAATATTTCCTGAAGCTTCCCAGTGGACTTTCCTTTGCATTTTATTGGCTGGAAATGAGTCCACCCTTAGATGAAGAGGCTGTCTCCCCGCCATGACCTGCTTGTGCTGGCCAAGACCAGTTCCTTGAGAATGCAATGAGGAAGGGGCATGACTGTTAGGACATGAAACTAAAACCAAGAGCGCATAGGCTTTGTGACCATGATGGCATGATGGCATGAATGGAATCCGTTGGAGACTGAGGATAGGCACAGTTTACTCACAGGTGTAGACAGCATGTAGTTTAGCAGCACCTCAGATCTCAGGCTGAAGTCAAGAGCGCCAGGCGTGGACGTACTTTATCGTCTGAATGGGACAGGGCTACATAGACGTGTAAGCAACCCAAGGAAAACAGGAAACAAAACTTCAGTAGCAGCCAGCATATGATCAGGTGGTCTCTGGGTCAATGCAGCAGACTCTGTATTTTATGAGTTTCTTTGTCCAACTCATGATTGGACAGAAGCACTCTACATCCTTTATAACCAGCATGATTTATTTTATGTTCTCTGTTTTTGTTACTTCCTACCAAAGAAAATGCATATATTTCTCAGTGATTTGGGGGCTGTTTTTGGCCAAGGAAATTACTGTTAGGTGACAAATACAATATTACTAGTTCCCTTGCAGAATGCACTTGGTGCTTCGTCAAGAGAAGTGAACCAACCTGATAGCTTTACTATAGCTTTACTGTGTGTTCTTGACTTTTAATGATTTTCTTTTTGGTGGGCACCCTGTGAATGTAGGCAGGATTGAAATGAAGTGGTGGCACCTCCCATTCAAATTAAGTGCAAACATTTATTCAAAAGTTACAGTTGAGGCATTTAAATAATGCAAAATGCCACAGCAGAAGCTAAAACTTTAATTTGGTCTCTCATTAAAGCCAATCTTCTCCATCTGGCCTTAGTTTCTAGCATAATCCTATAAACACAGACACATGCTTCACTGATAATCATGTGTTAGGACTAGAGGTTATCATTTGAAACCCCAGATTCCAAAAATGCTAACCCAGAATGTGGACTTTAATTCCTCTGCACCTCCAGCTGCAGAACGTTGCCCGTGGTCCAGCAAGCTTGCTAAGACCACCATTTGGTTGACTCATCCCTTTGTTGTTGGACTTTTGTGATGTGATCGTCCAAGCCAAGTGTAACTTATTTATCCCACTTTCTTGACTGGGGGATGAAGAGAGCAGGGAGGGCTTTTCCTTACATGGCGTGGCCCAGGCATTCTGCGAGCTTCCCTTTCACGGGGTTATTCCAAGTAGACTTGGGTGTAAGAGTTCTGCAGCCTCACTCTACACTGTTGGGTATTTTAAACGTTCCTCAGATAATGGCTGTATTGGCGCCACGGTGACCTGAACTAACACAAAAAGAAACAACTCTGCCAAGCAGTTGTCCGTGGGTAGTTCACTTCCCTGAGTGCTCCAGTGGTTTCTAACAGGCAACTGGGGGAAAACTCTGGATCTCTTGAAATAGGTTAAAAAGCAGATTGCAGAACGTGCTCACCTTGTTGTTCACTCGAGGTCTGTGTTCGAAAGCCCCAGCCTTCTTGACCTAAACTCAAATTCCAGCTGGAACTGAGGAAGGGCAGTGTGTATGGATTGTGGTCTAAGCATGGCAGGCGAGAGTCACTGGCTTTGGGTCCTTGACAGTGATGTCAAATGTTCTAGAATGGTCGATGCTAAAAAAATTTTTATCAAAGTTAGGTCTAGAGCACATTGAGGAAATAGGAGTACACTGAGAGATTGTAGAGTATGACTACCAAGACTCGAAATCAGGCATCTGTGGTTCATATCCAAAGTCTGATGCTGCCAGTGAGGGTATATGTCCTTGGTAGGACACTTAGCTTCTCTAAGATCCTGTCTTTTATCTGTAAAACAAAGATATAAGTTTGGAGTTGGCTGGAAGTCATAAAAATGCCCAAATTACAAGAATAAAAAGATTATTAATGTGTACAACTGAGATGTCTTGTGAGAATCTGGGTTCCAGATAGGGCTTGATCCAGGAGCAGATAATGCTCTCCTCATGGCAAGATGGCTTCTCCATGGTTTAAGCTCACTCATCTTACCCGTTCATCAACCTTAATAAAGAAAAAAAGTATTTCTTCCCTGCCAGTACCCTCCATTTCCTCCCACCCCGCACAATCTGACTCTCTTGGCTCATTAGGTCATTATTACGAACACTAGAACCAGTTACTAAGAACTGGGTCACTGCCCAGTCCTGGAGCCAGGAATGGGGTCAGCCTTTCCCCGCCTGCCCCAAGCTACAAGGACTGACAATAGGGAAGGGATTTTTTTTCTTTTTTCTTTTTTTCTTTTTTTTTTTTTTTTGCTCTAAATGAAAAGGAATCATAGTGCAAGTATCACAGGAAGAGGGGATGGATTCTGGGCAGGCCAAAACAATAGATGCCCACTGGACCAGCAGTCCATTCCTAGGTCACCCTTGTTAACAAGGAAGCGGGAGGGGCAGGAACAACACAGCCCTGTTATTTATGAGGCTGCAGGCCAGGGTCAGGCCTCGAGTACCAACAGCTCCTGCCCTGCCTTTCTTCACTGCACACCAGTGTTCGTGCCACAGAAATGCGGTTGCAGCTCGAATGTATGTGGCTCACAGCCCACGTCGCTTTAAACTCTCAAGGCATCCAGCCTTTTAAAGTTACTCTTGTTCTTCCTTCGGGGTTTTGGTATTTTTCCTCCATATTTTCTGATGTGCCCCTGGCTACAGATAATCTAGGCAGTGATCGCTGTGGACACGTGAGGTTGAGAATTCTAAGAATTGGGGCTGCAGCTGCCACTACTGACAGATGAAGGGGGCTTCCTCCAGGGGCAAAGGCGCAGGGCCAGGCAATACAGGCTGTGCTTCTGAGAATCTGCTAATAGGAGTTTCCCGGGCTCCGTAGCGCTTTCCATGTACAGTCATCCCTGGGTGTCCATGGGGGATTGGAGCCCCTCAAGGTTGCTGAAATCCGGGGATGCTCAAGTCTCTTATAGACCCAGTAGCATAGTATTTGCAGACAATCTGTGGTCATCATCCTGTGTACTTTAAGTCATCTCTAGGTTGCTTATAATACCTAAACCAGTGTACCTGCTGTGTAGATAGTAGTTATACTGTATTGTTTAGAGAATAATGATAGGGGAAAAGTCTGTACAGGTTCTTTCTAGATAGGTTTTTTTCATCCAAATTTTTTTTTAAATTGAGTGAATCTGTGGATAGGGACCTGCCCCTAAGGAGGGCTTGTGGGTGCTTCAGGAGAGGGTTAGGGGCTTCGCCTGCCCATTTCCAGGCCAGTGTGCTCCCCTTCTGCCCTGCTCACAGCTCCTACCCTGAGGCACACATTTGTGCAGCTCCTTCCTGGCTTCTCTGTACAGCAGCTCTGTGCCTCTGGGGAAAGCCACAGCAGGCTGCCCCTAAGCAATGCAGCTGCCATAGAGGGACACGCAGCGATGGGTGACTTCCAACACTGGACAGTGCCAATGAAGGGAGGGATGTAAGACAGGCCCCAAGGGGCAGTCCCCAGGGCTCAGAGACATGGCCGGTTTGGTGGAGCAGGCCAGAGCCAGAAGGATTTCTAACACTGTGACAGGGTTGGCACACAGGATGCGTCCCAGGAAGAGAGGAGCTGCACTTAGTAGTGGTGGTGAGCTCTGTGCCCTGGGCAGTGTTGAGCCCCGTGCCCTGGGCTGTGGTGAGGGGAGGGGGGTCAGAGGGAGTCCAGGGAATTTTAGATGAGTTCCTTAATATATAGGGGTTTGGGGTCATCTTTGAGTGGGGAACTAAGAAAAGGAGAGCCCCAGTGGGAGGACATAGAATGGGTAGAGGCTGACTGGGGTGGACTGTGTGGGTGTCCACACAGGAGTTGTGGCCCACCCCCATGCCCAGGCAGAGATGTTTCCTTCTGCAGCAGTCAAAGGAGCCAGAAGGAGGAAGAGGGAAAGATTCGCTCTGCACGTGGGGGTAGCGTGCAAGGCAGCAGAGGCCGCCCAGGAAGGGGAGCCTTCCCTGGGCCACGGCTGGAGACCCCAAGCACCGTGTGGTTATCTGGGCCTCTTGGACGCCTCGATGCCCCGCGTCTGTGGTGGAGCTTCAGCTTCGCTCTGTCCTGGAGCTGGCTGTAGGAGGGCAGGCGATGAAGTGATCCTGAGGGAAAACGAGAGCCCCATGCGGGAAGCCCAGGACGCAGGACCAAGGCCTCCAACAGAGGATGCCCCTCGCCCCCTTCACACTGGAGTGGCAGAAGTCAGAGCCAACTGGGGAACCCACTGGTCAGCACTAGGAGTGGCTCCTGTGTGCCTTCCGCCTGGGGAGGGCTCAGCCTGGCCACAGCTGGGCCAGGTTCTGTGTCCCGTGTCCTGGCCTGCCCCAGGACCATTGTGGGGGGCTCCCTACACCCCGCTCCCAACCTCATACACACTTTAGTCTCCTGCTCCTGCCAAGGGCATGATTTGTTTTCTGAAGCTTTATTCTGATGTCTATAGTACAAAAAGGGGAAAAAATGGTCCAGCACAAAAAGTCAAACCATTTTTAAACAACCAAAAGTTTTGTTTGGTTATTTCTGGAAGGGCGTGTACTGGCGGGGGTTGGGGGGGGAAGCTGTCAGGGGACTGTGCATCTCTGAGGAATCCAAATCAATGAAAAGTAGGTGAAAAAGTGGCTTCTAAGGTTACACAGAAACATCTCAACCCAGAATAAATTGTGAAAGCGACATTTTCAGCAGGAAACATGAGGGCTTGCTAATGGGACTGTCCTGTGGGCTCTGTGGCCCGGCCCTGGGCATGGCCACGCAGCTGTTCCTGGGAGGACTCCAGTGGAGCTGGAGCGGCCCTTCCCGAGGAGTGCAGTCTTTGCAGCGCCAGTCTGAACCTAAGGTACTCTTGCTGCAGCTCAGTCCTGGTGTCTTCCCTGAGCCCTCTGTATCTTTGAAAGAAGGTGCTGCTGCCTTTCAATGCCTGCCTGGGAGGCGGCCAGGGACTCATTGAAGTGAGCGGTGGTGCTGCAGCAGGTGCCTGCCCTTGGGACTTGCCTGCCGGACCCTGACACCTGCATACCCCAGCAGCGGTTTTCTGCAGAGTGGGAGCTCGGCTTCTCCAGCTGCACTCGGGCCTGGAGGGATAGCCATCTTGTTGCAGAATAGAACAAAGGAGGATGTGTGGGACTAGCAGCCAAGAGGTGGTGGGAAAGGGGAAGGGGACTAGGACAGTGTGAGGAAGTGACTGGGAGTTACTGGGTTTGAATCTGGGCCCCAGGACTAGCTGGCTGAATGGGTCTGAGGCCAATTTCCTTTAATACAGTGCAAAGCATATGTAGTCCAGATAAAGGCTCAGGACCTCTTGTGCTTCACAAAATATTGTATGATTGTGAGATCAAGGCCATGGACTCAGACCTACAGGCTGTGGTTAAGAAGACCTCAGTCTTCCAGAAGTAGGGCTTATGCTCTCGGAGACCCCTCTGTCCCAGCTGCTGGTTTGTGCTGGAGCCTGTTTTACCTCTCTATCAGCCCTCACTCAAAAACCAAGTCCTTCAGCACTTTCCACAAAAATCGGCTCATAGTGTTGCAGGATGATGAGGGTGATCTCCATTATTGCCTATGTGGACAGGGACAATGAGCAAAAGTGAGATTTATTGATGAGAAACCTCTTCCTGCAGCAGTCAGGAGGGAGAGTCCAGGGGAGGAGTTGCCGGAGAAGCTTGCCAGTGCTGGCTCTTTTATACAAAAAGTGGCTCTCTCTGACCCCTTTCTGAAAAGTGAGTACAGATAAAACCAATCAAGAGGGGCAGAATAACAACCCATCAGGAGGCCAAAAAGCCATAACCAATCAGAAGATAGGAATGACAGCCAATCAGGTAAGGAAAGTGTATGCTCCTAAGGCATCCTATGCAAACCAGTCAATGAACTGATATTGGAATAGGCTGTTTTCACAGAATTGTGCACAGTGCTCAGTCAGATCTAGTCAGCAAACTGAATAATATCTAAAGATTACATTGTATGTATTCTCTGATTTCCAGTCTCCTCCTCCCTCAGGACTCCTGGAGAGTTACACCATGAGTTTTTTTTTTTTTTCTTTGCTGTGTTTTCTCTCTTCTTTTCAGGGGTCACTGGAATCCCTATGGATAGCAAGAACTTGGCAAGTCTGCCATACCTATCTGGGGATATGGAACAAGTGGCTTATTGTCTCATTCTTGCTTCATCCCCCCTACATCTCTTCACTCCTATTCCCCTAGATTCCTCAGAATTGGAAATTCTGTTCACAAAGCAATCCAACTCTCCCAAGCTCCCATTTCCAACATTACAAACCCAAAACTTTAAAACATTCAAAAAACATTATTTTACCAAATCTGAATGTTTTTGAAGGCGAGTGAAAAACCTGCCCCTAGAAAGCACCTATTTCTGAACATTTTCTTGAATACTAAATAGATGAAGTAACATGATCACCACCATGTTCGTCTGTTTTTTGTTACTCTAAGCAAAATGCCTGAGAAGAGCTAATTAGGAGGGAAGAAGGTTCATTTCCACTGATAGTTTGGAGGTTTGAAGTCCAAGGTCAGGTGGCTCCATTGGTTCAGGCAGCTGACGAAGCCAAAGGTTGGCGGGGGATTGATCACATATGTAGCCAGGAAGCAGGCACAGGAGGCATGCACTCCATCTATTCTCTGTGTGATCTCCCCTTACAATGCCATCATGATTCAATCATGGGCTCCACCCTGGCAACCTAATCCAATCCAATTACTATCCAAGTACCCACCTTCCGACATGTTGATTGCATCAAGCTTCTGTTTGGAGCCACCAAATATTAACCTGTACCCATTAAACCTTTTTTTTTTTTTTTGACAGGCAGAGTTAGTGAGAGAGAGACAGAGAGAAAGGTCTTCTTTCCTTTGGTTCACCCCCCAAATGGCTGCTATGGCCAGCACGCTGCGCCGATCTGAAGCCAGGAGCCAGGTGCTTCCTCCTGGTCTCCCCTTCAGGTGCAGGGCCCAAGCACTTGGGCCATCCTCCATTGCCTTCCCAGGACACAGCAGAGAGCTGGACTGGAAGAGGAGCAACTGGGACAGAATCCAGCGCTCCAACTGGAACTAGAACCTGGGGTGCTGGCGCCGCAGGCAGAGGATTAGCCTAGTGAGTCATGGCACCGGCCCAACCCATTAAACCTTAACATAAGGCTTTGGAGTTTAAACATCTTCATGAGTTTGGGGAAACAAATCCCATTCCAACCCCAGCAACCACAACAGCTAGCCTATATATAGGTGGTGATCTATAATCTGTAACCACTTGACAAAAGCCAGGTGAGTGTATTTGAGAATCCAAGAAAGGATATTCACATTTTGGTAGCATCAACACATCCTGCTTTAATTTCAGAGGCATTTCTGTGTCGCATCAGCACTCTGTGGTGTGGGTAGGGTAGCCTCATCATGCAGGGAGGCAGAGAGCCCTGCCCAGATTTTATGAAACCTGAACACCACACAGGTTGGGGTCTGCTGGGCATCTACCCAGTACCTTTTACCTATGTCTGTAATGATTCCTTAAGTTTTTAGCTGGAGAATATGGCTGCCCAGAAGACAGACATCATTTCCCATCCCTCTTTGCAGATGTGACCATCTGATGGAGTTTGCCTATTGGAATGAAAGCAGTGATCCCAGTGACATCTTCCAGGAGCCCTGCTTTATACATGGTGGTGAACACTCTGCGCTCCCTGAGTGCCTTCCCCTTTCCCTGGAGGAGAAATGGATGTGTGGATGCAAGCTATGCCCCAGCCGCTGGCAGAGCAGGAGCTGGAAGAAGTCCTGGCTCCTGAAGACTCTAGAGTCACCATATCCATCCCACACTGGTTTCCTCCTCTGGATCTTTATGTCAGAGAAATAATCACTTGAATTTAAGCCACTACTATTTGGGGTGTCTGTTACTTGTGGCTGGGCCCTCTTCTGTCTGCTGTAGCAGATTAGCTGACCCCTGGCCCAGGGCTCCCTTATCATCACAGGCTGCCTGCAGGCCTGGTGGATGGTAGACCTGGTTCCCAGGTTCGTGTTGTTGAATGTTGAGAAGCCTTGAGTTACTTGTAACAGTTGAGATTGCTGGCATCAGAGGGGGTTTGTCCTCCAGGATGCTGCTTTTGGAGGAGCCTGGAATGGGACAGAGGGCAAAGCTGATGCGCAGTCCCTGTGGGCAGCCCCAAACAGCCCTGTCCCAGGCCTTTCTACCCCTGCCAGTGTCGTGGAAAGGGGTGCCCTTGGGTGGAACAGATCTCTGTGGCAAGCATCTGAAGGGGACTGGTAGCTGGAGGCAAGAAGTTCTCCCTTCCGGAAGGGGAATTTGGATCACACATCTGTTCCACACATCCTTGTGTGCACAGTGTGGGGTCACAGTGGCACCAGCCTCACAGCCTCACAGCCTCACAGGGTTTATGTGAGGTAGCATGTGTGTGTCCTCCGTAAACCACTGTCAGTTATCTTCCAGGCGCTGGGAGCGCTCCGCCTGCCGGGCAGCCCTGACTGTGGGAACCCTTCCCGGCAGAGCTGGCCCCAGCTTTTTTCTGATAGGATTAACTCCCCAGGAATGTCAGGGTGGTGAGTCCAGAGCCCTCAGAGTTGGATGAGAGAACCCTCTTACTGGGTCTCCATGACCCTTCATTCAGCTGTTTCCCATTAAGTTGTAATCAGCATTCACAGCAAGAGGCCTCTGATCCAAAATAGTGAAATCAAATATGACAGAAGTCCAGGAAAAGAGGAATGCTGAAGGAAGTCACAATTCATTCCATTCTGAAGATTTAGAATATTATAGAAGGCCTGCAGCTTCCTGTTCTGCACCAGTCAGGATGGAGGAGCCATATTGGAGCCAACTCTTGAGTCGGAGTGGACCATTAGCATGGTGCCTGTAGAAGGTTGTCACAGTGATTGCCCCCCCAAGAATAGGACTCCCAGGATCATGCCTCTCTGTGGCTCTGTCACATGGGCAATGGGGCATCAGCAAATGTAGCACAAGTGCAGGTGGGGTAAGTGCCTGTGCACAGGGATCTCCTGAAGCCGACTCGCCTCCTTGAGAATGAAAGACCAGGTGGAAGAGAGGTCCCACCCGCCCAGCCACATTTCTGGCTGAATGGAACCTTGGTGAAACCAGCAGAGACCCCCAGGTTTCCCACAGGATCACTAGAGTAATAAATTGCTTTTCTTAAGATTTTTAAATTGAATTAAAATTCACATGATGTAAAATTAACTCTTTTAAAATATACACATCCATAACTTTTACACATCCATAAAATATACACATCCATAACTTTTAAAATATAACACATCCATACTGTTGTGTGTTTACCACCTTTTTTTTTTTTAGTTCTGAAGCATTTTCATCACTCATTAAGCAGTAACTCCTCCCAGCCCCTTCCCTCTGGCCCCTGGCAACTCCAGCCTGTTCTCTGTCTCTATGGAGACAGACTTTTGCAACTGGCTTCTTTGACTTAGCATGATGTTTTTGATCTACCTTGTGGCAAGTGCCACTACTTCATTCCTTTTTGTGTCCAAGCAAATGCTTGTGTGCCAGTGTTCATAGGAGAACTATTCCCAGTAGCCAAAAGGTGGACACAACCAAACATCTATCAAGGAAGGAATGGATAAGTGCCATGTGGTATAGTCTTGGGATGGAATATTATTCATCCTTCAATTGCTGTTATTTTAAGACATTAGGTTTCAGGGTAATTGTTGCTATAGTAATAGATAGCAGAGTTTATAAAGGGGTTGGAGAATAACAAGGGCTAATAATTTTTTTTTTGATAGGCAGAGTGGACAGTGAGAGAGAGAGACAGAGAGAAAGGTCTTCCTTTTCCATTGGTTCACCCCACAATGGCCGCTGCGGTCAGCGCACTGCGGCCGACTCACCACACTGATCCGAAGCCAGGAGCCAGGTGCTTCTCCTGGTCTCCTATGCGGGTGCAGGGCCCAAGGACTTGGGCCATCCTCCACTGCACTCCCGGGCCACAGCAGAGAGCTGGCCTGGAAGAGGAGCAACCGGGACAGAATCCGGAGCCCTGACCGGGACTAGAACCCGGGGTCCCAGTGCCACAGGCACAGGATTAGCCTATTGAGGCGTGGAGCCAGCCAGGGCTAATAATTCTTACACAGTCCTATGGACATGCACTTTGCATACATTGTACTTTAATCCTCACAAGAACTCTGTGGCTTGGGTACTAATATTGATGCTATTTAATAGATAGGAAAATGAGACATTGTGTAATTTGCCTAAGTTAACCCAGATAGTCCAGTTTCAGAGCTTATCCACTCACTGTACCGTGGACCAGCCCTAAATGAAAGGCCTGCTCTGGAGGATCTAAGGACACAAGTGTGTGAAAGAGACACCAGGCTCAGTGTTTTGTTTCTCATGATGAATATCACTATTAGAGATAATTGACAGCAATTAGATTCAATTGTAGTTAAAATCTGTAAAATATAAAATTCTCATCTGTGAAGTCTGACTTAGGAACATTGAACTTTGTAGAAGACATGTAAAGTAAGTGTTCAGGGCAAAAGTTATAACCATAATTTTTGATATAAATAAAGCAAACTGATCTATAGTCAAAGCTCTCTCTAGAATTTGCATGGGAAAGAATGAATACCAGTGAAAATAATTATTATGAAATTCAATACAAGGGGCTGGCATTGTGGTGCAGCAGGTTAAAGCCCCAGCCTGCAGCGTCGGCATCCCATGGGGGCACCGGTTCGAGTCACAGCTGTTCCTCTTCCGATCCAGCTCTCTGCTATTGCCTAGGAAAGCAATAGGAGATGGTCCAACTCCTTGGGCTCCTGCACCCATGTGAAGACCTGGAGAAAGCTCCTGGCTCCTGGCTCCTGGCTCCTGGCTTCAGATCAGCTCAGCTCTGACCATTGCGGTCCTCTGGGGAGTGAACAAGCGAAATGGAAGACCTCTCTTTCTCTCTCTCTCTCTCTCTCTCTCTCTCTCTCTCTGGCTCTACTTCTCTCTGTAACTCCTATTTTTCAAATAAAATAATTCTTAAAGAAAAGAAATTCAATACAAGTAAAACTAGGAAGAATTAGAAAGGATTTAACTGGGGTATTTTTAAAAGTTGTACAAGAAATTAAATTAATGGAGTTTTCTCTAGAAAATTCTTTCAGTCCAAAAATATATCTGTGATAATATAAATGTGGTTTAAATGGGCATTATTCTTAGTTAAAATATCCTTAGGACAGAACACTTTTTTGAGTCAAAATATATTTTGTCATTCAAAAAGATTATTTAAAGAGTGAAAAATACTATCAAAATGCAGATGTGGGTTATTCTGCTGTATCAAGCCATTTATAAAATCTGAAACCCTCTGGAGAGTAAATGCATCGGGACTGAGAAAATACTAGATTCTGGAATTGGCTTATGATGCAAGGGGAGGCAATGAAGACTGCCCAGGGGAGTCAAGAATTCACTTCAGTGCAGGGAGGGGCAAGTCTAGGTGTCCCTTCTGAGATGTATGTTCTGTGGTAGGGAGGAAAATGGTACTGGAGAAGGCCGGTGCTCAAGGATCTTGTTAGAAACTCTCCACAGGGGAAGCCTAATCTGTAAGAGAAGAGTTCGTTGAGGGTGTTGTCATCTCAAGGAATCACTGGACCCAACTCAACAGCATTAAGCACCCAGTAGCAATATCTGCTAGATATAGCAGATCTGAGACCTGCTAGAAAGGGGATTTGGGACTGGTTAAGAATGGATGGGGAGAGAGTACAGAATTGTTTATTCATTAGTGTCGCTCCCCCTCTTCGCGGAGGAACGACACAGGACCCTGTGCTGTTCTTTTGTCTGCTTGGCCCTTCCCGGGTTTGCTGTTGGTCCTTCCCGGGTTGGCTGCCGACCCCTCCACCTCCGTGGAGGGGGCGGCTCCCCCTGCCACTTTCCCCACTTCCACGGGGGAGCGGCACACCGCCGGCCGGCTCTCTCGGGGGCTGCTCAGATGTTATCCGGATGTTCCTGGTGCATGTTGTCTCTCTCCTCCTTTATAGTCCTCTTCCACCAATCCCAACTCTGCTACCCACACGCCGAGCACGCTGCTCTCCTCCAATCAGGAGCAGCTCCTGCAGTTTATTGGTCGAACTGGAGGCAGCTGCGCAGAAGCTGTTTACTCCTCTCCCAGCGCCATATTGTGGGAGAGCAGATGCATAGAATAAGTCTTAATTCCAGTAACTTAGTCTAGTCCGAGTTGCTCCCCACACATTAGTCTCCATATCTATAACCTATAAGACTTTCAGATACTATATATTTACTAGGTATTACTATGAAAAGATTCAAAGCCAGAATTAACAAATGAGCAATTAAATTTGGTCATGTCAGGATGAATTATATGTAGGTGTCAAACTAAAAACTTTGGATCATAAAAATAAAAAAATTTCTTAAGTTGCAATTTATGAAAACTGCTCATTTTCAGTGAATTATAGCAAAACAATGTTGTACCGTAGGCTATAGATACCTATATACAATTGTGTCTACGACTATCTTTCCCTGTATCTAGGCATCTGTAGATGAAGGCTGTGCTTATATTTGCATGTGGCTGACATGGTGTAGGAGTGGTCAGAGGCCTTCAGAAGTGTTCATGTGGCATCAAAAAGGCTGTGGCCCATGACTGGAAGGTACGGTAAGGGTAGTTAGCCTGGTAGCAAAACTGGATGGATCTAGAGCCAGTAACCCCGTTAATTAGCCACAGTGCTTGATTATTTTTTCTTGAGGCTGGTGTGGCCATGACAACAAAAGATGAGCATTATTAGAATTCAAAAATTATTAGAAAAATACAAAGTGTGGAGAAAGAATAGATTTGGGTTTTAAAATTAAAGATGAAGACTGTGGTGCCCAATGGAATTCATAATAAAAGCCCCACATCACATTGTGGGGCCTGTGTGTGACTGGAGTACTCGAATTGGACAGCACAGTGACCCTGCCCCATGCTTGGAATCATGGAGATAGCACGTTCTGCGTTCCCTCTAAGAGGAGAGGATTCTGTGCAAGGTGTAACAGGTAGGAAGTGATCACAAGGAGAAGGAAAGAGATCCCGGGGGAGACGATGTCCCCAGGCCACGCTCATTGTGAGCTGGGGGTGACGCAGCTCTCCCTGTTCCCAGAGTTGCTGACCAGATCTGGGCAGCTGGCTGTGGGCTTAGCAGACAGACAGGAAAGCAGAGGGCACTAATTTGTTAGGGATCCCTGAAGCCCCTCCGTCACCAGTCGTTCCTGATGTCCTGGAAGCCTTCTTCGCAGGGACTTTTCTCTCACCCAACAAGCACATCTATAATCTTAATGCCTTTGTGTTTTAAGGGGAAGGAGCGTCAGTCAAAGGCTGTGGCTGTGGCTCCTGTCTCCCCACGTTCCACACACTGTCACTGTTTATCTTGTTTCATGCCGGCAGGTGGAAGGAAGCAATTAACTAGTTTAACTGCACTTGGGAGGGAAGTTGAAAGTTCCAGTTTCCTGCTTCAATGCCAGTTCCTCTGCGACAGGAATCCTTCCCTCTGATACCTTAAGTGCCAAATGGATAATAGAACTGCCTCCCTGAAAGCTGGTGAGGACTCGAACCCAGGCACTCCAGTTTGGGAGCAGCATCTTAACCAGTTGGACAAAGACCCATTCTCCTCCTCCTGCTGAATTTTGACGGCTGGCATATCAGGCCTGAGAAGAATGCGGAGACTGCCTTATCTGACCCCTCATTCCTCCCCCAGGGAGAAGCAAAGCCCAGAAAGATGAACAGCAGAGCTACTGGTTGTTCAGCTTAGCACTCGGTTGTGGCTAAGAGTGGTCTGTAGTGAGCAGGGCTGTTTCCATTAGGGCTTTGGGCTGCTATTCCTTGTTTTTCACCTAAGCAACTGTGGTGAAAGTCCTTTACTAAAACACAGCTAAATCCCAGACTCCTACTTAGAAATGAGTAGAGATGAACTGTTTTCCAAACCCATGGGACAGATTGACTAGGATCAAGCTTCACTGGACACGAGCCTTGCTGTGTGGTCCAAGTATGGTGTGTGTATATGTGTGTGTGTGTGTGTGTGTGTGTGAGAACAGCTATGTGAGATCTTCAAGAAGTTCGTGAAAAATGTGTGTTATGAAAAAGCTGCATGAATTTCAAAAAAATGTACCAAAATAGACATTTTAGTTCCCTTTTCCACTAACATTTTGAAGAAAACTTTATATTTGATGAGCACAAAACAGTTGAAGTTAAAGGAATTAAAGGAATCCTGTGAAGCAGGCTAGCATTTCTGAATCTTGCATTGGTGATCTGGGTTTGGATGAAGCACGAGAATCTGTGTATTTGAATAGCATGTGAAACCTTGATCAGGTAACCTCTCTGTGTCTTTTATTTATGATAATTGCTATTCCTCAGCACCCCCCAACAACACAATTGTGAAGCTATGAAAGCGGTGTCAGTTCCACTGCCTTACACCAGTATTATCAGCAGTTTTTATGCTTCCCATAGCCTTTTGCTGATGCTCCTTGGAAAGCGGCTGCCCCAAGACCTCGAGTATAGATTCGAAGTGTGTAGCAGAGGGCCCTGCAGGTGGTTTCCCTGGTACAGAAAGTATTGCTAGTTAGAATCCCAAACAGAAAGTGTGAAAACCCAACTCCATTTAATTTGTGACTTGAACACTTGTATGCCAGGAGCTGTCCCGTGTGTGTGCAATGGAGAGCTCAGTGAAGGGATGGGCACAGGTGGTCCCTGTCCCCACCCTGCCTGGCAGCAATGTCTTGACTCGGTCGGTCCATTGAGGGTAGAGCCGTTTGCCAGCAACATGCTTTTTTTGTACTGAGGTGGTTCCAGCAGAGTCAGTCACATATATCCTGAAGGATAAGAGGGGCAAGAGAGAGAGAAGAAAGGAGTATAAATACACAGTGACGTGGAGCTGGGATTCTGTGATGCTTAAGTCAAGAGCCTTCTTTGGAACAGTTCTTACCAAGCTCTCACTCAGCAAACAAGTGCTGCTAGCTTTCGTCTAGCCCTTGAGGCTGCACGTTCTGCAGGTGAGCTCAGGTCTTCATATTCTTCCCCTCCCCTCCGTGGCTCCCACAGTGCTGGTAACCATGGAGGCAGCACCTGGCTATGGCAACAGTCTAATATTGTAGAAAATCCCATCTGGAAAGCGCACCCTGCTTAAAAGGAGCATTGACAGATAAGCAGCCTTCAGGATGCCGTTCCTGAAAATCCGTCTCTAACGAGGCATAGCTAACAAAATGTGTATGGTGATTATTTATTCTGCCAGCAAGTCCCAAGGTGGTGGAATCGGTTGCATGTGAAATTTGCTTTGACAAAGCATCCCTGATTATGTAAGCCCTCCTCTGTGCTGTGGACTGGGGAAGCTGCACTGTTGATGGAAGCTTCTGATCAGCTCCTCCTGCACATGGCAGGCTATAGATCTTCAGTCACACCCTGTTTCCCCAGGCCCACAGTCAGAGAAGCAAGCTACTGGATACTCGGGAGTGCAGGGGGCAGCAGGATTGCTCCCCTCCTGAGAAGCGGGCTGCTGCCTCTGTGGGCGACATGTGGGGAGGCAGAGAAGTCTTGGCACTGGTTGTAGTCTTTCCAGGGTCTTGGAGACTTCTGTGAAAGCACAGCTCTGTCTCTCTGTGGGTGCCCCAGTTTCCCCCGTTTCGTACTTGTCCTAGAAACCCTGGAACCTCAGCATGCTCCCGGTGTATCTGACATTACCTGTTGGTGTTTAGAGAGCAATACGTTGGGACTTGATGGATTCAGTGTTGTGATACAAAGATGCATTATCAGATATCCAGGACAGAGAGCCTGGGTCAAGGGGTGGTTTACTTTATTCAATATAATAATGTCTTTCTTAAAAGAGCTCATTTGTCTCATACCACTGTGTCTGTTAGGGTTAGATCCAGCTTCTAGGAAGAGAGACCAGAAATATCAGAGCTTAAATAACACAGAGCTCTATCTCCTCATACATAAACACAGCCTGATGCCTAGATAACTTTAGAGCTCAGCTACAGGTCTCTGTAGCTTCTGTGACCCAGACTGGCATCTGGAGCACCAGCTGTCACATCTGTATTCTAACCAGAAGGGGAAGGGAGAAGGACCAAAAGATCGCCTCTTATGGAATTCATTTTCTGACTTTTATTGGCCATTCTTAGTTGTCAAGGAAGCCAAGTTATATATTGCTTTAGCTAAACACGTTGCTGTTCAGAATATATCGGGCAGGCAACAGGCAGGCTCTGCCATGTCATCTTTTAGGGACAGCCTTTGAAGTGTAGATGGGAGAATAGCGCTTTTGCAGCTAGACATAACTGCATGTGAATCCTGGCTCCATCACTTTTTAGCGGTGTGACGATGGGCAATTTATTTTTGATTTTCTGGACCAGTTTCTGTGGCTGTAAAAATAAAGATATTAATCCTATGGTATGGGGCTGTTATGAGAATTAGATGGTACAGCTGATGTGAAGTGCTCGACACCAGGCCTGGCATCTGAACAGTGGCTGTTCAGTAAACATTAGTGTCATTTCTTCTTTCCTGTCCATTTGAATAAATTATTTATCCACATGGAGGCTTTGACCAGCAGCTCCTTGGCTATGGCCCATAATGCAGATTCTGTGGCCCAGAGAGCCTCAGAGCATGACAGTTACGTTTCTAAACAGTTCCAGCAGCAGTGAGAGCTGGCGTGAATCTTGTGCCACACCACTTCGGCACCAGGCACTGTGCTGGGGTTTGACACAAGTGGTCTCATTGAACTACGACTGTGTCAGACCCCATTCTTGCTCTGTCCAGGTTCTAGGGTCTCTCCCAATGGCTGGCACCTGTGCCTGTGGCCAAGGGTTCCTGTGACTCCTTTGCCCACCCTGAAGAGAGAAAGAGAGCGAGGCTCGGCTCTCTCGCACACGAGCGACCAGTGTGGGAGTGTGGAAGCCAAGCCCTCTCGCTTGAGCCAGGATGTGAGGAACAGCTCACCCTCTGGAGTGCCTTGTGGGTTCAGTCTTGCTTGGCTTCACCTGTCCCTGGCGCCGTCCACTCCTCCCTTGGGAGGGCATGTCCTAAATAAATCACTGCATGTGAATCTTCCCCTGGAGGGCGGCTCCTGGGAAATCTGAGCAAAGGTGCACTGCAGGCCCCAAGGAAGCAGAGCCATCAAAAACCCTTGCCTGGTTTGCGGAAGGGAAAACCCATGCTCGCACAGTTCACACAACAAGGAAGGCGGCAGAATTAGGATTTGAATGCAGGAGATCTCATCTCCCAGCTGTGTCTCTTCTCTGAACTGGGGTCTAGGACCTGGCAGGGCAGAGTAGTGGGCAGTGGCGTGGGAGGGCCTCTGCCGGTCTGCTGCTGTCTGCAAGTGCTTTGTGAAGCCTCTGGTGAGGTAATCCTGAGGTTTGGTCCTCTCCTCAGCTTGGGGACGGAGCAGTGGTGCCATTGGAGAGAAAAGGGCACGTATGTGCCTGGCAAGCCGGAGCAGCCTGTCCCCACCACGCGGTGGTGGGATTAAGAGGTGTCTGCGGTCTCTCCCAGTGCACCCTGCGCCTGGTTGGCCCCGCCAGTGTCAGTCCTGCCCAGGGAATCGGGCTGATGGCCCGGTGTTTACTGCCCGGTTGTGTTGGCCCTATCTCCTGAAGACGACGCCCCGGGCTTTGGCATCACAGAGGGCCTAGGAGCTCACTTCTGTCCCTCCCTGGGGCTTAAGGAGTCTGTCAGCACCATCTCCATGGAAGGATGTGAGGAAAGGCATTAAATTAGCAGTAACAATTCAGTAATTGTAAGAGGTCCTCGTTACCCGAGAACACTTGATATCAGAAAAAATAAACAAACCCGATGAGAGTGAATCCACTTAAAGTACTGCCCAAAGATTGTGGCAAGTAGCAAAAAAAAATAGGGGGAAAAACTCCAAACCTCAAAAGACTTGTTTATGATTTTGCCTGGAATAGCAAAGTAAAACCTACAAAAATAAGTTTATCTGAAGTTGACAAAACTGAGGTCATAATATCAACTATCAGCAAATTCTTGAAGAATGAGTAAAATAACTTTCTGTTACATGTAGGAGAACTTTCCAATAAAATTGGGATTGCCTTATACTAAATTTTTCACATTTAACTTTTTTTTTACTTTTTACTAATTTTAATTAGTTTTTAACAGATTCAATGTGACTTGTAGACACAATTCTAAAAACATAGTGCTATTCCTTTTCTTCTCTCCTTCCTTCTCACTTTCAGTCTGTTTTTTCTAGTTTTTGAGATAACATATTATTAAAATTACATTACAGTAAAAAGGATTAACACTTCACTGAATAAGAAATTTAACCAGCAAAAAGCAAATTTTAAAAAACAAACAAAAAAGGAAAAAGAAATGTCTGTATTTATCAGCAGTGCTGCAACTAGAGTTTTGTAAGACTTTGTCTTACACCTTTGTCAAACCGGTGGTTAAGAATGTTATACTGCTTAAAAAAAGGGGGGGGGGCAGTGCTGTGGCTCACTTGGCTGATCCTCTGCCTGTGGCGCTGGCATCCCATTTGGGCATCGGGTTCTAGTCCCGGTTGCTTTTCTTCCAGTCTAGTTCTCTGCTGCGCCGTGGCTCACTTGGTTAATCCTCCGCCTGTGGCGCCTGCATCCCATATGGGCGTCGGTTCTAGTCCCGGCTGCTCCTCTTCCAGTCCAGCTCTCTGCTGTGGCCCAGGAGGGCAGTGGAGGATGGCCCAAGTGCTTGGGCCCTGCACCTGCATGGGAGACCAGGAGAAGCACCTGGCTCCTGGCTTCGGATCGGCGCAGCGCCGGCCGTAGCAGCCACTTAGGGGGTGAACCAACGGAAGGAAGACCTTTCTCTCTGTCTCTCCCTCTCACTTTCTATAACTCTACCTGTCAAATAGATAAATAAAAAATCTTAAAAGAAAAAAAGAATGTTATACTGGGGCTGGCACTGTGGCACAGGTTAATCCTGTAGCACCGGCATCCCATGGGGCGTCGGTTCAAGTCCCGGCTTCTCCTCTTCTGATCCAGCTCTCTGCTGTGGCCTGGGAAAGCAGTAGGGGATGGCCCAAGTGCTTAGGCCCCTGCACCTGCATGGGAGACCTGGAGGAAACTCCTGGCTCCTGGCTTCGAATCAGCTCAGCTCTGGCCGTTGCGGCCATTTGGAGAGTGAACTAGCAGATGGAAGACCTCTCTCTCTGTCTTTCTCTCACACTGTCTGTAACTCTACTTCTCAAATGAATAAATAAAATCTTTTTTAAAAAAAAGAATGTTATACTACTATAGTTTTAATGATCTATATTTTTAACATTTAACTCTGGGAGTACAATCCAACGAGTCATTTTTATAAAATACTTGAGTTTCTACCATTTTCCCTGAGAGCCTCTTTTAAAGCTGTGATAATCTGATAATCAAGTCCCTTTCTTGGAGGCATCACCAGCCTTGTGCTGCTTCTCACTGTATCCAGCAAGTGGCTGCCTCTGCCCACATTCACTCACTGGTCAGTGGCCTAGCTGTCCGGATTGGGCCACCACCAACATCACTTTCATTGACCTCAGAAGATTCCTTGTTTCTTGCCAGATTTGCAATTTTATTTTGCCATACATTTGCACATATGGTCAAATTTTGTAGATCTTATCGTAACAGGAAGAAGAAGGCCTCTGTGCTTCTCAGAGGAAGGTATATTGGCTTGTACCCACTGTAAGCAAGTTTGGAGTGGGGAGTAATTGCATAAGCACTGTGCTTCAGCCCTGCATGTTTGTATAGTGGTGCCGGCATTGTGGTGCAGCAGGTTAAACCACTGCTTATGACACTGGAATCCCAGATGAGTGCTGATTCCAGTCTGGAGTACTCCATTTCCAATCCGGCTCCCTGCTGATGGCCTGGGAGAGCAGTGGTAGATGGCCCAAGTGCTTGAGCCCTGCCACCCAGGTGGGAAACCAGGGTGGAGTTCCTGGATCCTGGCTTCAGCATGGCCCAGCCCTGGCTGTTGCTGGCATTTGGAAAGTGAACTAGCAGATGGAAGAGATTTCTCTCTCTCTCCGTCTCTGTCTCTCTCTTTGACACTCTGCTTTTAGATAAATACAGTAAATGTCAAAACAAAATGTTTCCAGTATAAAATCTTTGCTGTCTAGTACCGCTCTGTGTTTTATCCATTTGCATTATGAGTCTCCCTCCACCTGTACAGTGTTTCAAAAGCTTTGTGAAGCATGGTGGCATTCCCTTAGAGCCTCGCCAGGCAGCCATCATTTTCCACATGGCCCTTCTGAGAGCCAAGGAGGTAGAGTGATTTGCCGAAGGTCCTACAGCCTGAGCGGCAGGGCTGGGGTTCGAACCCAGGCATGTTCTCTGTCAGTCCTGGCTTTTATTATTTTTTTTTCTCATTACAGTGCTGAAATCAGAGAAGACCCTCTAAAATTTACCCTGAAATGTGGCCCCTTAAAGTTCCCTAGAAATGCTATACAGGGTGCCACATGTGCTACCAGAACTTGGGGTGCCTTACGATTTCACCACGGGCTTATTAATAAATCCCTGATATTAATAAGCCCGAGAGGGTTCTTGCCTAACATTTAGAGGAGAATTCTAAATACCAGCACAGATAAACGAGGCAGCGTGGTACGTTTTAAGCTTTTATTTAGTGAGAAAGATGCATAGGAGAGTGAGAGGTAATTAGGGGTTCATACCAAGCACCAGGAACCAGCCACGTGGAAGAGCATCTAGGCCAGGAAGCCTGGAGCACATGGCCCGAAGGCCATGCGCCCTGGAGCTGCAGGGCTACAGCCAGCCCCTTCCTAGCAAGAGGCCAGGGAAAAAGAGCAGGCTGGGCACACTGTGCTCCAGGCTTTTAGCCCACTTCCAAAGGGGAGTGGTTAATTAACCTGATTGGCTGGTTGGCACCTAGGTCTGGCCAGGTAGGGGGATGAGGACACACAGGGGCGTGGCGAAGGCGTGGTCTTCCAGCTCACAAACCTAATCGATTTTAACCTATATGCCTGCCCACTTCAGTGCTACGTTACTAAGAGGGGCCCTGAAGCGTGCTTAAGTCACACCTCCAAATGTTTCTTAAGAAAGACTTTGATATTTTTAAAATTTATGTCAAAATCTTCAGGGTGGGAAACATCAGAACATGTTAGAAAAACTTACGTGAATTTTACGGGGTACTACCATGTGAGGGTACTTCAAAAAGTTCATGAAATGTGGAATTAAAAGATATTTATCTGGTAAAAAATTTTTTGAACTCCACTCATATGAGGGGTCTTCAGAAAGTCTGTGGAAAGTGTGTGTTTTGAAAAAAAACTGTGCATGGATTTCAGGATAGACTGATCTTTGAATACCATCCTTGAAGTGCCCTTCCATTTTAAATCACGTGTTGTGGACAGGCTGTGTTTTTCTGGTGTTCCCTTTCTCTAGACATTCCCACAGCCCTGCTCACCTGGGCACCCAGTAGAATAAGCACAGACCCCTGGAAACCCAAAGAGGGAGGCCCCCTTCCTGTGCCAGGAGGACTAGTGAAGGCAGAATCAACAGAATTGACACTAGGTCCTGCTCAAATCCCAGCTCTGCATCTAGGTTAAACAGCTCAGGTAGCAAAACACATCCCTTAACTCTACCAAGTCAGAGTTAGCCCCTCTGCTTGGAGAAGAGTGCACCGTGGGTGGGAAGCTCTCCCTGTGCTCTGGAAGCGCTGTTTGATTCACCCTGGTAACATCACTTCAGTTAGGGTCAACAGCCCTCTTAATTATGCACTGGCCCTTAAGAAGGAAGTAATTTTATCGTCAGAATTTTATCTTCTAGTTATACTGATAGGAGTCCCTTGGGCCTCTCCACTTAAATTTTCAATAAGAATAAATCTGAGAGATCGATACTGCGGCAGCCCCATCCATTCATTAGTGCTTGTTTTTTGAGTCTCCTGCAGTTGGGAGCTACAGTACATGGGCAGTTGGCTGACCACAAAGGCTGACCTGCTACCAGCAGCCACCCAGAGAACAGTGGCCAGGCCTGTGCAGAGAGGCAGCCAGGGAGGGAGGAGGTGTTTCTTAGGAGGGTCCTGGGGGAAAGGCCTGGGGTGGGGGCCCAGGGGAGGTACAGTTAAGGAAGCCGTTTTCTCTTCCTGCAATCACTTCTAGCACTTCTCTTGCATTTCTTTCCAAGGGTGTGACCAAAGAGGCCAAGGATGCCCAAGAATCATCTGGTTCACTCTCCTGCCTCTAAAATGCTGGCTCCCACATGCCAGCCTTGAGCCTTAGGAGGACAGAGAGTTAGTGCAGGGGGTCTAGGAGGCTGGGAGTGCATTACCCAGTCCTGTAATTCTTCAGATGTTTCCAGATGCTTCTGGAGCAAATGAAATAAAAATGGTATGGAATAGGAAAGTGATGGAATTCACAGTAGTTCTGTCAGCAGCCTGCTTGAAGGGGTGGTTATCTCTTGAATCACCAAGATCGATATTCTTGGAGAACTAAGCTCCTCCAGCAAACGTGGATTCCTGGGCCTTGTTTGTACCATGTGAACTGTACCCACCCCCCTTTTTTTCCCAAGTCACCAACACTTGGAACCTGGGGCAGAAACCTTGCCTGAGCTCAGCTAAGCAGAGTCTCCATTTAGAAACTTGGGACTGGGGTTCATAGCTAGCTTTTGGGTGCAGGTGCCTGTCCCTGAAGCAGTTGTCACGAGGAACAGTGGGATGGCAACGTTCCACCTCTGTCCCACTTTTAGCACATGGAAAGTCATGTGCAAGGGCAGAAAGGTGTTGCAAACACATGGAGAGAAGCAGAAATGGAGGCAGTGCACAGTCGGACTGGACAGCTCTCCAGCTCCGTCTTCCTACTTCCCAGAGCCCAGACGCCTGTGGGCATCCCAGGAATCCTTTCAATACATGACGAATTGATGGGCAGTAGCTTACACTCATTTCTGTGACTTCAACCCAAGAAATTTTGATTAAAAAAGTGGCTTTTTGATATTATGTGTTTTCTCAGGCAACAGATATTACAATATAACTTATTCTGATTTTTTTATACACCATAAAGGAGCCAACAACAAGAAGTTTATAACAATGTTTTAGGGGGCCTGCACTGTGGCTCAGTAGGTTAATCCTCTGCCTGCAGTGCTGGCATCCCATTTAGGCGCCGGTTCTAGTCCCAGCTGCTCCTCTTCCAGTCCAGCTCTCTGCTGTGGCCTGGGAAAGCAGTAGAAGATGGCCCAAGTCCTTGGGTCCCTGCGCCTGCATGGGAGACCTGGAAGAAGCTCCTGGCTCCTGGCTTCAGATCAGTCCAGCTCCAGCCTTTGCAACCATTTGGGGAGTGAACCAGCAGATGGAAGACCTTCCTCTCTGTCTCTCTCGTTCACTGTCAGTACCTCTACCTTTCAAATAAATAAACAAAATCTTTTTAAAAAGATGGTTTGAGAAGGTTGCGAGTCCCTGCCTTGCCTGGAAGCTCCCCAGAGAAGGAGCATCGGCTGCAGATGACGCATGCGCGGCAGGCCGCACAGTCAGGTCCTCAGGACGCGTCTGCTGTCGTCTTCTTCTCGCCAGAGTGCTCAGCTGCCAAGCCTGGAAAGACCTGCTCATGTTGATTCTCTGGCCAGCAAAGGCACTCTTCGCAGCTCTGCCTTTAGGAGAATCGCTGATGGACATGAGGTGGTCTCCCAAGCATCACCCGGAGAGTGTGGGAAGTTAAACTTCTCCCTGCCTCGTCTCAGACCCATTGAACAGAAACTCGGTGGAGGAGCCTGGGAATCCACATGCCCCAGGTGATTCCCTTCAGGGGAGTGTGCAAAGCACTGATGTAGTAGGATTAGAAACCCTGTCTCCAAGTGGACAAGCCACAGCCGTGGGAGACATCTTAGAGGTCAAGGAATCATGCCAGGGTTTTTAATCCTAGAGATATTGTTGTTCCCACAATTACACAGTATCCAATTGCCTACCTCCTCCCACCCTAACAGCACCAAGATTTTAATTCTATTTGCTTCTTTTTCCCTAAAGGCCTGAATGCTTCTGGGAAACTGACCCTGCTACCAAGTAGCTGATTAAACCAAAAGCAATCACATTAATTTCCTGGTTCAAGTGTTTGGGCATGTGACCCCAGGTGGTCTCATATTTTAGGACCTCTCGCTTTGAATTGATGGTGTGGTATAAAGATGTGAGGTGTGACATTGCTGCAGCTATTTTGTAACCATGAGGGAAATAGCTTAGTCTGACTCTGAGATTGGAAAGCAGAGCAAATAAAAGAAAATAAATCAAGACCTTGTGGGCATTATTAAGATGCCAAAGCTTTTTACCTCTGGATTTTCCATTTATGAAAATCAAAGTTTCCTTTATTGTTTGAGTTACTGTGAATTGAGTATTTACTTGCAACAAAGCATGCTAATAGATATATTTCACAGCATCTTAAATAGGCAACCAGCATGTTTATTTTACATATTGATATAAATTGATGCAGGCATTAAACACTTGGCTGTTCCCTAAACAAGGGGAACTGGATTTGAATTTCAACATGAGGGACTTGGGTTGTTAGAAGGAAGTGAAACTGTTCTGCCCATGAAGTTTGTGAGATCTTTCAAGGCGCGTTATCCAGGAAGCTTCCCAGCCCGTCCTCATCTGGAGATTTGCAAAAAGACAAGTGAATGTTCTAGGATAATCTCAGTGTTGTCCTCAGGTTAATTGACCTTGAGATCTCTTTGCCCCGTGATTTCATTTTGTCCAAACTTTATTCTGGATCCGATTCCTGATTTCAGTTACGAAATTCATCATCCCACTCTGTTGCAGTCGCTCGAGTGACACTTCGCAAACATTCTCAGGGCAGACCCACCCAGATGCCTTCTCCTGGGCGGCTCAGGAATGAAAGAGTTCTTTCTCCTCCGGCCCATTGACTAACCAGATGTGTCACTTGGCCAGCCAGGAGTATTTTTATTGCAAACGATGCTGTTTCCACTGCCCACAATTCCAAAGCCATTAGGACAAAAACAGAAAAAGAGATCACATTCTGGTTTGTTTGATTTTCTGATGTGGACTTGATGAGGTATACATGATTCCAGGCTCTTAAATCTTCCCCCACTGAAATGTCCCACGGCGTCCAAAGCATGCTCCTTGACACAATGAATATAGCAGTCGTGCAGCAGGGGTGACTTTGCCAAGAGAAAGAGTCTTTTCTCCTGTATGGAATGCAACAAGGACCAGGGTACTCTTGCTGTGTTGGTTTGGGGCAGCCATGGGCTGTAGCCCCAAGTTCATTCCTTCCTTTGACATTTTTTGTGCTAGGCATGGGCTGGTTGGAATTGACTCAGACATTTTGTCCCTACCGCCAACAAACTAAGTCTAGGATGGAGTCACACGTACAGCAGTAGGACCAAGAGGCGTGTGAGTCAACCTCTCAAGGAGTGAAGGGGACAGAGCCATGGATGTGCCAGTGCTAGGTGGCTTCCGAGAGGCGCCCTGCCCCTGTGGCCCCCCGCAAATGCCATTGGCTGCAGAGAACGGCCAGTACCTGTGGAGTTAGCACCGTGAGGCCTGTGTCCCTCCTCTGCTGGTTTTTAACTTAAGCGAGTCACTAAATGTTATTGAGCTTGTTCCCCTGACGGGGTTGTGCAGGGCTTGCAAACCTAACTTAGCACAAGAAAGTAGTTTCTAAACTCCGCCGCGTCACTGTCACCTTGCATGAGGTGCTGCCGGGAGGGGGGAGGGGACTGGGTCGGGAGACCCCTGCCATGAAGAAAGCCTGCGCTGACTGCAGAGCCTTGCATGGGAGGGAGGTGGCTTTGGGGAGGGCCCTGGGCCACTGTTGACCTCTCCTGTCCACCTAAACAGCACAAGCACTCAGCTGTCCCAGACGAAGGGGCCAGCCATTTCCAGGGGCTAGAATCAGGAAAATCAAATCTTGATTTTCCAATCCTGCCTCCCTGGTCCTGCAAAAAAGGCTCAGTTTGTCTGCCTGACTATTTTTCCACTCTCTGAGAGCTCCGTAATATTTGACAAACCAGGCTGCGTCACCATGGAGACGTGAACCTGCCAGGCAGCTGCTGGGCAGGACAACAGGCACCGTGGATGCCTGGCTCTGTGTGGCCATTTCAGAGACACCAGGAAAGTGCTGATTTCTTGCTTTCTCCAAGGCCCCGGAGGCCGGCTTTCCACTTCCTCCGCCAACCTGTTCAATAGTGTATACGTTTCCTTTAATGAGGATAAAGCACTTCACCCCCTCATTTACTCCAAGGGCTTCAATGCCATTGCCCCTAAGGGAAAAGAGGCTGACACTGACACGGAGACAGAATCCGTGCCCTTGACATTCTTTGAGGAGGGTGTTGGTAGCTAGAGGACCCCAGAATGCTCCGTGCTTGGAAACATAGAGCAGCACTCCCCTCCCCAAAGTCTGCTGTTAGGCTGCTGCTCCCTCACAGTGTCCTCCGAGGTTGGTCTTACCAATGGTGCCTGCTCTTATTTGTGGCTGCTACCTGTCTTCTGTCAGAGACTGGCATAATGGTGACCATAGTTTGGTTTTCAAAATGGAGAAATGTTGATTTTGAAAATGTGGTGTTTGCAGTTTGATCTCGCCTGCATGCTGGAATAGATTTCTTTGGAAGAGGTTTATGACTCCTTTCAGGGGACCCAGGGCTTGCAAGTTAGCGGACAGGGTTTGCTTAGGCGTTCACAGCTTGTAGCTCTCTTTCTTCCAGAAGTACTATCCAAAGGAAGCAATGAAGAGACATTTATAAATAAATGCATGCATATTTGGTGTGGTTAATAATAGTAAAACTATACCCTAAAATTGAAAATTAGGGATAAGAAAGAAAAAATGTTGAAGACAAAAAAAATGAAAAGAACAAAAATACTTTAGTATCTGGGATGATTGAATGACTACAAATAAACATGAAACTTATACCCAAGATTCCTGGGAACCAAAGCTAAAGAGTGATTGTTAGGCTCTCCTATTCTTTCCATATTTGGCAAAAAAAGAAAAAAGAAACATAGAATTGCACTGAATAGATGTTTTTAAATTTTTTTCTGGCACTAAATTCTATATGAAATTTATTGCGTGAAAATTTTGTTTTACAAGGAACAGCAAGCAACAAAGTATGTTTTAAAAGGTGTAGACAAATATAATACTGATTCTCTATAAAAGCTGAAGACTTTATATTGAATCATAACTCAGTTAAGACAATTTTACAGGAAAGTGTTGTAATACAGACTAGATAAATTTCTTCAGAGTTCCTGAAGGAAATAAGTAATGTGTCCTTTGGTGCAGCTCTCTCAAATAATATCAGGTATGAAGTGGAGCTCTAGATCAGATACCCCTGACAGACACCAGGAATGCCCAAAGTCTGTATTTTTGATGATGGAGAAAGCTAAATGTTTTAGATACCAGACACATGGAAGCCAGTTTGACTTTTTTTAAAATAAAACCTCGGAAGTCCGAAAGTTCTTACCCAAAGAGGCAATGTAGTATAGCAAAACAAGAGTCCAGGATACCATTTAGATAGATGCTGTTTTACCACATCATTGTTTCAAAAATGATTGTTTCAAAAATGATGTGTCAGCTAAGTTTCTTCACTTTTCTTAACCTTGGAATTCTGTTTCTGAAGTTGAACTTTGAGGCTAGTTTAAGTTCATGAAAATACGTACGCTTGGTTAAGACCTCAGAAATCAGTGCCATATGAGTAAAAGAGTAAAATGTGGCCTGAATATTAGTAAAAGCACTGTCCTTTTTAACTCCAAAGTGCTCCATCTCACCTGCAGAAAGCCCATCCTGAGCGCAGCCGTGAGCTAGTGGACCTGCCAACTGTGTTGGAGGCAAGGGCGCCTTCACGTGGTAGAAGAGGCCTGTGGGTATGGTAGGGGGAGAAGAGGGTCAGTGGACCAAACGTTTGTGCCTCCCCCAAATTCGTATGTTGAAACCTGACACCCCCAGTGATGGCATTAGGAGGTGGGGCCTTTAGGCATGAGTGTGTCCTGAAGGTGGAATTCTCATGAATAGGGTTAGTGCCCTTGTGGGAAGAGGCCAGAGAGCCAGCTTGCTGTCTTTCTATCAACGGAGAATACAAAGAAAAGGGGGCCACCGGGAAGCCAGAGGAGAGCCCTCACCGGAACCAGAACCAGAACCCTAGTGGCACCCTGATGTTGGACTCACGGCCTCCTAAACACTGAGAACTAAACTTCTGTTGCTGATACACCACCCCGACTATGGTGTGCTGTTGTTGACCCAGACAGGAAGTATTTAGTCTGTTCCTTCCACACTGGCCCTCCACTGCAAATATTTTCACTTTCATATGTTGGACATGAGAGTTGTTCATTCTACCCATAGTTAACCAAATGTCCCAGTTTCTTTTCAAGGCCACTCTGAGTTTCTGACCATAAAATTAAGTCATTAGCAAAATGGAAGAAGTCCACAAACTCTGTCACAGAGGGAGCACGAATTCATCTCAGTTAAGAGTAGAAGTATCTGGGTTTAAGGGCAAGTGGGACTAGGAGAGAGTCCTGATGTACAGAATTTAGAATTAGAATTTGCTCTGTGAAAAGACTGCTCTTAGCAGCAAGACTGTGGTAAAGGCTTTGATAAAGAAATAGCGGCCTGTAGTCTGTTAAAAATGTCAGATTTTCCCATGCTGAAGTTTTCAGATTGGCAGTGGCCTCTGAGCTGTCTGTCCTTCTGTCCCCATGCAGGCCACTCTTCAGAGTGGCAGCTCTGTATAAACTCTGCCTGAAACTCCAAAGGGCTTCTCTTTGTTAGATTAAGCCAGGCCAGCCTTTATTGTTTTACCACGCTGCAGGGGCCTGAATGGTACGCCCAAAAAATACATACACTTGCCGATTCCCTGAACTGGGAACATCATCTTACTTGACAAAAACATGTCACCGAGTTATGGGTCTTGACCAGACAAGCTTGTCCTGGATTCCACGGGTGGGTCCTAAAGGCGGTCACAGAGAAGAGGAGGAAGCCATGTGATCATGGGCGTGGAGATTGTAGTGACACAGCCACAAGCCGAAAACACCTGGACCACCGGAGACTCCCTGAGAGCCTTTGGAGGGGGGTCAGCACTGCCACTTTAATGCTGGACTTGGGCTCACAGAGCCAGGGAAGCATCAGGTTCTGTTTCAAGTCCCCCGGTTTGTGGTGATTTGTTAAAACAGTCACAGAAAATGAATATACCCACTATGACTGTGGCAAATCAGCTGAGTTGCTGTTGTAGTCCAGGCTCTGCTTAAATGTCCCCTCCTCAGATGTGCCTCAGCTGTCTGCCCAGTCTTTGGCAGCTCCTCTGACTCCCAGGAAGGGGTTTTCAGGGGGGAGGGAATGGCCAAGTAATGACATGCTACCAATAGGGAAGGTAAGATAGGTCATGAGAACCGAGGAAATGAGGCACCGAGAGGGTGAATTCCATGTCCACTGTGCACAGTACATGGACAGGCCAGGAACTAAATCCAAGGCATCTGATCCCAGAGCTCGTATCCTCTTAGCAGTGTGGGGGAGATTCTGTACACAGTCATTTGAACAGGACGGTAGATATTCTTTGGTTCCCTAGTCTACTTATAAAATCTCAGACATCCTTGCTACCTTTTATCCCTCTTGCCCTCCTCCCCATCAGTCTCCTCTCCTGTCATGCCTGTAGGCAGAGACAGGAGGCATCAGTGGAGAAAGACCACTCACTCTCATTCACAGAAAACAGCCATTCTGGAGGTTGAAGAAAGCAAAATGGGGCCCGTGGTTATTAAACCATAAAAACCAATGGCCTGTAAGGTGCATAATTGGACCTGACTTATGTGTTGGTGTGCCGCTTAGCCGTGATGAGTAAATAATGGAAGTGACACACACGTATGAGCTGGGTATTTTCTTTGCTTCAGGCAGCTAATTTTTTCTGAACAAACTGTCTAAAGAGAAGCAAGATTCGTGATTCGTGTTCTCATGATGGCTGTTTGATGAGCCACTGTCAGTTTTGGCATGCACATGCCCTTAAACTACCTGAGAATCAACATGTATTTTACAGACTTCACACTCAGAAGCATGGCGGATGATGGGGTACCCATAGTTCTAGGATGTGTGTGTGTGTATATATATATATATTTTTTTTTTTTTTAAGGTAAAGGACAATAAGATGCCCTGGGAGTGGGATTGGTATTAATACTTAGAGGTATGGGTTCCCAGTTATGCAGAGTTGATCCATAATTTTCAGAGAACAGTACATTAATTGAGAGAACAAAGAGAATTTCTCCCACTGAGGGAGGGACTCTTATTGCTTTCTTTGAATCTGAGCTGCCCACAGTTACTAGCTCAAATAACTATGGTCAAAAATAATATTCTAGGACTCATGAGGTTAGGTCATAAAAAGCGTTACACCTTCTACCTGTGTCTTCTGGAATGCTCACTCTCAGAGCACCCCCTATTAGAACTCTATGCCATGCTGTGAGAAACCTAAGTCCCATGGACAGGCCACCTGGGTACTACAGTTGAGCTCCCAGCCCATAGCCAGTGTCAGCTGCCAGTTATCTGAGTGAACCATCTTGAACTTGCAAATCAAGCTTCGGACAGGTACAACCCCACCTGAATTGAGCACAGTCATATGGAAAACCCCATGAGAATCACCCAGCTCTGATCTCAGTCAACCCATAAAACCATGAGAAACAATGATTATAGTTTTAAGCCTCTAAGTTTGGGGTGGATTGTTATATAACTACAAATACTTAGAACAGGATGTAGTGACTGGAAGGTGAATGCTGTCTTAATAACATGTAGGGTGTTGGCTTTGAACCACAGCAGCAGGAGGAAGCCAGAAAGGCCCTTGAGGAAACTGTTAATAAGAACTGGAGGGAAAAGGAGGAAATTGTTGTTGGAGGCTGGGAAAAATCATCCCTTGTTTTTTAATGGTGGATAATTAGGTGCCACTGATGCTGGTGGTGATGTGAAAAAGAGAAGCTGTACCTGTGAAACGGAGATTCGGTGAAGGAGACTCCAGGGCAGAGTGTTGAAAGTGCCTACTGGTTTCTTTTAGGCAGTGTGAAAAGATGTGACTGTAGAGACATGAGCCAAAAACAGTGAACTATTGGGTTTCAAGCAAAGCTGAGATGAAATATAAAGAAGTCAGGCTCATTGGGCTTAGAAATAATGCTGCGTTTTGTTTGCAGCTGCTCTGGTCAGAAGAAGGCTCTCAAAGTGAAGCACAATACAAGGGCAATGACTATCTCAAAGCATGTCTATAAGACACTGACAGAGCTTTTAGGAAGTTTAAGGGCCTACCTTCTGGGCCATCTAACTGGGCAGAAAGGCTTTGCTTGGATCTAAAGGACATTGTTCTACAGCACCTGACTCTTAACCCAAGGCAGAATTGTGCCTATCTTAAAGAGATTTGCAGCTGGTGTAGTTTGTTGTAGAGTGAGCCCCAAAACATCCTTAGGAATATCTCTCTATCTGTCTCTCTGTCTCCTCTCTCCTCTCTCTCTCTCTCCCCTCTCTCACTCTCTCTCTCTCCTCTCTCTCTCTCTCTTTATCTCTCTCTCTCTCTCTTTCTCACACACTCACACACACAGACATGCACACAAACTGTACATGTGGAAGCACCATAAACTTGGACTAAATAGGAAGCAGACAGTGTAAAGTGCAAACACCCTTCTATGTGTAGGAAACAGGATAAGAAGCTACTGAGCTGAAAACATGGGCTTTTCTTATAGAAAAGAAAGAATGATTCAGAGAGCAAGATCAAAACCATGATGTGGTTGGGGGGGGGGGGCAAAAACCATAAAGCATCGCTCCAAACAGCAAGGCTGGGCACACACTAATCAAGGATCTGGGAACATGTGCCTGACTGGGTTGCAGAATTGCTGTGGGCCAGTGGTGGCCATGTGCCTCCATTTCCCTCCTTTTTTTGAATGAGAGTTTAGTGAGTTTATCCTATCTCCAGATCACCACTGTATGTTGTGTATATGGGGAACAGTGGACAACTTGTCTTCATATTGAGAGGAGCTGTACTTAGGGAACTGCAAGTACAAGGAGTCTCACCTGCATTAGGATTTACATGATGAAGTCCTGGACTCAAGCCCAAGTAATGCAATAATAGGATTCAGCACTTGGGTCTCAGGAGGAGATGTGTGTATTTTCCATGTATACACTCATAGGAATATAAATAATATTGGGTCAGAGGGAGGACGAGGATAGGTTAAAGATGACTGAATATTCTTTGGCCCTCCTAGGGGAAGGGCATATCTAACCCCCTTGCCTTGAAATCCAGGCTGGCCTTGGTGAATTGATCAAGCAATATAATCTACAGGAAGTAAATTTCTGGGACTTCTGTTGTTAGGGCAATTGGAAGCTTGCAGTCTCTACTTCAGTCTCTTCGCAACATTTGCTCTTAGAATACTCCACTTTGGAACTCATGTCATTCTGTACGAAGCCCAAATTATACAGAGATCACATAGAAGTGTTTAATCTGTGGCCCAGAAGAGCTCCTAGCCAATAGGCGACATTACTGGCAGCCATATAGTTGTCATCTTGGACATCCAGGTGAGTTGAGCCTCCAGAGAACTGCTGTCCAGCTGCCATCTGACTGCAGCCACAATGAGAGACTTCAAGTGCAAATCCCCACCTGAGCCCAGGCAGCCTATAGAGCCATGAGAGGTAACAGTATATTGTTTTCTGTGCTATTACATTTTGCAGGTGAATTGTTGTCCAGCAATAGATAAGCAGATAAGATTGAACTTTAGAGGTCAGTAGTCATGGTTTCAAATCTCAAGTTCATTGTCAGTTATGTGCTTGTGGATAAGTCACTGAAAATCACTGTCTTCCTTTTCCTTATCTATAAAGTGGGACTCAAAATAGGACCTACCTAATAGGTTTTTGTTAAAATTTATTCATTTTCATTTTTTTTGAAAGGGAGAGATCTTTCATCCACTCAAATGTTTACTTCAGTCAGTGCTGTACTGGGCTTGAAGCCTG
Source organism: Oryctolagus cuniculus (assembly GCF_964237555.1). Classification (NCBI taxonomy): domain Eukaryota; kingdom Metazoa; phylum Chordata; class Mammalia; order Lagomorpha; family Leporidae; genus Oryctolagus; species Oryctolagus cuniculus. Next base: position 122,927,114 of record NC_091437.1, on the reverse strand, counting down.
GAGCCAGGAACTATAGTGCAGGTTTCTCATGTGGGTGGCAGGTACCCAAGTACTTGAGCCATCATCTGCTGCCTCCCAGAGCATTAGCAGAGCTAGGGCTTGAACTCAGGGACTCTGATTTGGGATGCAGGTATCCCAGGCAGCACCTTAACCTCTGCACCACACGCTTACCACTAATAGTTTTATCATAGGGATTAACAGAAAGAATGTATGAAAAGCCACAGACACGGTGAGAGGGAGAGTGTGGGTCAATGATGTGTTCTATAGTTCATAAATCAGTGTGAGTCCTCTGCATTTGCCTAAAAGGTAGATGAAGATTGGTGTAGATGAAGATCTACACCAGGTGGAAGTAATCTAAGATTCTGGTAGTTTACTAATGACCTGAGAGTAAGGTCAGGTTACCAACATATTTGCATTTGCTATCCATTTAGCTATAAGCCAAGAAGGGATGTTGAGTCATTGGAGAAGTATCCCAAGAAAATTCTAGGGCCAGAAGAAACTTAGCCAGTTCACTTTATGATTCCATAGATGGCACTTAACACCACCATGTGAGCTGAAGCAACGACTTACTAAATAACTTGAGAGGCCAAGCAGACCTGGTCCTTATCACAGTGAGATCTGCAGGCTTCCCACCTGCAGTGGGCGAGAAGGGCTCTAAAACCCCCTGGAAGCATAGCGTTGTGCTGTTGTCCACTGTGTGTGTGTAGGGGTTTGAGTAGGTGGTGCTGGAATGAATGAATGAATGGAATGAATGGCTGGACTCCCATGGAGAGAATTAAGGGAATATCATAATGATTTTAACACATCATCCTTCTTATATGTTCTGTGGGAGTTCTGTTTCTCAGTCATTTGTCCATATAGGCATTCATTTGTTCAACCATTATTTAGTGCATACCTCGATGAACCCAGTCACTGGGCTATGCTGTGGGGACCCATGATGCATATAAGTCAGTTCCATCCCCAAGGGGCTCTTGATCCAGGAGGGGAGACAGACAAGTAAACAGGAAGAATGACTAGAGGGCAAATATACACAGTAGAGGGCAGTGTGGGAGTTCAGAGGAGGGGCTACAGTCCTGGCAGGCATCAAATCTGCTCCACTTTATGATGAAGTTCTGAAAGGGAGGCAAGTGGGGCATGAGCTGTGCCTGGAAAAAAGGAGTTGATAAGGAGTGAGCTGCAAGCAGAGGCCACAGATCAGAGGCACCAAAGGACAAGCCCACATCGCCTCCAGGGGCTATAGCATTGGCCACTCTGAGGCTCAACTCCTAGAATCTGGCCTGTCTAGTGCATGTCTCCCGGGGGGCCTGTGAAGAGATAGCATCTCTCAGGCACAGATACAAGCAAAGCATCTCTTACTCTTTCTTGGCTCTGAAGATGACTTCTGTATTGGCGAACTGTTTCTGCATGTGTTCTATTACTTCTGTTATGCATGCTCTAAAAATATATTAAAAAAAAAAAAACGAAAAAATATTCACCGGGTTCAAAATGGCAGACTGTGACTGGAGCCAATGTCCTTTTCCTCTGACACTGTCTTGTCTGCCCAGTGATCTCATCTGTACTTGGACAGACTTTGCCTCCTACACTCCCATCTTCTTCCTCTCACCTCCCCCAGTTCCCAACGATGAGAGTTCTCATCAACATCAGCTGAGCTCAAAGGGTTAGACGGGGCTGAAACCTCACTGAATTCTCTTTGAGGCTTGGCTAAGCTACTTGACTCATATCACTCACATCTCTATTTGGAATTTGAATAGCCTACATAGGGTGGGGACTCTCAGTGACTTCTCTTTTTCTTTTCTTTTTTTTTTTTTTTTTTTTAAGATTTATTTATTTATTTGAAAGTCAGAGTTACACACAGAGAAAGGGAGGCAGAGAGAGAGAGAGAGATCTCCCATCCACTGGTTCACTCTCCAGTGGACTGCAATGGCCGGAGCTGTGCTGATCCGAAGCTAGGAGCCAGGAACTTCTTCCCAGTCTCCCACGTGGATGCAGGGACCCAAGGACTTGGGCCATCTTCTACTGCTTTCCCAGGCCATAGCAGAGAGCTGGATTGGAAGAGGAGCAGCAGGGACTAGAACCGGTGCCCATATGGGATGCCGGCACTGCAGGCAGCGACTTTCCCCACTACACCACAGTGCCAGCCCCTCACAGTGACTTTCTGTCACAGACAGTCTAAAGCTCTCTTTATTTTCCCAGCTGATTGGCTAGCCTGAGACAACATGGGCCAGGCATGACCAAGTACATTCTGAGTGTAGTGTCTGATGTCAGCGGGTGAGGGGCCCAGTTCTGGTCTGAAAGCTCCTTTGGGCAGAACCCTAACCTTCCTTCCCCATTTTCCAGTACCCAACAAGCTCTGTGACATCTGGATGGGGCTTAGCATTTGTTGAGTTTAACTCAGAAATTACAAAGGCAGGCAACGGCTCTCAAATTCACCTTATTATGGGGACAAGTGTCTTCTATACCCAAATAATAATGATGATAAAATTATCTCATGAAAACTATTGGTGTATATTGAGTCCTAATGCTTTATCAGGTCCTAGGAGAACTAGTACACATCCTGTACAATATCTAAGACTCAGAATGGCCCGGTGTATAGGTATCACCATATTTATTTTGCTGATGGAGAAGGAGAATCTCAAAGAAATGAGAGCAGTTGCAACAACCCGATTGATGGGGTTTGAACCTGAACCTAGGACCATCAATTCTAAAGTCAACTCTGCAGAATTCCCTAGTTACCAGGGGGACACATTTATACCTGGGTTTCCCTTTGTCTAGGGCAGACATCCACTTCTCTCCCCCTTGTCAGGAGAAAGCCTGGGGAAGCAGGGGCTGGGCTTATGCAGTGGGAGGGCCAGTTTTTGTGTGCAAGGAGCAAGCAATAAACAGAAGTCATCTTTATTCCCAGTGAAAATAAACAAGCAGCCCTGGGGCTCCTGTGAACCCAGCAGGGGCTGAAGGATTAGGTAGGTCTGTTTGTTTCAGTCTGCACTTGACCTTGCACCACCTTCTCCAAGCATCTCCCGGTCAAGGCAGAAACCTTTCCCTGCCCCGGGAGCATTTCCATACAGACAGGAACGCTTCGTGGATGACAAAAGATTAAGATGTTACAGTCCAGCTCACCTTGCTGCATTATTTAAAACAATTACTGTCTGATTTTCCCTTCACATAGCCATGGAAACCCTGCAGAAAGGATTTAATACAATTTATTGTGTGAGGCTTAAGAAGAAATCTGCTTCTTCCAAGCTGGAAAACAAAGCCAGCCGGTTCCTCCCCACCTCCCAGGAGATGTGATGGGTGCAACTTGTGGACGGGTGATCTCACCCAGCAGGGACGAGCTTTCTGGGATGCATTCTGGAGATAAGTGAATCTGCTTGTTTTGTTTTGTTTTGAAAGATTTATTTATTTATTTGAAAGTCAGAGTTACACAGAGAGAGGAGAGCCAGAGAAAGGTAGAGACAGAGAGGTCTTCTATCTGATGGTTCACTCCCCAAGTGGCCGCAATGGGCGGAACTGTGCTGATCTGAAGCCAGGAGCCAGGAGCTTCTTCCAGGTCTCCCACGTGGGTGCAGGGGTCCAAAGACTTGGGCCATCTTCTACTGCTTTCCCAGGCCATAGCAGAGAGCTGGATGGGAAGAGGAGCAGCCGGGTCTCAAACTGGCACCCATATGAGATGCTGGCGCTTCAGGCCAGGGTGTTAACCCGTTGCACCACAGTGCCAGCCCCGAATCTTCTTGTTTTTAAGCCACCAAAGAACAAAGCAGGTGCCGAAGAACAACGATCTCCTCTGATGTGCCCGGAGCTGATGGACTCTTACAGGACCACAGAGCTTCGCCTGTCCTCTCACAGGCTGCCTGTACAGGTGCTTCAGGCCTCAGCCACGGGACCCTAGGGAGGAGGGTGGCTTCACACTGGGGTCTCATGAGAGGGTGGGCTCACATGGAAGCTTCCAGTGCCTGTTAGAAATGCCAGAGGAGCTTCAGAAAACTCTGATGCGGAAGCCCCAGACCTGACTGATCAGACGAGAGCCTGAGGCTGACACAGCCGTTGGTGTTTTTAAACATCTCCACTGGTGAGTCAGATGTGCTCCTAGGGCTCACAGCCACTGCTGTGGGCCTTGAACTTCTTTGGGCTGAACTTTTTTTTTTTTTTTTTTTTTTTTTTTTTTTTTTTTTTAATCTGCTTCCTTTCTGGTTCCCAGCAAGAGACCCAGTGCCTGACAATATATAAACCTAAAAGGGCTCTTCTAGCATAAATTCCAGTCTCTGTGGCTTAACTCGATCCCCAGATTCAGTGGGTGGTAGGGAGAACATTTAATCGCAGAAGAATTTCCTAAAGTTGCGGAAGGATTCGCTTGACTGCTGTACTATCTTTAAAACTTCCTGTGAGCCTGTAATAATCTCCAAAGAGAACGTTCCTAAAAGACTTGAATTCAAATTCTGGATATGTTACTCTTTAAGCACGGCACTTTTGGAAAGAATAGACTCTGAACATTTGGAAGAGAAGGATAATTATTTCTGTTTGTTGTCTGATCAAATGAGATAATAGAGGTGTAAAGCCTAGATGTTAATTGGGATGTCTTTGATAGGGACTTCAGGGGACCCTGGAAAAGAAAGGATAAACATAGGAAAGAAAAAACACATTAAAAAAAAAAAAAAACCCACATCACTTAACTCTCCAGGAGCCTATAGGGAGAGGGAGACAGGAGATGGGGAAAATATACACAATGTAATCTTTTTTTTTTTAAAAAAGAATTATTTTATTTATTTGAAAGACAGAGTTACAGAAAGAGTAGAGCCAGGGAGAGAGAGGTCTTCCATTCCTCCAATTGACCGCGTTGGCTGGAGCTGAACTGATCCAAAGCCAGGAGCCAGGAACTTCTTCCCAGTCTCTCATGTGGGTACAGGGGCACAAGGACTTGGGCCATCTTCTTCTGCTTTCCCAGGCCATAGCAGAGATCTGGATTGGAAGAGGAGCAGCTGTGACTCGAACTGGTGCCCATATGGGATGCCGGCGCTGCAGACTGGGGCTTTAACCCACTGGGCCACAGCACTGGCCCACAATGTAATTTTCAGATGTTGTTGAGTGTGCCGGAGGGAGCTGACTGAGCACTCTGCACACTTCTGTCCAGAACAGGCTTCTCCAATGGCAGTTCCTTGATTGGTTCACATAACATATCTCATTAGCATACATATCAACCAATCAGGGAAAATTTCCTGCTTTAGAAACCCATAAATGTCTGAGCCAGGCAGTTTGAGAAACAGCTCAGGGCAAGTAGCCCTCCGGGGCAGCCAGCCCTTTAGGACAGGTAGTCCCTTGCAGGGCTGGCCCTTCCGGCTGCTGGAGAGCTTTGCTCACTCCTTCCTTGTCCATATGCCCCATTCTTTGTGGTCATGAGACAAAGAACCCAGCACAGCCGAGAAGCAGCAACCCAGAAGAGAGCAGCATTCCTTGACGGAGCCAACAGAGAGAGAAGCTGTGACCCAGAAGGCAGCAACACTCAACAAACCTGGCAGAGGGGAGAAGCTGTGACCCAACAGAGAGGAGGGAGCTGTGACACTGAGAGCTGTCACATGAGAGCTGTGTGAACTATGCAGCTGATAAAGGATTAATAACTAGAATATATAAAGAGATCACGAAACTCAACAATAACAAAACAAACAACCCAGTTAAGAAATGGGCAGAATACTTAAACAGGGGCCAGCATTGTGGCTCACTAGGTTAATCCTCTGCCTGTGGCACCGGCATCTCATATGGGCGCTGGGTTCTAGTCCCGGTTGCTCCTCTTCCAGTCTAGCTCTCTGCTGTGGCCCAGGAGGGCAGAGGAGGATGGCCCAACTACTTGGGCTCCTGCACCCGCGTGGGAGACCAGGAAGAAGCACCTGGCTCCTGGTTTCGGAACAGCGCAGCTCCGGCCATAGTGGCCATTTGGGGGGTGAATCAACAGAAGGAAGACTTTCTCTCTGTCTCTCTCTTTCTCACTGTCAAACTCTGCCTGTCAAATAAAGAAAAAGAATACTTAAACAGGCATTTTTCAAAAGAGGAAATCCAAATGGTCAACAGATACATGAAAAAATGATCAGGATCACTAGCCCTCAGGGAAATGCAAAGCAAAACCACCATGAGGTTTCACCTTACCCCCATTAGAATGGCTTTCATACAGAGATCAACAGCCAAATGCTGTTAAGGATGTGGGAAGAAAAGGTTCCCTAATCCACTGTTGGTGGGAATATAAACTGGTACAGCCTTATGGAAGACAGTACAGGGATAGCTCAGAAATCTGAATATAGACTAAACATACGACCCAGCTATCCCACTCCTGGGAATTTACTCAAGGGAAAAGAAATCAGCATATGAAAGAGTTATCTGCACCTCCATGTTTATCCAGCTCAATTCACAATAGCTAAGACATGGAATCAACCCAAATGTCCATCAACTGAAGACTGAATAAAGACATTTTGGGATATGTACAGTATGGAATACTACACAGCGGTCATTTGCAACAAATGGATAAAACTGGAAACACCATAAGCCAGTCCCAAAAGGACAAATACCATATCTTCTCCCTGATCTGTGATAACTAATAGAGCACCTAAAAGGTAATCTATAGAAGTGAAATTGACACTTTGAGATGCAGTGACTTTGAACAGCCCTTGTCTTGATTGTTGAGGAACAGTTTTTTCTTTTTTCTTATTATTTGTTGAACTCTTTACTTAGTATAAAGTTAATCATATGTTCATAAAGTTAATTGAAAATAGATCTTAGTAAAAAATAAGAATGAAAACAGGAGGCTGGTGCCGCGGCTCACTAGGCTAATCCTCCGCCTTGCGGCGCCAGCACACTGGGTTCTAGTCCCGGTCGGGGCACCGGATTCTGTCCCGGTTGCCCCTCTTCCAGGCCAGCTCTCTGCTGTGGCCAGGGAGTGCAGTGGAGGAAGGCCCAAGTGCTTGGGCCCTGCACCCCATGGGAGACCAGGAGAAGCACCTGGCTCCTGCCATCGGATCAGCGCAGTGCACCGGCCACAGCGCGCCAGCCACGGCGGCCATTGGAGGGTGAACCAACGGCAAAGGAAGACCTTTCTCTCTCTCTCTCTCTCCCCACTGTCCACTCTGCCTGTCAAAAAAAAAAAAAAAAAAAAAGAAAGAAAGAAAGAAAGAAAGAAAAAAGAAAACAGGAAAGGGAGGAGGAAGAGGGGTGTGAGTGTGAGTGGGAGGTTGGGTATGGTGGAAAGAATCACTATGTGCTTAAAATTGTATTTGAAAAGCATGAAGTTTGTATTCCTTAAATAAAAGGTTTCTGGGGGAAAAATGAAAATAGTGGCATTAACTGATTCATTTTTTTTAATTTATGCATTTATTTGAAAGGCAGAGTTACAGAGAGAGAGAGAGAGTGAGAGCGAGACCGAGAGCGAGAGCGAGAGCGAGAGAGAGAGAGAGAGAGATCTTCCATCTGCTGGTTTATTTCCCAAATGGCTACATTGGGCCAAACTAAAGCCAGGAATCAGGAGCTCCACCTGGGTCTCCCACATGGAAGGGGGGTTCCAAGCACTAAGGCCATGCTCTTCTGCTTTCCCAGGTGTATTAACATGGAATTGGCTTGGAAGTAGAGCAGCTGAGAATTGAACCAGCACCCATATGGGGTGCTGGCGTGGCAGGCCACAGCGCTCATCCCTCATTGACTTTTTTACAGTGGCATTAATCCCACCATCTAATACTGTTGCATTGGGCTACATTTTCAACACGAGTTTTCAAAGGGGAGAGGACACTCAAACAATGTTTTCTTGCATGACAGATTATGGAATATTCAATTCATGGGAATTTCTGAGTAATTTACATGCCTGTGGTGACCCGAGGTTGTGAGTTCCTGCTTCCACTAAATTCATTAGTTTAGGCGTTGTCTCACCCAAATGTGGAACTTGGTCATTAATTTTTCTCCCACAAACCTCTCACACAGGCATTTTTGTGTGTGTATAGATGACTTCACTGAAGGTTTGAGAAATGAAATGATTTATACCATAGCATCAGAAAAGGATTCAAAGCACAATGTGATACCGTCTTGTTTCTGAATTATTTGGCTGCTTCCACGGGGCTTGGTCCTCCCCTTTCCCACGCCAACCTTCTCTCCTGTGTTGTTCCTTTATCCCCAAGTTTCCGTCCATTTCTAACGTGGACCTCTTTAGCTCTGTCCTTCGTTTCCCTGGCTCTAATCCTTCCTCCAGGAAGCTTATCAGAAAGTTTCCCATCATTTACACCCTCTGCAGAACTCAAGATTCAGTAAGCAACAAAGGCTAAGGCAGGTGTGACGGTCGCAGTCAGCTCCAACTTGCTGTCCACTTCACTCCTGCACTGTTATACCGTCTCCTCACCAGCCCTGGGGAAATCACAGAGTCAGAGATGGCAGTGTATGTGAGGGCACTGCAGAAAGTTCACGGAAATAGAAGTTAAAGATAGGTTTATGTTGGTGCAAAAAATTTTGGAAATCAAGGCATGTGAGGAGTCTTCAAATAGTTAATGAAAAATGTATATTATAAAGACACTATGCATGGATTTCCATTTTTTTGCACCAAATTAAATTTATTATTAATTTATTTTTTAAGATTTATTTATTTGAAAGAGTTACAGAGAAAAGTAGAGACAGAGAGGTCTTTCATCTACTGGTTCACTCCCCAGATGACCACAGTGGCTGGAGCTGCGCCGATCTGAAGTCAGGAGCCAGGAGCTTCCTCTAGGTCTCCTATGTGAGTGCAGGGACCCAAGGACTTGGGCCATCTTCTACTTCTTTCCCAGGCCTTAGCAGAGAGCTGGATCGGAAGTGGAGCAGCTGGGACCAGAACCGGCACCCATATGGAATGCCGGCACTGCAGGCCAGGGCTTTAACCTGCTACACCACAGCGCCGGCCCCAAATTTATTATTCAAATTCCGTTTCTCTGTGCATTTTTTGAAGCACCTTGTATAACTCGGACTTTCTCTGATTTTCCAGGTTCAGATCTGGATCACATTTTGGACTTCAGGGATTCAAAACTCTACCATCCTTGGAACGAAAAGCATCTGGAGGCTCCTTGTACCTTGAACGAAGAGTGGCATTTTGAGGAGTGTAAACAAGTCAGAAACCCAAGAATTACAGTTCATCTAAAGTGAAGAAGCATGCAGGCAAGAAAAATACGCTGCCAAATCCCACACATTCAAGAGGAATCTGGAGGCACGTTGTTTCCCACGAGCCTCCTACTGAGAAGCCCCCGAGATAAGGAGGGACTGATGTTCTACACACAGTCCTGTCTGTTCTCCTTCCAGGGAGGGGACCAGGGTGGGCCTGCATGCTCTCTGATGATAGGGGACTCAGGGGCTTGAAGCAAACAACTTGCAGCCAGAAGGGGTGAGATTGGCTCCACCTGCCTATGGATAGCTCCAGTCTTCTCTCCCTGGAGGTTCTGGGGCAGACTCAGCATGACCTTGTTGGAGATGGTGTCCCTGAGAATCTGTGTAGATCAGCCTGCCCCGGTGCTGCTGTGGGCCGCTGTTCCTGTCTCCATCAGGGCTGACCAAACCCCCTGCTTGCAGCTCTCGGCTTGCATATGGGCATTCCCTTTCCCCAGACTCAGCAGTAGCTGATAAAGTCTTCAAAGGCCAGAACCACGTCTTTGCCAACATGTACCACAGTCCCTGGCGCAGAGAAGGCAGGCGTTAGACAAGAATCAGTGAATGAATGAGGTCTCACCAAACAACAGCTCTGCACTTGCTAGGATTATTTATTTTAATATTATGCAAACCACAGCACGGGCATCCTCAACTCCTGCTCCTAAATCCTTTGTGATTGGTTAATCAACAAGTTATGTCTGAAGATCACTACAGCCTAAGGACCAAGTGAGACAGATGCAATGGTGACTGCCCACTTTGAGAGAACTATTAGTCAGCTGCATAATAATAATGCTAGCCATTTTACTAGAGGCTGCTTCTTCTAGAGCTCAGGGTTAATCTTACAGAGTGCTTTGCTTCATTAAAAAAAATCCCAGCAAAGTTAAAGGACAACCCAATTTCTAATTACTCACCAGTAATCACCAGCTGGCCTGTAATAGGGCAGGATTAAAATTCAAATCTTTAAGACTTCAGGCTCTGCTCTCATATGTTTCCTTGGAATAATACATTTCTGCATAGAGGAGCTAATTAGTTGTAATGGCAAGGGAAGTGTCCCAGCGGCAGAGAGCAGGGTTCAGTTTTCAGGCCCCACTGACTCTAGAGTCCTCTGCATCTGGCCTGTGGCATCCCAGGGCTTCCAAGTTTCCCTGTCAATGCTGGCAGTGAGGATGGAGATGGACAATGGGGAGCTGCTGAGACAGGAAGGTGCTTGGAAACATTCTGGGAAAATGGAACTTAAAGGCAAGTTTATTTTGGTGCAAAAAATTTGAAATCTATGCCAATGAGGTATTTTCAAAAAGCTCATGAAAAATGCATAGTATGAAGAAAACATAGGTGGACGTCAAACTTTTTTGCACCGAAATAAACTTATCTTTGCATTCCATTTTTTTAAAACAAACATGTGACAGTGTACCCTCACACTTGCAAAAACCTCAGTGTTCATGCCTGTTTAGTGACACCAGATCGAGATGGTATGACGTGCACTCATACTTCATGGAGAGTCAGTCCATACACACCCACGGAGTGCTTCTGTAAGCAGGTGCTGTTGCAAGTGTTGAAGATGATAGTTAAGCGGGAGAATCATGGTCCCTACCCTGATGACCTAGTAGAGAAGATGGACATTTAGCAAACAAAGGACTACAGAAGTGCGCATTGCTGTGAAACAGGAGTGCACTGAACATCCGGGGTGTAACGGGGGTGCGGTGGAGGCTGAGAGCAGGACCACCGGGAGAGGCACATCACACAACCTGTCTGCTCAGTTCAGCAGACAGGCAGAGGGAGGCCGTGAGATACAAATTGAAAAGGAGGATGGCGATTGGCTGGGTTCAGAAAGGGAGACAAGACTCCCAGGAAGAGGGAGTGTATGTGCGTAAGTCCTGAGGCAAAAGGGAGTTGAGCATGGCCAAAGAACTGGAGGAAGACTAGTGTGGCTAAACAAAATCTGAGTGGTAGGCACTGCACAGGGCTGGGAAGGAGGGGTGGCGTCAGACAGGATCCCATTGATTACACTTGCCACAGGAAAACAGTGGAGGGTTTTAGAACTGAAAATGACATGATATGATTTAAGTCATTTTGGGTGTCACTGGGGAAGGTGACAAGATTGAAAGTGTAGAGAAGGGGTCAGGAAGCTGTTGCCAAGAGACAACTTGCAAGGGGTCTGAGCACACAATAAAACTTAGCTTCATTTTCCATCTTTCTCATAATTGTTTCATTCCTGATATGTCTCAAGGCACTTTTTATTCATTATTTCATTTGATTTCCATAATAGTCCTGGCATGAGCTTGGTCTTATCAACCTCCCTTTCACACCTGCCGTAACTGAGGTTTGAGCAGAAAAATGGTTCTCCCAAGAGGCAACAGCCAGTAACTACTGAAGTTGGTTCTGAAATCAAATCAAGGAACTTGGCCAATCCTCAACTGCACTATAACACACAATATCGAAAGCAAATATTTTTTTTCTTGCATTATCACAGTTTTATTGCAGTAGCAAAAGAACAAACTCATTTCTATCATTTAATCAAAGATTTCCATGACCCATTTTTCATTACTCCAGCTGGACCATGTATACAGCTCTATGTATCTAGTGCTCAGTTCAGGTCACATGTGCACTCCTTAACCAATACGGTAATATCAGGCCCCCATGACTTTTGAGATAACAAAATGTGATTTTTTTTTCCAAAGGAAAAACCAAATGCTCTTTTTTTTTACATTTTGTTAAGTCAAAAATATATAATATTGGCAATTTCATATAGTTCTACCTAATATTCATTTTTTTTTTTGACAGGCAGAGTGGATAGTGAGAGAGAGAGAGAGACAGAGAGAAAGGTCTTCCTTTTTTTTCTTTTTTTTAAAACTTTTATTTAATGAATATAAATTTCCAAAGTACAGAATATTGATTACAATGGCTTCCCCCCATAACATCCCTCCAACCTGCAACCCTCCCCTTATCCACTCCCTCTCCCCTTCCATTCATATCAAGATTCATTTTCGATTCTCTTTATATACAGAAGATCAGTTTAGCATACATTAAGTAAAGATTTCAACAGTTTGCTCCCACACAGAAACATAAAGTGAAAAATACTGTTTGAGTACTAGTTATAGCATTAAATCTCAATGTACAGCACACTAAGGACAAAGATCCTACATGAGGAGTAAGTGCACAGTGACTCCTGTTGTTGACTTAACAAATTGACACTCTTGTTTATGGCATCAGTAATCACCCTAGGCTCTTGTCATGAGTTTCCAAGGCTATGGAAGCCCCCTGAGTTCACTGACTCTGATCATTTTTAGACAAGGCCATGGTCAAAGTGGAAGTTCTCTCCTCCCTTCAGAGAAAGGTACCTCCTTCTTTGATGACCCATTCTTTCCACTGGGATCTCATTCGCTGAGATCTTTCATTTAGGTTTTTTTTTTCCCCCTAAAGTGTCTTGGCTTTCCATGCCTGAAATACTCTCATGGGCATTTCAGCCGGATCCGCATGCCTTAAGGGCTGATTATGAGGCCAGAGTGCTGTTAGGACATTTGCCATTCTATGGGTCTGCTGTGTATCTCACTTCCCATGTTGGACCATTCTCTCCCTTTTTTATTCTATCAGCTAGTATTTGCAGACACTAGTCTTGTTTATGTGATCCCTTTGGTTCTTAGTCCTATCATTACGATCAATTGTGAACAGAAATTGATCACTGGGACTAGTGAGATGGCATTGGTACATGCCACCTCGATGGGATTGAATTGGAATCCCCTGGTATGTTTCTAACTCTACGTTTGAGGTAAGTCAGCTTGAGCATGTCCTGAATTGCACATCTCTTCCCTCTCTTATTCCCACTCTTACATTTAACAGCAATCACTTTTCAGTTAAGTTTCAGCACTTAAGAAGAATTGTGTATTGATTACAGTATTCAACCAAAAGTATTAAGTAGAACAAACAAAAAAAAATACTAAGAGGGATAACATATTAAGCTGCTCATCACCAGTCAGGGTGAGGGCTGATCAAGTCACCGTTTCTCATAGTGTTCATTTCACTTTAACAGGTTTCCTTTTTGGTGCTCAGTTAGTTGTCACCTATCAAGGAGAACAAGTGGTATTTGTCCATTTGGGATTGGCTTATTTCACTCAACATAATGTTTTCCAAATTCCTAACAGGGATCACTTGAAAGCAAATCTTATAATCACTTTTCAAATGCTAAGAAGTAATTTAAAATGTCCAGGGCCAGGCGTTGTGGCACAATGGGTTAAGCTGCTGCTTGAGATGCCAGCATCCCATTTCTGAATGCCTGGTTTGAGTCCCAATTCCTCTGCTTCCTTTTGAGCTTCCCGTTAATGAGCCTGGGAGACGGCAGACGATGGCTGAAGTACTTGGGTCCATGCCACCCATTGGGGAGACTCAGATATGGTCCTGCCTCCTAGCTTCAGACTGCTCTGGCTGCTGTGGACATTTGGGGAACAAACCAGCAGATGGAAAAGTCTCTCTTTCTTTATCTCTATGTTGTGCTGCCTTTCAAGTAGATGAAGATTTTTTTTTAAAAATTTAATTTCCAGGCATCATGATTTGCAAGAAGAAAAAAAGAAAAATCCCAAGGAAAGAGCTGATATTTCCTAGGACTAACCTGAGTCATCCACATTTCTGATCAGCTGAGTTGAGAACACTGTATTTCATCTGAGCCACAATGGGCCTCTCTGCTTTTCATCTTTATTTATCCCAGCGTGGCCCACTAAAAAGAATTCAGTGTGCTCCCAGTCTTACATGATATATTTTTGCTCATTAAGCACCAAACAGAGGTTAAGACATAAACAAATCAACATTATTTATACTGAATGAGACAAACATTCCTCTCAAAGACTTTCATTTCCTCTGGGAAGCAGTGCTACCTGAGCCACAGCCACCGAAGCATGTATTTTCTTTCCTTCAGAAGGAAATGCCTCCTCCTTGCCAAACCTCCGACACAGCGTTCCCCTTGAAAGGTGATGCTTCGGAGGGCCGCGGGGAGAAAGCTCAGACCGAAGCTCTTCGCAGCCCTCTCCAGTGGGAGCCCTATCCAGAACTGGCTGTGGGTGGTGCTTAATGTTCTGTAAATCTTCTATCGGAAAGAGATGCTTGGCACAATCGCATTGTAACGTTTTCCTCCAAGATCCCTCCTCGTCTGGAAGCTAGCAGCTCGAACCTTGAACAGACCCTTCCTAGGCCTTGCTTCCAATGCCTGGTGAAGGAGGAGGCAGGCGTGGACCTATCCTGCCTTTGTCCCTGACGGCTGTGGACCACCAGACAAATTACTGTCACCTCCGCTTTGCGCTATAAGGATTATAATATGCAGTTGGTTCTTTTCCCTATTTTTTTCCTTTTTTTTTTTTTTTTTTTGCCAGAGTTTTGTCAGAAACAATTTACTTGGATTTGTTGTTTTGCTCAAATCTCTATGGAAATCACTAATCCGGAGCATTCCAATCACGGTCCCAATGAAAGCATGAAGCTCAGATGTGGCCACTGTGGCCCAGCAGGAAATGGAGTAAACATCAAAGTGGGATTTTTTTTTTTTTTTAGTAGGCTGGGCTGGGGAGGAGAAAAGGGACTTGGAAGCCAAAGCTGCTGTGCACCCAAGGTGTGCCCCAGTGGAAGGTCTGGGCTTGGACACTCAGGGGAGGCCGCTTGTGAGGGTACGAGGCAGCCAGAGGTTTTCTTTGGCTTTGCTTTGTTCTCAGCACTTGAGATACCCCATCCTGTTTCCCCATGGCTCCTGCCCAGAGGTGGGAAGGAGGTGGTGTGCGCTGGCTTGTGCAGGGCTGCATCTGGTGATGTCAGAGCATCTCCATTCTGGAGAGGAAGCTGAGTCGGGACCTGCTCTGGCTGTCATGAGGCAGCAGCAGCGGCAGAGGGGGAGCCTGGGATGTGTTCTGCCCTCTTCTCTCCTTGCACCTGTTCCACTTGCACCACGGGCACCCTGTCACTGTGCTTGCTCGAGTGTTAGGTCGTTTGCTGACCCTGTGAGAGCTTTTTCCAATCCTGAATGTCACCTTTGTGCCAGCTCCTTGGACCCTGCTCCTGTAGACCGCCCCACCTCCAGCCCATTCACCATTTTTCCTCTCTTGGTGGCACTAGGTGATGCCTTTGGGCTTGGCCATATCTGCTGAGGATTATCTGTGCAGACATTCACATCCTCTAGGGTTCCTTGGTTGCAAGCAACAGAAAGTTAGGGGAAAGAGGTTTTGAGAAATGGCTCAGGCACTTGGAATTGAAGGAAATATTGGAAAACCAGGCTGGGGTGCAGGCAGGGGGTGAAGGGGCCCCCGAGGGCTGGGAACGAGAAGCTGCAGGGGTGGATTCCAGCAGGACTGTGTGCTCAGGGGCTGTCGTGGAAGTGAAGGCACCGCGTGCCTCGAGTCTTTGGGACGTGCACTCAAGACCCAAGAAGGAAAAAGTAGCTATTTAGTGAGTGTCGTCCCATGCCCATCCCCTGCAATACTGGGACACTGAGAGAAAGGAGCTTTTACAAATTTATTCTGATTTTTACTTTTTGGAAATTAGGAGAGATGGCATGAGAGAGACGTAGAGAGAGAGTTTCCGTCCACTGGTTCACTCCCCAAATGCCTGAAACAGCCAGGATCAGGCTGTGGATACTCAGGAAATGGGACAGAGCTTCTAGGAACCCCTGTCTCTCTCAGATCTCTGGCTGTTGCCAATCCCAGCTGCCCAGCCAATACCCAGGAGCAAGGGAGATGCAGGAGTTAGAGCAGTGGGGAGCCAAGGAGCCCACACGGCAGCTTGACCTCCCCTCGGGGATCCCATGCTATCCTAATGGCAAATGAGGCTGCCCTTATCCAGTGCCCCCCTAACAGCCCCACCCCCCAAAGCGAGGAGGATTGTGTGATTTTATTTCTGAAGGAATTTTTAAAAACACAGCACCTTGTGATGATTTAGCCCAGGGCTGAGAGCTATGTCCTAATGAGACAGCACTGGCTCTGGGATGGTGGGGCAGGCGGGTCATCTCTCTGGGCCCCAGGTCCCTCCTCTCTAAGATGGTGCAGATAGAGGGGGCAGCTCCAAGTGTCTCCCTTCCCCATGCTGAAGGCGTGATCCCACCACACAGGGTGCACAGAGCCTCATTTAGTTGGGGCTGCACTCAGAATCGAGAGGCACAGCTGGTCTCCTAGGTGACTGTCACACAACACTGCAGTCATCAGTCCCCTCTGCCTGTTTGTCCCTGAAACAGGTCTGGTAGAAGAACCCAGAGGCACTGTGGAGGGAGGAGAAGCTGGGGCTTTTCACATCTGTGTGGTGCCAGTGAGAGCCCTGTCAGCACCTCCAGCCCGAGCTGAGTAGTCAAACAGAGATGATGTCTTTGGCTCAGGTTCTGCTTCAAAACAAGACAGAGATCCCTCAGGAATCCGAACTGTCCCTCAGCAGCAAAGGAGAAACACCTGGGACAGTCAGGTGTGGTGTGGAAGGGAGGGCGATTACCATGGATACTCAGCTTGGTACCCGCATCTCAGCATATGAAAGACTCCTCCCTCCAAGTCCTGTATAGACAGAGGTTCCACGTTTTATAACCAAGCACTGCCAGACTGACTTGGGCAGGCAATAGTTTCTTCTTGTGGAGTCTGTGCTAACTGCTGGCAACCTATGCTTTGCACATATGCTTCTGCCTAAGGTGGGGCACCCCAGGTAAACTGAGTGCAGATCTCAGGTGCTCTCCGCACAATGCAGACACGTTCGGCAGCCTATAAAGAAGTGACTCAATTAATAATAAGGTCATCTGGGGCCTGCGCCGTGGCTCACTTGGTTAATCCTCCGCCTGCAGCGCCGGCATCCCATATGGGCATCGGTTCTAGTCCCGGCTGCTCCTCTTCCAGTCCAGCTCTCTGCTGTGTCCCGGGAGGGCAGTGGAGGATGGCCCAAGTGCTTTGGCCCTGCACCCACATGGGAGACCAGGAAGAAGCACCTGGTTCCTGGCTTCGGATCGGCATAGCTCCGGCTGTAGCAGCCATTTGAGGAGTGAACCAACGGAAGGAAGACCTTTGTTTCTCTCTCTCACTGTCTAACTCTATCTGTCAAATAAAAAAGAAAAAAAGGGTCATCTGATACTCTTCATAAGCTAACCATGGACCAGGCAGTGTACTGGATATAAAGAAGATAAGTTTGAAAAAAAAAAAAAGTCATGATCTCTTTCCTTTTAGGAGCTTGTGTAGTCTAGTAAGAGAGACACGTGGAGAGTGGGATTGGCTTCTGGGTGGCAAGCATTCGGGTGCAGGAGCTGCAGAATCCCCCGGGGCCAGCTCACAGGATGACCTGGGAAGGGTAACGGCTGCTCTTGGTAGCAGAGCTGGGCCAGGCACAGGCCTGTGGGCAGGTGTCCAGTCTGTGGCACCCCGAGCAGATCTAACCCTGCATGAGCAGGAAGAGGGAACAGGAAAGGCTCCGGCTGCTGCATGGGAGGGAGGGCCTGCTCAGGCAAGAGCAGAGAATGTGGAGTCAGGGAAGTGTCAGGGATGACAGCTGCGGTGAGCTGTGCCTGAGGCCTGCTGCTCACTGCCCACCCATGGGGCCACCTGTGAGCTCTGCAGGCCTTGGGGAGCCATGTCACATCTCTGGGCCTCAGGTCTTCATTGCATACATCTAGATGGCTTGAATGCTCTGGAATTACTTGGCCCTTGTATTAATTTCCTAGGGGTGCAGTAAGAAACCACCACAGGGGGCCGGCACTGTGACATAGCAGGTAAAGCCACCGCCTGCAGTGCTAGCATCCCATATGGGCACCAGTTCAAGTCCCAGCTGATCCACTTCTGGGATGGAGCTGCCCCAATCTGAAACCAGGAGACAGGAGCTTCTTCTGGGTCTCCCATATGGGTGCAGGGGCCCAAGAACTTGGGCCGTCTTCTACTGCTTTCCCAGGCCATAGCAGGGAGCTGGATCAGAAGTGGAGCAGCTGGGACTTGAACTGGCACCCATATGGGATTCTGGCACTGCAGGTGGTGGCTTTACCCACTACGCCATGGTGCCGGCCCCTTAACATCATCTTTTAAAAAAATATTTAGTTATTTTATTTGAAAGGCAGAGTTATAGAGAGGGAGAGAGAGATATACCCCCCATCCCATGGTTAACTCCCCTAATGGCTGCAATGGCCAGGGCTGGGCCAGGCCAAAACCAGGAGCCAGACATTCCATCCAGGTCTCTTATGTGCGTGCAGGGGCCCAAGCACTTGGGTCATCCTCTGCTGCTTTCCCAGGTGCATTAGCAGGGAGCCAGATCACAAGTGGGACAGCCAGTTCTTGAACCTGCGCTAATATGGGATGCCGGCACTGCAGGCTGCTGCCTGTCCCTCTGTGCCATAGCGCCACTTCCTCCACACATCTAGGATAAGAAGATGGAGACACAAGGAGTCAGCTCACCCAAAGCTGTTGAATCACCTTCTAGAGATTGTCAAAAGACCAAAAAGATTGATCAATATTAGCCATATTTGCAGACAGTATGCAAGTGGGAAAGTATGGCTTTAGCTCCTTATAATCTCTGTGCTGCCGGTTTCACACTGTCTTGTCCATTCTGTCCATTCTTCTGTCTGTGATAGAATATACATCTAAGTATGCAACTCCCCTGTTCTAAGTTCCTGGGTGTCTCCACCTTGCCCAAATCATAAACACTTTACCCCCCTGTACAACATGCTGCGCCTTCATGGTTTGGTGCTGTCCAGTCCAGTGTGGATTCATGCGTTTGGTCCTCCAACTGACCAGAGCACTGGGAAGAGATGTCCAGGGGCACAGACAGGTAGGGTGGGAAGACAGATGCAGAGAACAAGGGGGTCGAGAAGAGCAGTCACCAGTGGAGGACAGATGGGTGGGGACCACGGTTGCCTGCAGAGGATGGTGGTACAGTGGGGACAGCAGTCATTAGTAGAGGACACACAAGGTGGGGACAGCAGTCACCACAGGGGACAGTTGGGTTGGAGACTGTTGAAGACCTACAGAGCACTGATGGGGTGAGAGAGGGGTCACCTGCAGAAGACAGATGGCAAAGGGACTGGAGGCACCTGCAGAGCACAGATCGGGTGGGGGCTGCAGGTCTGTGAAGGCTGAAACATAAAGGAGCAAGGAGGTTCGTGCAGTGGACAGCAGTAGGGTTCTGCCACAGAATCTCAACAGTGAGCAACTGATGCTCAAGGTGTTGCCTGAGGTGTGGCCCCCTGGTCGGGAGTGTGTGGCCTCACCACGGTCACTAGGTGTGCAGACAGTGAGTTGAATCAGAGTGGTGGCTGTTGGGCTGGCGTGATGCCAACAACCTGGACATGGGCACTCATGCAGGAGGTGCCTCCCTACTTCTCCCTGCAACAGAAGGTGAGCACCTAAGAGAGGCATCAGAGGGTAACAGAGATTCGGTCCTGACCCGCCCTTGCCCAAGGCTCTGAGCTAGGAGCTGCAAATCCAGTTAGCGCTGAACAGGTAGTGAGTGGGAGAAGAGCTTGAAGCAAACACGAATGTGCCATTTAAAATAGATGGCATCAAGTTCTAATAGAGGAAAACAACAAAGAAGAGAAATCTAAGGGCTCAGAGTGACAGAGTGTGTTGCTTACAGTTGCTGACATAAACAAAACTGTGTTGCGTTCATGTCTAACAAGCGGAGACTTCCAACAGTCTTTCAGTTGGGGAAACTGGGGCAAAAAGATATTAAATAGTGATCCCATTGGGTTTTGAGAAAAATTGTGCATGATTCTGGGCTCATTACCAACTGCTCAGTAGATCTTAGCTGCTGTTATGTCAAACGGGGAGAAAAACACGAACACAAAAGCACTGCCATCAAGCAGCCGATGTCCTGAGCCTTGCCTTGCATTTACGTTGGCAGTCATCACGTGATGTTGCAAGGGTTGCTTAGCCTCTCTGCTTGCCTGCCTGACCCCATGAGCTGTGCCTGGCTCAGAAATGAAAGATCAATGAATAAGCAAACGAATAACGAATAAACAGACTTGGTAGATCAAATGGCATTCCTTTTTTCAAGTTGCAGGAGTTAACAGGAACCTGGGGTAGGTTTAGTAAAAATTGTGGGGACCCTGAATGAAGACAGCAGAAAGCTCAGGGTTCAGAGCCTTCCTGCTGAGGTGTGCATCATAATACACCTGGGGTTTGTGAGAGAGGAATGACAATGGTCTGCAACCTTTAACTCAACTTGACTGACATGGGGTGCAACAGCGGGTGTGGAGGAAGGGGTGTCTCTCTGGTTCCCAGGGAGCTTTAGGATTAGATGGTGATCTGTGGCAACAGGGACGCAAAACTACCCATTTGCTTTTGGCACTTTCCTGTTTTCAAGTAATTGTGCATTAGATCTGGTTTTTAAGGGATAGACATTACATGAAAGGCAATGTTCCATGTGGGCTTGTTCTGCTGCAGTAATAAATACGAAACAGCAGGAGCCCAGCTTAGCAAGGCAGAGAGCTGACTGAGCAGGCAGTGCTGGTCCAATCTGCTGAAATTCAGCAAAGCAGGGCGCTTGCTCAGAGTTTTAGACATCCTCCCAAATCCCCAAACAATGGATTCCCAAGATAGATTCCTGGAAGCGAAGGTCTTTTCTTATTGCTGGGACCCACGTCTTGCAGGCTGCACAGATACGATGGAGGAGAACCGTGAGTGGCTGTTCTACTCAGGCCTTCCAAGTCTGGCATGTGGAAGGAAGCTGCTCAGTAACTACCCACAGACTGGACTAGAAAGGAATCTGGAGTCTTCACAGAGAAAGTAGCTGACTCGTATAGGGCAGAGCTCATGGGGTGGTCTAGGACTGAAGCAGTAGCAAATCGAGGACATGGCAGTGCAGAATTAAGAGGAGACAGCTCGAGTTGCGGGTGAGTCTGCCCTCGGGCCTCAAGCTTGGCCTGGTTTCAGATTTGTACAATCAGCCCTCCCCTAAGGTGAAGTGCTTACGTCCAGTCACCTCTCTCCCTTCAGCTGCTGAAATTTTATTTTGACCTTACTGTGGTACTGAAACATATTTATGTGGTTGTGGGATGAGAGCGATTTCAGTTCTTATGTCAAAAAATAATTTCCATATGGACAGGGACAGTTAGGAAAGGGAAATTTATTGAAAGCAAGAACCCCCCCTCCCGTCACAGCAATCAGGAAGGGGACCCCAAGGGAGGGGCTGCCAGAGAAGCTTGCAAGTGCTGCCTCTTTTATACTCAAAGTGGCTTGCTCTGATTGACCCCTTTCTGAAAAGTGAGTACAGTTATAACCAACAAAGGGGAGAGGAGGAAGAACAACCAATCAATCAGAAGGCAGGGATAGCCATTACATGGGGAACTGCAAACGTATGCTAATGAGATGTGCTCTGTGAACCAATCAGGGAACTGACATTGGAGTAGCCTGTTTTGCACAGAAGTGTTCAGAGTGCTCCATCAGTCCCCCAGGCAGACTTAACAACATCAGAAGACTACACTGTGTTTCCTCCTCCGGTCTTCCCTCCCCCCAGGGCTCCTGGAGAGTTACATCATGTGTTTTTCTTTCCTTTCCAGGGGCCCCTGGAGTCCCTTTCAGTAGGAGGCTCTGTGTGGCGGGTGCTAGACAGGTGGTGTCCCCATGTTTGCTGGGTTAGCTCTCTGGTCTGGGAGACACATGCATAAGCAAAAACAGCATAAAAGCGAATGCACAAGGAACTTGTGGCTATTTTAAATCTTCATCCAGGACAAAAATCCGTGGCCACCCAGGACCCAGCCTCATCCAAGCAGCGCCTTACTCTCGTAGCCATGCTGTTGTGTATGGCACGGTATAAAACAACTGCACGAAAGCTGAGATCCTGTTTTCAAGGCTCCCTAGATCACTCCTGCAATTACTCTGTTGGCTCTCAACAGCCCTTTGGCTCCATGGGAACTGCCAATCTTAGTCCCAGGCCATCTTTCAGCAACCAGCAATCTGTGTTCTCAGTTCCTCCCTTGCTGGCTTAGAGTCCAGGGGGCCATGTCGCCCCCTTGCCTCTCTTTCCCTCTGCTACACTCCCAGGGCAGAACCTCAGCCGTGATCACCGAACCTGCACTGACCCTGTGCTGGTACCACATGGCTCAGCCTCCCTGGACAGAACTAAGGTTTGATCTGCGGCCTTGGGTCTGAGTGTGGGAGGGCTGGAGTTTTGGTCAGTGGAGATGAGCGTGACTTTAGAAGGCACAGTGGAGAGTGGAGCGCAGAAGTTCAGTTTTGGAGATGTGCAGTCTGAGATGACAGAGCACTTGGATCTCTGAGGCTGTAGCACAGAGGAGAGACGCACATCTGGAAGTCAGCAGCGCACAGATGGTCTCTAAAGCATTGAGACAGATTGGAGTCACCCAGGGGGTGACCATAGTAGAGAGCGGAGAAAGGTTCTGAGGCCTGAACCCTGGGATGCCCCTGATGGTCAGGGGTCGGGGAGATGAGGAGGAACCTGCCTGGGAAGTGAAGAATGAAAGCTCAGGAGGGGAGGGAAACCAGAGAGCATGGAGCCATGAGATAAGGAAGAGGAGATAAAGAAGGGGAGGGAGGAGCAATCAGCTGGGCGAAAAGTGGAATGGGCTGTGGGGGCGAAGACTGAACGTGGACCTTGGGTATCACTGGAGAACAGCTTCAGCGGGAGGCCACGGCCCGCCCCGACAGCGCCCTCTGCAGGAGGAGAGGCCTCCCCTTCCCAGCCTCTTCCCACCTCTCTCTGCAGCCACATTTCACACCCAGCTTCTCGGACCTCCTCTTTGGGCATGGCTGGGATGACGCCCGACTTGGAGAAGGAGCTCCGGGTGCTAATCCCTCCACACACTCACTGGATGGCCTTACACTCTCTGTTGGTAGACGGTTGTCCTCCGGCGGCTGAATGTCAGGAAAATCCAGGCCAAGGATCGTCTTCTCCTACCCAAGGGCTGTCAGTCATCACGGTTAAGGGCACCAGCTTGGGGAATCAAACAAGCAAAGACACAAATCCCAGCTCTGCCTCCTTCTGGCCGTGTGAGGTCTCACCCAGACCGTGGCAGCCTCCGGGTCCTTAGTAGCTTAGCCCAGAGGCGGGCGACGACATTCCGCACACAGCGCCATTGTGAGACTGAAGTGAGCTAGGTAGGGCGCTCCCAGCGCTCAGTAAGCGCTGCGGAAATTGTAGCCATTATCACTACTTAAGACCACAGGATCAACACGGCACTTTTTTTTTTTCAGGAAAATAATTTTACTGGAAGAGAAGTTAAAGAGTTTTGAATTTTGATTAGCTTAATGGAGCAATCACATTATGCAAATCTGTTATAAATTTAAAGTGAAAATGAGAGCTTTCAGAGAAAATAAAATTGTGCTTTCTGTTTTGTCCTTTCTGAACTCGACTCCCTGCTTCCTGGCCTGAGACTGGAAGATCACTCTCCTCAAGGGAGGAGGGGTGCTTTCAGTCTCCACACCAGCCCCCACCCCCACCCCCAACGCCCTACAGATCTGTAACACACAGCCTCCTGGACCCCTGATCTGAGATCCCACACAAGGCGAGCGCTTAGAGGACTTCCCCCTGGGAACCCCTAAACCAACACGTCATCTGCAGCCTCAGACCAGAGCTGATCCCCCAGGGAGGCATCAGGGAGGTGATACTGTTTCCCCACCCCGAGGATTTTCCGAGCTCCCGAGTCCGTGTTTGTGTCCCAGCATCCACACTCCCCCCATGTCCTCTGCATTTGAGCTTCCATCTGGGAAGGTGCACAGAAACGCTGAGAATGTGACCAGGTCCTGCCCCGTAGCTCTACAGCTGCATTTGTGACAAGGCCTGAACGTAAGGTTTTTGATGGCTCTTTCAGGGTAATTGGATATTAAAAGGCAAGTGAAATATATGGATGCCGGCCGGATAGCTGCTCTGTCACGCATCTCTGGGGGCTGCGCTGACAGCTCCTTACGCTAATACAGAGGGTCTGCGATGACTCAGTCTGTCGTCGCCTGGGTCTTCATGGGTCTATTTAAGGTCAATTATGACAAGCTCCAAACAAAGGCCTCATATCAATCTGACAAATCAGGTTAGAAAATGTACTTATTTTGTCAGATTTCCTGAGTGGTAGCCTTTTCCGGTTCAGGCTGAATGATGGCACTCAACATGCCTCCTTACTCATCTTGACAGCTAACAAGATAAACACGCCAGCACGCACATTGCCAAATGCTTCCCTGTGCATTGCAGTTAGAGATTGCCTATGGAGCACGCTTTGGAGAAAGGATGAATGTCACAGTCAAGGTAGTGGCCATGAAACACTGGTCTCCGCCTGCTCTGCCAGGGGGCGGAACCAGGATGAAGATGGCGGTGCTGGATGGCCGCTGGCAGGGAGCTGACTGTGCACAGTGGGTGCAGGCAAAAGGCGCGGCTGCTCTGGCACCTGGGGCCCTTTCTTTAGCTACGGCATTTATGAGGCCAAAGGGGTGCCAGGAAATGCGGCTCAGACAGGGCCTGGAACTGACCACCTCCAGCCTGGAGAGGACCTCCAGCATCTTGGTGGGAGAGGAAGTGTGGCCACAAAGTGGCAGTATTGCAGACAGGCATCCCCCAGGGCAGCTCCTATGATTCTTTGTGTTACCTGGCCTGCATTGGCTTGTCAGCCATGAACCTGCTCAGTTCCCCTGCATCAGGGCCACAGCAACAAGACAGGGCACTTCTGGGTTTGCTCCTTTTGCCTGACCTGTGGCCCCTATTGAGAAGTCTCTAGAGGCATTGGACGCTTCCGAGTTCTGTCCCAGTCACTGGACCTCAGGCTTCATCACTGTGCCTGATCACTTTTCTTTCTTTTCTTTTTATTTATTTGAGAGATTGTGTTACAGACCGTGAGAGGGAGAGACAGAGAGAGGTCTTCCATCTGTTGGTTCACTCTCCAGATGGCCGCAACGACTGGCGCTGAGCCAATCCAAAGCCAGGAGCCAGGAGCTTCTTGTGGGTCTCCGTACAGGGGCCCAAGGACTTGGGCCATCTTCCACTGCTTTCCCAGGCCATAGCAGAGAGCTGGATTAGAAGAGGAGCAGCCGGGACTAGAACTGACGCCCATATGGGATGCTGGTGCCACAGGTGGAGGCTCAGCCTACCTCACTGCAGTGCCGGCCCCCGCCTGGTCACTTTTCATGCTGACCTTAGCCCACCTGTCAGCTGGGTTCTGGCAGCCCCAGAGACCCTTCCGTGGTTACAGCTCAAAGGCCTGAGGCCGGGGGCTCTGGCAGCCCTGAAGTCTTGGCTCAGGTGGAGTAATTCACAAAGTCCCACGAACCCCCAGGGGAGAGTAAAGAGAAGCAGATGCCCTGTGGGTATGGATTATTTCAGACGTAGCTTGGAGGTCCCTCTGTCTAGACCACACTGGCCACAGGTCAGAACCACCGTGGCTTCAGCTTTAAAGCATGAATGGCCCTGCGTAGGGGTGTGTGTATGGGGAGAGGTCACGGCCTTCATCAGCCTTCGCTGGCTCAGTGATGCGGTTCCCAGGGCTCCCCCACTGGGGAGTGTGGGCATGACAGGGAGATAGTGGGGGTGCAGGGACGCTGGGCAGAGAGAGGCATCCTAGGGCTCTGGGAGACAAACGCCAGGTGGGAGGTAAAAGAATCAGAAATAAACTACACTGCCTCCTTGGTTTTGCCAGAGCCCGATCTGGCCTGGGAACTCCTGGAGGGGAGAGGTGGTGAGATTCCCCTGGCTTACAGTCAACCCCTGGGGAGGTTTTGAACACACACAGAGGGTCGAGTCATAGAGGAGAACTCTCCTCACCTGGCTCAGGGCTGCAGTGCGCCTCGCAGCCCTGGGATCCCACAGCCACCTCAAGGCCTGTCCCAGCTGTGCGGCGCTCCCACGGATCATTGGTGTAGGGGGTTGGGGGACAGGCACGGTGGAAGGTGCCCCAGCAAGAGCAGCCTGGCTGGCTGTTTCTACTCCGCTGCGTAGTTCTCAAGTCGGCCAGCAGCAGGTGCTTGGAATCGCATGGGGTGGTTTGAGAGGTTGCGGTGACACAGGCGGTGGCTACAGGCACTAGGGATGTGGGCCAGAATGCTAATGCCTGGGAAGCCTGTTAAGGACAGGCTGTCCTGCCAGAATCCCCAAAGTGACCCCATGGAGAAGCATTGCTCCCTACTTTAAAGGGACAGCAGGGAGAGGGAAAGAGCACTTCCTGCCTTAACTGATCCACAACCTGGGTCAACTCTGATACTGGCAGCTTAACCTTTCTGAGCCTCAGTTCTCATTTGTGAAGTGGGGTTGCTCAGACCTCACAGGACCCCTGTGTGGCTTCCTGAAGGGGCTTGAGCCTGGACAGGCCCTACCGGGAACAACTGCTCTTATTCCACATGGCAGGAGGAGAGACCACTGGCTGCTCGCTTTGGAAGTGACCGGGGACTCGGCCGCTGCCTCTGAAGGGCACTGATGGTGACTGGCCATGTGAGAGGCAAAGCTGCCCCCTCACGCGAGCCCTGAACTGCCTTACATGGGGAAGCAGGGCTGACCCGCTGGGCCTGGGAAATGGGTGTGTCCGCGAGTCTGCCGCACCCTCCACCAGCTGCGCAGGTGGGAAAGGGGGTGGCAGGCAGTGGGGCTACGCAAGCAGGGCCTGCTCCCTTGTGTTGGCACTGACATCATTCTGTCCTGGAATGACCCTGGAGTCCGATCATCTGGTGATCATAGCCCTTTCCAAAAGCAAGACCCGCCTTCTGCGGAGGAAGCTCCACTTGGATTCACCTGGGCGTTTCTCAGTTCCGAGAGAAGCTCTCGGGTACCTTCATCAGATGAGCCGCAGGCAGCGCCTCCACAGCATTTGGTTTCAGCTCAGTTCAGCCTCCAGTTCTGACCTCCGTGGAGAATGAATGCCCACTGAGAGCCCCACGTTGTGGCACAGCAGGTGAAGCGGAGGCTGGCGTCGCCGGCATCCCATACTGACGTGCAGTTTTGAGTCCCAGCCATTCCACTCCTGATCCAGCTCCCTGCTAATGTGCCTGGGAAGGCAGCAAATGAGGGTTGGGTCCCTTGGGCCCCTGCAACCCTCATAGGAGTCCCAGATGGTGTTTTTAGTCCAGATGGAGTTTCAATAACCCAGCCCTGGCTGTTGGGGCCATTTTGGAAGTGTACCAGTGGATGGAAGATCTCTTTCTCCCTCTGTCTCTGTCAGTCTTTTCACATAGATACATCTTTGTAATGAAGAAAGAATGGATGCCCATTGAGCCCTGGGCACCGAGCCCTGTGGCTCCTCAGATTCCACAGCATTACTTAGGGAAAGCACTGACAAATCTCCCACCTATTTGGGCCCGCTCTGGTGTGTGTGCACCCTGGCCTCCAGCTGTGGCTCTTGGAGAAATAGCTCCTCACACCTATCCCTCTCTCCTATTCAGTTGTGTGCTCTCCCTGTACACACAGGCATGCAATTTCATACTGGGCTGGCAAAAGCCCCTGGGACACATCTCAGGGGAATGTGTGTCATGTGGTGATTGGCTGAATCCAGGAATTTAGTGGCAAAAGCCCACTGATGTCCATGCCACAGAGAAGCTCATTCACCAGCCATGTTTCTGGTGCTTTTCAGTACAGTTTCTGACCTTGTTCATCTCAAAGTGGAGTCAGGCTCAGCTGGGCAGGGGCTGAGATTCACCTTGTCTCCATTCTTAGACAAGGTAGGGGAAAGCTGTGCCTCCAAGGAGGTTGTCAGTCGGTGGGTGTGCTCTCTGCTTCCTTCAGACTTCTTTTACTGTGTTATTTCTGTATTTCAAACCTGAGAGAGGAGGATCAGGTTGGCTGTTATTTGTTCGCTCCAAGTCAGGTGCTGGTGTAAGGGCTTCCCATGAACTCACTGATCCTCATCTGTGCAGAGGTGGCTATTATTTTTATATCTACTTTGCAGACAGGGGATTGAGGCCCAGAACAGCTGATTGATGTGACTTTTAAATTGTGGCACTGGGACCTGGAGCCAGGGACTCCAGTTACAGGACCCATGCTCTTAACTGTGGCACGGCGCTGTCGATCAAAGAGCCCCACATCTTCTTTCTCTTTAGATTGAAGCCCTAAGTGTTTTATTCTAAATATTCCCTCAGGTGTCTATAAAACATATACTGCTTGCCAAGCACCATGATATTGCTTGTTTTTTTTTTTAAAGGATTTTTGTGTGTATGTATTTGAAAGGCAGAACAACAGAGAGAGAGAGAGAGAGAGAGAGAGAGAGAGAGAAATAGATTTTCCATCTGCTGATTCACTCCCCAAATGGTTGCAACAACCAGAACTGGGCCAAGCTGAAGCCAGGAGCCAGGAGTACCATCTGCGTCTCCCACGTGGGTGACAGGGATCCAAGTACTTAGACCATCATCCATTGCCTTACTAGGTACAGTAGCAGAAAACTGGGTTGGAATCAGAGCAGCCAGGATTCAAAAACCAGCACTCTGATATGGGATGCTGGTAACACAAGCAACACCTTAACCTACTGCATCCATCATAATGCCAGCCCCATGCTTGTGGCTTAACACTGACCAAGTAATGTGAAGCATGTCTACCAAGAGCAAGGTCAGAATTTCAACTTTGGTGGAGCTAGACAACCACGAGGTAATGAGGATGCCATAAAGCTACACATTCACAATTTACATAAGCTCGAGTACACAGTTTACAAGAACTCATTACCATGCTGATGATCAGAGATACAAGGTTGGTGTGCTCAAGCCTTCCGAGTCCCTGTGGCACCACCACCTTTCTCTCATGGGGAAGACAGCCGGGGGCGATTACATGCACACACACACACAGGGCCAGGAAGCCCTGGGGCCAGGTGTGGAGTCGGCATTAAGGATCTGGAGGTCCCAGCACATTGTGGAGATACTGCTGTGTGACACGGGAAGAAGCCCTAGTCCAGATCCTTGGCAGAGAAAACTCAGGCCAGGACAGGAAACAATCAGTCAGGGATGAAGCCAGGCATGACCAGATGGCGAGAGATTGCAGGGAGACCTGGGAAGACACAGCCTCTGTACTGCCTTTCTTCCTCCAGACACATTTCTTGGAGTGGCTATGGGGAAGCACATATGCTGCTTGTATGGTAGGAATTAGCAATGCTTGAGGCACTGACCTCTGCCCTCCAGGGGGCATTTGTGTTAAATAACCAATTGAGAGAAGGCTGGGGTTCATGCGTGTGGACATCAGGGCACAACTTAGAAGTCTGGAATTGACCACCGAGCAAATTAATCCCAAATCTGAACGGCCAGCCCTCCCTGTGTACAGTCCGCTCAAATGGATGTCTCTGTTGGTTAGCAGGCCCATTGGTGATGCTTCACCAGCTCACTGCAAAGGGCAATCCAAGTCTTGCAAACAGATAGATTGTTTTAGTGAAGCTGATTACAGGAATGTTGGAGAATAGCAAACCGCTAACAAGCATTGTTTGCCAGGGTCAGGACGGTTAACAATTAAAGAAGAGAAACTCAGCAAGGGGGATGTTGTGGAAGGCGGCTTAACAGAGCTGAGTATTGAAGAGAAGAGAGGCCCCTGGGACTGCAGGCCTCAGATATCTGTGCAGTGCTCTTGCAGGGGTCCTCATTATCACTGGGCTGCAAGGCAAATGAGAAGGCGCAGGTGCTGTGTTCCCACACTTAGCACACACTCCTGATGGGTAGACTCCTGTACTCTTGTTCTCACCTCTGCTCATAGCCATGGGTGGGACCGGAGATGGGTCCTTGTGGGGCTCCACGCTGCAAGCCCCCTACCCTGTGCTTCCTTCCTGGGCTTCTCTGACGCTGTAGACACCAGCACTGCTCCCGAAACAAGAGTGGGTCAGAAAGGCTGGGAGTGTCAGAGGCCCCATAGACAATGCCAGCGACACAGGACAAGGCACTGTTGGAGAGTCCTGTGGTTGGTCCCAAGCAGGATAACTCTGAGGAGCATTGTCTTCCTCCTCAGAAGGTTGCAAGAAGGCTTCTCCCGGCCATCACCCGGAGGGACCTTGATGATGCACCCTGCATGGCATTCCTCCTTTCTCTCCTTGTCCTTGATCCCTCCACCATGCCACTTGGGATCTCTGCTCAGCCCACTAGGGGCACACGAGGCCTTGACTCAGGCCTCACTTTATTCTCAAGTCACTCTTACATCATTTGTTAGAAAGATCTTTTCTACCATCTTTTCAGTTTGAGTTCTGACAATTAGCTCAAAGTTTTAGTGGTAAGCTACATAGTGCTAAATATGAGAGAAAATAAAATGTTTAGTTTAATTTCAACCCTACTCAATCTTTTGCTGCTATTTGTTATGGAACTTATTTGTTGGTGTTTTCAATGGATTTACTTTGGGTAATCATTTCCTATCAGATAACGGAAGCCCTATATGTAGTCCCCCTGCCACCCCAGAATTCTAGAACTGGTTTTTTCCCACCTGCATATCTTTCCTTTTCATCAAACCATCTTCTGAAACATACTTTCCATCACACTGGCATCATACTGCCATTTGTATCATTTGTATCATTTGTATCATTGACCGCTATCAGGAAGTTATTCCCATTCTTATGAATATAAATAAATGGGAAGACAGAAAGGTCCATGTAGGAACCTAGGGTGAGTTTTTAATTCTTGTGCTTCAATTTCCTTATCTGTCAGATGTGGACAAGAAGGCACCAACCTTATAGAGCTATGGTAAGGATTAAATGGATTGATAGTCAAAACAGTGCCTCCCTTGATGCAAGGGTCTGCAAAGACTTGTGTGGATGGCGCTGAAGACGACGCCTGTGTCAGTGAATAACACGGTTCACCTATTCCCACAACTTGTAGGTTTTATGTCTTAATTTTTTAAAATACTGTGGGGACCAGGGCCCTGTGGGGAACAGGGCCAATCTCCCACAACATGGCGAAATAAGTACTGAGACTATCGAGACTAGACTAGACTACTGAGACTATTGAGATTAATTCTATGCACCTGATCTCCCACCATATGGCACTGAGAGGGAGTAAACAAATCTTACACAGCTGCTTCGTTAATTAGCTGATTCCGGATCCAACCTCTGATTGGAGGAGAACAGCGTGCTCAGCACGTGGGCAAGCAGAGCACGGATTGGTGGGAGAGGACTATAAAGGCAAGATAGAAGCAGCGCGGGGGGGATTCGCTTATGCGCCGCGAGGCGCCGCAGACATCTCACACCACGCGCCGAAAGAATAACAAGAATACGGATACACACCAAGGGAAATGCGGTTAGAATGCGGTTAGAACAGGAGCAAACTTGAGCGCACAACGCAGAGTCATTCGCTTAAATAACAGCATCCGGTCCGGTGTCGCTCCTCCTCCGCGAGCGACAAATACATTATTGGAAAGGCAGAATGACACACACACACACACACACACACAGAGGTATTTTCAATCTGCTGGTTTATTCCCCAAAAGGCTGCAACAGCTGGTACTGGGCCAGGTGAAGCCAGAAGCCAGGAACTTCATCTGGGTCCCCCACATTGGTGGCAGGGACCCAAGTACTGGAATCACCACCTCCTGCCTCCCAGGTGCATTAGCAGGGAGCTGGATTGGAAGCAGGGCAGCCAGGACTTGAACTGGCACTCTGATGTAGGATGCGGGGATCCAAGAGGCAGTTTAAGCCATTGTGGCACAATGCCTGCCCCACCTTTTAATTTTATTGACTTTCTTTACCCTTCTGCCACTACCCATTCAAGCCACTTTCCTCTCTGACTATAGTCCTGTCCCCTTATCGATCAGCCCTTGGATTTTGCCTCCTTCCAATGCATGCCCCATCTTGTAGTCCAAGTGCTTTTGGCAAGACTCTGAATAGGAACTAGCATTGTATGAGAATACTCATTTCCCAAACCTTCACTAATCTTGTCTATAATTATTTTTATTTTTAAAAGATTATTTGCTTATTTATTTGAGAGGTAGAGTTGCAGACAGAGAAAGGGAGATACAGAGAGAAAGGTCTTGTATCCGCTGGTTCACTCCCCAAATGTCCACAATGGCCGGAGCTGGGCCTATCTGACGCCAGCAGCCAGGAGCTTCCCCTGGTTTTCCATGTGGCTGCAGGGGCTCAGGCACTTGGGCCATCTTCCACTGCTTTCCCAGGCCATAGCAGAGAGCTGGATTGGAAGAGGAGCAGCCGGGATTTGAACCAGTGCCCATATGGGATGCTGGCATGGCAGGTGGAGGCTTAACTTACTACCCCACAGTGCTGGCCCCCTATAATTATTTTTAAAACATTTTAGAAAAATGATAAGCATTTTTATTTCATGTTTTTATAAGAATCAAACATTAAATAACATGCTTGCCATTTTTACTCATTCTCTTTGTGTATAGTGTCTATTCATTTCCTTTGCCTTAAAAGGTCTTTAATATTGGGTCCGGCACTGTGGCGCACTGGGTTAAAGCCCTGGCCTGCAGTGCTAGCGTCCCTTATGGGCACTGGTTCTAGTCCCAGCTGCTCTTCTTCCAATCCAAATCTCTGCTCTGGCTTGGGAAATCAGTAGAAGATGCCCCAGGTCCTTGGGCCCTTGTACCCACATGGGAGACCTGGAAGAAGCTCCTAGCTCCTGGTTCCTGGCTTTAGATCGGCTCAGCTCGGGCCATGGCGGCCATCTGGGTAGTGAACCAGTGGATGGAAGATCTCTCTTCTCTCTCTCTACCTCTCTCTGTAACTCTGTCTTTCAAATAAATAAAATAAATATTTTTTTAAAAAAAGATCTTCAATATTGTGACATTGTAAATGTTATGTGTGGAATTCATTTTTTTAAAGATTTATTTATTTGAAAGTCGGAGTTAATCAGAGAGAGAAGGAGAGGCAGAGAGAGAGAGAGAGAGAGAGGTAGAGTCAGAAAGAGGTCTTCCATCTGCTGGTTCACTCCCCAGATGGCTGCAAAGGCCGGAGATGCGCTGATCCAAAGCCAGGAGCCAGGAGTTTCTTCAGGGTCTCCCACGTGGGTGCAGAGGCCCAGGTACCTGGGTCACCTTCTACTGCTTTCCCAGGCCAGAGTAGAGATCTGGATCAGAAGTGGAACAGCTGGGACTCGAACCGGCGCCCATAGGGGATGCCAGCGCTTCAGGCCAGGGCATTAACCTACTGTACCTCAGCGCCGGCCCCTGGAATTCATTCTTTTTAAATGAAATTTTTATAAAGATTATTTATTTATTTGAGATGTAGATTTACAGACAGAGAGAGGGAGAGACAGAGAGAGAGAGATCTTCCATCTGCTGGTTCACGCACTACATGGCTACAGTGGCCAGAACTGGGCAAATCCGAAGCCAAGAGCCAGGAGCCAGGAGCTTCCTCCAGGTTTCCCATGTGGATGCAGGAGGCCAAGCACTGGGGCCATCTTCTACTGCTTTTCCCAGGCCATAGCAGAGAGCTGGATCAGAAGAGGAGCAGTCCAGACATGAACTGGTGCCCATATGGGATGGCGGCACCACAGGCAGAGGCTTAGCCCATTATGCCACAGCACTGGTCCCTAAAATAAATTTTAAAATTTATTATTTCTTTGAGAGACAGCCAGAGAGCTCCCACCTGCTGGCTACTCTCCAGATGCCTGCAACAGCTGGGGGCCAGAAGCCAGGAGCCAGGAAATCAATGTGGGTTTCCCACGTGGGTGGCAGAGACCCAACTTCTTGAGCCATCGCCTGTGGCCTCCTTGATTGTGCCTTAGCAGGAAGCTGGAATCGGCAATGGAGTGAAGACTCGAGCCATGGCACTCTGGTGAGAAATGGGAGCCTATTAACAAGTAGCCCAATTGCCTGCCCCCATGGAGCTCAGTTTTGGAGCAGGGTGACACTTGTTCTGGCCAGCCTTGGCTGTGGGCCTGGGGCCATACAGAAAAGCCCTGGGATTGTTCGCTATCATGTGTCCATCTGTTCTCATTTGGCCCAGCCCTGGAGGACTGCAGAACTGGACCCCCTGAAGCACATAATAACCATTTACTCCAAGTGGCCCAGTCCTTATCCCTGGCCGGCTTTCCACATCCAGCTCCTTCCGGGTTTGTAGCCAAGATGACCACGCCATTTTGAAGCCTGCACTCGCTCAGAGGCTAAATATAATTTCTCCGGGAATGGGGCCAACTGTGATGGTTGATTTCCATTTAGCCTGTGTTTTCAGGCAAGACTGAATGTGAGAGGGAATGTGGAGCCAGCCTGGGGAAACAGCAAGGCTCTGCGGAGCACCAGGCACCCCTGCACACAGCCTGGTGTCCGGGGGAGCTGGAGTAGAGGTGTCCTCCCACTCTGCACCCCCTAGAAGCTTTAGGCGACTACGTGGGGACGTGCAGTCGGCCAAGCTCTTTTAGTCTGAGATGACAGGGGTGGCTGGGCGAGTGCCTATGCCTACCCAGATCTTACTGGCAGGCTCTGCCTGAATTCAGTTTCTCACGCCGCTTGGGTGAACTGGTAGAGGCCTCTGTGATCAGTGTCCCGAGGCTAATCCAGTCTTGCTGTCCCCTCCATCTAACGACTACTCTCCCCTCTGCAGCCACAGCAAACCAATCAGGCTCCCCCAGCTCTTCGCGTCCTCTCCACTTTTGCATGCGTGATTTTCTTGGCCTGGGTTTCAGCTGGAACACGTCTAGGCTTCTTTTACAACCCAGACCCGCTGCCCCTCCACCCACCCAAGCAGGGGGAGGTAGTCACTCCCGTGTTTCATGCGGTTCCCAGTTCATTTCTTTCTTGTGTTATTGCTGAATTTTCCACTCTTGTGTCTCCTCTATCGAAGCCTGAACATCTTGGGGACAGAGACTGTCTTTATTCATCCAGCCATGCATTCAACAGGCATTTTGCTGAGCCCTCCTGTGTGCTGTGTGGCACTCTGACTTAATTTTGATCTCCTCTGTGCAACAGGTGCTCACGATGGGTGGTGAACGGGATGAGGTTCTTGAGAGGGGCTACTTGACGCAGCCCTGCCATTGGTGTGCCAACCTCCAGGATTGCGTCATTGCTGACTGCAGGTGGGGTTTCTTCATGTGAACTCACTGCATGGGAGAGAGACGTGGCTGTGTGTCCAAGAGCTGCCAGGAACCACCAGGAGAATCACCTGAGTTTTCAACTTCTTCCTCTACGACTCATCGGCTTTCCCAGTGCAAACTGTCATGTTGCCCCCAGGAGGCGTAAAGTGTGTCCGTTTTATGACACTGCTCTGGCTAGGGTCTTGGAAGCTGAGCCAGGACACCACGACACCCACGCTTGGCCCAGGCATGGTCCCCATATTTGCAGAGGCCTGCAGATGGGGACAGGTGAAGGAAAGGGAGGGAATGTATGTGTGGAACAGAGAAACCTGCCACCCGCTCTGCCCGTGTGCCACCCACAGGGGTGTGGGCCGTGCCTTGTCTTTGCACATACTTACCATCCATGTTTTCATTTTCCCTTTTGCAGACTCCTGACCCCTGTTCCCTCCCTGTATCAGATCCCTCGCCCCTTTCTGGGCCTGGACTGTTTGTTTTACAGCTTCAAAATATCCTCACTAAAGTAAACCTTTTGTCTAGAGTCTGGGCTGTGATTGTATCTCATCTAGCCACGAGGCACAAAACAGTGTGCTATAACCATTAACTTTAGTTCCTTATTCTTTTAAAAGAATTTTTGGGAGTCTTTTAAAAGTTGTTTTTATTTGACATATGTTTTATGTTACTTCTTTAAAAAATATATTAAATCTGTCCTAA
This sequence comes from Oryctolagus cuniculus, assembly GCF_964237555.1. Taxonomy (NCBI): domain Eukaryota; kingdom Metazoa; phylum Chordata; class Mammalia; order Lagomorpha; family Leporidae; genus Oryctolagus; species Oryctolagus cuniculus. Next base: position 122,891,460 of record NC_091437.1, on the reverse strand, counting down.
TATCTGGTTATGTACTTCATTTTAAAAAGATTTATTTGAAAATCATAGGAAAGGCAGAGAGAGAGAGAGAGAGAGAGAGAGAGACAGAGAGAGGTCTTCAATCTGCTGGTTCACTCCCCAATTGGCCACAATGGCCAGAGCTGAGCTGATCCGAAGCCGGGAGCCAGGAGCTTCCTCCTGGTCTCCCACATGGGTGCAGGGGCCCAAGGACTTGGGCCATCTTCTACTGCTATCCCAGGCCATAGCAGGGAGCGGGATTGGAAGAGGGGCAGAACCGGCGTCCATATGGAATGCCAGTGCCACAGGTGGAGTATTAACCCACTGCACTTTGGAGCTGGCCCCAATCCATTGGCTTTTGTTAGCTTCCTTCCTACTGAAGGTGTGTGTTTATTGTGTGCTAATCCTGTGCCTACATCATGCTCAGTTCTCAAACTAAATGCTCAGAACTCAACAAACCCATTGTAGTGAATACATCTCTCATAACTGACCATAATTAGATGCACATTATCTCTTTCAATCTTAACCTCAACAGTACAGGTAGACTTTGTCATTCCTATTTTACACATGAGGAAACTAAGGCTCACGTGGTTATTTAACTCCTCTAGGGGGGCTGGTGTTGTGGAGTATGAGTTACGCTGCTTTCAACACCAGAGTGCAGGTTCAAGTCCTGGCTACTCCACTTCTGATTCAACTCCCTGCTAATAAGCCTGGGAAAGCAACAGCGGATGGCTCCAGTGCTTGTGCCCCTGCACCCACATGAGAGACCTGGATGGAGTTCCCATCTCCTTGCTTTGGCTTGGCCAAGCTCTGTTCATTGTGGCCATTTTGGGGAGTGAACCAGTGGATCCTGATCTTTCTCTCTCTCTCTCTCTTGCTCTCTCGCTCTCTCTCATCTCTGTCTCTCTCCTCTCCCCAACTGCCTTTCAAGTAAATCAATAAAACCTTAAAAATTTTTTTAAAATTTCTCTAGGGTCACACACTGAGCAAAGGATAGGCCTGAGACATAACCCAGGATTGTAGGATTTTGAAGGCCAGCTGCTTTGCACTGGTCTCTGGGGTTTCCATTCACACACTGAGTTCGGAATCATCTAGACTCATGTGCTGGGCAGAAAATCAGATCTGGAAAAGCAGGGACTTAAACAGTGACTTCACTTTCTTCTAAACTCAGTCAAGGGCTTCTCCAGAGATTTGGGTCCTGAGGAGGACCACTGAGGAAGTTTGATGGGATCATCAGCAACTGGAATAGCTATTTATACTTGGTTTTGTTTTCTTAATCACACTGAACAGGCAGTACTATCGGCCAAGAGTTGGTGGCCACACACAGTGAGAGACTCTCAGGTTGGAGCAGAAATTCCTGAGGTCACAGATCTCCCACAGGATCCAGCTGGTGTGGGGCTCTGCTCACTGATAGAATGTCAGTCAGCTGAGATAGAACCACTGGGGATGCATTTCTAGCCTGTCTGCATTAAAACCATGCCAGCTACACTGACAGAGTGGGAGGCCAGAAAGCAGATTAAAATCTTTGGAAGGGGCTGATGCAGGGAGCTGGGTTCCTGATTTGATGGAGTAGCAGAGGGCGGCTCCCCAGCAGAGCCATCCTCCTGCCTCTGGCTTGGTCGAGGAGGAAGAAGGGCAAGTATGAAGGTTGAGATGCTCAGCCCAACCTGACAAGCACTGCAGGGAATTGGTGGGCGGCATCTGCTCTCTCTCCGTATTGCAGCAGTGTCCAGGTTTCAGGCTGTGAACCCGTGAGAGTGGGCATCATTATGTTGCTCCTCCAAAGCACCATGTCCCTGGGTGCTGGGGAACACAGGTGATCCCCGAGATGACAGGAGGATCTCCTAGCTCATAAGTCTCCTAGAAGCAGACCCTGAGACAAGAATTGAAGGGTAAATAGTTTTTTGGGAGGTGACTGCAAGAAACACTGGGGGAGAGGAGGGAGACAGACAGGAAGGCAGCCAATTACATCATCAAGTAAGTGACCACTGTGACAAAGCAAGCTTAATCCCACCCAGGAGGCCTGGGAGTCACTGTGCTTGGGTGTTTGGTCCCATCTGCCATCTGTGGGTCCAGAGCTTTCCCCTATACAGTATGTGGCCATTGCCTTCTGGTAGGCTCTCCAAGGCACAATGGACAGAGAAGGTGTTAGGAGCCACACAGAGGCCTTGGACAGAGCAGGTGCTCGCTAGTAGCTGGGAGCTGGGCTGGTGCACGTGGGGAGAGGGTTGGGGCACTGACAGCATCTTCTGCAGGGCACCTCTGGGAGGAAGCATCGGAAAGTGCAGATTCAAAGGTGATGGGTCACATGGCCACTCGTGCCTGGCAAAAGAGGAAGGGGACCAGGGGAGGGAAGAGAAAGAGGGGCTGAAGGGATGGAGCAGGAAGCTACAGAGAAGGAAGCCAGGCCAGTGCAGGCCACCGGTGTCAGGGCAGAGCAAGGGTGCCAGAGTCTAGAGTTTTCTTGCCAGTTGCCCATCAGTTCTCTGTGAAAAGAAGAAAGTGCAGTGGTCCATCTGCTCAGTAACTCAAGGACTCCGTGTTCTCACGCTGATCCTTGTACTGGCCAGCGTGAAGATAGATGGCGTGCTCCTGCTTGGGAGTGGAGCTGGACATGGGAGAAAGAGTTTGCTATCTCAAAAAAATTAAGCTGCTTTTGTTGGCACAGTAAGTTCATAGATTAGGGGAAAAAGAATCTCTGAGGCCTCCTTTTAAGTGGTCTGGTAGTCAGACTGTTTTTCCCCAGTGAATTCCCAGGCCAGTGTAAACTTCTGCTGGGCCGAGTCTGGCATTCCTGCCCCAACCCCATTCCCCTAGAAGAATGAGCCCGACCGAGGCCTCTTCTGATACAAGCTCAGCTTCTGGAAGGCATCCAGCAGTCAGTGTTGGGCAGGGGCAGGGCGTCTCCCTTCAGCTCGCACCCTCAGGAGTTCATGGTAAGTCCTCTCTTCCTGTTGGTGGGACTTTGCTGTTTGCTGTTACCAGAGCATGATGTAAACCCCTCTGGACTCAGGGCATCAGCCCAGCCCTGGGAACTGGGTTACAGAAGACTGAATAATGTCCCCTAAGAATTCAAGACTGGATTCCTGGAACTTGTCAATGTTACCTTCTTTGGAAAAAGTGACTTTGCAGATGTGATTAAGTTAGGTAACTTGAGATGAGAGTGTGCTACATTTTCCAGGTGGGGTCTAAGTTCCATCATCCAGGTCCTTCCATGAGACAGGCAGAGGGAAATTAGACACACACAGAGGGGCAGGTGATGTGGCAAGAACTGGAGTGATGCAGCCACAAGCCAAGGAATGCTTGAAGTAGAAGGGGTGAGGATTACTTTCTCCCCCCAGAGCCTCATGGATTGAGCACAGCCCTACTGACTCCTTGATCCTGGCCTTCTGGTCTGCAGAACTGTGTTACAGCAGCCACAGGACACTAATACACAAGTGTGTAAGCTGACCTGGTTACAGCCACCTGTGGGTTGAGTCATGTCATGTCCTTACTGGAGCCAACACCTTAGCAGGTAGTGATGGTAGGGAAAGAAGGAGGTAGCTGTTACAGCATCCCTGGGTTGCAGACTCACTCCCAAAGGCTCATGGAGACCAAGCAGCTCCTTGCTTTGGTCTCCCAAAGGCCGTGCTGCCACCCAAGGGTCAGGATGACCCAGGTGGGGAAAATGGGATGTGGATCTGGATCTGGGATCCCACTCCAGCCTCAATAGGTCCTCATTCTATGGCAAAGTGACCAGCTCAGGATCTGGACTTGGCAAAGTCTAGATCTCCTGGACCTGCCACGGACAACACAGAGACAGGAGTATTTCTGTCTGCCAGTGAGCTGGGAGGAGCCTGTTGGTTGAGCATCCTGTTCTCTGGGGAAGCAAGGATCTTTTATGGGTGATGCTGACTGTTTATAGCACACCAGTGCTCTGAGAGCCTCACATATGGTAGTCAGGGACACATAACATATCTGAGTGTTTTGAGAGTGAACAGTTATATCTCAGAGAGAGAGGACCTGGGTGACACAGTGGTGGAGCCCAGGCAAGTCCAAGATCTGCAGGGTAGGCCAGCAGCCTGGGCCCCAGGGAGATGTTGAGGCTGCTGCTCAAGTCCCAGCGCCATCTGCTGGCAGAATTCCCTCCTCCTCTGGAGCATTAGGTCTTTTTTTAAGCCTTCAACTCACTGGAGGAGACCCACCACATTACAGAGAGTAATCTGCTTTACTCAAAGTCTACTGATTTAAATGTTAGTCTCTAAAAACACCCTCACAGTAACATCCAATATATTACTTAAGCATTCAGGCACTGTGACCGAGCCAAGTGGACACCAAATTAACCATCACACTCCCTCCAACTCCACTTAAAAAAAAATAAAAGGAAGCTGAGGCTTAGAGAAATATAACACCTTGTTTAATATCACGTAGCTGGTGTGTGATCCAGCCCCAATATTATGCCTTAAGCACCCTGTTGTGGACATGTTGAAGAGAGAACTCCAGCTCGGCTGTGCAGGAGTCTCCCAGGTCTTCGAGCAGGCTGGTAGCGCACTCCTCCTCCTTGGTCACACCCAGTCTGGACAACAAGCCGAGAGACCTTAATCAACTGCCGTTCTTTCCCCTACTGCTGGCTGCTCACCCTTAGCTTGCCGAGATCTTGCCTTCAGCCATCTCCTGTAGCTCCCTACTTCTCTGTCCCCTGTCTGAGATCCCCGCGGTTGCTTGCTCTTTCCCACTTTCCCCATTTGCTTCTGGCACTTCTTAAAGTTTCCAGGTAACCTGCATTTACCGAAACAAATGTCTTCAGCTGCAGCAATGAGTTAAGAGAGACCATGTTCAGTTGGAGCTGATGAGGCAGCTTCTCCTCCTTCCCCCATCAATCACAAAGAAGTAAGGCAGGAGCTCCTGTATTCCTGCTTGGAAGGGCAAGGGCTAGACCTCAGCAGATTGGGAAAGTGGGACCACCTCTTAGACATATTTGCACCCTGTATCAGTGTCCCATCAGGAAAACCAAAACATGAGAGAGTTCAAACAGAATTCAACTTGGGGAATTGCTTGAACAATTTGAAAGCCATAAAGGGAAGAGTGAGGGAAATCAGATTGGTGACGGCAGGGAGCTGCCAGTGTTGCTCAGGTTGGGGAGCAAAAGGGGAGACCGTGCACCCTGAAAGCTTCCTGTGCACAGTGACAGCTGCTGTTAGGGCTGCGTTTGTGTTGTCGCCATCTCATCATCATCTTCACTACTGGGGCCTGTGTCCTCATGATGGTTATGGCCCCAACCAAGGGTGTTTCCATTAGAATCTAGACAGTGCAGCTTACTCCCTGGGTTTGGGGGTGCTTTCTTAGGGTCCGCCTGAAACTGATGCAGAGCAGGCGTGGTACTGAGTGAGAGCTCAGTGGATGTGCGAATATCAGTGACTGTGTGTGACCATTGCCTGCACATCGCCCGAATTCCAGTGGGTCTCCATGGCTCACTGTTCTCCCTCATGCACATGGTGCATAACAAGTGTCCCAGTAACCATTCCTAATCATTAATTTTAGTCATTGCCCATGTAGACCCCTGGTTCTGTGAAGTAAGGTCTGTATCCCCCTGCTTCCTCTTATGTCCCCTGCTCCTGGCAGTCAATGGCCGCTCAGCACACTGTATTGACCGGCCACCCAACTGGGACCTCAAGAGGTAGCATGTTTTCTTCTCAATAGAGAAGAAACTCAAGGGGCCTTGCGGGAGAGCCTGGCTTTTGAGAGGAGAGCTAGGTTTGCAGGCTGTGTTTCCACGCAGCCACGGTTGTACTTATTTAGCTTTTCATGGAGAAAAGGTGGTGAGAACAGGAAAGCAAAGTGCAGTAGACATAAAATCTGGTGGGGGGGCACACAGTCCCTTCCAAAGGTGTCTCTGAGCAGAGGCAGGGCAGTTGCTAGAAAGCAAGGGCCTCCAGGAGCCAGACTGTAGGTTCAATCCTCACCCATTCCCCCTCAGCCGTTACTTCCAGCTGGCTGCCGCCATCCTGCAAACTCATCTTCACTCCCAAAGCGAGGAGAAGCAAAAGAGATGCAGAGAGTGCTTTCATCTGCCCGGGCATCGCTGTGTTCTGTCCATGAGCCCCCTTGGGAGTCAGCATTCAGAGAGCAGCTACCAAGCCCCCAAAGAGGAGACCCCATGGTTTGGAGCATGGATCCCTGCCAGAGAGCTGCTCTGTCTCCCTCCTGACTGTAAGGGAGCAGATCGACTCCTGTCCCAGAGTTCAGCTCTAACACTGAAAGCTTACGGGTGTGACGTCAGCTCTCACTGGTGACCACAGCTTTGGCTACCCTATTTCCACGTGCATTTTAACCTTACCCCTACAACTGCAGTTAGCAGACCTTACATTTGTCTGAAGGGCTGCCATCCATCTACAAATTACTTGACCCCTACAGCATAATTTTGAGATGCCCCTAAGGAACTAGTTTTTTTCAAACCATGATATTCTTTTATGTGAAGGATATAAAATGCATTTTATCCACTTGGATCATTTATTGGTGACTTTCTGGGGCATTATGTTGTGAAGTATTCTGAAGTTTCGTTTCTTTCTTTCTTTTACTTTCTCTCTCTCTCTCTCTCTCTCTCATCCACTAGTTCACTCCCCAATGGCTGCAACAGCCAGGGCTGGGCCAGGCTGGAGTCAGGAACCAAGAACTCCATCCAGCTTTCCCATATGGGTAGCAGGGACCCAAGTGCTCGGGCCGTCTTCCGCTGCTTTCCCAGGTGCATTATGGGAGCTGGATTAGAAGCACAGCAGCTGGACTCAAACTGGTGCTCTAATATGGTATGCCAGTGTCACAAGCTGCAGCTTAACCTGCTGTGCCATAATTCTGGCCCTGATAACATAGTTTTGAACTCATTAGTTTAGGGCACCAGAATACTATTATGACTCCCTTATAAGAAATATGCAAGGGGCCGGTGCTGTGGTGCGTAGGTTAATCATCTGCCTGGGGCGACAGCATCCTATTTGGGTGCCAGTTCTAGTCCTGGCTGCTTCTCTTCTGATCCAGCTCCCTGCTAGTGGCCTGGGAACGCAGCAGAAGATGGTCCAAGGGCTTGGGCCCCTGCACCTGTGCGGGAGACTTGGAAGAAACTCCTGGCTCCTGGCTTCTATCGGCTCAGCTCTGGCTGTTGTGGTCACTTGGGAAGAGAAACAGCAGATGGAAGACCTTTCTCTTGGTCTCTCTCTCACACTTTCTGTAACTCTACCTCTCAAATAAATAAGAAAATAAAAAAAAAGAAATATGCTAGCAAGGAAAGGCCTGACAGTATGCATTCTGAAGAGTCCCCGGGAGGACTTCAGTGGCTTCTCTAGAATGCACCAGTAGCTCCCTTTCTTCTTTTTGTTAGAAGCAGAATTTCCCTTCCCCTCATGCCTGCCTGTCACCGGACATGATACATTTCATGGTAGCATCAACTATTAGAGCTGCATGGTTCTTCAGAGAGCATTTAGTATAGGCGTCTTGTTTTACAGAAAGTTAAAATGAGGCCATAGGAGGCTGATTTTCCAAAGGGCAAACAGCTCGTTAGTGCAGTTCCTCCTCCAATATCTTCTTTGGTCCCCCTTGCTTCCCAGGCGGCAAATCTGTCATAACCTTGGCGCTCTGCTAGTAACATACATGGAGTTGTATAGGACTGGCACTGGTGGTGTGCCCTAAGTTTTTTTTTTTTTTTTTGACAGGCAGAGTGGACAGTGAGAGAGAGAGACAGAAAGGTCTTCCTCTACCGTTCACCCCCCAATGGCTGCTGCGGCCGGTGCACCATGCTGATCTGAAGCCAGGAGCCAGGTACTTCCTCCTGGTCTCCTATGCGGGTGCAGGGCCCAAGGACTTGGGCCATCCTCCACTGCACTCCCTGGCCACAGCAGAGAGCTGGACTAGAAGAGGGGCAACCGGGACAGAATCCTGCACCCTGACCGGGACTAGAACCTGGGGTGCCAGCGCCGCAGGCGGAGGATTAGCCTAGTGAGCCACTGCGCCAGCCGGTGTGCCCTAAGTTGTAAGGACACCACCTTTGAACCACATAGCCTGGCTTTTGTCACTTGCTAGTTGAATAACCAGGAATAAGTGGCTCACTCTTACTAAGCGTTGGTTTTCCCACCAGTAAACCAGGAATGAGGGATGTGAGGAGTAAATGAGATAATGAATGTAAAGTGGGTAGCACTGTGTCTGGCCTAACAAATGGTACTTCTATCGGTTGTAGATAATTTGGATGGCTTCAATGATGCCTTCTCGTTCTGAGAGTCTATGATTCTCGATGTCAGCTGAGAATACCCCCTCTGATGAGCTTCATGTTTCTAGGAGGTCTATCAGGTGACATCATGTGTAGCGAGTGAGCTCTGGGCTAGCAAGAAAGCATTACTCATTGTTCATTTCAGATAGCATTTGCCACCCTTGTTATTACCATTGCTTTTAATACTGCCAAGGGAGATCTGTGAGTGTGACTCTGATTCCAATGGCAAGGTTTAAATTCACCAAGAACTCTATGAAATTCTCAGCTCCCCTAAAGAAACCGATTTTTGACCTTTTTTTTTTTTTGAGAGAGAGAGAGAGAAAGAGAGAGAGAGAGATGTTTCACTAGCTACTTCATTCCCCAAATGCTCTCAACAGCAAGGGCTGGGCCAGGGTGGTGCCAGCAGCCTGGGAATCTGGGAATCAATCCAGGTTTCCCAGGTGGGTGGCAAGTACTCAAGCACTTGAATCATTGCCCGATGCCCCCACCCCCACCTCAGGGTTGCTAATTACTAATGTGCAGTAGCAGGAAGCTGACTCAAAGCACAGGCTGGACACAAACCCAGTCACTCCCATATGGGATGCAAGCACCCCAAGTGTACCTTGACTGCTTCACTCAATTCTTCTCTTTCTGCCAAACTTTATATTCTGACCTGTATCTTTAAGTGGACTCCTCTCAACAAGTTGGTATTTTTAGGATGATCTTTTTATCCTTAATTAGCATCATATTTATATCTGCTTTTTACTGCTATCATGATTCTGGGCTTGCATTTATAGTCATTTTCTAAAGGATACAGAAAAAATCATCTAATAATTAAAGTATGTGTGTGTGTGTATGTGTGTGTGTGTGTGTGTGTGTTTACACTGAAGTCAGCACTTGCTTCTGAACAATGAGCTTTAGGCATTCATGAAGATAATGATGTCTTAAGGCGGAATCATCTCTTGTGCCTTGTGATGTTGTCTGGGCACAAGTCCCAAAATATGTCATTTCTCTGCTAATCTACACGGTGTGACCATGGTGTTCTCCATCCAATCTTGTGTTCCCAATCCACACCATCTGTATCGGGAAACGGGCTGGGAAGAGGCCATCAACGTGAACTCACCCAGTGTCCCACGATAAGGTATCTCCATGAGCTTCCCAGGCTGAACATCACCCTGAACTTGTTGGAGATGAGCAGGGCATACATAAATTCCACAGAGGAACTGGGAAGCATCCTGACAAGGCCTAGGAATCCCAGCTGTCCATTACGACTTGAGTTCATGAATCCATTAGGGAAAACTCACTGAGGCTCAAGTCTATTATGTTTTCTTGAAAAGGAGGCATAAAGGTAAAGTAGAAAAGTGAAGGCTGTGTGATGAGGGGCTGAGTTTGGATCCTGGCCAGACCCTACTGCAAATCAGTCATCTGCCCCCAGGGCTGGTTCCTTCATCTCCCGAGTGTCAGTTTTCTCATCTATCAACTGGAGAAGGATTTTCTTACCCTGATGATTTATGGGTTCTTAGTAAAATCACATGAGATAATAGATAGTGGAGAATGTGTACATTCTTAAGCTATTTTCAAAAATAAAGTTCTCACAGTCATTAAGATGCAAGGAAAGCCCTGCCCTATAATAAAGATCCAAGAGCAGGGGGAGAAACAGAAGAGACGTCATAATTTCTGCTGTTATAAAGCCGTAGCCAGGCTGAGTGGGTGGGTCCGCTGAGAAGCCACCGACAGAGCCCGGAGCTCAGGGTTCAGTGTGGCAAGTCTCTCGACCGTGATGACAGCAGGCGTCAGCGGAAAAGGACCATCTCATCGGGATCCAGAGGTTTAGTGTCATTAGGACCAGGTTCCTTACCCAATCTCTCGGGTCTGCTTTACTCTTTATTAGCTTTATTCTCAGAAAAAAATCACCCGACAGTTCTTTTATCCATCCCAGCAATAAAATAACCCATTCCCCACGAGAGTCCCAGGATGGAATCTTCTCGGTCTGGCCTGGATCTCATGGGTGATATTTTCTAAAGCCAGCCCTTGGGGACAAGAGAACAGAGGATGCTAATTCATTTATTTATTTAGTACATAATTGTTGAGCCTCTGATGTGTTCCTAGTACTTTCCTGGGAGTTGAAGATATAGCAGTAGCCAAAACCAGATAAACAAGTAAGCGCATATAAATAAAAGATAACTTCAGGTACAAATTCAAAGTCAGAGGTTCTGCATGGGAGCCAGGCCCTTGCGTCTTCAGCAAGCTCTCTTCTGTGTCAGCTGCCGGTGATCCGTGATCCACACTTTAGAGGAACCCAGCATAAAGGACAAGCTCTAGAGAGAAAGCAGCAACATCTAACTGTGAGCCCCGCTTTCTTGTGTCAGGAACGTTTTCAGAAATGAACACACTAGACAGTGACATACCAGTGAGAGGTCCAGGGTGGGCAGGAGGCAGGCTGCTTGCCTGAAGGGTGAGTATGTGAACTATGATTGTTCAAGGCATCCTTTCTCGCCTGGGAAGTCCCACTGCTTCCCCAGCCGGAGCTCAGCTCTTTCCTGCAAATATCAAAATGGGAATTCATTTCCTTTCTCTCTTTCCATCTGTGTGGGAACTAACCATTTTGTGCTCTAAGGGCAGATCTACATGTTTAGGGTCCAACATTAATTTATGATGGCGAATTATTATTCTATTAGCTGTTCCCACTCCTTCCTGCCATCCTTGCCTTCAGCATGGCCTATGATACCCTGTTTCCTTCTTACCCCTAGGATGCAATGCCTTGTTGAAACGTTTCCATATGTGAAGCCTAGAGGCTTGTTTCTCGGAGGCAGAGTTAGAGATGCTTTGAATTTTGACGTTACAAGGCTCTAAGCAAGCTCCCAGTTTTACCTGAGGGAAGAAACCAAAGTGGAGACAGAGCACTAGCCAGACAACACTTCTAGAGCCTTTCATGTGCAAATGTCTGGAGGTTATTTCTGTGGATTCTTCCTACTCCTTCACCAGCTTCTTCTGTTTGCCTCCCCAGGAAAAAAAAAAACTTTGTGCTATGTTGAAGTTGATTTTGTTCCTGAGATGATTCGTTCTGAGAGGAGGAGCATGGTGGTGGCAAGAGGTGTGGAGTCATCACACAGACCCCCGGAGTCGGGTGAAAGCAGGCCTGAGGCGAGCAGCCCGCAGACTCATTTATTTCAGTTGGTACAGAGGCTTATATAGCCAAGGCAGCCAATCCAGTCAAGGGGTGGTTTATGCTCTAACCAATCACAGCCTGTTGCCAGGCAGGCTCTGAAACCATCCAATCACAGTCTGTTTCCAGGCAGGCTCCGTTTGCCATGTGGTTTCCAAAACCATCCAATCACAGCCTGTTGCCAGGTGGTATCCGAAGCCATCCAATCACAGCCTGTTGCCAGGTGGGTTTCAAAGCCATTCCTGAGTAACTGACGCTCGCTTGCCTGTGGCCATCTTGGTATGGCCTTCTCATTCCACCACAGTGCTATGTGACCTTCACCCACTCTGGACTTTCTATCCTGCATTTGGCCTTTGGCTACTACCTCTCCCTTTCTTGAAAGTCAGAAACTGAGCCTTCTCAGGTATTGAACATAGAATCGTTCAATAGATGTCCAATCAGCAAATGAATAATAGCTGTGGCTGGGTGTGGGAGGAGGAGGAAGGTGACTGTCATGGAAGGCATAAAGGGAGGGCATGGTACAGTTCCCAGCTGAGGACACAAGGAAGTAAGCAAATACCTGTTGATTGCATCAAGTACTACAGATGTAGAGAGGGCAACTGGTGTGATACCACTTCTGAATAATAGCGCAAGGGAGAATTTGAACTGTTGTGGGCTGGGGCTCCTGGTTAGTCATATTGCAGGATGTGCCCTCTATGTGTGAGAGAATTCAAGAGCATAGGCATAAAGATGTACAGCAAAGCAGGATTTATTTACAGCAAGACAAAAGTGCATACTCAAGAACCAAGTAGCACACGAACTAACCGTCAAAAACACAAAAAGTCCCCAAAGAAAGAGAAAAGCACCCAACAGCGAAAAAGTCCTCTACAAAGGAAAATGCCCCAAGCAGCAACAAGTCCCCTCAACAAGGTTAGGCCTTCCCTTTATACTTCTCGAGCCCTGGGGCTGATGTCCTATGTGGAGCACAATTGAATACTCAAAAGGGGGCAACTCATTTCCAAGCACTTTTTAGAAAATATGGGGAGTGTCATGGTGTCAGGTTCAATGGGAACGGGAGTACCTCTCATGTAATTTCATTATAATGATATTCTAATGATCTAAAGGTCATGAAGGGGACACATTTTGCATCCACGTTGGAGATAGTGTAGTTTGCACTACTCAGAAGGGGTGGGGGCTTGGTGGTACAGGCTGTCATATGGGCTGACTGCAGCTGTCCCATGGTGGATTGGCTGTGGCTGTCAATCACTAGCCTGCACAAGTAGGCAATGAGCTGTCCAACAGTGCTTTGGCTGGCTCTGTCAATCACCGGCCTGCCCTGCTGCATACATTGGCGGGGAGCTGTCCAGCAGCAGTATGGCTGGAGCTGTCAGAACTCAGTGCCTCCCCTAACTTTCTACATTCCCACAGCAGAATCACTACTTTAGAAGCTTCTTCTGGATTATTAATTGGAAACAGAGATTGAAGGTGGAAGCTTTCAGTCTATAAGAAAGCGTGGGGCAGGTGATGTCATGCAACATGTTAAGTTGCCGCTTGGGACTCCCACATCCCCTATCAGAGTGCCTAGATCACACTTCTGATCCAGCTTCCTACTAATACCCATCCTGGGAGGCGGCAAGGGATCATTCAAGTACTTGGGTTCCTGCCACCCACATGGGAGACCCAGATGGAGTTTCTAAGCTTCAGCCTGCCCTAGCCATCACTATTGCCTGCATTTGGGGAGTAAACCTGAGGACACAAGATTCCTGGCAGAAAATTGAGTGTCCCATCAGTGTTCAGGCTGGGGTTTTTATGGGAATGGGGCTAACTTCTTCCCTCTGATGCCCTCCCTCTCGCAGATTGTTACTGGCTGGAAAGGCTCCTGGGTTCGGTACCTACACTACAATGTCACCTGTCACGATGTTTGATTTACAAATGTTAGGTTGCTTTGAAGACATCCAAGCATCTTCCCTCATTTAACTGCACAAACTTCCCTTTTTTCCTCTCTCTCACATACCTGGGCTCAGGTCTGACTCACTGCCTAACAAGCTTGTGTGTGGGCCTCTGGTTTGTCCACAGTGCTGGTGGCCTTCCTATGACTGGTCAGGGATAGAGGCCAGTGTGTTTCCTTTGGAGTGGCAATGTTGGGCTCCAGCCTGTCTGCATCAAGGGGTAGCTTGTGTATTGGTTTGTTTGATCATGGGCTGTGAGTTCCTGAAAAAAAATCTGAATTAAAGTCTAATACAGGGGTGATAGATGAATTTCAAGGCTAGTCCTGCCTGTGAATACTAGCAAAAATCCTCAGACCAGAGGGTGTTATTGAGATGTTAACTCTAGGGGCATCATGTCACTCGTGAAGATTCCACCCTTTACGGAGGACTTTCAGGCTGAAGAAGAGATACTGGGACTTGATAAAATCTCCATCAAAGGCTACTGGGATGGGGCTTGGTTACACCATCTGCTGGTTCACTTCTCAAATGCCCACAACAGTTCGACTGTGGCCCCAAACTGAAAGCCAGGAACTCAACCCAGGTCTCCCACGTGGATGGCAGGGATCCATCTACTTGCACCATTACTGTTGCCTCTTAGGGTCTGTGTTATCAGGAAGCTGGGGTCAGGAGCCAGCGCCAGGAATTGAACCCAGATACTCTGATAGAGGGTGTAGGCATCTTAATCACTAGGCTGACTGCCCACCTCAGGCTACTTTTAAAAATCCTAATAATTTTTAAAATGAAAAGGTGAATATTAGTTCAAATCATATGTCATTTCCTGCTCTCAATCCAGGTAGGCCTTTACCTGGTCTACCATGCCTGCCTCTGGCTTTTCCCCATCAGTCCAAGTTACTGGTATCATTCTCTCTCTAAGATTAAATTATGTATATGAATTCATCAAGTCTGGGCAAGTGGGTTATCTGTTTTAGTATGTGAGAAATCATCTCCTTTTTCTTTTTTCTAATGGCCAGATGAGCTATTAGAATTAATGCCTCCATTATGAGATTTGAATCCAAATGAAACGGCCTGGGGAACACAGGGGAAGAAATACAGTCAGACATCCACTTTAAAAATATTGGTTTGACCTTGTGTGTGTAGGTGAATGGGGGAAGGAGTTCCTGAATCCAAGTTTGGATGTGACATCCTTTCCTAAAGGGGCCCAATTCAGACCAGACATCAAGTCAGCACCCTGATTTGCATGTGAAAAGGCACAGCTGTGGACATACTGGATACTTTGCACGGCAAATCATAAGGAAATGTTCTTCCTTCTGCCATCAAGCCACTGCTTCAGCTGTCTCACGGGCTGGAAAGACCTTGTTACCATTAATAATATCTGGTCCAAACCAGAAGGAGTGGAGACAGATTGGTAGTAAAATAGAATGAGGCAGAAAATCTTGCAGAAAATCTTGCCTGCAGAAAGTGCCAGAAGAGAGCAGGCTGGGGATTGCCTGTGAAGGGAATCTAGCTCTCGTGAGGGCTTGCCCTTGCCTTCTCCTCTCGTCCCCATGGGGACTGTAGTGTCTGGTGCCATAATTTCTCCACCTGTGCCTTAAATTATTAGATCTCTCTGCCTGCCCCTCCCCCCAAACCATCAATATGGTTTTTTTGGTTCCTGGTTTCTGTGGCTGATAGCACTTAGAGAGACCCATTCTAGCCGAGGTAAGAACTTGATAACCACTCAGTAAAGTCTCCAAGAGAGAGACTTCTAAAAATCCTGAACACCAGAGCTCACTGACTGAGTGCCCAGTTTCATTGGTCTAGGTGGGTGTAGATGTCCACTTGTCTGGTTTTGCTTTATAGCTCTCCCCAGCTACGCAATGTATGGGAGGAGTGGAAACCGAATACTGTAGGGAGGTTGCTTGTTTTCCCATCACTGTGCTTGGTTCAGCTGAGAGGCCTTGGACCTCTCCCTCTGGGAAGCACACTGGACGGAGGAGGCCTGATTGCTGGGCTCATCACTTCCACTGGCCAAGAGTCTCAGCGACAGCAGGTGCAGGTGATACGCGGTAACCCAGGCTGGGAGTTAGGTCCAGGTGAACTGGAATTCTTGCCAGGTCTGCAGTGTTACTTTTTTCCTTCACCTGTCAATCTAAAAGGCTTAGCTTCCCAGGAGGAGATCCCATGATGATCACAGGGAACATAAATTCCCTGCAGAGGTACTGTAAAAATCCCAGATAGCCTCAGGTCTGCTGGATCCCACTCTGTTTGTTTTCTCTATTAAGGCACCACGTCCTGCCTCATAAAAGAGGCTGAGGACAGGAGAGAGGAGTCTTCTTGCCCCTTGGAGGTGCACTTGGGCTTACCCTTCTTTCTCTCTCCCTACAGGCAGTGCCCTGGGTCAGTCATGACAGATATTTCTCTGTGTGGGGTTGCCCACACTCACGTGTAAATGTATGGTTAGCTTCTCACTTTAAAATAAATCCTGTTCTCACTTGTGCACTTCATGCATGCCTCTGCTTTGAATTCTTCTCTCTGTGGGGGTGGGAGGACGAGAGCCTGGGTTAGGGATGAAAATACTCAGGCCCGTATCACAGCCAATTCATGGATGAAGCTAGAAAGATGGGCTGCATTTCCACTTCCTCCAGGTATGCCGGGAGGTGATGGGTGGTGACACTGTGACCACTCCCCAGAACATAGGTTCCTGTGCCTGACCGAGGTGCAGTTAGAAAAACAGCTCTCTCACTCTGTGCTGCGTTTGGCTTAGTCAGGCTGGCAAAATGTTTAAAAGTGACCCCACTTTGCTTTCTTTTCATTTGGATTCCACTTTGGGCATCATTTTTCCTTGGTGGGTTGCATTCTGTAATCAGGAATTTGTTCCCATCTAAGTTCAAGTTCTCCTGAGATGGGCATCACCCACCCCGATGCAGGAAGAAATGATCAGGATATTAGATCCCAGCTCACAAGGAAATGCGGTCTCACCTGAGCAGCATACCTGAAACAGGTTCCTAGACCCGCGTTCTCTAGAGCCTGGCCTTCCAGATACTCTTGACTCTTAGAAACTTCTGCACTGAAAACAAAGCTTCAACTTTTTGGAGGTGCCCCTCATACCATCCCCTTCCACCACCCTGCAGCAAATCCCTAGTGCCAGCGCAAAAGGCACAAATGTCTACTTTGCCATAGAAGACTGAGTTGGTAGATAAGAGGCATTGCATGAGTTAATAAATAATAGATGGGCTAATAAATCTTGAGGACAAAATTGAAGTCAGATGAATTAAGAAGATGCAGATGACATTTTCCCTGAAATGTAGCACAGGGTGAAAAATAAAATAAAAAAGGGTCTTGGGGATGAAATATGCGAAGGGCTTGCTGAACCCCAGCTGTGCACAAAGCAGTTCAAGATACTTATGTATGTGTGTACATGGTTCTTTTTTTTCCCTCTCCCTGAGCCTGCTGCTGGAATCCATCGTCCTGTCCTTTTTCATAACCTTCTCGGCGGGGTAGATGTACTCTCTCAACTGGGGCTCTATTTGCTCTGCCAAATCCCATCCTGAAAACTAGCTCTCCAAGCAGCAGCTTTAAGGGGACACAGACAAGGCTGAAAGCTAGGGAGAATCCTAAAGAAATGGCTTGACTTAGGAAATTAAAGAGAATCTGAGAAGCCCCATGGTGCGAGCTCATATATCCTGAGGATCCTGCTGGCTTGTGCCAGTTGAGGTGACCGGCCTCTCCAGATGGGATGTGTGACTTTGTGCACTGGACTGTAATTGCCCATGTCAACTGCAGTCTACTTAATGCACCAAGGAAAAAAAAGAAATAGCAACAATAGCATCCAGAGACCCACACTGCTTGAAGCAGATGTCCTATTAAAACTGTAATTGTCTCCATTAGAGAAATTCCCTACCATGTTCTCATTCTGTGTTTCATGTACTTATTTTTTCAGAAGTCCTCTGTTACCATCTTCCCCAAGTAGCCTGATGCCTCTTTTTGTGCAAGAGAAGCAAAGTTTCTCTAATCTTGACTAAACTATCCTTGATTCCTCCCACTGTTTGGAGCATAAGAAATATTTTTCTTGTGAGTTTCTCATCCTAGAGACCCTTGTCTTGGGCACTGTATTTTTGCATGCATTTATCCATCCATCCATCCAATGTTCATGTATTCCCTGAACTCTATCAGAATTTCAGTTGTTTTTGTTTAATCCTAGCTGTTTCCTCTTCTTTTGTCAGTAACTCCATTTTCCTTTGGGGAAATGAACCCCATAAGTTTCAGTCTATATGCATCAAGAAGGACTGACCACAGTACCAACACAAAGGGTGGGTACATCACTAGGACCAGCCACTGACCTGCCTCAATGGCTGGTTCACTGGGCAAATTCAAGTAATTCTGAGTCCTTGATCTTTGATTGGAACTCTTGGGAGAGAAAATATCTCAGATATCTGGGACTGCCAAGCAATAGACACGTCATGTTGGAGTTGCCAATAGCCAACAGAGAAGAGTGTAGCCAGCAGAGCTGAAACAGAAATGGAATAGGAGTGGGTAGCCAAATCCTGGTGGCCTGGTTGAGCCCCTGGATACAGCTGCTTCAGTTCTATTTCTAGAAATTTTCAGGCATATAAGTGAGTAAATATCCCTTTTAACTAAAGTCATTTTGAGTTGGGTTCATGTCACTTATAGATGAAAGAGCTGTGCCTACTCTGTGTCAGGCCCTGGGAACAAGACACATCAATTCGAAGCAGCCTAGTGGAGTGGTTAAGAGAGTGAACTCCATCACTTGCTTTTGGGCTCTGGCTCCACCATTGATGAAACCTATGACATCATACTAGTTCCTTTGTGCCCCAAATGGTGAAGATATAAATAATAGCTCCTTCCTAGGTTGCTGAGAGGATAAGCCTATCTAGAGTTTTTAGTATGGCACCTGCTCCATAGTGAGTATTTACCAAACATAAGCTATAAGCTGATTGTGATCAGTGGTACCATGAAACAATGAAAAGACTGTGGCCAAAATAATACTCTTACAAATTTGTTTTCTTATGTTTCCCCTTCTTCTATGCCACTATTGTAGATGACATCACTGTTCCTGATTCATAACAAACCTGGTCATAAGCACAGGTACTATATTGCTTGTTCCTGCGGCATTTATCAACAAAAGCTGACCAATACATCTCCTTTCTCCAGCAACCACCATCAAATGATGAAGGCAAGACATGTAGTGTAAGAAATTAGTTCCAAGAATGTGAAATGGTAGCCTCCAAATACACTATCAAGCAAGCTGTCCTAGAAAGGCTTACTGAGCAAATTGTAAATGATCAAATCACAACGTTTGTAAAATCAATTTAAAATGCCTAGCAAGAAGCAAGAAGAGAAATGTGGGGTAAATTAATGCATTTAGGATAGGGTACAAGTAGGGTGGAATAAACCTAATTTTTAGTAAAGAGTTAACTCAGTGGGTTCAAGCCCCGTACATTCCAAAGAAAAGACTGGCCCTTGACCAGCTGCTGCGAGGTAACTCTTGAGCCTTGGAATCTTGCCTGGTAAGAGTGCCTTTGGGGCCGGCACCGTGGCTCACTAGGCTAATCCTCCACCTTGCGGCGCCGGCACACCGGGTTCTAGTCCCGGTCGGGGCACCGGATTCTGTCCTGGTTGCCCCTCTTCCAGGCCAGCTCTCTGCTGTGGCCCAGGAGGGCAGTGGAGTATGGCCCAAGTGCTTGGGCCCTGCACCCCATGGGAGACCAGGATAAGCACCTGGCTCCTGCCATCGGATCAGCGCGGTGCGCCGGCCGCAGTGCGCCGGCCGTGGCGGCCATTGGAGGGTGAACCAACTGCAAAAAGGAAGACCTTTCTCTCTGTCTCTCTCTCTCACTGTCCACTCTGCCTGTCAAAAAATTAAAAAAAAAAAAGTGCCTTTGTTTGCCTGGCACCTAGACCACCTAGACCAGTTTATGCTAACAACGTGATTTAGGTGGGAGCTTTGGACCATGTGATGTCAGTTGGACCTCTAGGGGGCTTGGTTCTGAGTAGTTAAGGTAAGTTACATGGGCACTCTGTGCCTATGTGTCTGAATCCCTATGAAAACCCTGGTCACCAAAGCTTGGCTGAACTTCTTTGGCAATCATCTGTATGTGGTGTCATGCATAATTACTGAGAGGATGAAAAGTTGTCCAGACAAATGCACTGGGGGAGGACAAGAGGGAGTTTGTGCCTGGTCTCCACCAGACACTGTTCTGTGCACCTTTTTCATGTGCCGAGTTTAGTACATGTGCTTTTGCTTTAATAAACTGTAATCATGACTAGTACTACTGTTTTTCTGATTTTCATGAGTCCTTTCAACAAATCCTTACATATAAGGGTGGCCATAGTGTGCCCTGACATAGGGGTTCACAGAGGTATTGTTCTCAGTCAATAGCACATATTTTATCTGTCAGAGATATGCAGGGACAATTATATCTGACCACATTTATAGCTTGCCAGTTGGCCAAATAAGCAGCTAAGGGTCTAGAAGTATATATCTAATGTGTTATCAAATTAGGAGATCATGAATATTAAATACTAAATATATTATGCCTATCTGATGTATTATGATTGTTTAATATTAGGTGTATCATAAATGTTAGGTATTTTTGACTCTTTTGTCTGCCTCTATCTGGGTGTAACATATACATATTCTACTTGCTTACTACTTATATTATACTTAACATATACCATGAATTTTGCTTATGACAGTCAAACATTTTGCTTACTACCTATTTATTTACACTTAAGCATGTCAAGGTGGCTTGGCTTCCTTTTGTTAACTACATGCTTTTAATAGAACTGAGTATTTTGTTTTTTTTTTTTTTATTTAAAAAAATTTTTTTGACAGGCAGAGTGGACAATGAGAGAGAGAGAGACAGAGAGAAAGGTCTTCCTTTGCCGTTGGTTCACCCTCCAATGGCAGCTGCGGCTGGTGCACAGCACTGATCCAAAGCCAGGAGCCAGGTACTTATCCTGGTCTCCCATGGGGTGCAGGGCCCAAGCACTTGGGCCATCCTCCACTGCACTCCCTGGCCACAGCAGAGAGCTGGCCTGGAAGAGGGGCAACCGGGACAGAATCCGGCGCCCTGACCGGGACTAGAACCCTGTGTGCCAGTGCCACAGGCGGAGGATTAGCCTATTGAACCGCGGCGCCAGCCAGAACTGAGTATTTTCAAAATACTCATAGAGTAAAACCCAAAAGGAGAGTTAGAGAAAGAGAATCATGAACGGATCACCTACTCTAAGTAGTTCCCGAAGGTCATAGTGGTGAGAACATCTTGATTCTGAGGGTAGCTGCCTCCCCAATTTTTTAGGTGCTATTTATTATTCTTGTTGAATAATAATAATAACAGTAATCACTTATATAGAATTACCATGTTCCAGCGATTGTTATAAAAATTTACATAAATTAATGCTTTACAGGAATCTTACGAGGTAGAGGCAATTTTAATCTCATTGTTACAGAGAGCATAAGATGTAGATGAGTGATATGACTTGCTCAAGACCAACAAAAGAAGTAATGGTATACCAGGAATTGGACTCAGGAACACTGGCTTCAGAAACCATGCTCTTAACCACCATATTCTTTCCAAAAAATTTATTTATGTATTTCTTTGAGGGGGAGAAAGCAAAGGGGAGAGAGAGGAGAGAAAGGAGAGAGAGAGGGAGAGAGAGAGACAGAGAGAGAGAGAGACAGAGATTCCATCTTCTGATTCATTCCCCAAATGCCCAGAGTGGCTGAAGATGAGCCAGGCCAAAGCCTGGAGCTGGGAACTCAATCTAAGTGTCCCACGTGGGTCCCAGGAATCAAGTTACTTGAAACATCGCAGCTGCCTTCCCAGGGTCTGCTTTAGCAGGAAGATGAATCCGAAGTTAGGGGTGGGTATCAAACTCAGGCACTCTACCATGGGAAGTGGGCATCCAACCAGTGGCTTAACTGCCATGCAAAATATTCACCCTAGCCACTCCACTCTGCTGACTCCCAAGACAGTATAAGCCCTCATCTGTGCACTGCCTTGGCTGAACTCAAGTGGAAATGCCTTATAAATATTGCTAAATGTAAAATATTTGAAAGCTAAAAGTGCTGAGGCTGAAAGTTAACAAGAAATTAAAGAGTGGGGGTAGAAATGCATTAATTTTTATTAACCTGTGACAAGATTGTCACTCAGTAGGATGTCATATAATTACCTTAATTGCCAGATAGACATGAGGAGCAGAGGTTACAAAAGGTAGAATTTCATCCAGAGTTAGTGCAGAGAAGTGGATATTCTTAAAAGATCGTTTGCTTTGAGGTGTTACGAGAGAAGAAGTAACTTATCTACAGAGATATTGAAAACATAGGAGGAAAATGGAGCATCAGCACACACACCCCATTGCAGGTTGACCTGGCATTTGCTGCAAGGTTCCTCTCTGCTCTCGCTGCAAAGCTGGGAAGATTCAAAGCGCACAGTTCAGATGCATGCAGAGGGGGGGTGCGGTTGGAGGGTGTCATCCTCAGAAGCTGTAGTGGTTCTCATTTCAATGACAAGGAACCATGCAGGGATTCTGTTGTGGCACTGTTGAAGGAGGGGAAATGAGCAAAGGCAGTCAAAGGACTTGCACAGATACTAGCTCTTCTCTTGGGAGTCTGTGAACCCCAGTCTCATCATCCGCACAACTGGTGACTGTTCCCCATCCCAGGGAGGGATGAGCACTGCGGGAATTGTAGGACCAGGCTGGGAAAATGTAGCATGTGCTCGGGTAAGCACAGTGCAATCTGCAGTGTACAAATATGTTGTCAAAATGTCCCTTTTGGAGAACAGCTTCTGAATTTTATCCATTCTGAATCCTTATCTGTCCTCAGAATGTTGACAGGGATTGGGGGCTATGTTAGGAATTGAGTTTTTGACTCTAAGCCCACTTTTTGTTGACAAAATGCAAAGCTTTGTTTTCAAGTATTTCTGAAAAGAAAAAAAAAAAAAAAAACCTTGCATTTTTCTTGGAAATCAAGCACGTCATACAGGAGCCAGCATGTGTTAAGGCACAGCTGATTGTGGAATCACCTGGAGTAGCTGCAGGTGGGGAGGAAGGTCTTGTAAACCGCCGTCTACTCTTCATTCTAAGCCAGGTGGCTCAGGAACTCGGCCGTGAACAAAGCCTCTTTGGAGTTTTCATCAAGATCCTCATTTTATAGAATGAGAGGTCTGGCTGAATCTCGCCCACTCTTGCCCCTGTCCCTCTCCTCTCCCACTGGTTAATGAATCCCCAGGGGCAGTAATCCCTGAAGCTAGTGAACCGAACAGGCCTCCTGGTCCCCACATAAACCCAAGCTCTGCAAATGGTGTTAGACTTTCCCATTAAGCCCTGGCCTGGGAGAGGGTTGCCAGCACCGAACGTGGCGTGCTGATCAGCCCTCTCCCTGTGAGTTCCTGTGACTCCCTCTGCCTAGGCCTAGGCCATGGCGTTCTCCTCCTAATTAACCTCTCTTTTTATAGCTAATGGTTCTTACAGATAGGCCTCTAATGTAGGGCAGCTACTAATTTACCCCGAGGGCTTCTTTCCACGTAGGAAACCAAAGCATTTTTTTAAAAGTCTTTCTGCAGCACAGCAGTGGCCTAAAAGTTGCTTAGAAAGCTAATGGGAAAGGCCTTTATTGCTCTGAGCTTGGTCCCACTGGACCTGCATTTGATTTCCTTCTTTTTCACCTTCATTTATTTTTCTTTTAAACAGAAACAGTAATAAAAACCAAGTCCATCCCCATTTAAATGTGGCCTGTGCTCACAAACAATGCTCTGCCATATTCCTGGCAATCTCTGTGTAGGGATGTCCTCTCTGGGCCAATGGTGAGTGACACACTGACCTACCTCATTGTATAAGGCAGTTGATGTGACAAAAGACAATTGCAGAGTATCACATCCTTAGGAAATGTCCCTCTCCTAAGCCTGCCTCTCCAGTCTGTTCCTATTTGCCTCTCTTCAATCCTGTTGGTTTCTACATACAAATCCTTCAGCTGTGTGCAGCCAAGGGGTGAGTACGAGAGAGCATCGCTAAATGACCATGCACTGGGCTCTTGCAACGGGGAGGTCCCTGGGATACAGAGATAGAAAAGCCAAGGTCCTTGGGTTCAAGAACTCCACAGTGTAGTATTGGAGACAGATAAGTAAATAGATAATATTTACATCAAAGGCTATTTTAATAGATACAAATAACATTTTATTTTTTTTAAAGATTTATTAATTTGATAGAGTTACACAGAGAGGAGAGAGGCAGAGAGAGAGAGAGAGAGAGAGAGAGAGAAAGTCTTCCATCTGATGGTTCACTCCCCAGTTGGCTGCAATGGTCAGAGCTATGCCGATCCGAAGCCAGGAGCCAGGAGCTTCTTCCAGGTCTCCCATGTGGGTGCAGGGGCCCAAGTACTTGGGCCATCTTCCACTGCTTTCCCAGGCCATAGCAGAGAGATGGATCAGAAGTGGAGCAGCCAGGACAAAAACCAGCGCCCATATGGGATGCCAGCGCTTCAGGCCAGGGCATTAAACTGCTGAGCCAAGCACCGGCCCCAGATATAAATAAAATTTGACTGGTATCAGGTACTGTTAGCATGTCTCATAGGAATTCCTCACTGAACCCTCACAACCATCCCAAAGAGCAGTTATGGTTAATGATCTAAGACACAAGAGATCAAGCAGAGGCACAGAGTTGATGTGACTTACCTGTAAGTGCAAGAGCCAGATTCTGGGTCAAGACAGTTTGGCCCTGGGCTGACCCCAAAGACTGCACTTTTAACCCCAGTGATCCATTGTTTCTGTCCTGATGGAGACAAGCAAAGAGGACCCTGGGAGTACAAAGGAGGGATATTCTACCAAGTCTACAGGTATCAAGCAGGGAGAAGCATCCCCTGAGTTGGGGGAGGTGGTTGGGAATGACCTGGCCCTGGGGTAGCCAGGTGATCTGCATGATAAAGGAGGTCCTTTCACCTCTGTCAGCCCAGGGAACAAGCTAGTCCACGGCTAGACAAGAACAGGCTGGAGAAAAGCACACACTTCTGACAACTCACAGATGCATGGCCACAGGGTAGACCTTATGAACATAACACTGAGTGATAACAGGAAGACCTGGAATGGGACCTGTAACCTCGGGTCACATATGCAAATGAAGAATGAAATGTTTGCACACAAAACAACAGACCTTATATAAGAACACATAAAAGTAAAATGATCCCCAGCAAAGTAGAATGGTTGCCTTTGGGAGTAGGGAGGAGAATGGGAGAGAATAGGAATACAATGAATAAATAGACAAATGGATGCATTGTTATGATAATGTGAACTAAGCAGAATGATTCAGTCAACCTTGGTCCCTGAAGGAGGAGGGACAGAAGGAAGAGGACCCTTATGCGTGACCATCAAGTGCTCTTTTTGCAGGATCTGCCCTTCCCCTCACTTTTCACAGGGCATAGCAGAAGCACTTAGTTGCTTTCTTCACAGGTGATTGGCCCAGAGGTAGGTACCTAACTCATGCTCAACCAGTCCTTGTCCTGTTATAGAGGCCTTCACTGCCTTCTATAGCTGGGGCATTTATAGCTGAACGTTAAGGGCACACAGGAGCCAAATTGGAGTCAAAGTTTCTTCCACCACACATTTCATGACCTTGGGCACAATGCTTAGTAACTGTTTTTCTTATTTATAAAACGTGAAAACCCAATACCTGACTTTTAGGATTGTGTTAGGATTTGATGAAAGTGTGGAAGGCAGACATGACGCTTACAATAGTGCTTACCACACAACAGGATCCCAATAGACATCAGCCAAGACTGTTTCCTAAGCTTGGGAACGGGGCAAATAAAGAAATAACTATCTGGAAGATTGATCAGCATGCCAAGGAACAAGTTATTTTCAATTGCGTGGAGCAACCTCATGATTTCATCCCTTTGGGCCTTAGAAATATCATTTCCCATAATACTTGTGAGGTGTACAATGTTGGGAAGCACTGGGAATTGGCATCAGTCTCTGGTTCAATTCCTGAAGCCTCACTGCGTTGGAGACCTTGAGTCCATGTGATACCTCAGTTTATTTGAAGATATTTTTGTTGTTTATCTATAGAGTTCTGATTAACAGGGCCATAGAAACAGAGAAGACCCCGAAAGCAGCAGCCTCTGCGTTCATCTCCACACACAGCACTCTGCACGGTG
This sequence comes from Oryctolagus cuniculus, assembly GCF_964237555.1. Classification (NCBI taxonomy): domain Eukaryota; kingdom Metazoa; phylum Chordata; class Mammalia; order Lagomorpha; family Leporidae; genus Oryctolagus; species Oryctolagus cuniculus. The sequence continues at coordinate 122,866,009 of NC_091437.1, read as the reverse complement.
TTTCTCATGTAGCAAGAGTCACTCACTAATGTTGACTACTTACTTAAAAATTGTTGACAATTGCTGTCACGGTGGGAAGGCCCTTGTTCATACAAATGGTAAGGTAACAACCTCAGGCCCTGGACTTTACACAGAATATGCTGGTGCAATGATGATGACACACTCGTGATTTTATGAGCTTTAAATATGTTGGTAAATGAATCAGTTCTTGCCCTTAATCATTTTTTGCAATGGCAGTAAATTCTATTTACCATTTCCTAATAAAATGTTTATACAACTCTTGAAAGTAATCATTTTCAGTCTTTAGAAATATCAGCCAAGTCTTTATGGGAAATTTAAACTTGCATATCAAACAGGTAAATTATGGATTTAAATTTCCTGGAACAGAGGTACCTCGCAGAGAATGTGAAAGTGTCTGGAAGGATGAGAAAGCAAAAAATCCCCCCTGACCTTTGGGAGTCAGAGAATAGTCAACAAATGGATTTAGGCAATTTCATCACTTTGAGGGGTTTCAAAGAAGACCAGTTTCTATTTGTTCAGCCTGCATTTGGAAGTGCAAAGATCAGGGACATCAAAAGCTTTATCTGAGCATTTGAATGTGTTTGTGAAATCACTAATGTGTCATGGAAGCACTTCCCCCAGAGCTGAGAGCATGCAGTGGCTTTTATCTATGTCAGTTGGGCAGGTGCCATCTGATCAAGTGAGTGGCCTGGGCGGCAGGCCAAACACCTTCCAAAAGCACACCAGGGAGATCAGAAAACCAGCAACTTCCTGTGATTAGGGTCGGAAACAACCAAAGGGATCTGGGGTGACTTCCTGAGATTGCTTTATTAATCACTACCATGGCCAAAACCTTGTACATGAAGCTTGTCATCTACACTTGACAATTAGTAACAATCAAACTTCAGAATGATAAAGAAGTCCAGGCACCCTGCCATAGAAAGTCGGACTTCAATGATGCTTATCTCAGGTAGTCAGTCCAGGGATGGAATGGTCTACTGTATGGAATCATGGACCCCCGTCCCTTCCTCTGAACTTCTCCAGGGTGTTACTTCCATTCCCAAATTCACTTCATTGCCCAACTCTGCTGCTGATGTGGAGCTTTCCAATACGGAGGAGAATGGGGATGGAAACATGCACTCTCAGACTCCCAAATCCCTTTCAGGAACTTTTCTGGAAGCTTCTCTTGTCACTTCTGTTAGGTAGGAAGTCAGAAACTTAGCCTATGTGTGTTTGTGAAAAAGGCCTGAAGACCAGCACCTACTGTGGAAGCTCCAGAAGCCCAGCATTTTGCACAAAGTCAAAGTCCTGGCCAGACCCTTAAAACCGCCCAGGTGGTCCCAGCCCTTCCCCCCAAGGAGAGCTCCCAGGAGAATTCTCTCTCCTCAGCACCAAATGGGTTACCTGACCTGATAACACGGGGCACTAAAACCTTCTCAGACGCCCTAAGGGAAGCCCCCTTTCTCTGCCCAGGCACCAGCAAATCTGGGAAGGAATTTGCTAAATTTTCACCCAACAAACCCCTCCACCAGGACTCTCCGTCCTTTGTTCTGGAGGAGAGGGGGAGGTGGATAAACAGACTCCCTTAAAAACCTAGGGAGTCCAAACAGACTGTGCGCTCAGCTTTCTGCCTCTCTGCTGAGCCGCCTGCCTGGATTGCCCAGGTGTATTCTCTCCACTCAACCATGTAACCTCGCAATTCTTTCTCGCGTGAAGACAAGAACCCCACAGCTTCCATGGCCTTCCCTCCAGTAACACTTCCAGCTATGATCCATTCACCAAAACTTAGCCACATGGCTATACCTAATTGCAAGATAGGATGGGAGGCCAGTGCCGCGGCTCACCTGGCTAATCCTCCGCCTGCGGCGCTGGCACCCCAGGGTTCTAGTCCCGGTTGGGGCGCCGGATTCTGTCCTGGCGCCCAGTCTGCTGTGGCCCAGGAAAGCAGTGGAGGATGGCCCAAGTGCTTGGGCCCTGCACCCGCATGGGAGACCAGGAGGAAGCACTTGGCTCCTGGCTTCGGATCAGCGCAGCGCGCCGGCTGCAGCACGCTGGCCTTAGTGGCCATTTTGGGGCTGAACCAACGGAAAAGGAAGACCTTTCTCTCTGTCTCTCTCTCGCTCACTAACTCTGCTTGTCAAAAAAAAAAAAAAAAAGATAGGGTGGGAGACTATAGTCTTACTCTAGCTATAATTTAGGGCCTGCATTATTATGAAAAAGGTTGGATTTTGAAGGACCAGTAGTGACTCTGTCTCATCATCCTTCAGGACTCAGCTCAAATGTCTCTCTAAAGAGACTTTAGAGAGACCACTTGTGGGGTCGGTGCTATGGCATAGCGAGTAAAGCTGCCGCCTGCAGCACTGGCATCCCATATGGGCGCCGGTTCGAGTCCCAGCTGCTCTACTTCCAATCCAGCTCTCTGCTATGGCCTGGGAGAACAGTAGAAGATGGCCCAAGTGCTTGGGTCCCTGTACCCGTGTGGGAGACCCAAAAGAAGCTCCTGGTTCCTGGCTCCAGATCGGTGCAGCTCCAGCTGTTCTGGCCATCTGAGGAGTGAACCAACAGATGGAAGATTTCTCTCTCTGCCTCTCCTTCTCTCTCTGTGTAACTCTTTCAAATAAATAAATAAATCTTTAAAAAAAAAGAGAGAGACCACTTGTAGTAATCCTGTTAGTAGTAGAATTTCTCCATGTAGGGAGCCAAGATGGCGGAATAGTGAGGGCGCGCACCGATAGTCCGGGAAAATTTAGTTTAACACAAGGGGAGTTACGGTAGCCTCAGAAAAAAGAACCAGGAAAATATTGCAGACAAAACTCTTCTGGATCCAGTGGGCGTGAATCGGAGGACCTACTGGGAGAACAAGGTCGCCCACCGCGCGCGAAAGCCGAGCCGCAGGACCGAGCCGCGGGACTGAGCCGCGGAAGACGAGCCGCGGGACTGAGCTGCGCAAGCTGCAGGGTCTGCGCGCAAGTGCTCGAAGGGGAGTGCAACAGCGGGGAGACTTGGGACGTCCAGGGCTCCGAGTCCACACATCGGCGCTGGAAGGGGAGCAGACCTGCGTGGAGAGCGTGGGAGCCCACAGTTCGGGACACCAGCGGCAGACTCAACACACCAGCGCTGGAACGCGAGGTGAGCCGAACCTCAATAACCCGAGACACCGGCAGGCAAGCAGAGAGAGGAGACTAGAGGGAACGACCCCCGGGGCGGGGGGGACTTCACCAAGCTAACTGGAAGAGAGAGAGAGGGAAAAAAAAAAAAAGGTGACTGGTACGGACACGGGTTTCTCTCTCTCCGCTCACCTCTCAAGGGCGAGCAAGACAAAGAGCAGGCGCCATCTTGGACATACGTCATAAGCAGAGCGACCTCAGGTCTGCACCGGCCCTGAGCCTAGCAGTAAAACCTGACTCTGGGTGGGGCGAATTAACAGGAGATTAGGACCTAGTAAATTTATGGTGCTACTGAACTGAGACTGTGAAAAAAGAGACGGTGGGGGAGAGAACTCACGGAATTCACGTGAGCACTCTCCAGAGACGCTACAATTCCGTAACTTTGGCAACCCAGTGGGAGACTGAAGGAGAATTTGAGCCCACTCTAAGGGCCGAACAGATTCCCTGTGTGGTCCTTGGGAAAGAGCTTCTGATCTCTGGCTCCTGTGGGTATATCATTTGCCTGCTAACTACCTCCAACTTCGTTCAGCTGTGCAGAATAACTTCCCTTTTGAATCAAAAAAAGAGAGAGAGAGAGAGAGAGAGAGGTTTACCACGCCTAACCTGGGAGTGTCACCTTTGGCACACCAAACAGAGCTCTCAGGCCACACCCATCTCAAGCCCTAAGGCTCCATCAAAAACAGATAGTCCACTTAATCTAGAGTCATAGTATAACAAGAAAAAGCACCACAGTGAAGAAACCAAATATCTCCAATATGACAAATAACAAACGCAAAAACCAAGGTAATAAAAACAAGGAAGTCACCATGAAGCCCTCAAATGAAAAAGACACCCCAATTCAAGATTATGAGGATGATGACATAGAAGAAATGCAAGAAGCAGATCTCAAAAAATTGATAAGAACATTAAGAAGTTCTCAAAAACAAATTCTTGAACTACAGAAATCCTTAATGGACAAGATAGAAAATCTCTCTCGTGAAAATGAAATATTAAGGAGGAATCAAAATGAAACGAAACAACTAGTACAACAGGAAACTGGGATAGTGACTGAAGTGAAGAATTCAATAGATCAAATGAAAAACACAATAGAGAGCCTTACAAACAGAATGGGAGAAGCAGAAGAGAGAATATCGGACTTAGAAGACAGAGAACAGGAAAGGATACAGTCAGACCAAAGAAAAGACGAGGAAATTAGAAATCTAAAACATATTGTCGGGAATCTTCAGGATACTATTAAAAAACCCAACATTCGGGTTCTAGGAGTTCCTGAAGGCATGGAGAGGGAGAAAGATTAGAAGGCCTTTTTAGTGAGATATTAGCAGAAAATTTCCCAGGTTTGGAGAAGGACAGAGAAATCCTAGTACAGGAAGCTCACAGAACCCCTAATAAACACGACCAAAAGAGACCCTCACCACGACACGTTGTAATTAAACTCTCCACAGTGAAACATAAAGAAAAGATCCTAAAATGTGCAAGAGAGAAACGTCAGATTACTCTCAGAGGATCTCCAATCAGACTCACAGCTGACTTCTCATCAGAAACTCTACAAGCTAGGAGGGAATGGCGAGATATAGCCCAGGTACTAAGAGAGAACAACTGCCAGCCCAGAATATTATATCCTGCAAAGCTATCATTTGTGAATGAAGGTGAAATAAAGACTTTTCATAACAAACAGAAATTGAAAGAATTTGTTGCCACTCGTCCAGCCCTGCAAAAGATGCTTAAAGATGTGTTACACACAGAAACAAAGAAACACGGTCATCAATATGAAAGAAGGTAAAGGAAGGAAACCAAGGAAGGAAAGCTCACAGCAAAAGATCACAGGGAATTCAAAGCATATATTAGAACTTATCTTTGGCAAATGGCAGGGCAAAGTTACCACTTATCATTAGTCACATTGAACGTGAATGGCCTGAACTGTTCAGTTAAAAGACACCGTTTGGCTGATTGGGTTAAAAAACAAAACCCATCTATTTGCTGCTTACAAGAAACACATCTTTCCAACAAAGATCCATACAGACTGAAAGTGAAAGGCTGGAAAAAGATATACCATGCCAACAGAAATGAAAAAAGAGCAGGCGTAGCCATCTTAATATCAGACACCATAAACTTTACCACAAAAACCGTTAAGAGAGACAAAGAGGGACACTACATAATGATTAAGGGATCAATTCAACAGGAAGATATAACAATTATCAATGTATATGCACCTAACTACAGGGCACCGGTTTATCTAAAAGATTTGTTAACGGACTTAAAGGGAGACTTAGACCCCAATACAATAGTACTGGGGGACTTCAATACTCCACTCTCAGAAATAGACAGATCAATAGGACAGAAGATCAACAAGGATACAGTAGATTTAAATGACACTATAGCCCAAATGGATCTAACAGATATATACAGAACTTTCAATCCTACAGCTAAAGATTATACATTCTTCTCAGCAGTACATGGAACCTTCTCTAGGATTGACCACATACTAGGCCATAAAGCAAGTCTCAGCAAATTCAAAAGAATTAGAATCATACCATGCAGCTTCTCAGACCATAAAGGAATGAAGTTGGAAATGAACAACTCAGGAATCCCTAGAGCATACGCAAACACATGGAGATTGAACAACATGCTCCTGAATGAACAATGGGTCATAGAAGAAATCAAAAGAGAAATCAAAAACTTTCTGGAAGTAAATGAGGATAACAGCACAACATACCAAAACTTATGGGACGCAGCAAAAGCAGTGTTAAGAGGAAAGTTTATATCAATAGGTGCCTACATCAAGAAATTGGAAAGGCACCAAATAGATGAGCTTTCTATTCACCTCAAGGATCTAGAAAACCTACAGCAAACCAGACCCAAATCTAGTAGGAGAAGAGAAATAATTAAAATCAGAGAAGAAATCAACAGGATTGAATCAAGAAAAACATTACAAAAAATCAGCCAAACGAGGAGCTGGTTTTTTGAAAAAATAAACAAAATTGACACCCCATTGGCCCAACTAACTAAAAAAAGAAGAGAAAAGACCCAAATCAATAAAATCAGAGATGAAAAAGGAAATGTAACAACAGACACCACAGAAATAAAAAGAATCATCAGAAATTACTACAAGGACTTGTATGCCAGCAAACAGGGAAACCTATCAGAAATGGATAGATTCCTGGACACATGCAACCTACCTAAATTGAACCAGGAAGACATCGAAAACCTAAACAGACCCATAACTGAGACAGAAATTGAAACAGTAATAAAGGCCCTCCCAACAAAGAAAAGCCCAGGACCAGATGGATTCACTGCTGAATTCTACCAGACATTTAAAGAAGAACTAACTCCAATTCTTCTCAAACTATTCAGAACAATTGAAGAAGAGGGAATCCTCCCAAATTCTTTCTATGAAGCCAGCATCACCTTAATTCCTAAGCCGGGAAAAGATGCAGCACTGAAAGAGAATTACAGACCAATATCCCTGATGAACATAGATGCAAAAATCCTCAATAAAATTCTCGCCAATAGAATGCAACAACACATCAGAAAGATCATCCACCCAGACCAAGTGGGATTTATCCCTGGTATGCAGGGATGGTTTAATGTGCGCAAGACAATCAATGTGATACACCACATTAACAGACTGCAGAAGAAAAACCATATGATTCTCTCAATAGATGCTGAGAAAGCATTTGATAAAATACAACACCCGTTCATGATGAAAACTCTAAGCAAACTGGGTTTGGAAGGAACATTCCTCAATACAATCAAAGCAATCTATGAAAAACCCACAGCCAACATCCTATTGAATGGGGAAAAGTTGGAAGCATTTCCACTGAGATCTGGGACCAGACAGGGATGTCCACTCTCACCACTGCTATTCAATATAGTTCTGGAGGTTCTAGCCAGAGCTATTAGGCAAGAAAAAGAAATTAAAGGGATACAAATTGGGAAGGAAGAACTCAAACTATCCCTCTTTGCAGATGACATGATTCTTTATTTAGGGGACCCAAAGAACTCTACCAAGAGACTATTGGAACTCATAGAATAGTTTGGCAAAGTAGCAGGGTATAAAATCAATGCACAAAAATCAACAGCCTTTGTATACACAGACAATGCCATGGCTGAGGAAGAACTGCTAAGATCAATCCCATTCACAATAGCTACAAAAACAATCAAATACCTTGGAATAAACTTAACCAAGGACGTTAAAGATCTCTACGATGAAAATTACAAAACCTTAAAGAAAGAAATAGAAGAGGATACCAAGAAATGGAAAAATCTTCCATGCTCATGGATTGGAAGAATCAATATCATCAAAATGTCCATTCTCCCAAAAGCAATTTATAGATTCAATGCAATACCAATCAAGATACCGAAGACCTTCTTCTCAGATCTGGAAAAATTGGTGCTGAAATTTATATGGAGGCACAAGAGACCTCGAATAGCTAAAGCAATCTTGTACAACAAAAACAAAGCCGGAGGCATCACAATACCAGATTTCAGGACATACTACAGGGCAGTTGTAATCAAAACAGCATGGTACTGGTACAGAAACAGATGGATAGACCAATGGAACAGAATTGAAATACCAGAAATCAACCCAAACATCTACAGCCAACTTATATTTGATCAAGGATCTAAAACTAATTCCTTGAGCAAGGACAGTCTATTCAATAAATGGTGCTGGGAAAATTGGATTTCCACCTGCAGAATCATGAAGCAAGACCCCTACCTTACACCTTACACAAAAATCCACTCAACATGGATTAAAGACCTAAATCTACGACCTGACACCATCAAGTTACTAGAGAACATTGGAGAAACCCTTCAAGATATTGGCACAGGCAAAGAGTTTCTGGAAAAGACCCGGGAGGCACAGGCAGTCAAAGCCAAAATTAACTATTGGGATTGCATCAAATTGAGAAGTTTCTGTACTGCAAAAGAAACAGTCAGGAGAGTGAAGAGACAACCGTCAGAATGGGAAAAAATATTTGCAATTATGCATCTGATAAAGGTTTAATAACCAGAATCTACAAAGAGATCAAGAAACTCCACAACAACAAAAAGAACAACCCACTTAAGAGATGGGCCAAGGACCTCAATAGACATTTTTCAAAAGAGGAAATCCAGATGGCCAACAGACACATGGAAAAATGTTCAAGATCACTACCAATCAGGGAAATACAAATCAAAACCACAATGAGGTTTCACCTCACCCGGTTAGAATGGCTCACATACAGAAATCTACCAACAACAGATGCTGGCGTGGATGTGGGGAAAAAAAGGCACACTAATCCACTGTTGGTGGGAATGCAAACTGAAAAAGCCACTATGGAAGACAGTTTGGAGATTCCTCAGAAACCTGAATATAACCCTACCACATGACCCAGCCATCCTACTCCTTGGAATTTACCCAAGGGAAATTTAATTGGCTACTAAAAGAGCTGCCTGCACCTCAATGTTTATTGTAGCTCAATTCACAATAGCTAAGACCTGGAACCAACCTAAATGCCCATCAACGGTAGACTGGATAAAGAAATTATGGGATATGTACTCTTTAGAATACTATACCGCAGTAAGAAACAACGAAATCCAGTCATTTGCAACAAAATGGAGGAATCGGGAACACATCATGCTGAGTGAAATAAGCCAGTCCCAAAGGGACAAATACCATATGTTCTCCCTGATCGGTGACAACTGACTGAACACCAAAAAGGAAACCTGTTGAAGTGGAATGGACACTATGGGAAACGGTGACTTGATCAGCATAGCCCTGACTGTTAATGAACAACTTAATACATTATCCCTCTTAGTAGTTTTTTTGTCTGTTCTACTTAATATGACTGATTTAATTCTGTAATTAATACACAGTTATTCTTAAGTGTTGAAATTTAACTGAAATGTGATCCCTGTTAAACATAAGAGTAGGAATAAGAGAGGGAAGAGATATATAATTTGGGACATGCTCAAGCTGACTTGCCCCAAATGGTAGAGTTAGAAACATACCAGGGGACTCCAATTTAATCCCATCAAGGTGGCATGTACCAATGCCATCTCACTATTCCAAGTGATCAATTTCAGTTCACAATTGATCATAATGAAAGGACTAAGAGTCAAAGGGAGCACATAAGCAAGTCTAGTATCTGCTAACACTAACCGATAGAATAAATAAAGGGGAGAGTGATCCAACATGGGAAGTGAGATACTCAGCAGACTCATAGAACGGCAGATGCCCTAAATAGCACTCTGGCCTCAGAATCAGCCCTAAAGGCATTCAGATCTGGCTGAAAAGCCCATGAGAGTATTTCAGGCATGGAAAGCCAAGACACTCTGGCAAAAGATCTCTGTGAGTGAGATCTCAGTGGAAAGAACAGGTCTTCAAAGAAGGAGGTACCTTTCTCTGAAGGGAGGAGAGAACCTCCACTTTGACTATGACCTTGTCTAAACAAGATAAGAGTCGGAGAACTCAGAGGGCTTCCATAGCCTTGGAAACTCATGACTGGAGCATAGGGAGATTACTGATGCCATAGACAGGAGTGTCAATTGGTAAAGTCAACAACAGGAGTCACTGTGCACTTACTCCTCATGTAGGATCTCTGTCCTTAATGTGCTGTGCATTGAGATTTAATGCTATAACGAGTACTCAAATAATATATTTCACTTTGTGTTTCTATGGGGGTGCAAACTGTTGAAATCTTTACTTAATGCATACTAAACTGATCCTCTGTAAAAAAAAAAAAAAAAAGAAAAGAAAAGAAAAGAAAAGAAACTATCAACTCCCAACTTGACTCTCACTGGGATTAAACATGACAATAGGTCTGATCTGATTTCATCATCATTAAAAAAAATCATCTATTATTTTTCACTTTATGTTTCGGTGTGGGAGCAAACTGTTGAAATCCTTACTTAATGTATACTAAGCTGATCTTCTGTATATTAAGATAATCGAAAATGAATCTTGATGTGAATGGAAGGGGAGAGGGAGTGGGAAAGGGGAGGGTTGTGGGTGGGAGGGACGGTATGGGGGGGAAGCCATAGTAATCCATTATTCGTACTTTGGAAACGTATATTCATTAAATAAAAGTTAAAAAAAAAAAAAAAAAAAAGAAGAATTTCTCCATGTACTCTGTATTGCAGAACTTGTTCAGTTCTACCATAGAAAGTGAAACTGGAATTTAGGGTGTGATACAATATCTCCATATGCTTATTAATAAATTCCCAATATTAATAAGCCTGAGTGGGTTCTTGCCTAATATTCAGAGAAGAAATCGGAATACTGGATTCTGAATTCTGAATAAATGAATGAAGCAGCGTGGTACATTTTAAGCTTTTATTCAGTGAGAAAGATACATAGGAGAGTGAGGGCCCTGTCTAAAGGAGAGAGGTAGATCTGGGTTGATACCGAGTACCAGGAACCAAACCAGCCACGTGGAGGAGGAGCATCTAGCCAGGAAGCATGGGGCAGGTGGCCCAAAGGCCACAGGGGCTGCAACAAGCCCCCTACTGGCAAGAGGCCAAGGAATGGAAGGGACGGACACACTGTGTCCCAGGCCTTCAATCTGCTTCCAAAGGGGAGTGGTTAATTAACCTGATTGGCCAGTAGATGCTCAGGTGTGGCCAGTTAGGGCATGAGGTCACACAGAGATGTGGTGAAGGCATGGTCTTCCAGCTCACAAACCTAATCAATTTTAACCTGTATCAAAAGGATCCTGTTCATTTTGATGGTATCTCTTTCCCACTAGGACAAAATTCCTTGAGTGCAAGGACTTTATCTATCTTGCTACTCACCATTATACACCCAGTGCCTTGCAGTGCCTGGTACATTCTGGAAACTTAATGACCATGTGGGATGAAAGAACAAATAATTAACAAGGAACTGTTATAACAGAAAATCAATGTCATTATAGCTAAATTCATGGGCTCTTGACTGAAATAGTCTTGACTGAAAGACAGTCTTTACTGAAATCTTAGTCCGATCTCTAACTAACAGTGTGACCTTGGGTAAATGATTTAACTTTTCTAAGTTGACTTATTTATAAAAATGGAAGTGGGTGTGTGTGAGAGAGAGAATTACAAGTGTAATATATGTTAAGGAGAAGAGCTTACTTCTTTGGCTCTTGGACAGAAAACACTAAATAAATTTTAGCTTCTACCCATGGCTATTATTATAATTAGTTTTGTTACCTGTTGAGATCTATTGTACAAAGATTCAAAGGAGGCTGGGGAGAGGGGAGAAGGGACCTTGGAGATGAGTACAATAGATAGGAAGCAATTAACTAAACCAAGAAAGGAGTGAGGGAGTGAATATCACTGGGAGAGACAAGCACAAGAACAAAGGCCTTGCTTGGGGCAGGAAGAGATAGAAAAAGGTCTGTGTGGGCAGAGTGAAGAGGAAGGGAGCTATGGCATAGACTGAGACTAGACAGAAAGGCAGAGCCAGCACACGCTGGGCCTTCCATACTATGAAGTTTATTAGAAGTACAAAGGGAAGTTACCCAAGGGTCCAAGCAGGGGAGTGCACATACAGATTTGTATATACAAATATCAGTCTGGCTTCAAAGTAGAGAGGGTATTATCTCACCAGAGTGGCTCTTGTTGGGAAGAAGCCTACAGCATTACTTTCCAACCCAAGCCTGCACCTAAGGTTTGTGTTGGGCAAGGAAAGCATCAGAAACAGACCAGCCCAGGCTGTCTTTCTAGTCATTGCAAGAGAAAAACTTAAATACTTGAAAGTAGTAAGAGAAATTTAACAAAGTTAAACTACTTGTGTTTCAGCATCTTGCTTTGATAAATGTCCCTTCATAATGACCAAAAGTCAGAAAGTTATCAAAGATAGTTGAATTTAATTATTATTGCCTATACCTGGGTGGAGTTCTATTGCTGGGTCAGTAGTGTTTGTATGAATAACAAAGTTATGTAGAATTCAAACATTATTTTATATGTATTCTGTAAAACTTTATTTTCTTTATCATTTCAGAAAAATTATAAATTGTTTTTCACAAAATTTGTATTCTGTTCAAAGTAATAGAAAAGATTGAAAATAAAATGCCTTGGGGCCAGTGTTTTCATGTAGCATCTAACCTATGATACCAGCAACCCATATGGGCAACAGTTTGAGTCCTAGCTGCTCCTTGTCTGATCCAGCTCCCTGCTAATGCACCTGGGAAAACAGATGAAAATGGTCCTAGTGCTTGGGCTCCTGCACCCATGTGGGAGACCAGGAAGAATTGTGGCCATTTGGAGAATGAACCAGCAGATGCAAGTTCTCTCCCTCTTTCTGTTTCTCCACCTCGCTCTGTAACTTAGTGTTTCAAATAAATAAATCTTTAAAAATAATACAATATCTTTATTATCCCTATTAGTATTTTTTTGTTCTACTTAAAACTATTGGTTGAATTCTGTAATTAACACACAATTATTCTTAGGTGTTTAAATTTTTTTTTTTTTTTTTTTGACAGGCAGAGTGGACAGTGAGAGAGAGAGAGAGAGACAGAGAGAAAGGTCTTCCTTTTGCCGTTGGTTCACCCTCTAATGGCTGCCGCGGCCGGCGCGCTGCGGCCGGCGCACCGCGCTGATCCGATGGCAGGAGCCAGGAGCCAGGTGCTTTTCCTGGTCTCCCATGGGGTGCAGGGCCCAAGCACCTGGGCCATCCTCCACTGCACTCCCTGGCCACAGCAGAGGGCTGGCCTGGAAGAGGGGCAACCGGGACAGAATCCAGCGCCCCGACCGGGACTAGAACCCGGTGTGCCGGCGCCACTAGGCGGAGGATTAGCCTAGTGAGCCGCGGCGCCGGCCTGGTGTTTAAATTTAACCGAAAAGTGATCCCTGTTAAATATAAGAGTAGGAATAAGAGAGGGAGGAGATGTACAATTTGGGACATGCTTAATTGGACTTGCCCCAAATGGTGGAGTTAGAAATGTGCCAGGGGATTCCAATACAATCCCATCAAGGTTGCATGTACCAATGCCACCTCACTAGTCCAAGTGATCAATTTCAGGTCACAATAGACCATAATGATAGGTCTAAGAGTCAAAGGGATCACATAAACAAGACTAGTGTCTGCTAATACTAACTAATAGAATAAAAAAGGGAAAGAATAATCCAACATGGGAAGCGGGATACACAGCAGACTCATAGAATGGCAGATGTCCTAAACAGCACTCTGGCCTCAGAATTAGCCCTTAAGGCATTCGCATATGGCTGATGAGCCCATGAGAGTATTTTAGGCATGGAAAGCCAAGACACTCTGGAAAACAAACAAACAAACAAACAAAACACACACAACACCTAAATGAAAGATCTCTGCGAGTGAGATCCCAGTAGAAAGAACAGGCCATCAAAGAAGGAGATACCTTTCTCTGAAGGGAGGAGAGAACTTCCACTTTGACTATGACCTTGTCTAAATAAGATCAAAGTGGGTGAACTCAAAAGGCTTCCATAGCCTTGGCAACTCATGACTAAAGCCTAGGGAGATTACTGATGCCAGAAACAAGAGTGTCAATTTGTTAAGTCAACAACAGGAGTCACTGTGTACTTACTCTTCATGTAGGATCTCTGTCCTTAATGTGTTGTTCAATGTGAATTAATGCTATAGCTAGTACTCAAACAATATTTTACACTTTATGTTCTGTGTGGGTGCAAACTGATGAAATCTTTACTTAATATATACTAAATTGATCTTCTGTATATAAAGATAATTGAAAATGAATCTTGATGTAAATGGAATGGGCGAGGGAGCGGGAGATGGGAGGGTTGTGGGTGGGAAGGAAGTTACGAGGGGGAAAAGCCACTGTAATTCATAAACTGTACTTTGGAAATTTATATTTACTAAATAAAAGTTTTTTAAAAATACAATATCTTTATTCAAATATAGAAAATGTGAATATTTGATATTTAAATTAAAATAAACATCAAAAACATTTTTGTATATATTTCAAAATGTTATTTTTCTTCTAAAATATTCAAAACTAACTATTGAATCAGAGAAATTAGCAAGATGAAGAGGTAAAAGGCATCCAAATTGAAAGGGAGCAGTGAAATAACCTATTCACAGATAACATGATCTTATGTATAGAAAATCTTTTTTTAATAGATGTATAGAAAATCTTAAAGATTCTATAAAAAAATCTGTTAGAACTAATGAAGAATTCAGCAAACTTGCAGGATACAAATCAACAGAGAAAACTATTTGAAGTTCTACACACTAACAACAGCCAAAAAGGAAATTAAGAAAATAATTCCATTTGCAATAGAAGAAAAAAAGAATTACTTAGAAATAAACTTAAAGAAGAAGGCAGAAGACTTGTACACTGAAAACTATAAAACATTTTTGAAAGAAATGGACAAAGACACACATATATGGAAAGACATACCTTATTCATGAATTAAAGACTGTTAAACTATCAGTGCTACCCAGTGTTATCAACAGAGTCAACTCAATCTCCAACAAAATTCCAATGTTTTTTACAGAATTAGACAAATCCATCCTAAAGTTCATACGGAAGCTCAAGAAACACCAAATAGCTAAAACAGTCTTGAAAAAGAACAAATATATCACAATTTATGATTCCAAAATTTATTGTAAAGCTACAGTAATCTAGGGTGGGTTTGTGGCACAGTAGCTTAAGCTGTCACTTGGGGTGCCTGCTTCCCATTTCAGCATGTTAATTCAAGTCCCACCCACTCTGCTTCTAATCCAGTTTCCTTCTAATATGCTTGGGAGGCAGTGGATGATGGCTCAAGTGTTTGGGTTCTTGCCAGCCATGTGGGAGACCCAGATGGAGTTCTAGGCTCCATACTTTGTCCTGGCCCAGTCCTGGCCATTGTGGGCACTTGGGGGGAATGAACCACAGGACGGAAGATATCTCTCTTTCTCTGGTTATCATTTTGCCTTTCAAATTAATGAATCAATCAGTCAATCTTTAAAAAAGCCACAGTAATCAAAACTGTATGTATTGGTATAAAGACAGATAAATAGATCAATAAAATAGAACAGAAAGACCAGAAATAGAAAGACCATAAGCTCATGTATGCATGATAAAATGATTTTTGACAAGGATGCTTAAGGCATTTGGTTGGGCAAGGACAAACAATAAATACTGGAAAAGCTGGCTATCCACAAACAAAAATTGAAGTTGAATCTTTCTCTATAAAAATTAATTCAAAATAGATCAAAGATTTAAACATAAGAGCTGAAACTATAAAGCTCAAAGAAGGAAACATAGAGGGAAAGCTTCATAACTTTGGAGGTTGGCAATGATTGCTTGGATACAATGGTGAAGGCACAGGAAATGAAAGAAAAATAAATTAGATGACATCACAATTATAGACTTCTTTGTATCAAACGACACAACCCAGAGTGAAAGACAGCATTTGGAATGGAAAAACAGCTGAAGATTTCATTTTTAATAAGGGGATAATATTCAGAATATGTAAAGAACTTCTGCAACTAAAAAATAAATTAAAAATTGGCAAAGAACTTGAACAGAAATTTCTCCAAAGAAGAGGTACACATTGCCAATAAACACTAATCATTAGGGAAATGCAAACCAAGACCAAAATGAGACAATATGTTACACCATTTAGGGTGGCTACTATTCAAATGATAGAAAATAGCCGGTATTGTAGAAGTTGAAATCATTGTATACTGCTGGTGGGAAACAAAGCAGTGCAGCCACCATGAAACACAGTAGGTGGTTTCTCCAAAGTTAACAATAGAATTATCATGAGATCCAGCAATTCCATTTCTGAGCACATATGCAAAGGAATAGAAAACAATATCTCAAAAAGATGTTTAGACACCACATTCATAGAGGAATCATTCCTAACAGTCAAAAGATGGGAGCAAACTAAGTGTCCATCAGTAGATGAACAGATGAACAAAGGAATATTAGTCAGTTTTAAAAAGAAAGACATTGTGATACCCTAGCTCATGGATGAAACTTGAGGAAATAATGCTTAGTAAAAGAAGCTAGTCACAAGAAGACAAATGGTGCATGAGTCTACTTATATGGGGTGTTTAGAGCAGTCGACTTCATAGAGAAGGAAACTAGAATTGCTAGGGGTAGGGGGAAAGGGATGAATGGGGAGTTACTGTTGAGTGGGTACAGAGTTTAAGTTTTGCAAGATGATAAGAGTTCTGGAAATGGGTAATGGTGATGGCTATCCCACTTGAATGTACTTAATCTACTAAACTGTATACTAAAAATAATTCAGATATAAATTTTGTTATGTGTATTTTAATTACTTTTATTTCATTTAAAAATAAAGATTAACTATTGGTTGAAAGGGAATTATAAGTTATAAATAAAAATATTTAAATAAAGCAAACATTTCCTACTTAAGTTTAAAAATGTTGAATTAACAGTTTTGGCAGGAAATGTCTCCTTGTTTTTTGAGAGAGAGATTGATTTATTTATTTGAAAGGCAGAATTACAAAGAGGCAGAAGCAGAGAGAGAGAGAGAGAGAGAGAGAGAGAGAGGTCTTCCATCTGCTGGTTCTCTTCAGATGGCTGCAATGGCCAGAGCTGCACCAATCCAAAGCCAGGAGCCAGGAGCTTCTTCTGGGTCTCCCATGCAAGTACAAGAACCTAAGGACTTGGGCCGTCTTCTACTGCTTTCCCAAGCCATAGCAGAGAGCTGGATTGGAAATGGAGCATCTGGGACTTGAACCGATGCCCATATGGGATGCCAGTGATACAGGTGGTGACTTTACCTGCTATGTCACAGTGCTGGCCCTGGGAAATGTCCTTTTAATTGTCAGTGTAAGTTATGGATATTACATTAAGCCTAGACCAACACATACATAAGGAATACACATTATTTACTGATATAAACATTATATAACACAAATGCCCCCATGTACACATGTTGTGAACATTATGCTAATTCAACCTTCAGAACCGTAAATTAAAACGCCAGGAGAATCAGAAAAAGAGGTGTTTAACACCTCTGGGAAACGATACCTCATTATGCGAGAATCTCTTTCAGAGAGGGCGGATGTGAGAAGTTAATGGATTTGCCTTTCTTCTTGAGTACCTCTCTTGCTCCTCACATCTTCATGCTCTGAAGCAGCGTCTGTCCTCAGGACACTGGGACAATCTTCTCTCCAAGGAGGACCCGAGCAATAGCCTTTCTTTGGAGCCTAATTGGTATCAGTGTGAGTGTGGACCTTGGAGCCTTACCTTACTCTGTGCTGGCCCTGAATGCCAGGTCCCTGGTAATTCCTCAATAGCTTTAATGTTGGTGTGTTGTGGGGAGCCCTCTAAAGACAGGGCCCAGAGCAGGGTCCATTTTCATTTGATCAAAATGTGGTCTTATTCCTTTCAGATTCCTAGAAAGGAAAATGCATCCGTTAGACTGCATATATCCACATGGTGAAGGTGAGAAGGACCACTATCCAGAGAATTGACACTTCTTTGAGGACGTGAGTGTTAGGTCTGAATTTTCTAATTTTAACAGTTCTGGGACTGTAAAAAAATAACTCAGAAGCTGTATACCCAGGTTTTCTCACCTCTAAAGTAGGGATTAAAATAGGACCTACCTCATGACACTGGATGAGGAGCAACAAGAAAATGCATATGACTGGCCCAGGGTGGGTATTAATGATAATGGCAGTGATGATTTGGATGGCAAGGCAGAGCCTCAGAGATTATCTTGGCTAGGGAAAATTCAGGTCCCATTACAACCTCTGGGTTATACTGGCTGGTACTTATAATTAAGGGAACTAATTAGACATTATCATCAAGGTCTAAGGCATGCCTAAAAGTTCTTTAAATCTGGAAAACCATGTGGCTGGGTGGGCAGATCCAGAGTGACCGCTGTGATATTAAGAACGCACTGGTAGCTGTCAGAAATGCAAATGAAAACCACAATGAGGTATCACCTCACTCCAGTTAGAATGGTTGTCCTCCAAAATAAAAATAAATAAATAAATAAATGCTGGTGAGGATATGGGGAAAGGTTACCCTAATCTGCTGTTGGTTTGAATATAAACTAGCTCAACCATTATGGAAGACAGTATGGAGATTTTTCAGAGATCTGAAAATAGTTCTACCATATAACCCAGCATCCCACTCCTGGGAATTTACCCAAACGAGAATGAAATTAGAATATGAAAGAGTTATTTGTACCCCCATGTTTACTGCAGCTCAATTCATAATAGCTAAGATATGGAATCAACCCAGATGTTCAATGACTGATAATTGGATAAGAAAATGTGGTATTTATACACTATGAGGCCGGCACCGCGGCTCACTTGGCTAATCTTCCGCCTGCGGTGCCGGCACCCTGGGTTCTAGTCCCGGTTGGGGCGTGGAATCTGTTCTGGTTGCTCTTCTTCCAGTCCAGCTCTCTGTTGTGGCCCGGGAGTGCAGTGGAGGATGGCCCAGGTACTTGGGCCCTGCACCCACATGGGAGACCAGGAGGAAGCACCTGACTCCTGGCTTCAGATAGGTGCAGCACGCCAGCCATTTGGGGGGTGAACCAATGGAAAGGAAGACCTTTCTCTCTGTCTCTCTCTCTCTCTCACTGTCTAACACTGCCTGTCAAAAAAATAAAATATACACTATGGAATACTACTCAGCCATAAAAAATGAAATCCTGTCTTCTGCAACAAAATGGATACAACTGGAAACAATTATGTTTAGTGAAATAATCCAGTATCAAAATGCCAAAGATCATGTTTTCTCTGATATGTGGAAATTAATATAGAATACAAAAATGTATTGGAATGAAATGGTCATTTTGGGATATAATTATTATTTTTAGTCCTTGTCTCCTGTGGAACTGTGATATTCCTACTTTTTAACTGTTGAATATTATGGTTAGTGGCAAATTAAACCTATGAATATAGAGTGGATTAAAATCATGTCTTTTCAAAATCCGATGAAGGAAGGGGAAAGAGGTATAGGGGTTAGGGAGATCAGGGGAATGAGGGACGTGTGGTTGTCTTCTTGGAACTGTAGCTATGGAATGCATGAAATTTGTTTTCTTTATATTAATAAAATTTTAAAAAAGAATGTTGGCCGGTGCCACAGCTCACGAGGCTAATCCTCCACCTTGCGGCGCTGGCACACCGGGTTCTAGTCCTGGTCAGGGCGCCAGACTCTGTTCCAGTTGCCCCTCTTCCAGGCCAGCTCTCTGCTGTGGCCAGGGAGTGCAGTGGAGGATGGCCCGAGTACTTGGGCCCTGCACCCCATGGGAGACCAGGATAAGTACCTGGCTCCTGCCATCGGATCAGCGTGGTGCGCTGGTTGCAGTGTGCCAGCCATGGCGGCCATTGGAGGGTGAACCAACGGCAAAGGAAGACCTTTCTCTCTGTCTCTCTCTCTCACTGTCCACTCTGCCTGTCCAAAAAAACAAAACAAAACAAAACAAAACAAAAAAACCAGAATGCAATCGGAGCATTTTTTAATGATGTGCAGCAACATGAATCTTATCTGTTAAGCTTTAAGGCCACAGAGAGGCCCTAATGTCCAGGGAAAAGGTCTTTGCCTGGAGTTGAGTAATTGATTGGTTGGGAGATCTGATTCGATGAGCTCTAAGTTCATCTGCATTCTTTTCTATTTTTTAAAAATTTATTTATTTGTTTTTTTAAAAAAGATTTATTCATTTATTTGAAAGTTAGAGTTATACACAGAGAGAGGAGAGGCAGAGAGATAGAGAGAGAGGTCTTCCATGTGATGGTTCACTTCCCAAAAGGCTGCAAAGGCTGGAGCTTCACTGATCTGAAGCCAGGATCCAGGAGCCTCCTCCCAGTCTCCCACGCGGGTACAGGGGCCCAAGGACTTGGGCCATCTTCTACTGCTTTCCCAGGCCACAGCAGAGGGCTGGATTGAAAGTGGAGCAGCCAAGACTTGAACCAGCACCCATATGGGATTCCGGCACTGGAGATGGTGGCTTTACCCACTGCGCCGGCCCCCTGTGTTATTTTCTGTACAAGACTTCATTAACCACTGCCTTCCACTCTTCTTTTGATTAACTGTGTATCATCTAAGGGAAGGGGAAAAATAAAAACAAACTTCAAAGGTAATTTCTTTCTGTTCCAAAAACATTCCTGGGTTTTCTGGTGTAACAGAGAATTGAGAAGTAAGCATGCGCCATTAATTTCTATGCAGTATGCATTCTTCACTTCAAATGGCAATTAGTGATAACATTTCTATCTCATGTTGTGATGAGATTTTTATGCTAATCATCACACAGCTGTAAATTAATCATTTGGGCACAGTTAGAGAAGATGTATATTTCATAAGGCAGATATAGATATCAAGATCTGTTTGATATTTACTCAAGGTAAATGGAAGCATCTGAAATTATTACGAAAGGAGCACACTGAGCAGACAGGGCTGCATGGCAAGTAATGTAAGCGGCGTAGGCACGTGAGACATTTCCAAACACTCTTGGTGTCATTATCGTAATTATCATGAGGAAGGTGGAACACTCCAGGGAGCTTAAACTCCGAATCACTCACCAGCACACAGAGCCCTCCAAACCACATCCTAACAATGCGAAGGGCACTCTCTTTTCTTTCTATTTCCTCCTCTTTCTGGTACAGAATTCACCCTTTTCATATTACACAATATTTAAATGGGCTTCTCTTCTCAATTTGCACTCCAGTCTACTCAGCCACATGAATAGAAAAGCAGCTTGCCCCGAAGTCAAATTGGAGAGTGGCTGCCTGCACAGGAAGCAGGCCACCACTCAAATGCTAAAATGAATACATCTTTTAAAAAAAAGATACACCTTTTCTTAGCAACAGTTCCTTTGACAACGTTTATGGAAAATAGGAGGATTACAACTTCAAAATGCCTATTGCTATAGTTACTCAATAGCACATATCAGGCTCCAAGGCTGCTAATAGATCCTAGCAATTACAGAATGTGGGTGGAGTTGTCATGAGAAACAAACACTCCTACCTGTCTCTTTCTGCATATTTTCTTCTCCCCTCTTTCTATGTTTCCAACTCCTGCATACTTCTTCATACCTCTCCCAATATTACTGCTGCTGATAACCACTGACCAAGACACTGCCCGTCCCCACCTATACACATTTACCTTGTCCCCCTGAGCTAGGCACCCCCCATACTCTTCCTGTAAGGTAGAAATACAGAGCTGACGCCAGAAATGAGCCATTTTATTGCTATTCCTTGACTTATACAATAATAATAATAATAATATCTTGTCAATACAACAGACAACTTTGTGGGGGAGAAGCAAAGAGACAAAGTAAGATCTCTTTCTTCAAGGCACTTCTACGACACAGATGACCCTAGAATTGCCCAAGTCTGTGCTGAGGGTGGCGGTGGACAAAGGGTTCAGCTTCCCAGAGGGTCTAGATGGCTGCAGTGACTCAGGTGGCGGTTTGTGCAGGAGATAAACAATCGTGCCAGTTGGTGAGAATTTGAGTTGTTCCCTTTGAAGTTGTCCTGAAGTTTAAAGTTCTGGGATGAGTGTCGGGGGGGTGGTGGTGGCAGTGGGTGGAAAGTACAAACGGAACTTATTTTGGCTGCCACAACCTGCAGGGTTAATCTTAAGACAGCTCTTGGTCAAAGGGTCAAAGCTCCTGAGTATGGCGGTGTTTTTGTAAGAACCTCCTCTCTGCTATTTCTGAAGGAAATGGAAGAAACTTGATCCAGTAGGACACAGATGCCCCATCTTGAAAACGAGGCAGTCAATCAACTTAAGTGTCTTCAGAGGAAAGTATGAAACTGTGTAGTCTCCAGCTTACGATGGTTTGACTTTGACTTTTTCAACTTTTTGATGGCGTGAACACATTCAGTCAACATGTACTTTGAATTTTGGTCTTTTCCTGGGCTGCCAATATGTGGTAGACTATTCTTTTGTGATGCTGGGCAGCAGCAGCTGCAGCTCCCAGCCAGCCCTGGGAGCACAAAGGGAACAACGTTTGCTCTACAGAATACCGTGTTGGATGCGCTATAGTATATCATGTGTTGCTAAGCTGGGATCTTCAGTAGGTTAGGGTGTTGAATTCACTTTAAAAAAATTATTTAATTTTGCTTGAGTGGCAAAGTTACAGAGAGAGAGGAAGGACAGAAGGGAGGGAGAAGGAGAGAGAGAGAGAGGGAGAGGGAGAGGGAAGGGGAGAGGGAGAGGGAGAGGGAGAGGGAGAGGGAGAGGGAGAGGGAGAGGGAGAGGGAAGGGGAGAGAGAGAGAGAGAGATCTTTCATTCACTGGTTCACTCCCCAAATGACTGTGACAGTCAGAGCTGGGCCAGGTAGAAGCCAAGAGCCTGGAGCTCCATAAGAGTCTCCCATGTTGATGCAGGGACCCAAGCACTAGGGCCATCTTTTGCTGCTTTCCCAGGTGCATAAGCAGGGAGCTGGATCAGAAGAGGAGCAACTGGAACTCAAACAAGATCTCATATGGGATACTGGTATTTCAGGCTACTATGTAGCCTGCAGAGCCACAATGCCAGCCCCTTAAATGGACTTTTGACCTGACATTTTCAGCTGACCAATGGGTTTATTGGGAAAATACTCCATTGTAAGTCAAGGAGTGCCTGCGTATCTTTTCTTAAAAATAATCTCTAAAGTCCAAGAATGATAACCGGATAAAACATGGATTATTCTTGGACAATCATAGATTAGATGAATTTTAGTTTATTCTGAACTTCCTGAAAAGAGAGAAAATAATGAATCAAACTGTAAGTATTTAAATAAAAGTTTAAATAAATGTAAGAAAGAACGTGAGTGTATGTATTAGAAAAAAAATTAGTGACCTGACATCAACTTCTAACCAGGTAGGAGTAACGGGCACCAGACTTGCCTTATGCATACAATAATTGAAAATCTGACTAGAATATATGAAATAACAGTATTCAGGATGCTGGACATCAGGAAATATAGGACAATGATGCCAAAGAGACAGAAAGGAAATGAGGTGAGCCCTGCAATGGTTTCAACTTACTTTCTTGATAGAGTTTCCAGTTGCAGTGCAGGCCAGGGAAACCCTGGAGGAGTGCAGCAACCACTGAGTTGAAGAGAGGAATCTGCATGGTAGGAGGCCGAGGCAGCTGGCACTCACGGCACAGTCTCAGGGAAGAGAGAGCTTTGCCGAGAGACTGGAGATCTGCAGAGGGACTCCCTACTCCATGCTCATGTCTTCAGCTCTGACTCATCACTGACTGCATGCACTCAAGGGCATGATCCAGCTGAGAGGAATGGAAGAAACACTACTAAGAACTCACACTAGGAAGATATGATTCCTATTCTATCATTTAGACAGGAAAACCTAGGAGCATCAGGTAGTGTTTTCTGAGGGTGGATTGAACCTTAGCACTGGGGCAGAATTAGCTGGAGACTACACAGGATTGTAGTTTCACCTCATAGAGCTTAGTGAAAGAATCCAGACATGCGATGTTTCTCCATCCAGCATGAACTGATGGTCTTTGGACTGAATCAGAAGGCCCCAGCTTGTAAGCTTCATGACTGATATATACCCCTTGGTGTCTCTCAAGGGCTACAATGGCCAGAATTGCCCCTGTGAGTTACAGAATGGTGCTTTCCAATCCAAATCTCCACTTATGGCCACTTACCTGCTTTTGTGAAGATGGGATATGAATCGTACCACCCAAAGCACAACTGTGATAATGACTTCCCTCCTTGGCAGTTTCCCTATTCCCTGCTTTAGTGTTTTCCCTCACTTGGGAGAATTCCCAGGATTTGCATGCTGGCATTCAGGCTAGTGCACTCTTGAGAGGACTCCACATCAGAAATTTTCTTGTTTCCATTATTCCTTCAAGGAAGGGAAGAAGGGAGGAATAGAAACTGATAAATACATTTGACTTAATGTAAAACTGGCCGACATTTCCCAAACAGAGGGCATTTATTGTGGATTTACTATGTACTGGGCACAGTACTTGCTGCCCTTAAATTAGGGAAACATCCTTTGTCAGCAAATGACTTGGCAGTGGAGACAGGAGCCCAATTTAATTGTTTATTTATAGTTGCTTTAGCATTTATTAAAGTCAACTTGTTTTTTTTTTACTGATCTTTCAGACCAACCAGATCATAAATCAACTCTTTGTGTATGTGACCCTGGATCTGAACTCGGCTCTGATCACTGGGTCCATTAATTTATTCTTATGCTAATGCCAGGCCATCTTCAAAACTAAAGGTTGTTAATAAGTTTTGATCTGTCAAGACAGGATTAAAAAAATAAAAATTGGCTACACTATGTTGTGGTAGCAATCCCCACAAATTATTAGTGGTTTAACACAACAAAGATTTATTTCTTGTTCATATTTTATATTTATTGTGAGTATTAGGCCATCATGCTTGGTCATTACTCTGAATCTAAGTTCATAGAGCAGGTATCATGTAGAAAATTGCCATTTACAATGTAAAGGAAAGAGTAGGTATGAAAAAACATATAGTGTCTTAGAATTTCTACTGACGTGTATAATCTGTTTGAAACATGAGTTTTTGCTCCATAGTAGGACTTTTCTCCTTTTTTAAAAGTTTCGTGGGATCCTGCAGAGAAGCTGTTTCATTAAATTGAAGTGAGGTCCAAAAAATCTGCTCAAATTCATCTACATTTCTTTGTCAAAGTTACACAGTAATAACAAACTATGTGGGGTCAGAAAGTGCAATCTTGCCTTCAAAGAGACTGGAACTAAGGGGCAATCACATTGATGACTACTTTGATTTTCATTCTCATGAATGTTTGGCTGTTCTTAGTCCTTTGTATTCTGATTATTTCTAATTTGGAAATAGCTTTGCACATTAAACAAACAAAAAACAAACCATAAGCATGAACTCAAACCAAAAATTTCCATTGTGAAATTTTGGTTGAGAATCTATCAACTATGTAGATAAATTTGGAGAGAATGGATATCCTTACTATTTAGTCTTCTGAAACAGGAATGTGGCATATTTATCTAATTATTTAGTTCTATCTTAATGTATTTCAATAATGTTTTATAAATTTTCTTTGTGAAAGAACTTTATAATTTTTTGTAAAATTTATTTTTATTCAATACTAATGTAAATAGTATCCTTTTAGTTGCATTTTCTAATTATTTCTATAGAAATATTTCTCATTTTTATTAATTCCTTTTTGATTAAACTTCCTAAACACTGTTTTTAACTATGCAATTTTATAGATTCTTTTGAATTTTCTTCATAGATAATCATCTTTAGCTACAAAAAACCATTTTCTTCCTTTCTACTGTGTATACTTCCTCCTACTCCTGTCTTCTATGGCAGCTAGAATGGCCTAGTACAGTATTCCCCCCTCCCAGGGGATAATATTCCAAGTTCCACAGTTAACTGCAGATAGTACTATGGATGACACTGAACTGTGGATAGTACTGAACCATATATATGCTATTTTTATAGTACTGCAGACTATAAAAACATGAAATAGTACTGAAACACAATTTTAAGCATTATAATTAATAAAATGGGTACTCTGTCTTCTCTACATTACCTGTATATTAGACAATTGACAATTATCTCAATTCTTGGATGATCCATTTTTGCATTTTTTCCCTTTTCTTCTCTTAGAGTTTAAATTTGGATAATTTTTACTGACTTGTATAAAAGCTCATTGATCATTTCCTCAGCTGTGTACAGTCTGAGATGAGCCCAAAAAGACAATTTTTATTTCTGACACTGCACAAAGGGCTTCAAAATGTTTGTGGAAAATGTATGGATCTCAAAACCTTTTTCTGCACCACAATAAACTTGTAACAGCTTATTACATCACATCCCAATAGGATCTAGTTTGAGGCACTAAGGAGGATAAGACATCAGTTTGTAAAGAGCCCCTATCAGAGCAATATTAATTATGTCAAAGTTGAAGCAAGAACATCAAATTTGTGGTTAACCTTGGGTAGAAAATGGTGAAATCACTGATGCTGTATAAAAGTTTGTGGAAACAATCTCCCAAAGAAATCTACAATTTACAAATGGATAACTTGTTTTAAAAAGTGATAATGCCCTAAAGGCATTCGGATCCAGCTGAAAAGCCCATGAGAGTATTTCAGGCATGGAAAGCCAAGACACTCTGGCAAAAAAACAAAACAAAACAAAACAAAACAAAAACAAAAACAAACAAGCAAAAACAACCTAAATGAAAGATCTCTGTGAGATCCCAGTGGAAAGAACAGGTCTTCAAAGAAGGAGGTACCTTTCTCTGAAGGGAGGAGAGAACTTCCACTTTGACCATGGCCTTGTCTAAATATGATCAGAGTCAGTGAACTCAGGGGGCTTCCATAGCCTTGGCAGCTCATGACAAGAGCCTAGGGTGATTACTGATGCCATAAACAAGAGTGTCAATTTGTTAAGTCAACAACAGGAGTCACTGTGCACTTACTCCTCATGTAGGATCTCTGTCCTTAGTGTGCTGTACATTGAGATTTAATGCTATAACTAGTACTCAAACAGTATTTTTCACTTTGTGTTTCGATGTGGGAGCAAACTGTTGAAATCTTTACTTAATGTATGCCTAACTGATCTTCGGTATATATAGAAAATTGAAAATGAATCTTGATATGAATGGAAGGGGAGAGAGAGTGGGAAAGGGGAGGGTTGCGGGTGGGAGGGAAGTCATGGGGGGGGGAGCCAATGTAGTCCATAAGCTGTACTTTGGAAATCTATATTCATTAAATAAAAGTTTAAAAAAAAAGTGATAAGATAATATTTAAAGTGAGCTCCACAGTAGCAATCAACATCAATTTATAAGGAAAAACTCATCTTGTTTATGCTTTAATTAAAGGGAATGATAAGTCACAGCAGAAACAATAGCCAGCCATAGGCATCTTAATCGGTTCAGTTTACACGATTCTAGCTAAAAAGTTAAATTGGAGCAAACTTTCTGCTCACTGGGTATCATCATTGTTGCATCCTCCTGCAGAGAAAAACAGAGCTTTCAACAGAAGTTTTAAATAAGTAGGGTCAAGAATATAAAGCATCTTTTCCAAGAATTGTGACAGGAGATGAAATGCATCTTTGCCAGTATGATCCTGAGTATAAAACACAACCAAGGAAACGCCTAGTCTAGAAAATGCAAAAGTTAATTGGTCAAGAGCAAAAATCATATCAACAGTTTTTTGGGTTGCTCAAGGCATTTTGTTTGTTGACTTTCTTGATAGCCAAAGAATAATAACATCTGTTATTGAAAGTGTTTTGAGAAAGCAGAAATTTTAGCAGAAAAATGCTGGGGAAAATTGGACTAGAGTCCTTCTCTTCCAAAACATTCTCCTGTCGTTGCCCTCATCAAACAAGGGCGCACTGGTGAGTTTTGAAAGGGAATCATTTGGTTTACATCTTAGGGGCTTGATTTGGCTCCTTATGACTTACTTTTTGCTCCTAATCTTAGAAAATCTTTAAAGGGCATCCAGTTTTCTTGAGTTAAAAATGTTAAAAAGTGAGCTTGCACTAATGTTATTAAATTCCCAGGACTCTCAGTTCTTTAGGAGCAAACTAAAAGGCTGGTATCATCACTTACAAAACTGTCTTGAACTCAGTGGAGCCCATGTTGAGAAGTAACATTAACAAACATTTCTTTTTATCTTTTAATTCCATTTCCCATGAAACTTCTGAAGTCTCCTCATGTATTTCTAACATTTGCATTAGACTCCTTTGCAGTTTTCACTTCTTTCCTGATTTTGTCTGTCTGTTCATGTATGTGACCCATTTTTCCTGCTGTATGTTTAATGTATTAATTGTAGTTATGGCAACACAGCATAGCTATATTAACTCCATGACAGTCCCAACTTTTGGGCTATCTCCTAGCTAATAGCTTTATCTGTTGAAAATGAGTTTATTTTTTCTTGCTTTCTTTGGTGTGTTTTGTAGTTTCTTTATCGAGTATTAGACATTGTGTGAGAAAGAATAGTAGAAATTGTATACAGGGTCAATGAGGATCAATGTCTTTGCTCTATAGGACACTGAATATTATTTACCCTTTTTAGCTTCAATCTCAGGAAATTGTGAAAATACCCCAACTTCATGGAAATGTGTGAAATATATAAAATGTAGATGTAAAACGACATTATTACTTATTTACGTATAGATCCTTCTACTCATCTTTACCAAGGCAATTGGATTATACAGATGATATATACTCATGGTTTAGAAACTATTGCAAACCACTGATCAAGCTCTGCACTGCCTAATTTGTGTGAGGAAGTATATTTTTTCCCAAATGAAAGAATATTTTCCCATTAAAAAGTTTTCACAATTATAAAAATGTACAAATTAGAAAGTCAAATGCTTCCACACATTTAACTAAAATCTTACAATGTTGGGTGTTTCTTCTACTTCTTCATTAAATAACATAAACCACAAAACTGCTGTCATTGTACACAAATGAACACATAACAAACCAGAGGTCTTTCAAATATTTATTCAGTGTTTATTTTCAAAGTAGAAACACTATTTTCAAACAGCAGTATAAAGAAATGTTCCCACCGTGACCCCTACTGTATGTTGATTCTATTTGGTGGTAAGATCATTACTCATTCTAGAAATAGAGAGTTTAAAAAGTATAAAGACAGACAATAATGGAGGATATGATATGAAGGGTTGTGCTTTGAAGATGAATCGGAGGAAGCTGTTAGGTGAAAAGTGGTCTCCTGAAGCTGCCGAGCCAGGATTTTTGGCTAGCATGCATGAAAGTGCCCTCTTCCTCGCTCTTGCTAGCTCCTGGGCAGCATTTCTTCCAAGTCTGCAACGACATAGGAGACAACTGCCCAAACAGCAGCAGCAACATTCATCTGCTTTGGATCCATGACAGTCATGGTGTCTCCTTGGGAATGATGGAAGGCGAAGTATTTGTATAAGTCATCTTGTAGACTGGCTCCTGGGGAGAAAGGAGGAAGGATTCTTAGTGGGGTGTTGTGACAGACACTGCTAATAATTGCCCACAAACAACTGTTGCTTTTACCTCCTCACTTTTGTCTGCTCCTACCACAATGATTACAATGGCAAAATAATTACTTTCCCAAGATATCTTGCTGCAAACAAAGTTCACATGACACCATTATGATGACTAGACTTGGAGTGCAAGGTTGTGGGAAGTTCTAGGAAAGCCTTTAGTTTGCTGACAAAGAGTTGGGAAAATGTGCCTGATGCTGTGTTAGAAGTTGATGAGAAGTTCAGAGCTGCATGGGGTTGACAACACATAAGCTAAAAATGGCAGAGTGGGAAGACAGAAGGAGCCTGGATTTAGAACCTATTGCAAACCACAAGCTCTGCACTGCCTACTTTGTGTGAGGAAGAATAAATTATTATGTATGTAAGTAACTGAAATAAATGTCCAAATATTCAGAAAAAGACAGTATCTTCTGTGTATCTGCAAAAGTGCAAATGTTCTTCTATCTCTCTGGATACAAAATAAAGTTCAGTACTCCTTCGCTCAAGTTTTCCTTCTCAAATCACTGACTCTGTCCCACGGAAAAGCTTTCTTCTCACTTTTTACTAGTTTGAGCTGTCAATCACAACCTCAGGTTAAGTTCACTGTCTCCTATTCCTCCTTGAACATCTATTTGGCCCATCCCGTAGATTCTAGTTGCATTTCTTTAGCCTTTAGCTAGCAAATTGACTGCTTCATTGTGAAATGTACTACACATATATAAGATTATAGAGAACGCAAACTTTTATTAAGAGTGGCAATAGAAAAATACACATATTCTCACAATTCAATGCAAGAAAGATATTTCTAGTAACTCTGAAGTCCAATTTATGATTTTCCCTTTGCTATCGTTGATCCTTTCTGCCCTCCAAAGGAACCACACCACGTCCTGCTGTGTTAATAGTTTGCTTTTCTGTATAGTTTGCTACATACACCTGTTTATTACACTGCCAGCATTTGGACAAGTACTCCAGTTAAATATCAACTTTCCTTTTCCATTCAAATATATGTAAGGTTTATCTTATGTTACCGGGTACATTATTTCCATTTTTTATCGCTGCGCACCATCTCATTGTCTGTGTTTATACATTTTCCTGACAGGAGGTATTTAGACTATTTCTGCTTTTCTGTGATGCTATCAACATTTTCTGGAGTCTAAATGTACACTTTAGCATATAAATGTTTTGCTTTGTAGTTTTGGTGTACAAACATCTCCCTTCCTTCACATCCTGTCCAGCACTTGGTATTGTGAAAATAACTTTTGCTAACCTGATGAGTGTGACATGTTACCTTATTGTTATTTTTAAGATTAATGGGATTGAACATGTGTTCATATACGAATTTTTTGCCATCTGATTTCTCTTTTGTGAAATGCTTGTTCATTCCTTGTGCCCATTTTTCAATTAATTGGTTTGTCTGTTTCTTGTTGATTTGTAGGAGTTCTTTATATATTTTCAACACTCACCTTCTGTTGGTAGTAAGTTTGTACTTATATTATTTCCTACTTTGTGGCTTGCCTTTTTACTCTGATAAGTGTGTGTTTTGATGAATACATGTTCTTACTTTTAATGTAGTCAACTTATGAATTTTTACTTTATGATTTATAGTTGTTATGTCTTGTAAGAAGTCACTTCCTACTCTAATATCATAAATATTTTTATGTTCTATTCTAAAAATTTTAACATTTTTATTTCCATTTCCATCCATCTAAAATTGGAATTGATTTTTGTGTGGATGTGAGCTAGGTTTTCATTTTATTTTTTGGCCATCCAGACATATTTATCAACTACTATACTCTCTTTCCCCACTCATTTGCATGATCAATTTTGCTACATATCCAGTTTCCTTATATCTGGACATCTGTTTTGGGGCTAATTCTGCTCTAGTGGTCTATCTGTCTGTCTCAGTGGCAGCACCACGCTATCTTAGTCATTACTGTTTTCTAATCCTTGGCGTCTGGAAGGGTAGGTTCTTTCACCTTCTCTTCCTTCTCCTTTGGGAGTGTTTTATCACTATTAACCATTTACTCTTCAAGATAAATTTCAGAATCATTTAAACATTCCACAGAAAATATGATTCGATCTTGATTGGAATTGTATAAACTCATATTTGAATTTGGGGAGAAACATCTTTTTATTAGAATATTATGATCTAATCCATGAAAATTGTATATTGGTATGTTTCTATTTATTTGTCTTCTGTAATGTCATTTATTTTCATAATATGGTTCTTTTTTTTTTTTACAGGCAGAGTTAGACAGTGAGAGAGAGAGAGAGAGAGAGAGAGAGAGGAAGGTCTTCCTTTTCCATTGGTTCAACCCCCAAATGGCTGCTACGGCCTGCGTGCTGCGCTGATCCGAAGCCAGGAGCCAGGTGCTTCCTCCTGGTCTCCCATGCAGGTGCAGGGCCCAAGGACCTGGGCCATTTCTACTGCCCTCCCAGGCCACATCAGAGAGGTGGACTGGAAGAGGAGCAACAGGGACAGAATCCAGTGCCTCAGCCAGGACTAGAACCCAGGGTTGCCGGCACTGCAGGCGGAGGATTAGCAAAATGAGCCATGGCGCCGGCCCATAATATGGTTCTTGAGCACCTTTTGTTCATGTTCTTTTGTTGGAAGCTTAAACTTTGTGTTCCTTTCGTAAATGATACATTTTAAAAAATCTGCCTTTTCCATTTGTTGCTATCTAGTTTTATTATCAAGGATATATCTGATTCATAAAATAGTGTCTGGGCCATCAAAGAAGACAGTACCTTTCTCTGAAGGGAGGAGAGAACTTCCACTTTGACCATGGCCTTGTCTAAATAAGATTGGAGTTGGTGAACTCAAGAGGCTTCCAAGCCTTGGCAGCTCATGACAAGAGCCTCGGGTGATTACTGACGTCATAAATAAGAGTGTCAATTGTTAAATCAACAACAGGAGTCACTGTGCACCTGCTCCCCATGTAGCACCACTGCCCTTAATGTGTTGTACTATGAGAATTAATGGTAAAACTACTACTCACACAGTACTTTATACTTTGTGTGTCTTTGTGGGTGCAGTCCGTTGAAATCTTTACTTAGTATATACTAAGTTGATCTTCTGTATATAAAGATAATTGAAAATGAATCATGATGAAGAATGGGATGGGAGAGGGAGTGGCAGATGGGATGGTTGCTGGTGGGAGGGAGGTTATGGGGGGAAAAGCTGCTATAATTCAAAAGTTGTACTTTGAAAATTTATTAAATAAGAGTTGAAAAGAAATAAAATATTGAAAAGAATATTCAAAAATGAAAAAATAGTGTTCTTTCTTTTTCTATATTCTGGAATGGTATGTGTAAGACTAGGCTTATTTATTAGTTATTTTGTAGAAATTTTTACAGAATCATCCAACTTCGATGCTTGCTTTATGCTACCATTTTTGACTAATGATTTCATTTCTTTCAAGGTTAGGGGACTATTTGGGCTTTACAGTTCTTGAATTAGCTTTGTAATTACATTTTGCTGGGGATTTGTGATTTTTGACTAACTATTAAAAATAATCAGAATAAAATTGCCAATGATATCCTGCTTTTATTTCTGTTAATGTCTGCCACATCTGTAGTTATGCCTTCTTTTTCCTTCCTGTTATTGTGTCTTCTTGGTCTTTGCTTATTAATCTGGCCAGCAATTTGTCACTTTTATCATTAGTCTTTTGAAAAAAAGACAGCTTGAAGGTTTCTGGATACCTTCTATTATTAATAGTAGTCTTTCTTTCATTGAATTTTGCTCTTAGATTTTTAAATTTTCCTTCCTCTTTGGATTTATTTACATTTCTTTTTGTAACTTCTTGAACTGAATGCTCAGTTTATTACTTTGCACTCTTCTCTGTCTCTGGCATAGGCAGGAATGCCCCAACCTTTCCCCTAATAAAGCTGCATCACGCAAGTTTGAAAATTTTTTATTGACAATAATTATACATATTTATGGGCTACTAGTGACATTTCAATACATGTATACAGTGTATAGTGATCAAAGACAAATACTTCATGTTCTCTCTTACATGTGTGAACTACAATAAAGTCAATCTGAATATTAGTGTTGATTACTAGGAGCTGAGAGGAGTGGGAGGGGTGAAAAGCATTTGCTTACAAAAAATAGGGAAAGCTGGGTGTGGTTCATTTACTATGACAAATTAATATTAGATGTTATGGCTCGAGGAGTGTGTGGGAACTCATGGTAGTGACACCTCACAATTTTTCTTTTGTAAATTTAAAAGTAATAATTAGAAATAAAAAAAACACAGGGGCCGGTGCCGAGGCTCAATAGGCTAATCCTCCACCTAGCGGCGCCGGCACACCGGGTTCTAGTCCTGATCGGGGAGCCGGATTCTTTCCCGGTTGCCCCTCTTCCAGGCCAGCTCTCTGCTGTGGCCCGGGAAGGCAGTGGAGGATGGCCCAAGTGCTTGGGCCCTGCACCCCATGGGAGACCAGGAAAAGCACCTGGCTCCTGCCTTCAGATCAGCGCGGTGCGCCAGCCACGGTGGCCATTGGAGGGTGAACCAACGGCAAAAGGAAGACCTTTCTCTCTGTCTCTCTGTCTCACTATCCACTCTGCCTGTCAAACAAACAAACAAACAAACAAAAACACAGGGTAACCAACATTTATTCTTCTGTGACATTATTTTTTAGAGGCTTGGCTTGGGGCCTCTTTCTTCTACTTGTTCACACAATAAAGGCTAACTATAGACTCCACACTATGCTGTGTAACACTAGGAACTTGATTTAATTCTGACTTGGTACCCATTATCCAAGCTCCCTTTATTCCCTCCAACCCCTCACAGCCTCTAGTTATCACCATTCTGTGTTCAAGTTCAAGTGAATGGTTGGTTTGTTAGCTTTCATGTATGGGGAAACACATGATGTAGTAGTTGTCCTTTCCTTGTTCTGGAATGGGTTTTGGGCTTCCCTCTTATTCATTAATAGCACCATGGCTGTGGGGATATGAAACAGGACACAGGCTAGTCAAGTCAACAAAACAAAAACTCAGCAATCAACATTGACAATTGATGGATTCCGTGCCTATTGGCAAATATCCCAATCACGGTGCATTAAACTGACAGTATGTATCAAACCCTTCAACTGTGTTTAGGGGCCTTTATCCCAGCAATGATTTTTTTTCTAAACTAGCAAAACCTGTTTTTAGTTACTCCAGTAGTTCAGAAAGGTTGTTTTCATCATTATAGAGCCTGGGAACACAAAACCTTTCAGGGGGTGGGCTAGGGCTGAGGTCCATAACTGTTCTGGATGTTCATTCTAATTCAACTATACAAGTTTTTGAGTCCCTACAAAAATATTACAGGCAGCAGGTTAAAGCAGGCATGAAAAAGGTGAAAAAGAAAGTCTCTCTGCTGTCTGCATGTCAAGGAAGATAAAGTGGAATAACACTGGAGTTGGGAGGCTCTAGTTAAATAGGTCTAGGGCACATCCACAGCTTAACTTTTGAGCTGAGCTACATTACACAATTGAACCTTTGAGCTGAACGTTTGAACTGTAAGTACATACCCACCTGGGTACGTGCTGACCTTGTAAACTGGGCCTAACTGCAATTTCTGGAATGAAATTCACTAAACTTTGTAATTTTTGAGTTCAACCCCCTTGCTTTCTAAAACTATACCCAATCCCTTTCTTGCAAACTTTTGCTGCACCAATCACAACTCTCGATAAACAACAAATGTAATTAACAACTTTCTTGCAGTGTAAGCTATAAAAACACCATCATCTTACAAAACCTAAGAGCACATTTTCAAGGCTGCTTGAATTTTGTGTCTCTAAGGCTGCAATTCCAATAAGCCACAAATAAATGTAATTCTTCTTTGTTCTTGACTTGGTTGATTTTATCTCAGTTGACATACTGTAGGAGCACAGCAGATGTGTACATAAGTAAGAACAACACAATCAGAATCGACTGTAAGAGCTACAAAGAAAAGGCAAAAAAATGGCCAGGTGTTCATGTCACTGAATGATCATGCTGATCCCAAACTAGTTTCCTTGCTGTGTGCTCACCAAATGTCTCCTTATCAAAATCTTCACCATCTTTTATTATAACTGCTTATTTCACATGTTTTTCCCATGATATCATAAGCTCCCTGAAGTCAAAGCCTCTGTTTTGCTCCTCATTCTGTCATCAACCCTAAAAAGTAGCACCAAATAGCACCAAATGCTATAAAGTAGCAACATTCACTGACCAAAAGAATTAAATAGCAAAAGTTATGAGAAAACTGGATCCCAAGGCTGTTGTATAAGTAAGGGTTCTTGTGGGAAACAGACGGGACTCCAAGAAGGTAACTTGGAGAATTTAATGAAAGGATTATTTACTAAGAGTGGTCAGGGGTAAGTAAAAGTAATAAGACATGCCGAAGCACCCAGAGTTCGCAAAAAATGGAGAGCTATTACCATCACCAGACCTAATGGAACAAAGGGAGAGGGAGAGGGGGAGGGAGAGGGGGAGGGGGAGGGAGAGGGGGAGGGGGAGGGAGAGGGGGAGGGGGAGGGAGAGGGGGAGGGGGAGGGAGAGGGGGAGGGGGAGGGAGAGGGGGAGGGAGAGGGAGAGGGATGAGGGAGAGCGAGAGGGATGAGAGGGAGGGAGAGGGATGAGGAGAGGGATGAGGCGGAGGGATGAGGGGGAGGGATGAGGGGGAGGGATGAGGGATGAGGGGGAGGGATGAGGGATGAGGGGGAGGGATGAGGGAGAGGGATGAGGGAGAGGGAGAGGGATGAGGGAGAGGGAGAGGGATGAGAGGGAGGGAGAGGGATGAGGAGAGGGATGAGGCGGAGGGATGAGGGGGAGGGATGAGGGATGAGGGGGAGGGATGAGGGAGAGGGATGAGGGGGAGGGATGAGGGGGAGGGATGAAGGATGAAGGGGAGGGATGAGGGAGAGGGAGAGGGGGAGGGAGAGGGAGAGGGAGAGGGATGAGAGAGAGGGGGAGGGGGAGGGAGAGGGGGAGGGATGAGGGGAAGGGAGAGGGATGAGGGAGAGGGATGAGGGGGAGGGATGAGGGGGAGGGATGAGGGGGAGGGATGAGGGGGAGGGAGAGGGAGAGGGATGAGGGGGAGGGATGAGGGGGAGGGATGAGGGGGAGGGAGAGGGAGAGGGATGAGGGGGAGGGATGAGGGGGAGGGATGAGGGATGAGGGGGAGGGATGAGGGGGAAGGATGAGGGATGAGGGGGAGGGATGAGGGATGAGGGAGAGGGAGAGGGAGAGGGAGAGGGCAAGATGTCACACAATTACTAGAACCCAGGGAGAACAGAAAGAAGCTGTGGGTGTCTGCAGAAAAAGGCAGGGACTCATCCCCTATTGGTGCCTCTCCATAACCTACTGGGCCTCTTCTTGCCCAAACTCCATCATAAGCCAGAGGGTATGGATGACTCACCAACGCAGTCCATCACAGTTCACCTTCAGAGGCACAGTGTAGGGCAGAGAAAGGTGAGGAATGACAGAGGGTGGTAAAAAAGAATATTCAGCATAGGTGCTTAGGATGTCAACTGACAGATATGAGAATAGGTATTCCAGGTAAATAGAATATATGGACATTCTACTTTGGGTGATATGGGGGTCAAACTGGCCTAATGGTTAGCAGATCAAGTTACAACTGACTACTGAAGGTCCCAGGGGTAAGGCTGAAAACAAACTGAATGTAGTTCAGCATGGAGGACCAATGGACAGAAAGGTGGGGTGACTGAAGCTGCACCTTAGGAGGATGCCCCTGAAAAATGGGGGGCAGGAACTGAGTTAACAACCAGGCAGGTGGGGGAGATGGCTGGGGAAGCGGGGTGACAAGGACCAGCATTAGGAGACGGCATCTCAGTCTCTGAGATAACCACCGCACTTCCCAGTGGGAAGGCCAGAAGTCCACCTTATAATCAAAGGTTTTTGATGCCATGAGCCACAGCACACAGAGGACAGACAAACTTGCGTGTTTACTTTGGTGGGAGCTGGAAGCATTCTAACAGAAAACGTGACATCGGCAGATCAGCGGAAGCCGGTGAGGAGCGCATGCTCTCCAGACTCCAGAGAGCACCAGGTGGATGCCAAATTAATGCACAAATTAAGGACGGAGTCAAGAAACTCCAAGAATGGAGGTCACAGAGGGTACGTGAAGGATGGATTGGAGTTGCGCGCGTCAGGAAACAGGAAGGGACATTTAATTCCAGGAGACAGAGCGTGGCTCACTTGGGGCTGTTTTCCTCCCTTTCAGAGCTTCTCAAGGACGCTGCACTGTGGCCAACAGAAAAGGCTCACGAGTCCATGCTGATCAAAGAGAGGCAAGAAGTGTTTGTGCATGCCCCAGTCAGGCCTCCAACATTCCCTCTGTGTCTCAGACTGAAGGAATCTGCCTGCCAGATGGGTGGATGCTTGGCTGCCCTCCCTCAGAGCCAGGCCTGTCCTCAGAGGTCAGCTAAGTTCCCATGAACGGGCCCCAGGAGGAAAACTTCTCCAGAAGATCTGACGTCACCACGGGAGTGTGAGGGTGGGCCTGGTGGCCTCCTTTCAGCACCGACTCTGCAGTTCCAAGGAGACATTTTATCAGCGACAGCCCACAGCCCCGATCGATTACTGATCTCACAGACCGCTGCGGAGAGAGATCCTGCCTCTCCGTTTCTCGGCATGCCTGACAGTGTAGGGTGGCGGTGGTGGAGGTGGGGGGGGGGGTGTTAACTATCCCTAGGGAACACTGCATGGTATCCTCTGACAGGCTGATGAGCTCTGAACAGGAACCCACACGCAGAGATACAGAAAGCTGCTGAAAGAGCTTTCTCTGAAGGCTGATACTCATCCCTGGAAGCAAACTAGGGCATTCTTAGGGCCGTTCCTGCTAGGAGATTATTTCCAAGCGAGATGTGGAGTTTAAGGATGTGAACACTTATCTTTTGAGAAGCAGGAACCATGCAGGGAGAAACAGTGGACAGAACATGCAGTTGGAGACAGACAGGCCTGGGTTAAAGTTCAAACTCTTTTACTGAGTAACTGGATGACTTTGAAAGAGTCAGGTAAGGCCATTCAACTTCACTTCCTCAATCATGAAATGGGGCTAATGATACTCAACTTCCAAGATGCTTGTAAGGATTAGTGAGTAGTCATTTAATTCTTCATTATCACTGTTAGGTATCTATCAGGATGGTTCCGTGATCAACTAAATACAATTTGGAGGATTTGAAATTGTAAATTTAATAAATCCAAGTTCTCATTATTCTTCTGATTGTTCTTCTGCAAGATGGAATAAGTGGATCACGAAGTCTTTTTCCTAAGGCCCCACCTTGGTTGTGGTTTGGATTATTTTCCCTCCTCCTTGTTTCTTTCTTTTGCCCCTTCCTCTCTTTCCATGAGGCTCTTTTCTTTTTCCTTTCTTCTCCTCTCCTCCCCTACTCTCCCCTTCCCTCCCCTCCCCTCTCCTCTTCTCTTCCCTCCCCTGCCCTCCCTTCCCCTCCTCTTCTTTTCTCTTTTCTCTCTTCTCTTTCCTCCCCTCCTCCCTCTCCCCTCCTCTCCTCTCCTCTTCTCTTCTAGTAAATACTCATCTCATAGAAAATACTTTCCAGCTATGTGACTGGGTGAATACTGTGAGAAATACTGAAGCTGCCCCATAAAGCTCACAGTGCATTTCAGTCTTCACAAGAATATACCACTGCACAAGATACTGGAACAAGAGACTGCATGCCTGCTAATTCCTGAAGGGATGGTCAGGCAAAGACATAGAGATCCACATAGCCCCCTCTTACTGTATGTTGACCTTCATCCGTATGCAGTCAGTGGGTTTTCATGTACACAAATTAAACAATTTGTGTTATGGGAAGTTTTTGAAAGACATCTGAAAGTTTAAATTCAGCTCTGTAACTTCAGCGCATACACTGGCTGCTGCAGAGTATGAAGGGTGCACTCACAGGCAAGCAGCTGTGGAAAATCCATTTCTCCTTTATAAACAGATCTTGAACAGTCTGGGGTATGCAATTTAATTGCAATGGAATGTATTACAGACATTCCCCTAATCATAATAATTATGGGGTTAGAGAAGAATGTTATAGTCTCAATATACTCCTTGCAAGAAAATGTAGTCTCCCTAGAATCCATAAAATGCTATAAATACATTTAAAATTTAATTAAAATTATTATTTCTTTCAGCAACATTATCAAATGAAAAAACATTATTAACAAAACAATTAGAAATTCAACTCATAGAAATTAATTCCTGACTTTTAATCTCTCTTTTCAAGGGGGCAGTTTAATCCTCACTAAATCCTATTGAAAATTAGAATCAGGAGCAGCTAATTAATAGCCTTCTAACCCATAGCTCCCCAGAAGAAAATGCAACTCACAAGAGGGGAGAAGAAGGAAAGAAAACAAAGGACAGCAAAGGAAAGAACATCTCCAATTAAACCTCCAAGAAAAGTATTATAATTTAGTTTGTAAACTTTAACCCACTCTGGAATCCTCAAATTTTAAGTTTAATATGTGACACTAAGCCCATGGAGCTTTGATCTCTTTGGAAAATTTGGATTGGCTGTCAGGATAATTTCAACCACATAGCTTAGGTCAATGTTAATGCATCTGGGGTATCTCCAGGTCACAAGGTACCTGAACTCTGATAATGAGTTTTCTTTCCAAAATGCTGAATGGCTGTATCAAGACAAGCCAATCAGTACTACGTGAAGACGGTATTGCAGGCTCTCCATATGAAGGAATAACAAAAATAACAGCATTTGTCGAGTGTTTCCTATGTACTGAGGGCTTTTTGGAGAGTATTTCCATTTATTTCTCCCAGTGACCCCATGAGGGAATGATCGTCACATGTCATTAGCGGATGGAAAGCAGATTAAGCAACTTGTCTCAAGTTAGAGTAGCGAGTGCCATGCAGAGGAGTCAGATTCAGCTGTCTCTGATCGGAAGCCCATGCTCTGCACCTTCCCTCGTTGCCCTGTCCCAGCAAATGTGCTTTTTTTTCCCTTCGGGAAATGGCATGACTCACTCCACTTGCTGCTCTGGGCTCCCACTCCCATTCCAACAAGCAGCTGGAAATTTGGGTTGGAGGTGTCTTGGGACCATTTCAGAAGGTGAATGACAGTCACCAATGCTGCTACTCTGATTGGACCACACTCTGGGTTGGCCAACCCTCCTGGGATGTCCAGCCAGTTCATCTAAAGTCCACCCCTCCCTCTAGTTAATGATTACCTCCCTTACCCTGCTGCCCCCCCTCCCATTTTTTTCTCATAGTAGTTTCTACACTCTAAACTATACTATTATAGTGGCTTAATATTCGTTAACTAGAATGTGAGCTCCCTAAGAGCAGAGACTTTATCTTTTTCACTCCATGTCTCAATGTCTGGTACAAAGCAGATGTTCAACAGATATCTATTAAATCACTGAATGGGTAAATGAATGAATAATGAAACACTTAAAAGGACAGAAGTAGAGAGAAATATTTGTCTCTTTCTCCTTCTCTACAGCAATTTTTAGAAAGTAGATCCTATTTTCTGGAGATTCTACTCTCAGCTTCTGACATGGAAATAAGAAGTGGGTGCCCCTTACCAAAAAACATGTAACAATGCATTTACACATATAAGCGGAGGTCCAACACTCTGTGCAGTACCACTCAGTATATTTTTATACTTTTCACCACCATTTTTCCATAAGGCAGAAAGGTAGGCAGGACATCTTTTCAATGTGATTCAGGAGTGAAGTCCACCAAAGATTATTTAGGAGCATATTCTTCTATGGACTCACTGCTTACTATTAATGAAAGGTCCTAGATTTAGTGAAGTCACATATGTGTTAACTTCCGGATGTCCAGAAGAGATGAAAATGATTTTTTCCTTATAGAACAGATAACCCCAGGGGCTGGTGTTGTGGCACAGTGGGTTAAAACCCAGGCCTGCAGCTCTGGCATTCCATATAGGCACTGGTTTGAGTCCTGGCTACTCCACTCCTGATCCAGCTCCCTGCTAATATGCCTGGGAAAGCAGCAGAGGATGGCCCAAGTCCTTGGGCCCTTGCACCTATGGAGGAGACATGGAAGAAGCTCCTGGCTCCTGGCTTCAGACTGGTTCAGCTCTGACCATTGTGGCCATGAAGAGTGAACCAGCAAATGGAAGACCTCTCACTCCCTGTAAATCTGACTTTCAAATAAATAAAATAAATCTTAAATGAAACCCATATAATCTCAAAAATTCACTGGCCTCTAAGACATTAACCACTGTATTTTTTTTATCTAGCCCAATAAGTATTTTTAGTCATATATATATGTATATATACACACACACACTTAAGTATATATATTTGTGTATATATATGTATATATATTTAAAGATGGCATTTTGGTTTTCATTGGCTTTAGCCATTTGTCTTTTTCTGTTTTAAAGATTTTTTTTATATTTCATTTTTAAAAAAAGATTGATTTATTTATTTGAAAGGCAGAGTTACAGCGAGGCAGAGGCAGAGAGAGATCTTCCATCTGTTGGTTCACTCCCCAAATGGCCGCAACGGCTGGGGCTGGGCCAATCTGAAGCCAGGATCCAGGAGCTTCTTCCAGGTCTCCCACGTGGGTGAAGAGGCCTAACGACTTGGGCCATCTCTACTGCTTTCACAGGCCATGGCAGAGAGCTGGATCAGAAGTGAAGCAGCAGGGTCTCGAACTGGCACCCATATGGGATGCTGGCACTGCAGATGGCGGCTTTACCCGCTATGCCATAGTGTTGGCCCCTAGCCTAATATTTTTATTGTAGTGTATAAATTTAGTTTATCAAACATCATTTGAATTGGTTTTAACATCTTACTCATTCTCTCAATAATTAAAGAATTAAATCTATGATTTGTGTTCAATTTGTATTTTCACAAAAAGTCATGATTTTACCTTTTAGAACATTTAACTTTATCACTACCCATCTACAAACATAAAAGGATAATAACTTTCATATATTCCTTTGCAAAAGTTAAATGACTCACAAAGTCATATTCCATGATTTTATCCATGATTACCCTAATGAACAAACTGGTTATCAATATAACGACTGGCTTTCAGTTAGAAAGTTTGCCTTTTCTCTGTACGGTGTGAATCATCTCCAAGTATGAGGAGAATTGAGGGAAACATATATTTAAATATATATATATAAACATATATGTGTGTATGTATGTGTGTGGGTATATATATACACATACACATAAACATATGGGTACTTTGAAAAATTTGTGGAAAATTTCTTTAAAAATATGAGCTTATTCTGGTGCAACATTTTCCATAATATGTGGAAAATATATATTGTGCATGGATTTCAAAAATTTTTTGCACCAAGATAAGCTCACACTTTTAATTGCATTTTTCCATGACCTTTTTTCTTTTTTTTTAAGATTTATTTATTTACTTGAAAGTCAGAGTTATACACGGAGAGAAGGAGAGGGAGAGGGAGAGGGAGAAGGAGAGAAAGAGAGGTCTTTAATCTGCTGGTTCACTCTCCAAATGGCCACAATGGCCAGAGCTGCACCCATCCAAAGCCAAGAGCCAGGAGCTTCTTCCATGTCTCACACTTTGGTGCAGGGGCCCGAGGACCTGGCCAGTTTCTATTGCTTTCCTAGGCCACAGTAGAGAGCTGGATTGAAAGTGGAGCAGCCAGGACTCGAACTGGCGCCCATAAGGGATGCCAGCACTGCAGGCAGTGGCTGTACCCGCTATGCCACAGTGCTGGCCCCTACCATGACCTTTTTTCAAGTACCCTTGTGTATGTTTATATTTTGAGAAAAATACATGAGGGATCTTCAAAATGTTCACAGAAAATGCATTTATGACTAAAACACTCTGATGGATTTCAAAAGCTTTTGCACAAAATAAAATTGTAATTTCTTTTTTTGTGAACTGTTTTGAAATGTCCACGTTTATATGTAGGTATGTGTGTGTGTGTCTGTATTTGTATAAAATTTGGCTCTTCCTCAATAGGTACCCACCCCTTGATACACTACACTCCTCCCTTGATCTGCCTCACGTCTGACTCTAGATTCCTTATCTTTGAGTTTATGATTTTATGTGTGCACATGTGTGTCATAAACATGCACAGCTGTAAAGAAATGCTCCTAGCTCCTTCCCACTAGCCTCTTACTTACTACCACAAGCGATGCTTCTGCTACAGGGGTGGTTTTGAATCATACTCATGTTTATATATCAGTCCTAATTTATTGTTTTTTGTTTTGTCCATACAGAATCTATCACCCACCCTTTCTTCATGGTCTCACGTCAGTAAAGTTCTTCACCTGTTTGAACCAGTGTGACTCCTTGTAAATGCTTTACTGCAGGTCTCTTCACCTGGGAATTATGAATTATGTTCACTAGGAAAAC
Source organism: Oryctolagus cuniculus (assembly GCF_964237555.1). Taxonomy (NCBI): domain Eukaryota; kingdom Metazoa; phylum Chordata; class Mammalia; order Lagomorpha; family Leporidae; genus Oryctolagus; species Oryctolagus cuniculus. The sequence continues at coordinate 122,822,648 of NC_091437.1, read as the reverse complement.
ATTAGGAAAAATTGTTTCTGATAGAGCATATGTGAGAACATTCAATGCACGTGGGTATTCAGGTCTGCAAAGACTCAAACATTTTTGTAGGATGGAATTTATAATGAAAGTTTCACAATAATCATGGTTTTGAAAATTATGTTCATAAACAGTTTTTGATTTCTTGCTACAAATATTGGGATGATACAAAGCCACTGTGCAATGGAAGGCATTTTTTTTTCAGCAACTTTGATATTTAAACTGCTCCTTCTCCCTTACCCATTGATCCCCATCTCTTGTTATGTGGCAAGGAGAAACAAAGACAAGTGGAATACATTACATGGGCATACTGTTTTTGAACTAATTCTTATCCTAAACATAGAGAATTGGGCAAGGTTGGCTGACAGGTGTACTGCAGATATACTTGGGTGACAAGGAGTTGAAGCCTCAAATTTTGCAGCCATTGTTCAGTGTTTATGGTGTTGGAGGCCAACTGGTTGGTTATGTCAGAGAGGTCATAAGGGAGCATCTATAAATCTCTGACTAGTGATTTTCACTTCTATAAGCCAAGATGACCAATTTATAAAAATCTAAGGTTCATAATTATGCATTCAAGCACATAATCTATCAAAAAAGAAGAGGTCCATGGCTTTTATAAGAGGAAACCTTGACTTCCCAATAATTTACAATCTTTGAAAAGATAAAGATAGTAGACAAGGAAGTTCTTAAAGTTCAAAAAAAAAAAACTTTGGATACAACTATACTAATACAAAAGGATGAGTTACCATGGGATTGAATAGCTTGCTTTGCTATTGATAGGGATCTGACTGGATATATGACAAAGATCAGAAGCAACACGCATTTCTTTTTATGAAGGTCTACTTGAGGATTAGTATTTTTTCAAATTAGAATCAGTCTTGAGAACCTGTAAAAGCCCTTCCAGTTATAAAATGTTGTGAATCTCCATTACTTTTCCAAAAAGTACAGCAGGCTAAAATTGTCCTTTTAAAGGACTCTAAAATAAATTCACAGTGGTTAAATTGTACTTGGTTATGAAGAGAAATGATATTATTTTGGAGATGATACATCTAATAATTTTAGGGGTGATATCAAAGAGGGCAGCTAAGCTCTCCACAAAATGTCTCTTGGGGGCCATGGTTCATCAAAGAAATATGGGTAGGATGAACCAAGAGTCTGAACCAAAATGGGTTTTCAATTCTGCAATTTCAATTCTGTCAAGGTCACAAGAAGTCATATCATACATAATAGGAGATAAATATATAGAAGAAAGTTTCACCATTTAAAAATATCATCTGAAAAGATGCATTTAAAATAATCAGAAAAGACGCATTAAGATAAAAGCTTAAGAACCAAAGGATGACATGCATCATGTTCAGAAAAATGAGGACAGTGTCATGTGAACCGAAGTAGAGGTAGCTCAGTCCAGTGAAGAAAACTGACCTGTGTATGAGTGTCTCTTGATTCTTTTATATTTTCTGGATTTGTTTATATGTCGGATAGCATGAATTTATCCAAAATAAGTATGTCTATGCTTTTGTGTAGGGCAGCTGGTTACAAAAAAGATCACAAATTACTTGGCCAATGTCACAAAATTTCAGCTTTCCCCAAGATCAGCAAGGAGTACAAAAACAATGGTGAATACAGTCCATGCTTGAAGCCACAATTGTTGAAAATGAAAAAAAGGTTAGATACTGGCAATGGCGGACACATCGGTGAATGTTTAACTGAATTATTCCATACACTTTTGTTTTACTTATGTAAATAGCCCTTTTCTTTCTTCGTCAGCTGGCAGTTCCCAATTTGGCAGCAAAATCCAACCCCTGTAACTCACTATCTGATAATGGGATGTGATTTTTTTTTAATATCAAACCTTATAAATTATAACCTTCTAAGAATCATTAAGCAGTGAGGGAATAGGTGACCTAAACATGAAAAGCTTTGTGAATTTCAGAACAGAGGAAAAGAACTGTGTAAGAAGGAGTTTGGGAAATGACTATGTGTTTAATGCAAATACATTTCACTTAAAGTAGAAGGTTGGTTCAAGGAATATCCATGAAAGGCCCAGGCCCACAAAAAGCTCCCAGCCCATGGCAATCCATTTATAGAGATGACACAAAGATGAGATGCAAATTTAACATTGAAATGTAGCTCAATTCTCAAAGCTCTTTATGATTGACCCTCATTAATGTAATTTTTAGGACAATGCTTGTAATGAAGAAACAGTGATTATTCTTAGTAGCCACCCAAAATTTAATTATAGTACAGTTGATTAAATGCTTCTGTGGCAAGATAAACTGCAATTTATACATTTCTGTGTGTTCTTTAAAATAAAAAGAGAAAGGCTGCTGATGATAAAAGATGCTAATGGCTACTTTGTGGGGGTAATATGCTTATTAGCTGTTTTGTCACTCATACTCAAACTGCAGAATGATGGGGTATATAAAGTAAATGGGGCTGAGATTTGCTGCTGCAGACCCTGAAAGAGTTTCCAGTGCAGAGTTTATAAATAACTCCAGGAGTTCTGCTGGTTCTCCTCATGAGTTATTTTTCCCTAAAGCATTTGGAATTCTTGACAAAGGTGGATGGGAAAATATGCTGTCCTTCACTAATTAAACTGCTAAGAAAGGCTCATTATGGAGGACATGGAACATGAAGCACGAATTATTTTCTGTTTAATTTCATGCAGTTGAGAAATAATCTTCAAGTTGTTGTGAATCAGCTCAATGTATACTCATTTAAGGCAAGGTAGCCACTGGCAGATTCTTTCAAACATGACTTGCATACAAAGGCTGTTGAAAAGGGATCATGTTCATTCAAACTGACATCTATTTACTGTGAAGTACCAGGGGGCCTTGATGGACTCTGGGAATATAGTGTTGAACATCATTTCTTGGGAGGTACCTGCTCTCATGGAACTTTCAATCTAATGGAATACATCCTTGTAGAAACGAGGTTGACTAGGAAATAAAAGGGCTTGAGAGTCTGCAGATGAAGATTAAAAAGAAAAAAAGGCTAATTTCCCACCAGTGGCTGATTTAATGTAATCAAGGTGTGCAGGGTGTATCAATGGATGGCCTGGGCTATTTCTATGTGAGCATGGAGCAGAGATTAGAAAACAGTATTCCTTGTTTGGCTCTGAAGAAAATGCTGAAAAAAGTAACAGAATCAGAACTGCAGTCACAACCAGAATTTGCTAAATACTTTCTGTGAGCCATGGCTTGTACTAAATGCTTAGATGCATTATCATCAAATTCTCACTGTGTCTTATAATTACTATTCTTTCTTTTACAGATGGATGGATGACAGGATGTATAGACTTTTTGCCCTGTGCGGATTTCAAACTCTTTCCTCTTGTGGATGAAGGATTCAGGAGTGGGAAGCCCCAGCTTCTGAACAGAACAAGAAGGCAATTCAATGAGGCTGTCATCCTCAGATGGTCCTCAACCACACCAATGTCATCTTTTCTCGCCCAGGAACTTCTTTTTTTTAACTTTTATTTAATGAATATAAATTTCCAAAGTACGATTTATGGATTACAATGGCTTCCCCCCCATACCGTCCCTCCCACCCACTACCCTCCCCTTTCCCACTCCCTCTCCCCTTCCATTCACATCAAGATTCATTTTCGATTATCTTAATATACAGAAGATCAGCTTAGTATACATTAAGTAAGGATTTCAACAGTTTGCTCCCACACAGAAACATAAAGTGAAAAATAATAGATGATTTTTTTTAATGATGATGAAATCAGATCAGACCTATTGTCATGTTTAATCCCAGTGAGAGTCAAGTTGGGCGTTGATAATTTTTTTTTTTTTACAGAGGATCAGTTTAGTATACATTAAGTAAAGATTTCAACAGTTTGCACCCCCATAGAAACACAAAGTGAAATATATTGTTTGAGTACTCGTTATAGCATTAAATCTCAATACACAGCACATTAAGGACAGAGATCCTACATGAGGAGTAAGTGCACAGTGACTCCTGTTGTTGACTTTACCAATTGACACTCCTGTCTATGGCATCAGTAGTCTCCCTATGCTCCAGTCATGAGTTTCCAAGGCTATGGAAGCCCTCTGAGTTCTCCGATTCTTATCTTGTTTAGACAAGGTCATAGTCAAAGTGGAGGTTCTCTCCTCCCTTCAGAGAAAGGTACCTCCTTCTTTGAAGACCTGTTCTTTCCACTGGGATCTCACTCGCAGAGATCTTTTGCCAGAGTGTCTTGGCTTTCCATGCCTGAAATACTCTCATGGGCTTTTCAGCCAGATTGGAATGCCTTTCGGGCTGATTCTGAGGCCAGAGTGCTATTTAGGACATCTGCCATTCTATGAGTCTGCTGAGTATCTCACTTCCCATGTTGGATCACTCTCCCCTTTATTTATTCCATCGGTTAGCGTTAGCAGGTACTAGACTTGTTTATGTGCTCCCTTTGACTCTTAGTCCTTTCATTATGATCAATTGTGAACTGAAATTGATCACTTGGAATAGTGAGATGGCATTGGTACATGCCACCTTGATGGGATTGAATTGGAATCCCCTGGTATGTTTTTAACTCTACCATTTGGGGCAAGTCAGCTTGAGCATGTCCCAAATTATACATCTCTTCCCTCTCTTATTCCCACTCTTATGTTTAACAGGGATCACATTTCAGTTAATTTTCAACACTTAAAAATAACTGTGTATTAATTACAGAATTAAACCAGTCATATTAAGTAGAACAGACAAAAAAACTACTAAGAGGGATAATGTATTAAGTTGTTCATTAACAGTCAGGGCTATGCTGATCAAGTCACCGTTTCCCATAGAGTCCGTTTCACTTCAGGAGGTTTCCTTTTTGGTGTTCAGTCAGTTGTCACCGATCAGGGAGAACATATGGTATTTGTCCCTTTGGGATTGGCTTATTTCACTCAGCATGATGTGTTCCAGATTCCTCCATTTTGTTGCAAATGACTGGATTTCGTTGTTTCTTACTGCGGTATAGTATTCTAAAGAGTACATATCCCATAATTTCTTTATCCAGTCTACCGTTGATGGGCATTTAGGTTGGTTCCAGGTCTTAGCTATTGTGAATTGAGCTGCAATAAACATTAGGCTGCAGACCACTTTTTTGTTTGCCAATTTAAATTCCTTTGGGTAAATTCCAAGGAGTGGGATTCTCGCCCAGGAACTTCTAACATGAGCCTGTGCTTTTGAAATTCCTTTTACTGATTTCATGTTAGATGTGTACATTTTCAAAATTGTATCCTTCATGGCTTCCCTCCCTACTGATTTTTAGGATTATTTCTCTCTGTAGAGAAATACTTAATCCTCTTGGGAATTTTATTTTCACAAATATCATGCATGGCTTGAAGAGAACTTCTCTGGTCCAATCATCACCCAACATATGAATCATTTCATTAAAATGAAATAAAAAACTCATGCTTCATGTTCCACATCCTTTATCATGAGGCCTTCTTAGCAGTTTAAGTAGTGAACATTCCTAATAGATGGTTGTTCCTGTTGTCTCTTGAATACTTATGTTCACAGAGAGAAACAGTAATTTCCACAGTATCTTATGCTATCCAAGAATGCATTCATTCAGTAGTAACTACATTCATAGAAGGCACTGATGGAAAAATTTTAAGCAAAAACTACGACAGTTGCATCAAGCCTCTGTCCACAAGGAAGCCCCAAAATGGAGAGCCAGGACTTACACACCAAGAGCTAGAACATGAGATCCAACGTTCTGTAAGAGTTTAGGAGACAGAAAGATCCATTTCAATTGTGATGCTCAAGAGATCAAGACAACCCATGCTATTGATTCATTCTCTGATTAACCACTGGAATTCACTGTACTGCAAAACCTTGGAAAGAGTAAGATGACAGCAAGTGTTAATATTGCTAATTTTATTTTGTATGAGTGAGTGAGAGTGAGAGTAAGAGAGAGTAAGAGTAAGAGTGAGAGTAAGAGAGAGAGTGAGAGCGAGAGAGAGTGAGAATAAGAGAGAGAGAGAGAGAGAGAGAGAGAGAGTGTGAGTCCATTCTCTGGCTCACACCCCAAATGCCCAAATGCCCACAACAGTTGATGCTGGGCAGGAGCTTGGAATTCAATCTGAATCTCCCATGTCATGGAAGGGACCTGAGTACAAGCCATCACCCGCTGCTTCCCAGGGTCCAGGCCTTGGAGCCAGGCCTTCCAGTACTGGATGTGGACATCCTAAGCAGCTTCCTAACTGCTGGACCAAATGCCTACCCGGTTTCTTCTTTTTATGTATAATTTGCATAGGATAAAAAAATATTCATTTTAAATGTAACTTGAGACATGCTTTGACAAATGCACACACACCTGTCTAGCTAGCACAGCATTTAAGACATTGATTTTAATTTATTAAACCAACCTTAAATTTCCAAGATAAATCCCATCTGGACATAGTGTACTATTGATTTGCTAATATTTTGTTAAGGATTTTTGTGTTTATGGTCATGAAAGATGTTGGTTTGTAGTTTTCTTAGTCTGGCTTTGGGAATTTTGTAATACTGGTCATAGTGAATGAGTTGGGAAAGGTTTACTTCCATCTGTTTTCTTCAAGTTTGTGTAATAGTGTTATTATTTATCTCTTAAATATTGGGTAGAATTAGCTAGGGAACCACCCTGGTTTGGAGTTTTATTTGAGTGGAAGTGTCTGCTTATAAATTCAGTTATTTAATCCACGGGGCTATTTAGGCTTTTTATTTCTTCTTGAAATAATATTATAATTTACATCTTTTAAGGTGTTTGTGTCATCTAAGTTGTCAAATTTATTAGTGTGTTTGCTCATTCATGATTTCTTAGTATTTTTTAAATGACATGATGTAATGATATCCTGTTTTTACCTGAAATTGGCAATTTATATCTTCTCTTTCTTCATGACCAGTCTAATAGTTTATCAGTTTTATAGACTCTTTTCTCCAAAACCAGGTTCAAAATTCATTAATTTCTCTATATCATTTTATTGTTTTCTATTAATTGGCTTCCAGTCTTTCTGATTTCCTTCCTCTTAGTTAGGGTTAATATATTTTTCTTTTTGGAAACTAGATAGTTGATTTTAGAACATTTTTCTTTTTTAATACAAACATTAAAATTGTAAATTTCCATCTAAGTACTGCTTTAGCTTCATTCCACATATTCTGATTTGGTGTATTTTTTTATCAACAAAGTTCAAAAAATTCCCAATTTCCTTATTATTTCTTCTTTGATTCCTGGTTTATCAGAAATGTGCTTATTTCCATATTTGGAAATTTTCTTGATATCTTAATGATTTTCATTTTTTACGTAATTCTGTAGTGGTTAACAAACATATTGTCTATGATTTCAACTCTTACATTTACTGAGACTTCTTTTATGACAGCATATGGTTCATCATACTGAATGCTTCATGTCCACTTAAATTTTCTTTAAGATTGATTTTATTTATTTGAAAGGCAAAGCTACAGAGAAGCAGAGGCAGAGAGATAGAGGTCTTCCATCCGCTGGTTCTGTCCACAGACAGCTACACTGGCCAAAGTTGCACCGATCTGAAGCCAGGAGCCAGGAGCTTCCTCTGGTCTCCCATGTGGGTGCAGAGGCCCAAGCGGGCCCAAGTGGGCTCAAGTGAGCCATCCTCCACTGCTTTCCCATGCCATTGTAGAGCTGGAATGGAAGTGGAGCAGCTGGGACTCAAACCAGCACCCATATGAGATGTTGGCACTGCAGGTGATGGCCTTACCTACTACGCCACAGTGCCAGCCCCTCATGTCCACTTAGAAAGGATTATATACTGCCATTGCTGTATGTAGAACTCTCTGCAATATAAGTTGATCAAGTTGGTGGATAGGATTGTTTGAATCTTCCACAATCAGACTGACTTTTCATCTACCTGTCCTAACAGTTGCTGAGAAATGGGTATTTGAAATCAATTGATTTGTCTATTCTTTCATCCTCTCACATATTTTCTCCACATATTTTAGAAGATCTGCAATTAGGCACACTCATAATTAACAGTACTATGTCTTATTGACAAATTTTATTATGAAATCTCCTTCATACTGTTAATAATATTAATTTTGAAGAATACTTTTTCAGATAGTTCAGGTATGGTAAACTTTGTATGTTCAAAAATTGCTGTACATCCCAATTATTTACTTGTGTTTTGATATTTAAAAAGCATTCTTTTAATAAACAGCATATATTGGATCTTTCTAATTTTATTCTTTTTGACATTTTCTCTCTTTTAACTTGGGGGTACTTAATCTATATATGCTTAATTTATTAATGTTATGCTTGAGGTTAAGCCTCCTCCTTGATACCTATATTGATTTTTTTTGTTCTGTTACCTACCTCCCATATTTTTTCCAAATTCTACTTTATCTTATTTATGGTTTATTTATTATATCTTTTAAAGTGATTATTCTATCATTTACCACACATTTTAAAAGTGTGGTAAATAGCTATTATGCACTTCATGTATTTAAAAAATTTTGTAACAGTATACTTATATTTTTTCTCTTTGACCTTTAAACTGTTGATATTATTCATTTATCTGTGCATATTTTACTTTTTAGAGGTATTTTAAATAAAATATCTTTTATATTTCTTTTGTCAATTTACAACTCCCACCCCCCTCCATTTTTTTTTTTTTGGAGATCTGAGTTTCCATCTGATGTCATTGTATTTTGACTTGATAAATCTCTTTTAACTTTCCTATAGTTCAGTTCTTCAGATGAATACTTGCTCATCAAATTTTTGTTTGACTAAAATATTCTTAAATTTATTCTCTTTTTTGAAGAAAATTTTTTGCTGATTATGATTTCTAGGATGTGAGTTTTTCATTTGAGCACTTTGAAAATGTCAATCAGTGTCATTACTTGATATTATATTTTCCCACAAAAACAATGATTATTTTTATCATTTTCTTTTTAATGCAAAGTTTTTATTCTCTCATAAGCTTTTAGAGTTTTGCTTTTTATTTCTCGTTTCCAGCAAGTCGATGATAATGATTTTCTTGCTCTTTATATGTTTTGGATTTTATTGAGTTTCTTGGATATGTGAGTTTATAGATTTTTTTTATTTTTTTTTGACAGGTAGAGTTTTAGACAGTGAGAGAGAGAGACAGAGAGAAAGGTCTTCCTTCCTTTGGTTCACTCTACAAATGGCCGCTATGGTTGGCGCTACGCTGGCCCGATGCCAGGAGCCAGGTGCCTCTTCCTGGTCTTCCACGCGGGTGCAGGGGCCCAAGCACTTGGGCCATCCTCCACTGCCCTCCCGGGCCACAGCGAAGAGCTGGACTGGAAGAGGATCAACTGGGACTAGAACCTGGCACCCACATGGGATGCCGGTACTGCAGGTGGAGGATTAGGCAAGTGAGCCATGGTGCTGGCCCAGATTTTTATTATATTTAGAAAACAGTTGAAATTAATTCTTCAATTTTTTTCTGTCAGCACCCTACTATTTTCTGGGACTCCATTTACATATATGTTAAACTGCGTGATGTTCCCATCAAACATGTTTCTCAACAGTATAGACAAGGGTTTAAAAATAGTCAAATCTCAAAATGTCAACTTAGCTCACATATATTACACTTTTTCTATGCTATTAGTTACCACAGAACAGGGAAAGGGCTGTTCATCCATATTAGTTTCTTAGATTTTATCTTCAGTTTGAATTGCTTCTATAACTATATTTCAAGTTCAAGTTCAATCTCTTTAATTTGTTATTTGTATTTTTTTCAGAGATAGATTTGTATTTGACACTTTATAAAAAGTTTCCATTTCTCTTTTCATTGTGTTTATTTTCTGCTTTCATAAAAAATTTAATTAAAATATTTGATTAAAATATTTATTTTTGAGATAATGTATTTTTTGACAGGCAGAGTGGACAGTGAGAGAGAGAGAGAAAGGTCTTCCTTTTACGTTGGTTCACCCCTCAATGGCTGCTGTGGCCGGCGCACTGCACTGATCCAAAGCCAGGAGCCGGACTTGGGTCATCCTCCACTGCACTCCCGGGGCCACAGCAGACAACTAGACTGGAAGAGGAGCAACCGGGACAGAATCCAGCGCCCCAACTGGGACTAGAACCTGGGGTGCTGGTGCTGCAGGCGGAGGTTCAGCCTACTGAGCTGTGGCGCCAGCTGAAGTATTTTTAATTTATATTTATATTTATATTTATATATGAATATAACAGCAGTTTATATTCCTTATCAATCAATTTCATTATCACTATCATTTCTTGGGCTGCTTTTAAAAAGTTTTTATTTATTTATTTGAAATTGAGGAAGAGATAAAGAAATACAAATGAGAGACAGATATATTTCTATATGTATATAGCTATGCATATAGATACACATATGTATCTATATATGTGCATGTATATGTATATATATATGTATATCTATATCTATCTAGTATAGATATAGATATATGTATATAGATATATCTATATGTATATAGATAGAATTGTAGAAAGATAGATAGACAGACAGATAGATAGATAGATAGATAGAATCTATGTCTCATCCATGAGATCACTCCCAAATTTCTACAACAGCAAGGGCTTGGCCAGACCAAAGTCAGGAGCTGGAAACTCAACTCAGGTCTCCCATGTGAGTGTCAAGTACCCAACCACTGGCCATTATCTGCTTCCCAGGGTGCACATTAGAAGGAAGCTGGAATCAGGAGAGGAGTCTAGATTGTACCTATAAGGGATGCAAGTATCCCAGGTAGCATCTTAACCATTATGCCAAAAGTTCACTCCATCAATCTGCTGCCTTTTTTTTTTTTTTTTTTTGACAGGCAGAGTGGACAGTGAGAGAGAGAGAGACAGAGAGAAAGGTCTTCCTTTTGCTGTTGGTTCACCCTCCAATGGCCGCCGCGGCCAGCGTGCTGCGGCCTGCGCACCACGCTGATCCGAAGCCAGGAGCCAGGTGCTTCTCCTGGTCTCCCATGGAGTGCAGGGCCCAAGTACTTGGGCCATCCTCCACTGCACTCCCTGGCCACAGCAGAGAGCTGGCCTGGAAGAGGGGCAACTGGGACAGAATCCAGTTCCCTGACTGGGACTAGAACCCGGTGTGCCGGTGCTGCAGGTGGAGGATTAGCCTAGTGAGCCGTGGCGCCGGCCTCAATCTGCTGCTTTTTTAAAGGTGAACAAATATTGTGTATTTCATATATGCAAATTTAGGAGTATAGTGATACTTTCACCTTAACCTCCCTCCCACTCTACCTCCTCCTTCCTGGCTTATTCTTTCTTCTAATTTTTATAATGGCATATTTTTAGTATATTTTATAATCATAAGCTTAACACTCTACTACATAAAGAGCTCAACAGATAGCAAAAAGAAAAACAAAACAAATCAGAACAAAACAAACTAAAAAACACTGCTTCTCAACAGTATAGACAAGGGTTTTAAAAATAATAAAATCTGAAAATGTCAACTTAGCTCATATACATTACACTTTTTCTATGCTATTAGTTACCACAGATCAGGGAAAACATACAATATTTGTCTTCTTGCGACTGGCTTATTTCACTAAGTATAATGGTTTCCAGTTGCATCCTTTTTGTTGTAAGATACAGGATTGCATTTTTTCTTACTGCTGAGTAGTATTCCATTGTGTGTATATATATATATATATCACATTTTTTTTTTATCAAGATGGACATCTTGGGTGATTCCATACCTTAGCCATTATGAATTGAACTGTAATAAAGATGGGGGTACTCCTAAATCTTTCATATGTTGATTTCATTTCATTTGGGTAAATTCCCAGGACTAGGATGGCTGGGTCACAGGGTAGATCTATTTTCTTATTTCTGAAGGATCTCCATACTGTCTTCCATAATGGCTGAACTTGATTGTTTTCCCAACAAGAGTGGATTAGAGTAACATTTTCCTCACATGCTTGCCAGGATTTTTTTTTAAATTTCTGTATGACAGCCATTTTAACTGGAGTGAGGTGGAACCTCATTGTGGTTTTGAATTGCAGTTCCCTGATGGGTAGTGGTCCTGAGCCTTTTTCATGTGTCTGCTGACCATTTGTATTTAATACATTGAAATATGCTTGTTCAACTCCTTTGCTCATTTCTTAACTCTATTGTTTGTTTCAGTTGAGTTTCTTGAGCTCTTTATAGATTCTGGATATTAATCCTTTATCAGTTGCATTCTTTGAAAATATTTTCTGGGGCGGGCGCCATGGCTCACTTGGCTAATTCTCTGCCTGCAGTGCTGGCATGCCATATTGGCACCAGGTTCTAGTCCTGGGCTGCTCCTCTTCTAGTCCAGTTCTCTGCTGTGGCTTGGGAGGGCAGTGGAGGATGGTCCAAGTGCTTGGGCACCTGCACCAGTGTGGGAGACCGGGAGGAAGCACCTGGCTCCTGGCTTCAGAGGACCTTTCTCTCTGTCTCTCTCTTTCACTGTCTAACTCTGTCAAATAAAAAAAAAAAATATTTTCTCCCTTTGTGTTGATTGCCTCTTCACTGTTTTGAATGTTTCCTTTGCAGTGCAGACACTTCTTAACTTTATTAATCTTCTTTGTGAATTATTGTTTTGATTATCTGTGTTTCTGGGGTCTTCTCCAAGAATTCTGCCTATGCCAATACCTTGCAGAGTTGTCCCAATGTTATCCTCTAGTACTTTGATGTTATCAGGTCATAGATTTAGATCCTTGATACATTTAGAGTAGATTTTTGTATAAAGTTAGGGTAGGTGTCTTGTTTCATACTTAGCACATGGAGATCCAGTTTTCCCAGCGCCACTTGTTGACGAAACTGTCCTTCCTTTAGGGACTGATTTCAGCTCCTTTGTCAAAGATTAGTTGGTTGTAGATGTGTAGATTGACTTATAGGGCATCTATTCTGTTCCATTGGTTTACATGTCTATTTTTGTGACAGTATCAGGCTGTTTTGTGTATAACTGCCCTGTAGTATGTCTTGAAATCTAGTATTGTGATGTCTCCAGCTTGTTTTTGTTGTTTAAAATTGCTTTAGCTATCCAGGGCCTCTTCTGTTTCCATATGAACTTTTGGCATATTTTTTTCTAGATCTGAGAAGAATGTCATTGGCATTTTGATTGAGATTGTACTGAATCTGTAAATTGTTTTGGTAGTACGGATATCTTCCAATCCACAAAATGGAAGATTCTTTCTTTCTTTTGTTCTTCTTCCATTCTTTTTAAAATGTTTTTTAATTTTCATTGTAGAGATTGCTTACCTCCTTAAACAAATTTATTGCAAGGTATTTAAAATTTTTGTAGCTATTGTAAATGGTACTGATCTTACAGGTTCGTTCTCATCCATAGCACTGTCTAAATATACAAAGGCTAATGATATTTTTGTGTTGATGTTATAACCTGCAACTTTATCAAACTCTCTTATGAGTTCCAATAGTTGCTTAGTAGAGTTTTTTTGGTTTTCCTACATATAGGATCATATCATTTGCAAAAAGGGATAATTTGATTTCCTGCTTTCCAATTTTTATTCCACTTAATTCTTCTTTTTCCTAATTGCCCTGGCTAAAACTTCCATAACTATATTGAAAAGCAATGGTGAAAATGGACATCATTGACTGGTTCTTGATCTTAGTGGAAATGTTTCCAATTTTTCCCCATTCAATGTGATTCTGGCTGTGGGTTTGTTGCATATTGCCTTGATTGTGTTGACAAATATTTTTCCTATACCCACATTACTTTGGTTTTTATAATGAAAAGCATGTTGTATTTTTTCAAATGCTTTCTCAGCATCCACTGATATAATCATATAGTTTTTATTCTTCAAATTGTTAATGTGATGTCACATTTATTGATTTGTATATATTGAACCATCCCTGCATGCCAGGCATAAATTGCACTTGGACTGAGTGAATGATCTTTTTGATAATTGTTGGCTTTGATTAGTTAGTATTTTGTTGAGGATTTTTGCATATATGTTCATAAGTGATATTGAGCTATTATTATATGCTTTTTTTTCTAGTTTTGGAATTAAGGTGATGGTGGCTGCAAAGAAGGAGTTTGGGAGGATTCAATTGTTTTGTATAGTTTGAACATAGGAATTCAATCTTTAAAAGTTTGGTAGAATTCATCAGTGAAGCCATCCAGTCCTGGGCTTTTCTTTGTTGGGAAAGACTTTATTATTGATTCAGTCTCTGCCTTGTTTATTGGTCTAGTTAGGTATTCTATGTTTTCATGGTTCAATTTTGATAGATTGTATGTGCCCAGAAATCTATCTATTTCTTCTAGATTTTCTAATTTCTTGGCATATAAATGTTTGTTGTGATTTGTGATGACACTTTTATTTCAGTATTATTCATTATAACATCTCCTCTGTCATCTCTAATTTTATTAATTTGGGTCCTTTCCCACTTTTTTTTTTTGGTTAGTTGGGACAATGATGTATCAATTTTGGTTATTTTATCAAAAAGTCAGCTCTTCATTATGCTAATTTTTTGTATTGCTTTTTGGTTTCAATTTTGTTTATTTAATTTGAATTATCTACTTCCTCCTACTGATTTTGGGTTTGGTGTGTAGTTTTTTTTTCCTAGGACCTTGAGATGCACTGATAGATCATTTACTTGATGACTTTCCAATTTCTTGATGTGGGCAATAATTGCTATACACTTCCCTCTTCACACTGCCTATGCTGTATCCCATAGGTTATGACATGTTTTGTTGTTATCTTCATTCATTTCCAGGATTTTTTATTTCTTTTTCTTTTTTGACAGGCAGAGAGGACAGTGAGAGAGACAGAGAGAAAGGTCTTCCTTTGCTGTTGGTTCACCTTCCAATGGCCGCCGCGGCCAGCACGCTGCAGCTGGCACACTGTGCTGATCCGAAGCCAGGAGCCAGGTGCTTCTCCTGGTCTCCCATGGGGTGCAGGGCCCAAGCACCTGGGCCATCCTCCACGGCACTCCCTGGCCACAGCAGAGAGCTGGCCTGGAAGAGGGGCAGCCGGGACAGAATCCGGCGTCCCAACCGGGACTAGAACCCGGTGTGCCGGTGCTGCAGGCGGAGGATTAGCCTATTGAGCCACGGCGCTGGCCAATTTTTTGATTTCCTTTCTGATTTCCTTTCTGATTTCTTCTATGACCCATTGTTCATTCAGACCCATCATTGTTCAGTCTCCATGTGTTTGCATATTTTCTGGGGTTTCTTAAGTTGTTCATTTCCAGGATTTCATTGTGGGCAGAAATACTACATGGTATGATTTCATTTTTTTTTAGTTTGGTGAGGCTTGCCTTATGGCCTAGCATATGGTCCACTGTAGAAAAAGTTCCATGCACTGATTAAAAGATTTTGAATTCTTTATCTGTGCAATGAAGTCTTCTCGTAGATATCAATTAAGTCCATTTAGTTCATAGTGTCAATTAGCTATGCTTTTTCCTTTTTTTGCTTAGCTGATCTGTCCATTGATGAAAATGGGGTGTTGATGTGCCCAACTATTGTACTGGAGTCTATGTCTCCCTTTAAATCCATTATCATTTCTTTTATTTAGCCAGATGCCCTGGTAATGGGTGCATATACATTTACTATAGTCACATCTTCCTTCCCTTCATCATTACATGGTGCCCTTCTTTTTCTCTTTTAACAGTTTCTGTGTTAAACTCTATTTTGTCTGATATCAGGATGGTTACCTCTGTTGTTGTGTTCTTTCCACTAACATGGAATATCTTTTTCTATCCTTTCACTTTCAGTCTATGTGTATCTTTGTTGGTGAGGTATGCTTTTGGCAGACAGCAGATTGATGGGCCTTGACTTTTAGTTCATTCAGCCAGTCTGTATCTTTTAATTGGAGAATTTAGGCCATTTACATTCAAGGTTATTACTGGTAAGAAATAACTTAGCTCTGCCATTTTCCCATAAATATTCCTATTGTTTGCTTTGGATTTCCTTTGTACTTTTACAAAGAGATTTTCTGTCTTCAAATTCTTTTATAATGACGACTATCTTTTCATGTTTTTCTGTGTAGCACATCCTTAAGCATCATTTGTAAGGCTGTATGAATGTGATAAATTCTTTCAATTTTTGTTATGCAAGGTCTTTATTTCATCTGCATTAATAAATGAGAGCATTGCAGGGTTGACAGGTTCTTTTTAATTTTATTTTAATCCTTGGAGTATGTCTCGTCATTCTCCCCTAGCCTGTAGAGTTTCTGATGAGAAATCAGCTCTAAGTCTAATTGGAGATCCTCTAAGGTAATGTGATATTTCTCTGGTGCATATTTTAGAATCTTTTCTTTACGTTTTACTGTTGATTTAAAGTCTGACTATATTGTATTGTGCTAAAGATCTTTTCTAGTCATTTCTGTAGGATTTCTATGTACTTCCTATGCTTGGATGTCCCTTTCTTTCTCCAAATTAGGGAAGTTTTCTATTATTATTTCACTGAATAGGCCTTCTAGTCCTTTCTCTCTTTCCACATGTTCAGGAACTCCTAAGATCCGTAATGTTGGATCATTGATAGTAACCCATAAATCTTGAATACTCTTTCATTTTTCTTATCTTTTCTTTCTTTCATTCTTTTTTTTTTTTTTTGGTCTGACTGAAAGATTTTCAAAGATTTTTCCTCTATCTCTGATGATAATCTTTCTTCTGCCTCATCAAGTCTGTTGTTGAGGCTTTACACTGTATTTTTTATTTAACATATTGAATTCCTCATTCCTAATATATCAGCTTAATTTCTCTTCAATATCTCTATCTCATTGGAAAATTTTTCATCCATGTCACATATGGATTTCTTTGACTCTTGAATTTGCTTCTCATTGCTTTTGAGTAATCCTATAATCATTTTTTTTAAAATTTCTTTTTAGGCATTTCAATAACCTCTTTGTCTTCTCATTCTAATTTTGAAGTATTGTTGTGTTCCTTTGGGGAGTTATATTGTTTTCCTTATTCATGCTTCTCATGTTTCTGTTTATTTGTTTATTTTTTTTGGTATTTGTGGAACTGCTTGTTGGCTTTTTCTTCTGATGGCTTTCATCTTTGAAACATGTCTCTGTGGGTTAGTGGAATGTCTGCTAACCCAGTGCTATTCACAGGTATGTGGTGGGTGGGGCCAGGGAGCCCTGGTGAATTTGGGTACAGTCAAGAGTCCAGGGTGAGCCCCATGTTATGCTTGGTAGATCTCCTTTTTCAGCAATGTTAAGGTATGATCTTGTCAGCTAATGTGACCCCTGCCTCACCCCCTCTCTGCCAAGGTGATCAATGCCCAGGGTGAGCCCACAGTGGCTGCACACTTCACCCTCGCATTTGCAAAAACCACACTAAGGATCTGTATGGTCTTCAGTGTGAGCACAGAACCATCTGCCCACACTCAGTGCAATCTAAGCCTCTGAAGCCAGACACAATGATTCCCCAGAGACCCAGCTACATTTCATGCTCTATCTGCAGTCACAGAATTCCCACAGTCACAGTGTGCAGGGTTCTCACAGTCACTGGGATCAGTGGATTTACTCTCAGCCCACAGTGCTGCTCTGTCCATGGAGATAGCCAAGGCATTCCCAAAGCCAGCTGCCTGTTGGTGTTCCATCTTGGCAGTTTCAGTAGAAATGCCAGTGATATAAAGGAAAAGGGAGAGCCTCACAGGCTTAAGTGGGCACCTTGCCCCCTGCCAAACTTCCAGGTCATACTCATTCTGTGGGGACGGCGGATTTATCCCTCGCATTGAATCTCTTAGCCACCTGTGTAGGAGTCATGGCAGCCTATACTCATCTTTTAAGGTAGTGCTTCTTCTCTACCATTTGCTTGGAGCCCTTGTGGGGAGGGGGGATGGGAAGCAGGCAATGTATTCTCCCTTCCAGAGTTTAGGTGGGCGCCCTGCTCCCTACTCGCCTCCAGGCCTTATTCAAAGTCTATGTTGTCTGCAAGATTCTCCATCGTGCAATATCATCAGGGACACTGGCTGCTGCAGTCTCCTCTCATTTTGCTTTAAGAAGATGGTGCCTTCTCCTGGTGCTGATTCTGATAGTGGTAGGGGCCGAACAGAGGAGCACTGGCCGACTTTTTGCTGCTGGACAATGGTGCTCTGCAGGAAT
Source organism: Oryctolagus cuniculus (assembly GCF_964237555.1). NCBI lineage: Eukaryota > Metazoa > Chordata > Mammalia > Lagomorpha > Leporidae > Oryctolagus > Oryctolagus cuniculus. The sequence continues at coordinate 122,804,636 of NC_091437.1, read as the reverse complement.
GGGTGAGGAAAAGAAGCTGACAGACTTTCCTGCTCCAAGACTGGCAGTTGCTCAGACCCCAGTCAGCTCTCCAGGCTGAAGTAAATGTCTGTGGGTGACTGTGGAATTCTCTGTCAGCTAAAACTGTGAGTGGTGGAGTGTGCAAGGCATGCAGTAATTTCTGCATACCTTATTGAGGTATGAGGCAGCTCATAGCCTGCAGCAGGCTGAGCTGCACACGGCTTGATGCAGTGGTGTTCCTATCCTCTCTCCTCCTGTCCCATGGAGTCTTCACTCCTTTTTCAGTTCTTTGCTGAAAATTTCTGTCACTGTCACTGACGTCCCTGGAAATATTGTCCTCCCTTTGTTCTTTTCATATCCCAGAGCAGCTGAAGTTAGTGTGGCTGTATCCTATTCTGTCATCCTGGACCTCAATCTGCTTTTTTGATGAGTGTTCTGACTATGGGTCACATTTTCTTGCTTCTTCACATATCTAGACATTTTGATTGAATGGTAGATATAAATTTTATACTATTGAGTGTCTGGGTTTTCCTTTCCTCCTTTAAAGAGTCTTGAATATTGTTTAGGCAGTTATCGATATGTTTGGTTCTTTTAAGGCTTTTAAAAATAAGTCTTCCTGGAAGGGTTATGGTCTAGTACAGTCTTGATCTAGGGCTAGTTTTGCTGGGATTCTGTTGAATGTAGGACATAATCAACAAGTTCTTTCTATTTTGCTAAAAAGACCTCATGATTTTTTCCAGCCTTGTAGACTCTTTCAGCCTCCAGTTCTCAGCTCACTGAGTTTCACAGAATTTTACCCAATGTTTGCTCAGTTTAGTATTCAGCATAAGATTTAAGGGGACCTTGATGAGGATTTCTGGAATTTTTTTTTCTATGTAGCTCCCTCCTCTCTTGTACTCTGTGCCACAAAACAGTTGTCTCAGACTTGCTGAACTCTAATCTCTGTTTCTACAGTTTAATAATAAGACCACTGTGTTTTGCTTGAATTTCCCTTCTCTGGGGCATGGCCTGAAATGTGCCTCCAGGCAGAAAACCAGGGCAACTACAATGGTCATCATTTTTTTTTTTAATCTCAGGGATCAAAGTCCTTTATATTCCTGTTGCTCAATATATGAAATTAGCTGTTTGACATATTTTGTCCAATCTTCTCACCCCTTATTTTTGGCAAAGGACAAGTTCAATACCACTTTCTCTCTTACAGCCTGAGGCAGAAATTCTTATTAGCTTTTTAATGGTCATATGTTGTTCTTGCTACTATATTTTAGCACCTGATAGTTGTTTTACTTGTCAATGTAGCACTGTGGCTAATTGCACAAATTATAGAGCAAGCCTTGCTGAGTTTGAATGCTGACTCTGCATGTATTAGCTTGTGACATGGGATTGGATATTTAACTTCTTTGTGCTGTAACGTCCCCAACTATAATAGAATATAGGAATGAGAATAATTGTACCCACCGCTTAGGTTTGTGTTTCAGTGAGTTAATGAGTTATAATGTTGTTTGGCACATGATAGTGCTCAATCTGGTAGTTATTGCTAATATTATCACTAGTAATAGTCAAAAGTCCATAGCTTATGCTTCTGTGACCCTTCATTTTCTTCTTAAAATCTCATACAATCAGAACAAGTTAGCCATTGAATCATGTAATGTTTTTAAATTGTTATTTTAAAGAATCCTATACCCTGAAATCAGCATGTGAAAGAGTTATCTGTAACCCCATTTTTATTGCAGCTCAGTTTACAATAGCTAAGACATGGAATCAACACAGATGTCTGTCGGCTGAAGACTGGGTAAAGAAATTATGTTTTATATACACTATGGGATACTATACAGCATTAACAAAAATGAAATCCTTTTATTTGCAACAAAATGGAGGCAACTGGAAACCATTATACTTAGTGAAATATGCCAGTCCCAAAAAGACAAATACCATATGTTCTCTCTAATCTGTGGTAATTAATAGAGTACTGAAAAGGCAATCTATGGGAGTGAAATTGACACTTTGTGATGCAATGATTTTGAACAGCTCTTGTCTTGACTGTTGAGGAACAATGCTTTTTGTTTTTACATTTTTCTTCATACTATGTATTGATCCCCCTACTTAGTGTAGGGTTAATTTTATGAGTATAAAGTTAACTGAAAATAGATCTTTGTAAAAAATAAGAATGGGAATGAGAGAGGGAGGAGGAAGAAGGGTGGAAGTATGAGGGGGAGAGGAGTGATAGAGTGGGAAGAATCACTATGTTATTAAATTTGTATACATGGAACGCATAAAGTTTGTATTCCTTAAATACATTTTTTATAAAGGAAAAAAAAAAAAAAAACAGGAATCCTATACCCCATTTTTTTCCAGACAGTCATAGGTAGAAAGTAACGTTAAGCTCTCAGGCTTAGAACAAAAGATTTTGACTAAAGCCACATCTTAAAATCTAAGGGGATTATAGGTTTTATCCTGCTTTTTATCATTCTATACAGGTTAGCAATGAAGAAGTTATGTGTGCACCGGATCTCTAACAATGAGATTTTATTGCCTGTGCAAGTAACAATATCACATAAAGAAACATTGAAGTGAATCTGCTTATAAACTGAAGAATCTTTTTATAAAGAAAATTATTACCTACTAATTTACTGTACCATGAATCTTGAGTTCAGTATGGGTCTTTAAATGGGTTGCACCTGGGCCAATGTCACTTTCAAAGACCAGGTATGGTCTCCATATGGCTGCTTTTAGTCATATGAAGGGCTGTTCCTTCAGAGAGATCCTTCACGGAGGATCGAGGGGGCTCTTGGGACTGAAGAAGTCCTAATATTTACATGTGTTAGGCAAAGGTTTGTTAATCACTGGTATATGTGCTTAACTAGCCTGGGTATCAGTCAGGCACCCAAGAATCAAATATAAATTAAAGTTTTAACATAAACAAATGTCTTTGGTATTTGCTCTGCAAACCACTGCTGCCACCACCACTGTTCTTCAGTCTTGGGAGTAATTCTTCCTCATGTGCCCAGAGGCCCCTCTGTCTTGGTCCTGGACTAAAATGGCCAGGTGCCAGGTGACCTCAGCAGAGATGTTTGCATAATCTGAAGTTCATGTCTTGTAAATGTTTAATGACATTCTTCAGAGGATACAGGGATAAAAAAGCAATTAAAACTCACACTCCTGAGTGGATACTGTGATTAAATTAGATTCTTGTGCAGCATTTGAGCTTTTGATGTAGTACCACAGTGTAGAGGTCTATGTGCTATCACCGATCTAAGTAATCCCCCACTGAGGTGCAGGAGAGAACTAACAGCAGAGAAGAACAATGCATTAGTCACCATCTCTGCATCGCCTAACAACATCCACCATGCGAATAGCACTTTAAATTTCAATAATCTTCTCTGCAGAAAAAAAATCAATGCTTTTATTGTCTTTTTTCCCCTTATCTTTCTTAAAAACATTTCTATGAGAAAAGAAGGAGTTGGATTTGTATTCCCCTTGTATACAGTATTAGAAGACAGAGCAGAGAGAGTAAATGATTTGCTTGACATCATGTACTGACACAGAACCCAAGAGAACCCTGGACCTTCGATACCGATTTGCAACCCTTTTGCCCAACCAGGGTCAGCCGAGTATTTTTGAGAAGGGCCAGAGACCAATTATTTTAGGTTTGGCAAGCCACACAGACTCTGTTACAAGAGCACTACTCAACTTTGCCGTTGTAGCATGAAAAAGAAAAATCAAAGAATGTAGAATCATAGACAGCACAATAATAGTGCAAATGTAGCTGGCACAACCATAGATAGCACATGTGTAGACAGTACAGCCAGAGACAGCATGAGCATAGCACAACTGTAGACAGGAGACAGTATTGTTATAGCATGATCACAGTATAATTGCAGTTAGTAAAAATGCAAACAAGCATGGCTGGACATAAGTCTAAGTCTATATATTATATATTTATGTGTATGTTATGCTGTATATGTTTACATGTGGTGTATTTGTGTATATATGTAGTTCTATACAACATACATTTGGAAATATATATAAAATACAAATACATTTTTTTTCTTTTTACAAAACAGGCAATAGGCCAGATTTGGCCCGTGGGCCACAGTTTAATAACCCTTGTACTAAATTATAATGTAGGCTAAATGCTACCTTAAACTATAATAGCCATTAAATTTCAGTAGACATTTGTACATACTTCCCACATTATCACTTGGTCTTACAAAAGCTCTGCTTATACAGGCTTTTAATGAGTTTCCACCTTATACATGAGGCCTCTAAGAAGCTCACAAAGGCCTTATGGTTGTAAATGAAGTATGAAAGCTATAGCACGAGTCTCTTGACTTCTAATATTTCTCTTCTACTAGCTGCTCCATGGGGAATTATTGCTTATATTTTTGATAGTAAGTCCAGTGTGGACGATTGTTTCAGTTTCCTGAAATGATACAATTTTTAAAAAGTTCAGTTGTTTATTTGAAAGGCAGCATTTGGGGGGAGAGTGAGTGAACTTCCATCCACTGCTTCATTTCCCAAATGGTTGCAATGGCCAGGGTTGGACTAAGCCAAAGCCAGGAGCCTGAAACTCCATCTGGGTTTCCATTGAGAATGGCAGATCCCCAAGTACTTGGGTCATTTTCTGTTTTCCAGGGCATATCAGCAGGGGCTAGGTCAGAAATGGAGATGGGACTCAAACTGGCACCCTGATAGGATGCCAGCATTGTATGTGATGGTCTAAACCACTCTGCCACAACACCAGCCACCAACGATACCATTTTATAAATTATCTCTTTGATGTTCTAAGAAGTATCCAGATACAAAATATATGATATTTTATTTACTCTTTTTGACTGTCTAATTTTCAAATTCTAGCCTGTATGATAAGATCCTTATTAGTACAATATAATACATTAATTTTATTGCACATTTTTACATTTATTTATTTATTTACTTGAAAGTCAGAACTGGGGGGAGGAGATACAAAGGTCTACCATCTGCATTCCCCAAATGGCTGCAGTGGCTGGGGCAGAGCCAGGAGCTTCCTCTGGGTCTCCCATGTGGGTGCAGAGGCCAAGCACTTGGGCCGTCCTCTCCTGCTTTTTCAGGCACATTAGCAGGGAGCTGGATCAGAAGTAGAGCAGCCGGACCCCGAACCAGTGCTCATATGGATTCCCATATGTGTTCCCAGCATCGCAGATGTCTGCTTAACCAAGTATATCACAATGCTGGCCCCTAATTTTATTCTTTAATATAGTCTTCAGATAAAATCTTTGATCATAGTATTTAATTATCTTCTAGTACAAGGAATGTGTGAGTCACAAGAAAAGTGAATTGATAAAGAGGACTCCTGGGCTTCAGCCAGGCCTTTAAAATGAGTGGATGGGATCATTATGATTTGTAGGGCCTTCTCCAACTCTAGCAGAACACAATAAATGTCAGGGTGACCAACTGTCCTGGTTTATTTGGGACTGAGTGTGGATTGATGGGATTTGGCTCAAGCAGGTGTTTAAACTATGTAGTCTCATGTTGATGGTTGACGGGTTAAGGGTGGATGGCCTCTGAGAGGTGGGCCTGGTGGAAGGTCTTGGGTTCACTGGGGCTTGTCCTCAGAAGGCAGTTCTCAGGAGCAGGTTGACTATTTAAGTCAAGTTCAGCCCAGCCTCTCTCTCTGCTTCCTGACTTGCTAAGAGATTGTTCCTACACACAACCTCTGCCATGGCCAGCCTTTGTCAGATACCTGATCCTCCAAACTGTCGTCCAGAATAAACCCTTTCCTCACAAGAAGCTCCTCTCAGTATTGTAAGTTATCAAGAAGCTGACTAATACACCTGGCACGTGGAACGCTCACTGCTGAACTCAGAAGCATCCTAGGTGAACTGGAATGAGCTGGTCACTCTCCCCGTTGAATGAACCGACCATTGTCATGACTCTGCACTCCTGGAGGTGAGGATCCTTATCTGGAACAGCGACTGAGGAACGGGAGAGGGGAACAGAGGGGCTGTCTAGTTTCTAGCAACACTTGAGCCTAAAAGGGCTTCATGGTTTTTTAGAAAACCAGGCCAGACCCAATTCTATTAAATATATGAAAGACTGCCCAAACACGAATATAAATCCATCTGGATAATTACTGCGCCGTCTCCCACTCACTGTTGAAGATCACTTACCCTAAGAAACATACACAAATGGGGCATATTCCAGCCACGGCAGAAGGCAGCTGAGGGCGCGTAGCTGCAGTTAGTGCTGACGTGGAGAACTACCCACAAGTGCCTGGTGAGCATCAAGTCCTGCCCTCAACAGAGCAGGCCTCAGAGGCGGAGCTGTTTCCAGACTCTGGTCTGAGCTCACAGGCCAATGACACTTTCCCTGGATTCCTTCGAGGACTCGCATCCTGTCTGTCTGCCTCAGAGAATGTTGGTCTTGCAAACTGGGATTGGTTGAGACGACCATCTCTGGATTTCCCAGCTCCGGCAGAAGGAGTTGCTGCTGATCCTTTACAAGTTCCTTTGTTTCTGATAAGGTAAGGAAACTGTCCATGTTCCTGCCAGAGGACTTCATTCTCCCAGCCCAGGAAAGGGTTAAAAGTAAATACCAAGAGGAGCCTCATCATCCAGCAAGGCTCAGTTGCTCACATACTAGCTAGCATCAAGAACCACAAATGACTGAAAATTTTGGGAAACAGCAAGAGGAACGATTTACAGACTTTTCCTATAGAAACAGTCATCAGTGCATTCTAATTTTTAGTTACAGTTTGTGACTGTATTTAAGACTCGTTAACAACATTCAGTTTAAGTATGCATCAGCGAATTCTATTGCCATTACAGGCTGGCCAAACACAGTAATGAGTCTGGCTAGGAGTCTTAATTATCATACACAGGGGACACTGTCCTGAGGAATCCAGACCTCCAGCGTCATAAGGGATGTATCTAGCCCCTCTCCACTTCCTCCCCTGGCCACTGACAACCTGTAATTGTTAAAGACCTAATGTCTCTGACTTTTCCCTCCATAATTCTTACACTGAATCCATCACTCAAGTCCATGTCATTTCTTTTTCTTTCTCTTTCCTTCCCTTCCTTTTCCTTGACTCCCTTTCCATTTCCAACCTGACAACTTCTGTCAACCTCATCCATTTTTCCTTGTTAGTCTACTCTCTCAAGAGTCCTTTGTCTTTATTCCCTAATTCTTCTTCCTCTTTGGCAATGTGTACCTTGTTTTTCACTTGGAATTTCCTTAAGCATTTTTACAACCAATTATTACCATGCCATTTTATTTTTTCATAAACTTGATTCTTAGAGTAGAAATTCAATTTCCTCCTTGTGCTACAGCACACAGGTAAAGGCATAAATTAACTAGAGTTGCTGAGATGGGAACAGAGAGCCATTTGTAGCTCTGCGCCAGAATGAACATGAAGCAGGTAGCAATGGGCATGAGCACATATCTACATCAGACTTAGCACACAGTGTCCCCACCAAATGCGCACAGCCTGTCCATGCTCAGAGAAAATCAATTTATCTTCCACTGAATGCCAAATGAAAGCTAAGTCAGCAAATGATCAACCATTTGGAGAACAAATTCAACATTGGCATGGAGCTTTTTTGAAACTGCCGTGAAGTCCAGTTTCAGCAACACGAGCGCTAGACAAGGGTCAGCTGAGGAGGTCTGTACCCGGTGACTCATGGCTCTGTGCTCGCCAAGCTGCTCCGGTGTTTTCTCCAGATCCTCAAACAGCCTGGTAACAGACTCTGTGCAACACAGGCCCAGTGGCTGGAGTAAAACTGCCTCAGGTTGATAAGCCTTCAGTAGCTTCCCTGAGTTCCAGCGGGTTCAGACTCACACCTGCCAATATAGTTTTGATTACAAAGCACAACAGTTGGGCAGTGCAGGTAACAATAATTATCTCGGTAATTAGATTCTGTCATGCACTGTGTGCTCAGGGCCTTGGGCTTTGTGCAAATAGGAGGGGCACCCTGGCATCTTTTAGAGCTCTTGGTCTCTTTCAGTGAACAGGATGGTAATAAGCTCTTCCTGAAACAATGAGGAGGCAGATTGCTGCTCTTCTCATACCTCTTTCCTCCCCTTTCTGGTTCAGCAAATTTCAGACGTGTTGCAAATGGAAACGAAGGGAGAAGGCTGTAAAGGAGGGCTGCGGATGGAAACTGCCCAGGAAGAAATCCAAGTTCTGCCTTCTGCTCTGTGCATTTCAAAAATGGAAATGCTACACTCATTAAACTGCCCATTAAGCAAACAATACAGGGAAACAAGAAGAGGTTTAGGAAACAGGGAAGGAGGAGGAGAGACAGGTCAGAGAGAGGAAACAAAACGAGGGCATTGTTTTCACAGGAGATTGCAAAATGTTCAGCCAGAGAAAAGAAAAGGCCTGCACACATTTCACTGCCAAGTGAAGGAGTGCACCAGTTCAGTAGTGACAGCCAGCAATAACGTCTCTATTGCAGTCACCCAGAGCTCTCCTGGTGCCTGAAAAGACAGCGACGGGTTTGGGTGATGGTATCACATTCATGCAGTGTGGGATGACTGAAGACTTGACTTGACAGGAGGAAATTTATGAACATTGTTATCTAGTAGTCAAAACAGGGACACAGATTAGGGAGCAGAAAAAACACTGCATACCTACTGGGTGCCCGGTACGTCCACACACTGTCTAATTCAGTCCTGAGTCGGTGAACTCATAAGGCTTCCATAGCCTTGGCAACTCATGACAAGAGCCTAGGGTGATTACTGATGCCAGAAACAAGTGTATCAATTTGTTAAGTCAACAACAGGAGTCACTGTGCACTTACTCCTCATGTAGGATCTCTGTCCGTAATGTGCTGTACATTGTGATTTAGTGCTATAACTAGTACTCAAACAGTATTTTTCACTTTGTGTTTCTATGTGGGTGCAAACTGTTGAAATCTTTACTTAATATATGCTAAACTGATCTTCTGTATATAAAGAGAATTGAAAATGAATCTTGATGTGAATGGAAGGGGAGAGGGAGCGGGAAAGGGGAGGGTTGCAGGTGGGAGGGAAGTTATGGGGGGGGGTAGCCATTGTAATCTATAAGCTGTACTTTGGAAATTTATATTCATTAAATAAAAGTTAAAAAAAAAGACACACTGGTTGGTGGCAAGCATCAGGCTTCATTCACAGGTGAGTACAGAAAGCTCAAGAAGATAGGTCAAAGCCCCAGTTCACATGGTTGCTCAACAGTAGAGTCAAAAAGTGAGGGCAAATTACATGTTCTTATGGCTTCCTCCCTACCATATTGTCTTATGAGAATGCACTCTTGGCACCTTCCAGAAAGGAAACCAGCACTTAGGGGTCACCAACCATGTGCCAGCTACTTCAGAACATACCCTTGCATTTCTCTTCTCCTATAATTTCAGCTCCACCGACATGGACATGTAGGTGTTTGACAAACACATGAGGCCTCTTTGGAAGACAATTCAAATCATCACCACTGCAATTACAAAGAGCTGGCGCCTGAGGTTGGGAGCGCTGTGAAATTCTCAGCATTTGGCATCCCTCCTGAACAGGGACATCTCATTTGAAAACCAGATGGAAAGCTCTGGAATGAAACAGGGTAGGAGCCCAAAAGACATTTCTTGGTTGTGCATGCACCATACCGCCTTCATGATGGATGCTGTGTTGCCAGTGCTGGGGCCAAGCAGGACAAACAGAAGTGTTTCTACAGACGGAGCCGGCAGGTCTGGCTCATAAGGACAGATCTGAGTTTCAACAACTTACAAAACAACAGCACAAGGTCATGGTTTCAGTATCTTTAGCAGCCTGGTTGAAAAGTTCCCAGCTAGTTTCTTTCCCTCTACTTTGGGCTCTGATAGATGATGAAGGCTAACAGTTCCTGAGGATCTGCCTCACTGGGAGGCAGGTGGGATTTTCTCCATTTCTTGTGGAGAGATTACATAACCTGCCCAAGGCCCCCTTAGCTAGCGAAAGAAAGCAGGGGTGTGCTCTAGGACCTGCCTGCTATGCTGCCTCCACCACATGGAGCTGAATTGTCTAGTCTTTTTCCAAACTGGTGTTTGGCCCACTGTCATAGACATCTGTAATTAAGTGTTCATATTCTATCATATATCATGCCTATATTCTCAGTATTTGCTTTGTATCCTATTTAGCTTTTCACCACAAATTTCAATCATTCATCCTTTTACCTCATTCTGAAACTCATTAAGGTTTTGCTTATGTTTCTTGTATGTTTAAAAAGCATTCTTTTATTTCATGCTGTTCTTAGCTATTACTCTTTATGTCTCCTCCCTTTACAGTCAAACCTTTTGAGTTTCCTTGCTTGCTCTTTCCTTTTCCTTATTTCCCACTCATTTTTCAATCTGTTTCACCCTCATTATCCCCTGCAATTCCACTTGCCAGCCTCACCTTTAAATGTGTCCATCTGGGAAACTGGACTTGGTTAGCCATCTGAGCTCCCCTGAGCTCCCACCAAGATGATTTCCTCTCCTGGCTGCCCCTGCTTCCTGGCTGCCCCCCTTCAGTCTTCTCTCTGGGCTTCTCTCCATCTGCCTGTTTCTCAGTGGTCTTGGGCCCCTTCTACTCCTAGGGTACCCAATCCACTACTAGGGCATCACTGCTATCAAAGTACTGATGTCTTATGACCCCACTAGCCCAGACCTCTGCCAGGCTCCAGATCCATATCAAACTACTTGAAGGATGGCTTGCCCCCACCCCCAAACCTGAAGCTCCTTGTTTTCCTTACTTCTGTGAATTCTCCAGAAAGCCTGAGAGGTGAGCTCAACCCTCTACCTTCTCCTCTCCCGTGACCTTGTTCGTCCATCCATCTTCTTCTGCCCTGTCTCCTCCAGTGAGGACATCATCTTGTCTTTCCTTGTCTTCCTGCCTGTTACACGTTTTATTTTTAATATTTATTTACTTATTTGAAAGTCAGAGTTACACAGAGGGAGAAGGAGAGACAGAGAGAGAGAGAGAGAGAGAGTGAGAGAGAGAGAGGTCTTCCATCCGCTGGTTCACTCCCCAATTGGCCGCCACTGCCAGAGCTGTGCCGATCCAAAGCCAAGAGCCAGGAGATTCTTCCAGGTCTCCCATGTGAGTGCAGGGGCCCAAGGACTTGTGCCACTTTGTACTGCTTTCCCAGGCCATAGCAGAGAGCTGGATTGAAAGTGGAGCAGTCGGGACTCGAATCCGTGCCCATATGGGATGCTAGCACTGCAGGCGGCAGCTTTACCCGCTACGCCACAGCGCTGGCCCCTGTTCCATGCTGTTAATCCTACTTTCCAAGCACCAAACAGGCCCTCTTGCCTCCTTACTTAAGCTTCTGAATGGCTGCCCTTCGCTATGTCAAGTTCAGAACTTACCGGAAGACCCAGTATGGCAACATGTTTTTAAACATACTTGCTTTCAAGCTTCACATTCCCCATTCCCTCCTGTGTTCTGCTTTCTAAACACAATAGATTGCTTTTGTCTCCTTCCTGTGCCTTGTTCCCATAGCTTCTGAGTGTCTCCACCTATGAGAGTACTTCAAAAAGTTCATGAAAACTGTGTATTACGTAAAAAAAAATCTATGTAGGATTATCACAATTATTTTGCACCAAAATTAACTTATCGTTTAATTAGAATTTTCCGTGAAGTTTCTGAAGTACCATTCATTGTACATCCTCTGCATGCACTACCCCACTCCACCTTCCTGTCTCTTTGGAGTTCTGGCAACTCTTCTCAGCTGATAGGCCACCTCTTTTTTTTTTTTTTTTTTTTTTTTTTTTTTTTTTTGAGGCCTCCCCAGACCTCCTGAGCCTGGACACAATGTTCTCTCTTGTGTCCTCACAGATCCCACACTTCTACTAGGGAGCAATCTAGACAGCATTTTCTAGTTGCCTCTTTGTGTTTCCATATTGCCAGTAAAATACAAGTCCCAGAAGTACATGTTATATCTGTCTTGGCTATTTTTTGACTTCTAACTCCTACCAGAGTGTCTAGCAAAAAAACTTGTGAAATATTTTTTAATGAATAAATGGATTTTTGTGGTGAATAGGAGGTAGGGAGGCAGTGGAGGACCATAATGAGAAGGGCAGAATAAGGAGACATGGGAAGGTGCATTTTCTAGGATTAAAGATGCAGGATTTTCTGGAGTCCAAAGTGGACAATGGGAGTTGTAAGAAAAGACTCTACTTTCAGTAAGACACCTGGGATACCAGACAGGGTGCTGGCTGGTTTTGAGAGAGCAAGAGAAAACAAAAGCTGTGTGTTTGTACCCCACCCTGGTCTTGTTCAAGATATTTGCAAAATGTAAGCCAAATATTTCTGTGTCTCCTTTGGAAAATGAATTGCCCATGCTGACGACATAAGGCAGAGCCCTATTACTCAGTGCCTTCCCACATGCCCAGAGATCTGAACATTTTAACATGTGCTCTTGAACACAACTTGGGCTCTTGACCAGCTGGTGAGTGATGAAACATGGTCTGAAGCAATTTATTGCTTCAAGATGATGGCAGGAGGCTGATGGTGTTGGCAAGAAGTGGAGTGGCTCATTTTGAACAAGGGACATCAAAAGAGAGGCTTGAATTGCAGCTGGCTCTCTGGGACACAGCCACATACATTTTAGGGTACACTTGTCATGTAAGGAGTTCTCTTCTGCCCTGGGGTGCTTCTATTATTCTGGAGACCCTGGAAGCTAGGATGGGTACCATCACCCCGGCCTGGGAAGGTTCTAATAATTCATGGGTGAGAACAGTTACTGAGAGACAAAGCAGCTGGGAAAGCTTCAGAGAGATATTGCATTTGTGCCAGGCCTTGGTGATTTAGCATCTAGGAGTGAAAAAGGGAGGGCATTTGAAGCTAGGATTTTCCTCATCCTGTAGGAAAGGCATGAAGGAGGATATGGGCAAGAAACGTGCAGGGAATGATGATTGGGTCAGCATGGCTGGAGAGGCAGGCTCTCATCATAGAATATTGGAAGTTAAGACAGGACAAAAATACCCTGCAGTGTTCCACAGGTAAGATCAATGGCTCATTTACCCAGTTTCAAAAGGCTGCAAATAGCTATTTTTTATGTTGGAAAAGAAATCCAATAATTTGTATCACTTGCCACTATGAATCTGATAAAAAGCCTTTCCTGAAGACTGTAACGAACGGCCATAGGAGCCAGGCATTCAAACTGCAGTACTGTAATACACTTCCAGAGGAGTCCGACCATATTGATTTTCTTGGGCCACTCAGCTGTCTCTACAGAATTCTTTGGCCCTGGCTCCCTTATAGGGTTCCGTTTCATTCTGTTCTATACAGATTTAGGGGAACCATCCCTTGAGGAGGACCAGTCATGGGGTACAAAGATGATGGAGGCTCAACTGCAGCCTTCCAAAGTTCAAGTGGAGGAGGAGATGAAGTAAGATGCTGCAAGCTGCAGGAAGACAGAGCAACAGTGTCCAAGAAAAGCATTAAGTGAGGACACACAATTAAGAGGCATGCAGAGGAACTAGAACCCACACGCACCGCTGGTGGGGAGGCAAAGAATGAAAACAGGGTAAAAATCACCTTGGAAAACAGCTTGGCAGATTCTTACAGAACTAAACATACATCATCCTCTGACACAGCAATCTCACCTCTAAATATTTTCCCAAGAAAAAAAATTAAAACATATGCCCATGGAGACCTTGGATAAGAATGAGCTTAGCACTTCAATGCATAAATGCTGAAACGGGGAAAACAAGCTGCACAGAAAACTGGGAAAACAAACTGTGGTATATTTATACATTGGGATGGCACTTAGCAATCAAAAGGAATGAAGTACTGACAAATGCAAAACCATGGGTGAATTTCACAGCCAGGATACAGGGCTGAGACATGACAAAGGGGGCCAACACTGTGGTAAAGCCACTACCTGCAGCCCTGGCATCCTACACGGGTATCAGTTTGAGTCCTGGCTGCTCCACTTCTGATCCAGCTCCCTGCTCATTTGCCTGGGAAATCAGTGGAAGAAGTCCCAAGTCTTGGGGCCCCTGAAGCCACATGGGAGACCCAGATGAAGCTCCTGGCTTCGGTCTGGCCCAGCCCTGGCCATCGCGAACCAGGGAATGGAAGATCTCCTTCTCTCAGCCGCTGCCTCTCTTCTATAACTCTGTCAAATAAATAAATAAATAGATAAATAAATAAATAAATGGAACATGACACAATGAACCACGTAGGGTTCCATCTATGTGAAGTTCATACACAGGCAGTATTGATCTCTGAAGATAAATATCAGAATAGAGGTTGCCTTTGGGTGAGATTAGGGATTGATGGGGAAACAGAATGAGGAAAATGTCTGGGGTGCTAGAGGTACTCTATTTTGGCTGGAATTGTGGGTACACAGCCCACAAGATTATCAAATTGGGTGCCAATTGTTTCTCAGTAAAAAAAAAAATGGAGGAAAAAAACACCTAGGAATTGGGTAGAAGGACAGCATTGCTTTGTCGAAGGGCTGGGTTGAGTAGGCCACATAAAGAGTGACCCTTAGAGAATGGCTGAGGGAAAGACAGTGGGGGCATGAAACAGAGGGAGAAGGCAGTGAACTGGGAAGTTCCTGTAGTTTGGGAATGGTTGTGTGGGGAATGAGAGGTAAATCCAGAAGGGTAGGCCGGGGTCACAAGAGTGAGTGGAGTAAGAGGAGCCAAAGCTCTGACTACAGATTCCATAGGATCTACCAATGATCTAGAATCATTTAAGGAGACTGAAAAGCAGAGAGAATTTTCTGAAAATAGCATTCCTCTGCAGCATGTTGTAGACCAAAGGCAGAATCACTGAGGAAGAGATACGGAACAGAGATCATTCACAGAGCAATATTGTGGTAGCCCTGGGCTGTGCACCGTTAGGAGGGGGAAGGAGCATGGAGGACTAAGTGATTCTGTGAAGGCCAGTGGAGAGAAAAGCATGAATGCTCATGAAGGCTGTTCTGAATGTCTCAATACATCAGGAGGAACATGGTACAGAGGTGGGGCTGTGCTGTGAGGAGCATGACGTGGCACAACAGAGATCTGGAAAGGGGGTTTGCCTGAGATGGGTGGAGAAATTCCGAGTGTTATAAAGCACAGACCAATAATGCAGATGGTTGCAAGGCTGGGGACTAGCGAGGTATGGAGAATAAAAGTATGTGGTGGCTATGAGAACATTTGGAATGGGTCCTGGCCAGAGGTGGGGATGAAGTGAGGGGGGAGGGTCAAGGGTGTGGAAGTCAGAGAAAAGAGAATTAGGTTCTGGAGGCACAAGAAAGTTGATCATTGTAAGTCCACATTGGTCAATAAAAGAAGTTTTAGAGTAGAAACCTTGGAGCCTTTTTGGAGTTAATTTTCACTCTTCCAGTTTATCAGGAAACATCAGCTCTGTATACAAATATATCCAAACATGACCATTTCTTTCTTTCCACTTCCACTGCTATTGCACCCTGTTCCAAGCTCCAATCACGTCCTCTGTGGACTATGCAATAGTCTTCTTGCAGGTCCCTCTAATCAGTCTAGTGCCATCCCAACAGGACAGCTCATGTCACTGCTCTGCTCAAATCCTGCAGTGGGCTGCCTTGTCACTCAGAACTGTAAAAGCCATTAACTGTGTTCGATGGCCTACACTGACTAGACCCTGTAACTCTGCTCTCTTCTTTTGCTATGTTTCTTCCCTTGCTCACTCAGTCGAGCTATTTTGGTCCATTCCTGAAACATGTCAAACACATTCCTGACGTAGCATGTTGCTCTGGCTGTTCAGTCTCCCTGGAACACTCCTCACTCAGTATCTGCACAACTGACACACTAGCCTTCTTTAAGTCTCTGCTTAAATCTCACCTTCTCAGAAAGACCTACACTGACCACTCTGCTTAATACTACAACCACCCTTGCCACTCTGAATTCACCTTATCCTTTTCCTCTACTTTTCTCATTTTTTTATATCATTTTCAATATTGCATACTTATTACCTGTTTTCCCCATATCATCATCCAATAGAACTTTCGGTGATGACAGAAATGTTCCGAATCTTCACTGCTCAAGAGAATAGCCATCAGTCACATGTGGCTACTGAACACTTGAAATGTGGCTAGTGCCAGAGAAAAAAATGAATTTTTAAAAATTTTACGTAATTTTAATGAATTTATATTTTAATTTCTATAGCCACATGTGGCTAATGGCTACCATATCAGAAACAGCCTTAGATTCTGAGAGCCATGAAAGCAGGAAAGTTTGTTCCATTCACTTGGGCATCGTGTGCCCCTTAAGAGTACCTGACACATAGTACATTCTCTCAATAAAACTGTTAATCAATGTATGATCAAAGTCAAGGCCTTTCAGTCCATCACTGGAAGAGACAGGGTCAGAACCCAGGAACTCATCTGGAACATGCCAAGGACAGGTCCAGAAGTCTATGCAGAGGCTTTCTGACAACGTGTACGTAAGCACAGTGCCTTGCCCTTGGTTTTCTTAATATCGCAGATACATTTATTCACACATGTAAATCAAAGAAACAGCCAATCTGTGGTGTGCAGAATCCAAACCCTCCAATGTCTGCTGCCATGCAATCCATGTGGTTCATTTCTAGCCATCACCAGAGTCCAGGGTCAACACTTTCCGCAGTCATGGTCTTACAGGGAGAGATTAATATAAATCTAGACTATTGTGCCTTCTGAGCAGTGAGGAAGACGAGGTCACATTTCAGCACATAGTGATGAAGGTTGAGGGTTGCAGAACACACTATTTAATGCAACTGTATCCTGGAAACCAAGCACAATGACCAAATATCTGTGGAAATTTGTCTGATTCTTGCAGCATGAAAGTGCCTTATGGGAACCTAAACAGCTATAGGATGAATAATATTTTTAGAAAACTATTTGGGATCTGAAATATAAAATCTGTCTTATAATGCTAACAAAGAATTTCATTCAAACTGTTTCTTTCTGAAATCCTGTTAGACAATGTTTTCAGCTGTACTGAAGTACAGAAGTTACACGTGCCTTACTAAACTGCAATAATACTAAGTGTGAGGCCATATTCTGCTTATATTATCTGCCTAGTTACTTAAGTTCCTAGTAAAATCATCAGATTTTTATGTTTGCAATTTCCTTCAAAATTTTTCAGCATGTATTTGTACACCAGTGTTTATAGCAACTATTCTAATGCTCATTGATAGATTAATAAACAAAATGTGGCATTAACATACAATGGAGTATTATTTAGTCTTGAAATGAAATTCTGATACACACTACAACATGGATGAACCCTGAAGACTATACTAAGTGAAATAAGCCAATGGCTAAGAGGGTAAAATGTATGTCATGTATATTTCACTGCAATTAAAAAAACACTAACACTTCAGTATTTGAGTGTGATACTATTAAGTCATTACTTAGGTTAAGCCACAACCTGGAGGTACTGCCTACATGCTAATCAGGAAAGCAGAAAGAAAGGGTGGTTTTGCTAATTGCCTGCCATGGGTTTCTGTTATCTGTATCTCAACCCCCAAGCAATGCTTTGCCAATTAACATATTAAAAATAAAATTTTTTTTCTGATGAAATTAATAGTCTGTTGTGTGGCTGAGTGAATGTTTGAAAAGGGCTCTCGTTAGTGAAATTGAAAGTATTCATTATATGTGAATTGGCCAGAAGTATTTCAGAGACATTCTCCATAACAGCTTCACCAGGGCAGAAGAATCCAACTAGTCCTGTAACCTTTTCTCCCAGGGATCGTGACCTGGGCTAAATCCCTAAAAGGTCCTGTGCCCAGCCAAGAACATTGGATCCTGAGCCCCTGATGCTAGCCATAGGGACAGAATCCTGTCCCTGAAATCTGCATGAAGGTCATCAGTGACTATTTTGTGCAATACAGGGGTCAGAGCCTCTAAAAATATAGACCTGGTTGGCCGGTGCCGTGGCTCACTTGGCTAATCCTCCGCCTGCAGCACTGGCACCCCGGGTTCTAGTCCCGTTTGGGGCACTGGGTACTAGTCCCGGTTGCTCCTCTTCCAGTCCAGCTCTCTGCTGTGGCCTTGGAGGGCAGCGGAGGATGGCCCAAGTGCTTGGGTCCCTGCACCCACATGGGAGGCTGGGAGGAATTACCTGGCTCCTGGCTTTGGATCGGCACAGCGCCGGCAGTGGCGGCCATTGAGGGGGTGAACCAACAGAAGGAAGACCTTTCTCTCTGTCTCTCTCTGTCTATAACTCTCTCTGTCTCTGTCTCTCTCACTGTCTAACTTTGCCTAGCCAAAAAAAAAAAAAAAAATTATAGACCTGGCGAAGGCTCAAGTTTACTAAACAAGTCACCTCTATAATTACGCTCACTTGCTAATAAATGCTTACTTAAATGGATGCCTTACATGTGATAATCTTTGTCTGAGATTTCTGTTCATTATATCCTAGGTAAAGAAGTTGTCAATCAACTAAGTAACTTACCTCAAAACTCCTTCAGAGGCTACCATCATTTGCCAAAAAGGACCTAACAGTCACACATGAGATCAACTGAAGTCAGCTCATGATCAACAGCACAGAGACCAGTGGGAAAGTCTAGTACCAGAGGACTTGAGGAAGCAAACCATGAAGTAGCAGATTATTGATCGTAAGAATTTACATGGAAATGACATGGATTATTTACCATCCTCCCTGATTTTAGAGAGAAAAACTTGGGCATAGAAATGTCAAGTCATCATTCCAAGTGCAAACTAAATTCACAAGCAGGAATCAAAAGGAAACCTTCAATATCATCATTTAACTGCCACCAGATATTGAGTGATTACTGTGTGTCAAATATACTATTAAGTGTTTTAATACATGATCAACGATTCTCATGAAAATCCCTGCTGGTGAGTATGAAGGTCCTCTGTTTTCAGAGCAGTCAGCCAGCAGAATCCAGGGACAGTCCACTCACAGGCCTGGGGAACTCAGCGTTCATCCCAGAAAGCTGTACATCCTTGGGGCAAGTGGGGAGCAAGCTGGAAGTGCCGGAGACAAGGCCTTGGAAGACAAGTTTCCCCCCTGCAGGTGGAGCACCTTTGAGGCTGTACTAAGTGTCGCTCCCCCTCTTCATGGGGGAACGACACTAAACCCTGCCTAGGCTTCCTATCCGAGTCACGGCACCATTATGTCGCTCCCCCTCTTCGTGGAGGAACGACACAGAACCCTGCCTAGGCTTCATATCCGAGTCACGGCACCATTATGTCGCTCCCCCTCTTTGTGGAGGAACGACACAGAACCCTGCCTAGGCTTCCTATCCGAGTCACGGCACCATTATGTCGCTCCCCGTCTTCGTGGAGGAACGACACAGGACCCTGCGCTGTTCTTTTGTCTGCTCGGCCCTCCCCGGGTTTGCTGCTGGTTCTTCCCGGGTTGGCTACCGACCCTTCCACCTCCGTGGAAGGGCGGTTCCCCCTGGCCACTTTCCCCACTTCCGCGGGGGAGCGGCACACCGCCAGCCGGCTCTCTCGGGGGCTGCACAGGTGTTCCTTCAGATAGATGTTCCTCTTAGATGTTCCTGGTGCATGTTGTCTCTCTCTTCCTTTATAGTCCTCTTCCACCAATCCCAACTCTGCTACCCACACGCCAAGTACGCTGCTCTCCTCCAATCAGGAGCAAGATCAGCTCCTGCAGGTCATCACTCAAGTTGGTGAGAGGCAGCTGCGTAGAAGTTGTTACTCCCTTCTCAGTGCCATATTGTGGGAGAGCAGATGCATAGAATAAGTCTTAATTCCAGTAACTTAGTCTAGTCCGAGTTGCTCCCCACACTAAGCTGTTTCCCAGATCCCATGGCCCCCAGGAAGAGTCTGCTTGATAGCACTGTGTGTTTGCTTCCTTCTATTCCTCTACTCATTTCCTTACTCCCTGACAGTGCCTTCTCAGATCCCTCAAAATGCTTCTGGGGAATAAACCCAAGGTAACCACGCAATTTTTCCCAAGATAACCCAGATAGTCATCAGGTTGCAGAGTTGGAATGTGAACCCAGGTCAATCTGAGTTTTAGGATCATTGTTCTTCTATTCCATGTTATTGAATTCCATCTTCTTTCCTAAAGAAGTAGAGATAAGATAGAGGTGGAAAGAGAAAATGGATGTTACAGAAAAAAGCTCTTGGGATTTCTAAACTCATTTGTTTATTAGCATCTCAAGCTCTCATGTCCTTGGAGTTTATTCTCACCACTCTTCATGATAGCAATATGGAGGTTATATTGACTGTGTTCTATGATCTGATTAGTCAATGTTGTATGATGGCTCCCAATGATGTTTATGTTCTAATCCTCAGAGCCCATGAATATTAGCTTATCCTTTTATGACAAAAGGGACTTTGCAGATGTGATGGTTAAAAAGTTTGTGATGAGGCCCCTTTGACTCTCCTCCCCCACCACTCCAGGCCCTTTTGATTACCTGCAGTGTCTTGTACCATGGCAAAAAGAAGGTCTGGTTGGACTCCAATGAAACCAATGAAATTGCCAGTCCCAACCCCTGTCAGCCCATCTGGAAACTGATCAAATACAGGATGATCATATGCAAGTCTGTGACTGTTCGAGGAAAGGCTCAATGCTGGAAAAGCATCTCAACACAAGGAAAAGGCAGGGATGTAGGCATAGGTTAGAGAAAGGGAACAGCCAATGCTCAAATGCCAGATGAGGAGGATGCAGATTCTGCAGCAGCCACTCAGAAGGTACTGTGAATTTAACAAGTTTGACAGCCACGTGCCTCACATCCTGTATCTGAAGGTGAAGGGAAACGTGTTCAAAAAGAAGTGGATTCTCATGGAAAACAACCATAAGCTGAAAGCAGACAAGGCCTACAAGCAGCTCCTCACTGACCAGGCTGAGGCCTGCAGATCTAAGACCAAGGAAGAACACAAGTGCCATGATGGGAACCTTCAGGCCAAGAAAGAGTTCATCAAGACTCTGTCCAAGCAGGAGGAGAGCAAGAAATAAAGTTCCTCTTCTCCTGTCTGTACATAGGGCCTCAGGGATTGAAGTGGAGCAAGTACCTAAATAAAACAAGTCTTTAAAAGTTTTTTGAGATGGAGGATTATCCTGGGTTATCTGAGTAGATCCACTGTATCCACAAGGGTTCTTAAGAGGGACTTAGGAGGCAAAGAAGGCGGCGATGTAATGATGAAATCAGAGATTGGGCCGAGGCACTGGGTATGGAGGGAGGGGCACAGACATCAGAAGCTGAAGAGGGCGTAGAAATGGATTTTCCCTCAGGCTCTCCAAGAATCTACCCCAGCTAACATCTTAATGTTAGCTCAGTGAAGCTGTCTTCTGACTTGACCTTCAGAACTGTAAAGCAACAAATTTGTGTGATTTAATGCTCCTGTCTGTGGTGATTTGTTGCAGTGGCAACAGGACACTAGCACAGTCAGCTGAGCTTACGAGTAATCATCCTGGACAGAATCTGCCCAGCCCTGACCATGTCTAGGCACAGTGCTGGTACTCTGTAGACCATCTGGCTTATCCCCCTCAACCCTCTTGAAGAACCAAGACGGCAACTGAGTAAGAGGCTCTGGTAACCTCCTTCCTGGAGAGACACCAATGTGAACAGCTGTACACACACCATGGCACTTTCACAAGAGCTAAAAGAAGCCAGGTGAGAAACCAGTGCCTCTCTTTGTGATAATCACAAGAAAAGTCATTTTGAAGAAAGCAAGAAAGAAAGGTGCCTGTGGCACCCCTGCCAAACTCCAACAAACACAACGTGGAAAAGGAGGGTGAACTGAAATCCCTAACCTGGTCCACTGAGAAAAATTTCAGTCAGGCTGGGCCTCCCTGCCTCTGCCTCCACCCCCAGACCCACACTTGTGGAGCGAGTACTTAGAGCCTCCACTGCCAGCTGGCCTCTGCCATCCCTGCCCTAATGGTTCATAGAATGTAAAACTCCAGCCAGGTAGAAGATGTCTCTGAGCTCAGAGCTTTGCCTACCATGCTGAGATTGGGCACTGATAAAGTCAAAAGGCCTCTGGCCCCCAGCTGGTGCTACAGCCTGAGCTTCCAGACTTGCCTGGCATCAGGCTGAAACGTAGGCTCTAGGGGGTCAGACTCATTTTGACATGGGTCACTGTGGGCTTTTAATGGGCTTGCTGTACCCTCTTGAGACTTCGTAGGGACCTACACCTAAGGAAACCTGGTGTAACCAGCCTGGGGTCAATTGGAATGACCAGAGGGCTGCCTTTATCACTCTCCAAACTTATGAAGACAGCAAAAGGCCATGGGACTGTGCCTTAGTACTCAGTACTGAGGCCCAGTTGAATATTCAATAGCAGGTGTTGGGACAGGGCTGAGCATTGCTCTTTTTCATTTCCTTTTTAGGAAAGGTCTGGTACATGATGGGAGTCAGTGTGTCCCTCAACAGTAATGTTATTACAATGACCAAAAAGGTTATCAAGGGGACACGTCCTGCAGTCATGCTGGATATTTCCAGTTAGGCTTGTTGGAAGTTCTCAACACTGTGGAACTTGGGTTCCCACTACTCAGAAAGGGGTGGGGCTTGTATGGGAGGTGGGCTCGCATGGTGCACAAAATGGGAGGTTTGGCTTGTGCAAAGAAAGGGAAGGGAATTTGGATGTTTCACAGAAGGGGATTTGTCACGTGGGCTGAGCCAGGCTATCCTGTGGTGTCAGCTGAGGCTGTCCAAAAGAGAATTGCTTGGAGCTGTCAATCACTGACCCCCACAGGTCTATGAGGTGCTGTCAACAGCAGGTCTGACTGCAGCTGTCAATCACGATTGTTGGTTGGCAAGGAGCTGTCCAGCTGGAGCTGTGAGACCTCAGCTTGGCTGGAGGTGTGAGTCATTGACCCATGAAGTCCTGGGGGTTGGTAAAGAATTTAGTTCCTTCCCCAATTACCTATGTTCCTGTAATGTAATGAGGACTCAGGTGGAAAGAATTGTGATTGATTAGCGATGCCTACTTTGGACTCAGTATAGGGAAGCGATAGGAGTGCTTTATATTTGCTTAAACTGTATCCAATTTGATCAACCATGGGCAAACTGTATTGACCAAATTTGTTTTAAGACAATGCCATCATTTCCAACCATCTCTACTTTATAAATATGAGATTTCCACCTCTGCTTCTTCAGTAGTTTTTTTTTTAATGTGACAAGCAGCAAATCTTTCTGCTTTTAGGCATACTCGGAAACAATGACTTTAATTTGAGAATATGCTTGAAAAGTAGTTTAAAATCAATGCTTGTCAAGTTCTCTGAAGATGAGGAATATCACACATGCCAAGAAACATTAATAATAAGGCTTTGCCTTTCCTTAAAAACCCAAATGTAGTTGAGTATTATTTTAATCAAGTTTCTTTTTGCTGACTCAGTGAATGAATGGATTCACTTCCCACACAATAACTTTGTGAAATGAATGCATACAGTTCACAATAATTTAAATTAATTAATCACACAAATTTAACTTGAGTTGTTACTAATACTTAAGAATCTTAAAAATTTTTCTTACTTGTCCTGTCTTGAAATTATCCAATAAGCACTAAGTCACTAGATTTCATCTTTTTAACATATTTTTTCCCAAACATGCATCCCAGGGCCATTTTATGTACCATTTTTTTCCTCTCAGATAACCACAAGGATCAAAAGGCCAATCAGAATATTGTCATCATAAATTATAGCAATAATAATGCCATTTTAAAAATAAGGCCATTTTAAAAATAAGGCCATTTTAAAAATAAGACTTTTATACATTTTCACCTGTAATATCCTCTGGATTTTTATTTGATATATGTTTGATGTATTTGCTCCAAATTATAGATATGAAATGATGCTAAAAGAGGTTATTTATCTATTTCCTCAGTAAATGACAGAGTGGGATGCCAACCCAGAAAATGTGTCTAAATTTATACCCCAACACTGGACCTACTGGTTTCTAATTCTCTACACAGGAGTCAAGCCCATCTTCCCACTGCATGCTGCTCAATGCTTCCAGAGCCACTTCTTCCATCTTTTGTCTTTGCTTGGTTTCCCCACTCTTCTGCTCTCTACCATTCTTCATGGCTCTGCTCAACTTTCCCATCTTGGGAGAGGCTTGGATATTCTTGCTATCCTTAAAGTTTTAACACTTGATGACACATTGCTCCGTGCTTTGATCTCCATTCACTCAACAAATTGTTCTTGAGGACTTTACCATATAACAGATACCGCTCTAGGCAATAGGGATTGAGTGGTGAATGAGGCCGCCTCAGGTAGAGCTTACATTTCAATCAGAGCTTCTAATTCTAGATTGTTAGCTCATTGACAATAGTAATTATGCTTGTGTTTGCTTTATGTCTAAGAAGGGCGATGTAATTTCACTGTTGTGCAGTTTATCACTAAACAATGTGGTTGTCTTGGTGGTGTAAGTATATAGATAGCTAATGTTGGGACTACACAAGTAAACATTCTCGAGATACATGCTCATGCCATTCCCCCATAACTTTCTAACTGGGAAATCTATATGCCTCTTGAGTAAGGTACTTTAGGAATTCCTGAGGAGGAAACTTGTAAAGGAATTATAAGAAGGAATACCTGGAGATTGGTTTCCTGTGTAAGATAAAGCAAGATCAAAAATATCCATTTCTCAGAGATTTTCCTGGAAAGTCCCTCCATACTTGGGGACATTTTAAGAGGTTTTGAATTATATTGTACTCATTGATAGGTTTTTCCCTTCTTTGATCTCTTCCTTGAGGACAACTGTAGCTTCTCTTATAATACTTTAGATGTAGTGAGAATTTAGCATTCAAAGGAATTATGCAGAAAAAGATATTTTAAGAATTTTTAATATATTCAAAATGAAGAAGGGTAGAGGTACACTCACTGAAATAAAACATCTCCTCCTTCCCAGTTTGATAGGGAATGATTGGAGACAAAGTTTTGAGACTTCTTCCAGAAAATTCATTTGGAGATATTTGGCGTCTTTAGTGTTTTAAAGACTTTGTTTAAAAAATGTGTGTTGCTCTGGTAAACTTATTTTAAACAGGCTTAAGTCATTCTGTTAAAAATGCTTTACAATTTCTTGTTTCATGTATATGAGCATATATAAAATAGAAATAAATAAATCTATACATGTGTTAAATTTACATATAAATTTTCATTTTACACATCCATATACACATATACAGTCTGTGTTTAAATGAAGATGATAGCTACATTCACACACATATACACAACCTCAGGTTATTACAAACTTTAGTTTGCATTTCTCCTGTGGGGAAAAGAGGTATCAGGGGCTGGGTTGGGAACCTGATTTGCACTAAGTGCCTCTTTTCTCTAAGGGGAACTTAGGGCTGTTGAAAAATCTAGTTACTCAGGAACAGATTCCCTTAGAAAGCATGCAACGACTTTCACTGTGAGCCTCAGGACAATCAGAGGAACTCAGGAAATAGGAGACTTTCCCTTGTGCTAGGGAACACCAGTGAGACTGGGTCACACCTTAGGACACAATCTAGAGAGAACCTCCGTAACATGAAGGATGTTGTGCTGGGTAATGTTATCTAGACTTATCTCTCAGAGTTAATTCCAGTGATATTTGAAGAAGGAATTTGGAAAAACTAGTGTTGTTGGAAAAACCATTAGGACTCCACTAGCAGAGAGTTGCTGTGTAGAGCTGGTAGGGAAAGAGATGACCTATTTTCTCTGAAGGAGCTTGGAGATGTTAAGAGGGGGAAAACACCAGAGAAGACCTTTGGAGTCAATGTTTGGTCATGG
This sequence comes from Oryctolagus cuniculus, assembly GCF_964237555.1. NCBI lineage: Eukaryota > Metazoa > Chordata > Mammalia > Lagomorpha > Leporidae > Oryctolagus > Oryctolagus cuniculus. Next base: position 122,779,005 of record NC_091437.1, on the reverse strand, counting down.
GTAGGAGAGGATCACACTAGACTGGGCATCTTGAAGACAGAGACTGTCTTACTCATCATGGATTCCACAGGCCCTAGGACAGTGCTTGGATTGTGGTAGGATCTCAATGAATGTTTTCAAAATGAACTGAATAGGAAACAGCTACAGAAAATCATGGGCAAGGAAAAAGTGGGCAGTGCAAGATGTGAAAACTGCTATTATTTGTGTATCCCCAAAACTCTCCTCTGACCTAGTATGCAGCTCCTTGACATCTAAGAATTGTAGAGGCTTTGAAACTTTCAAAATACTCACACTAATAGAAATAAAGAAGGGGATAAAGGCTATAGTGGAGACAATGGTATACATTCACTAAATCATTTCATTTTTCTGCTGGACACACAAGAAAACAGCATTTCCTGGCTCCCTTGCACTTAGTGCCATATAACTCGTTCTAGCCAATGGAATTTGGGCAGAGGTCATATGTGCTACTTCCAGGCCTGGTTCTCAAAATCTCCCTTGCTTATTCAAATTCATTTATTCTCATAATCTCTCTCTCTCTCCCTCCCTCCCTGCCTCCCTCTCTCCTTTCCTCTACTTGTCTTCTCAACCACATGCTGAGTTTCAAGTGGAGGACTTCAAAACTTTGAAGCCTTATGCAAGCAAGGGCAGTAGATGGAAGAAGTCTGGGTTCCTGAATAACTATGTGTTACACAACATACTCCCTCCCAAAGTCCTCTCACACTGATCCGTGTTGAACTGTAGCAAGAACAAGAAGCAAGTGTTTGTTTTGTAAACCCTCTGAGATCAGATTTGGTTTGTTGCAGCTGCCAGAATTACTTATACTGAATAATACAGAGGAATCTTTAATTCTCTTATTCCTAACAGAGAGTAACACTAGAAAAGGAAGTTTTCAATCAAATACTTATTTGTATGTGTGTTTACTGAATTACAAATGCTATTTATTAAGCATCCTCTATATGCAAGGCATCAAAAAAGTGGTAAGTCAGATTATTTCAATACAATTTTTATGTACTCATAAATTAAAAGGCATTTTTATGAGGTTGACATATTCATTAAAGTAGCCACATTGGAGCTGGCCACTTCAGATCGTCTATGATCATTAGTTATTTTACCTAAAAATATATGCAAAAATAGTTTTATATTAAAATAAAGGGATATAAAAACTGAATACAAGCATTTGAGTATTCCGAAAAGTCTGCAGAGAGTTAGGGTTACTGCTCTGCTGTCTGGGCAGGAGCAGCACTGAATAGCCATTTCAAGACTAGAACCACACTGTGTTCAAATATAAAGCATCAGGATAGCTGACTCTAATTTGGGTTATTAAGCTACCATTCAAAAGACTCAATTCTTTGTTCATATAAGTAGATATAGATAGAGAGTACCAACTAATATGAGAATGGGCTGAACTTGGTGGAGAGAAACATGTCAGTTTGAAGCTTGTTGGGCATCCCTTTCTTAATTCCACAGATGCCTGCATGCCAGCAAAGAGATCATGAGTCACAAGTCAATGTACTCCCCTCTTCCCTTCCTGTGGGAAGAAAGGCTCTGCGGAGGTCTCTTGCTTTTGTTTTCCTTTACCATGAATCTTTGTAATAACAGGTTGTTGCTCTATTCCCTACATGTACCTTTCAAATCCCATACACTCTTCATCCTTCTGCTATATTCACCCATTAGGACTCAGATGCTCAGGCACATATCAAATGCTATCTCCTCCAAAATAAATTCCCTGGGCTTTCCTAAGCAAGTCAAACTCTATCTTTTCAATTTTCACAGCAGTTGTAAGTTTAAGCACTTAAACTTGTAAATTTAAGCATTTATAATGTCTTTCCTAGTTACTGAGGTATGCTCATATATTATTTCCTTTTCTAGGAGGTTAACTCAAGGGAAGACTATTTTAATTCAAATACCTAATTCATGGGGCCGGCACTGTGGTGTAGCGGGTAAAGCTGCTGCTTGTGGTTCCAGCATCCCCTATGGGCACTGGTTCGAGGCTTGGCTGTTCTACTTCCGATCCAGCTCTCTGCTATGGCCTGGGAGAGCAGTAGAAGATGGCCCAAGTCCTTGGGCCTTGCACCCACGTGGGAGACCTGGAAAAAGCTCCTGGCTCCTGACTTCAGACTGGCATGGCTCTGGCCTATTGCGGCCATCTGGGGAGTGAACCAGCAGATGGAAGATTCTCTCTCTCTCTGCTTCTCCTCTCTCTGTGTAACTCTGACTTTCAAGAAAAATAAATACATCTTTTAAAAAAATACCTAATTCAATCCGAAGCAAAGTGTATAAATAATAAATGTTTTGAATTGACATTCCAGGCTTCCTCCTTCATAAAGTAATAGGAATAGGGCCAATATCAGGACATGGAGAGTAAGTTCCCTATTTTGTGGTCTCTAAAGTCCTAGTTCATGTATTCAGGTCCTGGCTCCACCAATCATAATGAACTAGGTGAATTGGCTATGGTTCTTAACTTTCTTGGTTTTAGTTTCCCCAACCATTAAATTACATTAGTAATAAGATTATAATGGAAAACATTTAGAGGATACCTAACACATAGAACTTAATAAATGCAGCTGTCAGTGTTGTTGTTTTCATCATCATCATCATCCCCAACATTGCCATCATTTTACTGGAAATTGCTGATTATTTTAAACAGAAATTATTATTATTATTTTAAACAGAAATGGCAAATCCAAATTCCCTCAGGGTCTCGAAAGATAAATGCAAGTGAGAAAAGCAGAATTCTGATCTTGTTGGTAAGAAAAACCACAGCGCGCCGGCCACGGCGGCCATTGGAGGGTGAACCAACGGCAAAGGAAGACCTTTCTCTCTGTCTCTCTCTCTCACTGTCCACTCTGCCTGTCAAAAAAAAAAAAAAAAAGAAAGAAAGAAAGAAAGAAAAACTGGTAGTCAATTACAATATAGTACGATGAATGCTGTGTTACAGGTTTAGTATGAAAACGCAGAGGAAGGGTACCAAATAGCCTGAGATACTGAAGGGGAGACAACAACAAAACAGCAATAATAATGACTGCTAACATTTCCTGAGCAATCTAAGTGTATTAAGAAGCTATCAACTGAGCCAGGGGAACTAGAATGGAAGAATATTAGAGAAAGAGGGAATAGCACATAAAGTGAGGATCTGTGTAATAATCTGGTGCTTTAAGCAACTTCCAGTAAGCTGCTATGGAGTGAAGTCTACATGGAAAACTGCAAGAGATGATATTGGAGAGCTTTGCAGTTGTCAGGGCACAAAGAACCTTATATTCTGGCTCAAGAATTTGCCTTGAAAGCAATGGGAACCACATTTTAGGAAGATAACTAGGAAGGCTGCAATAATGAGAAATTATGAGTGCCTCACAAAGAGAGTAGCACAAGGAATAGAGGAAAAGATGGACAAATCTTAGAATATTATTGAATGAGGAAGCATTAATGAGAAGGTAAGAGCTAAATCAATGCCAAGCTTTCAAGTTTGAGTGACCAGGACAATAGTTTGCTATTCTCAGAGATGGGTTGGAATAAGGTTGAGAGAGAAGTTCAGCTGGAGATGTGTTAACTTTAAGTAACTATAGGACATCCAAATGGATTTTCTAATACCTGGAGATACAGATTGGAAATCTATATACAGGGTTGTTTTATGGAAACACTGACTTGAATAAATAGTCCAAGGATGATACTCCAGCATGCAGTAACACTTAAGGGAGGGACTGGTGCAAAAAATGGAAGCTACAAAGTCATGAGCAGAGGGAGATACAATACCAGGGAAGAGCAGTGTTCAGAACCAAGGGAGTGAAGTTTCAGGAGGTGGGTAGTGGTCAGTGGCACCCATGTTTCTGAAAAAAAAAGGAAGGAAAAGACTGGGATGGGCTCATTTTATTTGTCAAAAAGGAGGACTTTTTAAATCCATTGAAAAGCAATCCAGGTGGAATTGACACTGTAGTATGCAGGGGGATGAGTGAGAGGAGAAAATGTGTGGCAGCAAGGAAAAGAGTGAGCTGAAGATCATGAAGTTAAATGAAGGTGTTTATATTCCTTAAAGAAAAAGACTTGAGATTTTTATATTCTTGAGGGAAAACTTTAGTGAAGAGAGAATTGAAATATCAAGTTTGATGTAATTACCAGTGTCAGGTGCTTGAGGGCATAGAGGAAAACAGGATCAAAACTATAGCCTTAGAAGAGAAGGGACACACATCCTGGCACTCGAAAGGCCCTGGGGATAGGTGGGGAAGGACTGCCTTTTGCTGAGCAGAGGGCAAAATGGAAGGTAGGAGAATAACCTAAGTGTGACAGTTTGGGAGAGGCACTGACTGAAGACAGAGCAGGATTATGAAGCTTCATTGAGGCCAGCTGAGGTTTCAGGTCATGAATTTGCAGTGGCCCCAAGCTACCAAGCTACTGTGTATGTGACTTTCTCAGACAGCCCTTGGCTGTCTGGGATGGTAGAGGCAGATGAGGTAGATGAGTGCATTGATCCAAGATGTCCAGACCTCTGGGTGGAACGCTCACGCCATGAGCTGTTTAGTGATTTCCTCAGCCTGAGATTTCATTATGAGTCTGAACAATTTGCAAACTTGCAAATCATCGGAGATTTTCCTAAAGCTGTGTTGAATACTAATTTATCTAGATAGACAGTGTAACCTGCAAGGGAATTGGAGCCTTTAAACTCAATTCTTTCTTGACACTTGAGAAATGAATGGAGAATTATGTGTTCAATTCTTAGTCTTTGGAGAGTCAAGCATAGAAGCATTGTATAAGAGCTATCAGAGAAGACATTTGTTCTTGGCATGCTCATTATGAAAATAGAAAAAAGAAAAGAGAGGAAGAGAAAAGAAGAATCAAGGAGGTTTTCCCATACCCTTAACAGGACAAGACCTGGGACTGGCATTGTGGTGCGGCTGGTTAAGCCACCACCTGTAACACTGACATCTCGTATGGGTAAGAGTTTAAGTCCTGGATGCACCACTTACAATACAGATCCTAGCTAATGCACCTAGGAAAGCTGTATAAAACGGCCCAAGATCTTGGGCCACTGTACCCATGTGGGAGATCCAGATGGTGTTCCAGGTTCCTGGCTTTGGCCTGGCTGAGTGCATGCTGTTATGGCCATTTAGGATGTGAAGAGTAGATATAAGGTGTCTCTCTCTCTCCCTCTCTCTGTGTAACTCTGTCTTTCAAATAAATAAAGAAATCATTTTAAAAAATCAAGACAAGACTTACAAAGGGCATTCCCTATTTTGTGATACCTCAATCTATAAGGGGCTCCTACAGTAAGTAACATTCCGTGGACTTTAGTGCCTCAAGTACGGCCCCACTCATGACACAGATTCAGAGTACTGGCTATGACAAACCTTTCAGTCTAAAGTAAAAGACAAGAAAATAGCAAGCACATGAGTTTTCTCAAAGATTTCAGATTTTGAATGATGGTTTAACCTCTCAGTAGGCCTAATCTTTACAAAGAATATAGAAAGCAAGTGTTTTCCCTATCTAGTTAGTAAGCATCAACTGTGAGTTCAGCTTCAAAGTTAGCTATGGCATTCATGCGTAACAACTGGGTCCTCTCCTAGACCTCAGTATATCCCTCTCTATTGAGTGGTTCTGCAGAAACACCTATTGACAAACTCTGACTCCACCCTATGTTTATATGAAAATGGACATTTCATAGCCTTTAAACCTTATGATTATGAAGATTACTACAACTGACAACAGATTCCTGACAGATTTAAATGGGAGTTAATAAATGTTGAGGGGCTGGCGCTATGGCACAGTGGGTTAAGCCATGGCCTGCAGTGCTGGCATACCATATTGGCACTAGTTCATGTCCTGGCTGTACTACTTCCGATTCAGCTTCCTGCTGATGTGCCTGGGAAAGCGGTAGGAGATGGCCTGAGTTCTTGGGCCCTGCACTGATGTGGGAGACCCAGAGGAAGCTCCTGGTCCCTGACTTTAGCCTGGTCTGGCCCTGGCCATTGTGGCCATTTGGGGATTGAGCCAGTGGATACAAGACATCTCTCTCTGCTTCTCCCTCTCTCTGTATCTCTGCCATTCAAATAAATAAATACAAAACATAAATGTTGCACACAGTTTTCTATGGAGTTTTTATCCCACATATTCCTCCCTCTAATATTTATGAAGCAATGAAACTCCTGATACTTTAGCTGTACTTTAACAAAATTTTAGCAGTCCATAATTTCAGTATTATGTGTCATACAGGTACAATACGTATACAGCTATGTTTAGACATGCAAACATAAATACATAATTGAATGGAAGGAATCATATGCTCTGTTGGTTAATGGTTCTACATCTATTCACAATAATTGCAGTTTCTCAGGGGGAAGAAGTTCAAAGGAACCTGATATTTCTTTCTTTCCTCTCTCCCTTCCTCCCTCCCATCCACCATCCCTCCCTCCCTCTCTCCTTACATTCCTCTGTTTATATATCTAGTTAAATAGCTAGCTCTCATCCATCCACCCATCTATCACTTAAATGAATAGACTTTGGCAACCATTTCATTCCATTTGCACTACATTCTCACTTCCATAATGACCTGTTACTTCATAGGAGAAGACCTTATTCACTGTTTTTATGTTTTTTAATCCCTACATATTCCATTGTATAATTTCTGAAACGCTAGGGATCTGCATCTGGAGGTCAGGTCAATCAATCATAAATAAACAATGGTGAAGTTGAAGGCTAATTTAAAACACAGAACCTACCAGGAGAAGCTGAAATGTTCACTATGAAAAATCAAGCAGCCTCAAAACTGATTTTAGATTATAAAGACATGTGATCTAAAAAGAAGAATTTAGTCCCTGACATATGGGAGCTGGCCTGACATTAACAGGAAGTCTCCAGTGCTATTAAAGACACCAGGTCATCGTGTTCTCCTGCTGGACACATAACCCATCTCAGGAACACCAGCATTAGAGAGGGTCACTGTTACTGTGGAGAATGATGGAGTGAGTCAAAACAAGCAACTTCATAATTTTGTCTAAGCACAGTCTCTGTACAAGACACAAAACATCAAACATCCTCTTTTCTGACTGGTAAGAGTGGGTGTTGCTTCTTTATCGATTATAACTTTAGTCTTTATCTGGTCTATCCTCCTTGTAGATGTCATTTATTAAGCCAGCACTTCTTAAGATATACCACTTGCTGATAGCACCCAATCGAGAGCAAACCCTGGCTTCCTTGGACCCTCCCCCAATCCCTCCTCTATTTTGAAAATCCATACCCTCCAAGTTCTCTCTAACTTTCTAATACCCTTTTGCTGAGATGCCTCAGGGTTTCCCATGGTGCATGCTCTCCCTCATTGCATAATAAACCCCACTTGTTTAACCACAGACATGCTTCTGGTCATACACAAAGTACAGGTTCAAGGTCTATGGGCTCCTTTGTTCACTGTTCTAATGTGAAGGTGCATCACAGTGTTCAAAGATGAGGTGGATCAAAAAGAGAGAGGTGTCTCTAATGAGGCAGGGCAGAGATGCTTCCTTGCAAAAATTTTGATTATAAAGAACGACTTGAGGGCTTTTCCCAACTCAGCATCTTCTGCTCTTGTTTGAGTTCTTGCATGGAGGCACCCACACACTGACTCATTATTGGGAAAGGTTTTGTGGTTTAACCTGATTTTTTTATCCCATACATTATCCCAGGCTAGCTCAGCAGCTGGTTGTTATTTTCAGCAAGTCAAATATGGTTGACCTCCTGGGTTCTGAGTGTGGGAAATGTAGGATTTTCAATGACAGGCGTTAGAGGGTAGTTTAGAAATGTGACATTTAATCTGGCATCTCAATATCTTTACAGAAATGAATTGAGACAGGATGAAAGTAAAGTAGAGAGTTATAGGAAAGTCTCTGAGGAAGTGATTTTACAAACCATCATGTAAAACTGAGGGAAATGAATATAAAACAAAGAGATTGCTGGGTTTTCTACTGGTGTTTGTTTTCTGGAAATCTGTTACTTATATAACTATATTACCATGTAGAAATGAGCTTATTTTAAAGATCTGGATCAATATGTGTCAGAGCATTGGCATTATGTGGGTAGGAGGCAAAGATGATTACCTCCGCTCACACACTGGAAAACCAAGTCATGGTAATAATTGTATAACATTGTCAGAACATTGGCAACAGGGTTTTGGACCTCATCCAGGTCTCCCTGCTCCACAGTACTCCTTGTACCTACCACACTGCTCAACATCTTGTTCTGAATCTGCTAATATTGATAAATCTTGGAAATCACTGCCTGGATCACATAGTTCTTGGGTGGTTATGAAAGTTCTATGTGAATAAACAAGGACTCAGAGCCCTCCTGTTTGTCAAAGAAAGGTTCCCAAACACCTTGCATCTTAATTACCAGGGGACCACAGGAAAAATGAAGGTTCCAAGTCCCACCCCAGACTCAGTATATGGAGCATAAGACTTAGGAATCTGTACTTGCAATAAGCTTAACTATACTGCTTGAATATTATTGGTCCAGGATAAAGTTCATACTTCCAAAAGGCTACTCAAAGTGAGAGAAAGGGTCAGCTCTCTCCATCTTATCCTAAGTTGAGTTCAATACCCATAAGAGATATGCTGGTGGCAAACATTTAGGAGTCAGCATGCAAATTTTTCAGAAGGGGTCTTCTTAGTCTTTACTGACTACAAAAATAAAACATCTTGAGCCTAAAGAGATTCGAATTCTCTTTTTCAGATCTTTTTATAACAAAGCTGATGCTCTTACGCCCTTTGGAGTAAGGGAGGGGAATCTTGTACTCAAAGAGGGTGAAAGGGAACCAACAGACCATTCTGATGTTAACAGCATCTGTGGCCTTAGGTCTGGTCTGGCTTGAAAGGGAGACTGTACCCTGGTCATTAGAGGTGCTTCTAAGTCTGGGCTTTGGGAGAGATGTAAAGACATCCAAGAAAAGATAGAAGGAATGTGATTTTCTTAATAGCAATAGCTACCTAGGCATTTTAGGAGTGGTAATATACTTTTTTTTTTTTTAACTAGGCAGGTCACCTATAAAAGTTATTTCAAGCTCAGCTTGGATTTCCTGTTTTATAGCTAAGCTACAAGCAGTCTACTTCTGTTCTTATGGTATATGTAATGATTTTAATCAAACTGTTCTTTTACACTACCTGTGGATAAAATTAATCAAGTTTGATAAAAATAATGCTACAAACCAGTCTATTACCATAAAGGAGAATTTTTTGAAAGTCAGGCCATAGGTTTTAAATGCGAAAATCTCCCATAAATTAATAAAGGCCACATAGGGGGAGTGAGTGTCCTGTGTAATACAACACATAGGAGAACCATTAGCTGCCAGCCACTCAAGCACTTAAATCCCAATTATTTTCATTTTCACTGTAGAAACTGATAAGTTTCAGTTCTTCAACAGCTGAATAGCATTTGAAAACTCATAGTGAAATCACACATGCTGGTTTGTAAGAAGCCGTTCTAGGTTATTCAGCATATAATAAGCAAAGGTAAGCAATCTGTGTAAAATTTCTTTTTAGGAAGGTCCCATTTGGGATTTGAAGGAATATATAGAACCTAGCAACGCATATTAAGTAAAGCCAATAAACATTTTCCCAAATGGTCATCTTGAAAACAGATGTTTAAAATGTGCTACAGATGTGTAAGTCAAGGCATACAGCAATTTATACAATTAAAATTCCATTGATCAAAGATGAAACACATTTTTTTTCCTCTACTAACCAGCTTGGCAACTAGCTTGGTGAAAATGAACTATACTTAGATGAAACTTAATACCAGTGGTTTCATCACTACCATTTCTTCTCCACCATTAACATTTCTAGGATAAACACAAAGTGTGAAACATTATCAAAGAAGCACTTTCTCCTCTTTTGAACTTATATCATGAAGAGAAAGGGTGGAAAAATACCTTCCAGTTTCTTCTGTTTCTCTGTAACTTCTGTTTGGATGTTAAATCTTTATTAACTGGAAGTCAGATATCCTTTGGTAACCAAAAAATTTCCATATTATCTTATAAACTGTGCTTGTAGGTAGCAAAAACAAATGATAATATTTCAATTTGATCAAATGCTTTAAATGTGTGACTTCTTTTTAACCCAGATACTGTAAGTAGCCTTGTTTTAAAAACCATGTACCAGCTATGAATATAAAATATCCCCTGTTAACAATAACATTTTGTATTTTTTAGTGAGATCTTTTCAAATTAATCTTTCAGCACTCACATTGTGAAATCCCAGTTCTTGTCAGTTCTCAAATTTAATGACAGCTTTCTGCATTTGTGATGGTGAAGATCAGAATGAAGTAATGAAATGCATAAAGTTGGTTAATTTAACTCACCTTCAGTTCACAAAATTAATGCAATTGGAGATTGGATTCTTAGCAGGAAAGTGTTTTAAATTTAAAATTCTTTTTGTATTTCTTAATTTACTATTCAAGATATAACGCCAATCACTATAACAGCAAAAAACTACAATAAAGGCAAGAGCCCATCCTTCACTGGGGAGGCGATGACTTGCTGAGGGAAGACTGCCCCTTGGGCAGGGGGTTGCCTGTGACCTCAGCACCGGCATCTGGAGGAGGTGAGCTCAGCAAGGCAGCTGCCTGCCAGAGCAAGGTGCCATGGGCTGCCTTGCTTCCCTTTTTGGTTTTCACAGTGTAAGGTCAGTGCTTCTGAACCATGTCATCTTGTGGCTATTATCATGGATTTAGACATGGAAAGAGTTGGCAGGTCACCTAATTCCTCAGCTTTTCCACGGAATGATCCTGTTGAATATTTATGAGGCAGTTGTTAGTCGAAGCCTGAGGAAGTCAGTCCATTAGCCATCAAGTTCATTTACTATCAGGGGGAGAGGAGGGAAGCACAAATAACAAGAAGAAAAACTTAAAACATTACCTATAAGTGGAAAAAGAAATAGTGAAGAAATGCCATATTCTAGACAACTGACTAATTGTCAAATAACAAGGTTTATTAAAAACTTCCATAGAGACAGCCAGTGGGGCTCGATCGAGTCTGAGTACGGGCTCCTCCCGGGTTTGGAGTGTGGGAGTCCGTCCCCCCCCACCCCCCGCATCCTGCCTGCTCCCACCAACAGGGTCGATGAAATGACCAGTAAGAAGTAGACACCCAGATGCAACAGTGATGAAGCAGCCCATTTGTCACAAAGTAAGATTCAGCTGTGGCTTTTCAATCAGATTAGAGCAAAACTGTGTCTGCTTTTCTGAGAACGCCACAAGGTTAAGTCAGCAAACAAAGCAAATGTTGTATTTCGAAGTATGATTCAACTCCTAATGCTGCAGCAGAGGCTAAGAATATTAATGGCCAGATCTAGTGCTCACATGGTCTTCTCAAGAAGCCATGGGGAGCTGCTGTAGCTGTCCAGATAAAAAGGCTGTCCCAGATAACCATCAGAACAAATTTAAGATGCTCAGCAGGCTAAGACTTTTCCTTACATGAAATCTGTGCTGACACTATTCTGGTCTCTTTGAAAGGTCATTAATGTGGATGATGATGAGAATGAATTAGCTTCTGGCATAATGGAACTTACAGACAGAAAACTGACTTTATATACTCGCAAACGGGATTCCGTCAAATGGCACTACCGCTGCCTGTGACGCTATGGCTTTGAGTCCAATCTCTTTTCTTTTGAAAGTGGTCGAAGGTGTTGAACTGGACAAGGAATCTTTTTCTTTAAGTGTGCCCAAGCAGAATAGTTATTTAACACGTTGCAAGAGATTATGCAAAACAATAGTATAAACGTGGTGGAAGAGCCAGTTGTAGAAATAATCATTAGACAGAATTGGAAGTCCCCAGAACACTCGAACACCTACAACTCTAGGGTTTGCTGCTCAGAACTTACCTAATGGATATCTCCACTACCCCTCCTGTGGATGCTTCATCCCACCCTTCAAGCCAGGATCCTTCCATGCTTGCCTGCCTTTGGTGGGGAAAGAATCCACACATCCAGGGTTTGTGGCCGAGAATGAAGTATGTATCTATGTCAACACTACAGGTGTGCAGTGAGAGCCGAAAAACTGCACCAGCATGCATGTCCCATTGGAGGCAAGGGTTTTTAATGCTGAAAGCAACACACCCAAAGAGGAGCCAAGTAGTACTGAAACCCAGGACCCTCAGATCTTTCTTGAACCCAAAGGAGTCAAGTTTATTTTGGGGCTATCCCTGTTCAAAAGCAATTAATGGATAAAGAGAAATTGGAGCAACTTGGGAGAGATTAAGTTAGTGGCACTGGTGTGAATAACACAGAATGAGACACTGGCTATGACAGTGATGATCAAGAGACACACCTTCTGTTAACTGGTATATGAAAATATAAATGGGCTGTCTATACTAAGGGCCTCAGGGGTCAGGAGGGGCTGTCTGACATCCACTAGTGCCTCAGATACCCAGAATATCAACAACTCAGCTCAGAGAAGAACTACATTATTAAATTATGAAAATTTAAAAAATCTTCTTTAGAAAGCATATTCTGTCAACAATAGGAGTCACTATGCACTTACTCCTCATGTAGGATCTCTGTCCTAAATGTGCTGTACATTGAGATTTAATGCTATAACTAGTACTCAAACAATATTTTATGCTTTGTGTTTCTGTGTGGGTGCAAACTGTTGAAAGCTTTACTTAATATATGCTAAATTAATCTTCTGTATATAAAGATAATTGAAAATGAATCTTGATGTGAATGGAAGGGGAGAGGGAGCGGGAAAGAGGAGGGTTGCGGGTGGGAGGGAAGTTATGGGGGGAAAGCCATTGTAACCCATAAGCTGTACTTTGGAAATTTATATTCATTAAATAAAAGTTAAAAAAAAGAAAGCATATTCCTCTTTTGCTTTGGATCAGCTGAAAGGACACTGAATGGTACCTTGAGGTGGTTTTCTTTACTTTTGTGTAGGAAAACTTCAAAATGGGATCTTCCCGTGTCAGAGATATAGCACGCTTCAAAAGCCAATCTGAAGGATTCTTGATTTAGTTTTTGCAAATTTAATTGACATGAAACTCGCAGAACTTATTTGCTCAATGTGAGACAACATTCTTAGTATTCTTCTGGGACAATGTGGGCTTTGAGACATGGCATTTTAAGTTGGCTACAAAGCAGGGACTGGAGAGAGGATCTAGCACTATTCGATATATGGGATAATTCAGACACAAATCCAGGTAATTCAGCCCACAGTGAATTTTGGTGTGTGAGGCAGAGTGTGTGTCTTTGGTGAATCAGCTGCACTGACTGCAAAGGCTTCATGTGTAAGAAGCTGCCGCTCTTTGCTCTGTTTAACATGATCCCAGAGAGGTAAAGACAGCGGAGAAGAAAAACAGGCTTTATAGCCAAACAGAGCAGGTTTCAGATCTACCCTGCTCTTCATCCCACTTGCATAACTGCTCCTAGCTGGTCTTAGCCTGTTTCCTCATCTGTAAATCAGAAAGAGCAATGCCTACACATATGGGTGGTCAGAGGAATAGACAAAATAAATAATGCAATATATGTTGTAGCTCGTAGTGAAGCCTCACTTTCTCCTCTGAGCTCTCTATAGCTCATTTAATTTTTACTTCTAGAAAGCATGAGTTAGGCACCCAGAAAAAAATTTATTACAGGTAAATTTGTGTGGCTCTAAATGCAATCAAATTTTACAAATATTTCTAACTCATTGAACAGTAGAGTAGGCCTTTTAAGTGCCAAGCAATTAAAATTGCTTCCTTCCCATATCCTTGAGTTTAATAGCAAACCGGTGTGAAATTTAATGCTGGAGAAGAGACAACTCATCCTATTTTTCCCATTTGAAGGACATCATAGCCTAGAATTTAATAGCTTCCTCTCTTCTGCAGAATTCTCAAAACCCCTAAAGGTTCTCCTTCCTTCAATAAACACTAAAGGACTTGTAGGTCACTTCCTCTTTTCTCCAATATGGTGGTAACTCATTTAGATATTCAGGATAATTAAATATTACAACACACTTGGTACTTAAAGATTAAGAAACATCATTAACCACCATGATGAAACCACTGTTGTCTTTATCCTCATTCTCAACATTTTTCCGTCATTCAATAACTCCTTCAGGTGGTTCTTCTACTAGAATTCAGTTAATTATCCCTGCTGTTACTAAGAGATGCTCACCATGTCCAAAAGCATTACCTCTCTTTTAAATGAAAAAAAAAAATAAAGTTTCTATGGTCATATATACCCAATATTAACCATTTGGATGTAAATGGAGAAAATGGTCAATATTCTGGATATTGTGATATATCTCAGGTGTTAGATTAAATATCTGGATGGATGACTTAGATCCAGCTTTGTTTTTCCAGGTATTAGATAAATACTTCCTGAACAGTACAGCTTGGCATGAAAATGCTGTGTGGGGAGCAACTCGGACTAGACTGTTACTGGAATTAAGACTTATTCTATGCATCTGCTCTCCCACAATATGGCGCTGAGAAGGGAGTAACAACTCCTACGCAGCTGCCTCTCGCCAACTTGAGTGATGACCTGCAGGAGCTGATCCTGCTCCTGATTGGAGGAGAGCAGCGTACTCAGCATGTGGGTAGCAGAGTTGGGATTGGTGGAAGAGGACTATAAAGGAGGAGAGAGACAACATGCACAAGGAACATCTATCTGAAGGAACACCTGAGCAGCCCCTGAGAGAGCTGGCCAGCGGTGTGCCGCTCCCCCGCAGAAGTGGGGAAAGTGGCAGGGGGAACTGCCCTTCCATGGAGGTGGAAGGGTCGGTAGCCAACCCGGGAAGAACCAGCAGCAAACCCGGGGAGGGCCGAGCAGATAAAAGAACAGCGCAGGGTCCTGTGTCGTTCCTCCACGAAGAGGGGGAGCGACATAATGGTGCCGTGACTCGGATAGGAAGCCTAGGCAGGGTTTAGTGTCGTTCCTCCATGAAGAGGGGGAGCGACATAATGGTGCCGTGACTCGGATATGAAGCCTAGGCAGGGTTTAGTGTCATTCCTCCATGAAGAGGGGGAGCGACAATGCTGTATTCTTATTAAGAAGCTATGCTGATGAAAGAGTTCATAGCTCCATAGAGGGTCCCAATACCTTATTATCACATTATATATCATACTGACAAAGCTGACTCAAGTGTTGACTGAAGAACATGAGGATATGAATTCAAAATTAAACAACAGTCAAATAAACACAAAATATCGAGAGAAGCCAAGAAATACACTGTTAACAAAAGATAAATAAAAAATAAAACAGCAACTTGCAAGTATTTGCAGGTGAATAGAGGAAAGTCTTGATGCTCATATTCTCTCTCTCTCTCTCTCTCTCTCACACACACACACACACACACATACACACTCAAAGGGAAGGCAAAATGGAATAACTAGCTCCTTTACAAGTCACATAAACACATTCTCAGGCAAAATTAAACTCTTTAGTTCCAGGACAGTTAAAAAGTACACACTTTGTAAATGACCCTGAGGGCCTCTGAACCAAGGCACAGGGACACATGCCATGCTATGAATGGCACTGTATGTTCCTCTGTAATTGTCACCAGATGTGGCATGCCAAAGACAGGAAACTCAGTTTCCACTTACCAAATGCTTTCTGGTAACTGACAGGTTCGGAGTCTGAGAAAAATGAAGGTTTGATGAATGAGGCACCTTGCTTAATTGTGCTAAACTGTTTAGTTCAGATTTTCATAAATAGATTCAACAGTTGGGAGAAATAGGAAACCTCTTCCTGATTCTCTCAAGAAAGACATTGGAGAGAAATATGAATGAAATAAAAAAAGAAGCAAAGATAATATTGCTATGGGATACATAACTCATAAAAAGCATATATTTATGAGGTTACATTAGCAGAAATTGAAACAAAATTGATTGCAAGACCACATGTTAAAAAAATCAATGAAATATGTTCCTTTGCGTCCATGATATTCCCTTCAATTTGATTCTTATATTTTAGTGATGTTAAGTATGAACCTTCTGAACGATTTTAAGGCTATAGTTGACCTTTATTCATGTTTGCTTGAAAAAGGCAGTTTTGTGCTATTTTATCTCTTGCTCTTGAAATGTAGAAGTTCATGAGTAGACTCATATTGAAAACACTCCTGTTTTTCATGGAAAGAAATTTTCACTTATGGAAAAAAATATGAGCTTTGATTATAAAATTTTTACTCTGAAGAGTCTTACTGAAGTAATTGTCCTATTTCCAGGTTAGAAAAGATGCACACTATGTGCTGCCTTTTGATATGTACTGTTTACTATCGCTGCTTGCGATGGGACTCCTTGCATATAGAGAACACAGTCAGACCATAATACATAATCTAGAACTCAGTTACCAAGCTCTGTCCTTGGCTGTGCATGTTTATACATTCACTCACACAATCCTTCCACCAACTGCTGTCACCCACAGTCAACTTATGCTTCCTGAATAAAAATTATAAAGAGACTCAAGATCCTTAGAAGCATGTTAAAATAGAAGATCCTGTAATATTACTAATCCTTCATTCTCTGAGGTGTGGCCTCATTGTGGTGAAGTGAGTCAGGGTGCTTTCCTAGGTGAGGCTACTCACCAGGACAGTGGCAGGGTATTTAGATGAATGCCAGCAGCTTCATCTCTGATGTCTATATCCACAAAGGGTTCTGAAGACTCGGAGGTCAGTGACTGCTAATAATTCTCGGGCATCTTTTACAATGTTTCTTAGAATAGCCAAGTATATGCTCAGTAATCCTCTCTACTGGGATAAACACATGAGGTGATATTCATGGCAAGCCTTCTTTGATAATTTTTAATGCATAAAATTATTCAAAAAACACAGATTGAGTATCAACTGTAGAGCATATAATTGACTTTCAAATACATTATTAATTTATCAAATATTTTCAGTTCTCACAATTGACCTCTGAAACATTATTGTCTTCATTTTACAGATCAGGAAAGTGAAGCTCCAAGAACTTAAATAATTGATCAAAACCACATAGGTACAAAGTGATGAGCTCTGTTTCTCTTTCCCAACATTTGCTGCCTCTCCACCACAAATGTAACTAAGTGGTTAGAACAACTCCAATGTTGCAGGGTGTCTCTGGGCATTTTGTGTTTGTTTCTCCTTTTTTGCTTTATTGCTGGATAATGCACACAATAGAGTAGCTGTAGAGTGTTTCTATAAATAACTCTGCTTTATTTTCCCACTTGTATGGGCATGGAGGGACTTTAGGGAGGAAAGGGAAGAGAAGGCACTTTTAGAGAATATAGACTGCTGAGGTTGGGGCAGGAACTGGTCCAATTTCTCATCCGCCTGACCATCTTAATATCTATGGTAAACTGCCCTCCAGGAGATGAGAAATGCTCTTAGTATTGTGAGCTCATCTTAGGACATGGCCATCAAGTATCAGTTGTAACTGAGAGAATTCAATTCCCTAAAATTCCCATGATTTTCTCAGCTGGATGTCCCCACTGGTGCAGCAGAGCCTCCAGTCTGCACAAGCCCAGGGGGTCTCGTTCACTCGTTCATACAGAATCCTGTTGAGTTGTGTCCGGGAGGCTGTGGTGCTACTTGGCAAATGGTGCTTTATAGATTTGTGTGACTGTTGTGGCCCTTCAGCCCGGCAAGTTAAATCTGAGTGATTGGGAGTGAGGTCCCAGAATTGAGACAGTTTTAAAAGCCTCACAGGTGATTTTAAAGTGCAGTCAAGATTATGAACTAAAACTCAAACCTAAACATACATAGTGGGTTTATATGGGCTTTGACTGGGCCTATACTAGCACAAAATAAGACAACTTGAACTTATGGGAGACAACTGAAACAGACATGCTAAGTAAATACAATTATAAGGTAAAATCTTCTGTGAGAGGGCCGGTGCTGTGGTGTAGTGGGTAAAGCCTCTACCTGCAGTGCCAGCTTCCCATATGGGCACCTGTTTGAGTCCCAGCTGCTCCACTTCTGATCCAGCTCTCTGCTTTGGTCTGGGAAAGCAGCAGAAGATGGTCCAAGTGCTTAGGTCCCTGTACTCATGTGGGAAACCTGGAAGAAGTTCCTGGCTTCAGATCTGTCCAGCTCCAGCCATTGTGGCCATTTGGGGAGTGAACCAGTGGATGAAAGACCTCTCCCTCTCTCTCTCTCTCTCTCTGCCTCTACCTCTCTGTAACTCTCTGCCTTTCAAATAAATAAATAAATAAATCTTTGAAAAACAATCTTCTGTGAGTCTGGTTTCACTGATCTATCTGGATAACGGCTTTATTCCTGTAGTGCACTTTGCAGTATAGAGCAAACATGGAAACAATGTCTATGAATAGCTTCATTCTGTAAATATGACTTTAGCAATATTTAATGAACTACTTCTGAGAAAAATGTATATTTTCTAAAGATGAGTTCAGCAAACATTTCTCACCTAGGCTTATACCTCCAAAAGCTGAACAATTTCGAATGCATGTCTGACTCCTATGCAAGATCCTATTGTATCATATGCCAGGGAATTACTTAAGCTATTAAATAACGAAAGAAAAGAGAGAAAGAAAAAAAGGGGGGATAAATAAATACTGAAGATGCACTTCATATATAGTCCTGTTTTAGGCAAATCATAGGTCTCAAGGGATTCAAAAGTAATAGATTTAACAGAGCTCAACCATATTTGATTTGTACATTTTGAACTGGAAAGATAATTAAGATATCAAATGTTACATGAGAAAATAAACTTTAGTTACTATGAATTAAGCAATACAACATTTTATTATAAATAATGGGATAATATGGATACTTAAAAGTTCACTGTTAGAAATCTGCTTGAGGAGAATATAAAAGAGTGTCAGGTTGGGGGCTGGAGTTGTGGTACAACTGCAGCCTGAAATGCCTGCATCCCATATGAGCACTGGTTTGATACCGGCTGTTCCACTGGTGATCCAGTTCTCTGCTAATATGCATGGAAAAGCAGCGTAAGATGGCCCGAGTGCTTGGGCTCCTGCTTCCTGGGTGGAAGACCCAGATGGAGTTCCAGGTTCCTGGCCTGGCCTGGCACTAGCCCCAGTTCTTGAAGTCATTTGCAGAGTGAAGCAGCTGGTGGAAGATCTTTCTCTCTGTGTGTCTCTAATTCTAACTTTCAAATAAATAAATAAATTTTAAAAAATAACATCAGGCTATGTTGTCATTTTTTAACTTTAATACTGAGCAAAAGAAGATCTGAAACTATTGAAATGACCCAAACTAGAGTGTATGTTGCACACATTGAGATGTAATAATAGAGATGTAACTCATCTTAACAGCAAAAATCTTTACCTAATATGAAATCAATTTTGCCAGAATTTCTTCCATTGTGATGTTTTGCATAATGTTTCCACAATCCCATAACTACTAAGGTAATTAAATTGATAAGCATATTTTTAGATTTCTTATAAGAATTCAATGAAATGTAAAAATACTCTAAGACTTCTTTTGACTTAAAGATTTAGCAAGCAGATTGGGTTTGTCCAATTAGTCAGACTTGGTTTGTTGATATCTGAGAATTTAGTACAGCCTCTGCCAATCACAGTACAAAGATTCATGGGACTATTTCTTATCTTTCCAACTGGAAGGTTTAATTTGGCAAAATTTCTAGTGGCAAAACATCAAAGAAAATGAAATGAACCAAGAAATTCCTAGAAGATATGCAAACAGTGAGATCTGTGGATCCACGAAGCTTGAGTCTCAAAGAAGCGGGATTTGCATGAGATGGAGCTGCCCAATGGTTGGGACTGGGTCTCACCAGTCTCATTCTTGCTTAAAATCTTCAAACATTTTTGGTTGTCCTAAATCCTCACAATGGCATTTAGGCCCCAACTGGGGTCCCAGGCAACTTTTTCAGTTTTATCTCTATCTCCCTAAATTATCCTAAACTTTGGCCAAACCAGACTACTTATCATTTCAAAAACCCATTAAATGATCTTATTTACAGAATTTTACTCATCCTCATCTTTTGGCATGGAATGCATACTGTCCAGCCAACAAAATTCTATTCTTGACTGTAAATCCAGTGAAAGTCCAACTTTTTTTTTGTTATGCCAGCAATGTAATGCCTCTCTTTCCTAAGCTTTTGTTAAACTTTACTTTTCCTGTGTCTATGCCCTTCATAAGTCCCTTATTATATATAACATTGAGGTAAAATATGCCTTATGTGCTAATTCTGATTTCTCCACTTAATATATTTGATCAAAAGGAACCACCTGAGCACCACTTGCTTCATCTAAAATTTGGTTATAGAATACTAATGTATACTTCAAAAGTTCCTTATTAAATATGTAAGGTAAAGTACGTAAAACACCTCGTAATATCAGACACACAGGAGACATTCAATATACATTAAATTCCCTCCTTACACTTCTTGTCTAGTTGCCACATAGAACTTGCTAGGTATTTATTAAATGCATGAATGAAATTGTGAAATGTTCTGAGTCATATTTAAGAAAAAAGAACAGGCAATTTCATCATGTGGACACAACGATAACACTCTAAGGTCTTTTCTTTAACAAACTCCATGACCCTTGTTATTTGCAATTTCTCTCTCTCTCTAATTTTATAAATAAAAATTAGAAATGGGCATTTAAAAATGTGAGTAATCTAGTTTCAGGTTTTAGAACAAAATACAAAAAAGGTAAATGATGCATCATAAGTTATCAGAAATTTGTATATCACACTCTAAAAAATAAGCTTATTTTAAAAATTGTTTCCTTTTATTTGAAGGGAAGAGGGGGCGGTATCTCCCATCTGCTGGTTCATTCCCCAAAAGCCTGCAACAACCTAGGCTGGGCTGGGCTGGGCTTAAGCCAGGAGTCTAGAATCCAAATACAGGTCTCCTATATTGGTAGCAGAGCTCCAATTATTTGAGCCATCACCTGGAATTGGAAACAAAACCTAGACTTGAACCCATGTACTCCGATACGGGTTGTGGGCATCCCATGTGGCATCTTAACCACTGTGCCAAATGCCAGCCCAAACACTAGCTGAATATACATACCAAAGACAAAAATAACAGAAAAACAAAATTTTTTTTCAGCATTCTGTTGGTGATGATGTTGGTATTCTTTTTCAGAGACTACTACATGTATTGTGGGACACAGCAAATGAGTGATTATGTTGTCTCATAAACAACCAGGAGTTTTGGCAAGGGAAAAAGCAGATACAGATAAAACATCAGTGAGGTTAGGTACAAATTTGTAGTCCTGAACTTGAGTTGGAAACATGATATAATTAATAGATCTTTTGAGATAAAATTCGTATTTCCTAATTCCGTCTGCTGAAAAGACCTAGGAACAATGACCAATCAGGTAGTAATAAGCCCACTGGATGCTCAGATTGTGGACTCTAAATACCATGACCAAGTTAAAGAAACTGGGCTCATTGGAGAAACAGCCAGTT
The DNA here is from genome assembly GCF_964237555.1 of Oryctolagus cuniculus. NCBI lineage: Eukaryota > Metazoa > Chordata > Mammalia > Lagomorpha > Leporidae > Oryctolagus > Oryctolagus cuniculus. The sequence continues at coordinate 122,757,684 of NC_091437.1, read as the reverse complement.
CCAGATCCGGCAGGAAATATACAACATGGCCTGGAACAATCTTTCATATCAGAAAGTTAGGGCTCTATCAGCCACCATGAGGACCCTGTCAAAAGGGATAAGGAACCAACTTAAAGAAGCTTCTACTGGCCAAAGATGAGACAATTTGAACATCAATAAAAATAATCACTTCAATGGAATTAGAAACATCAAATATTTTTAAATCCATTAATTAATAATGACACAAAAAACCACAAGTGATCATCTCTGGAGGATGTCAGGGAATCAACTGGTGCATTTTAGGATAGGTAAGTAAAGGGAAAGAACAGAATGCTAATCCTATCTTTTTACATGGAAGTATCTAAGAGTAACCATACAGTTGAGGAGGGGAAAGTTCTTTTCTATAGAATTATTTCAGGGCCAGTGTTGTGGTACAGCAGGTTGAGTCACCACCTGGAGCACTGGCATTCCACATTGGAGGGTGAGTTACTGCCCTTCTGATCCTGCTCCCAGCAGATGTGCCTGGGAAAGCAGCAGAGGATGGCCTGAGTGCTTGGGCCCCTGCCACCAACGAGGGAGTTCCAGGCTCATGGCTTTGGCCTGGCTCAGCCCTGGCTATTGCAGCCATTTGAAGAGTAAACCTGTGAGTGGAATGACTCTCATCTCCATCTCTTTCTCTGTCTCTGTAGTTTTTGAATAAATAAATAAATCTCAAAAAATAAAGGTTCAGAAAGACACCTATTGTAAACTTTCCATCTTCATTAAAAATTATTTCAAGTAATTAACAAAGAATGAGTTATAGAATTGAAATATACCATTTATAATACAGTGAAATGAAATGATGGAGCTAGGCAATAAACTTCAAGCTGCTAACATCATCAAAGAGAGACAAGTGGATATTACTAATGGAAATAAAGAGCAATATTTAGAGAGTATTCTTGTTCAGTACCCCTTGACTCCACATCAAATTTGAATCAGAGTAGCCCTTATAACAACTAATCCACAGGAAATACAATGGTAGAGGCACATGGTCAGTAATGCCATGGGAATGGATTTAGGACAAATTTCTTGGTCTCTGTAGCACATAAATGTCAAGAAAAAAAAGATTAAGGCAGAAACTATTTATTGGAAAAGACTGAAGAGAAATACTAACAAATTACATTATTTGAACCTCAGTGGAATCTAAATTTAAATTAGAAAATTATTTTTCAAAATGTGGAGACAATTGGAAATATTTTAAAGCTGGCCATATATCATAAAAGATACTAAGAAATTATTGAAAAACATTTTATGTAGATAAATAGTATTAGAGTCATGCATATAAAATGAGTCATCACTTTTTAGAGACAGAAATTAAAATATTTACATTGATATGATGTGATCTTGGTGATCTACTTTAAAATAATCTGGTGTGTGGGGGGGTCAGGCTGTGGTGTAGCGGGTAAAGCTGCTGCCTGCAGGGCTGGCATCCCATATAGGCGCCAGTTTGAGACCTGGCTGCTCCACTTCCCATATAGCTCTCTGCTATGGCCTGGGAAAACAGTACAAGATGGCCCAAGTCTTTGGGTCCCTGCACCCATGTGGGAGACCTGGAAGAAGCTCCTGGCTCCTGGCTTTGGATTGGTTCAGCTCAGGCTATTGCAGCCAACTGGGGAGTGAACCAGCAGATGGAAGATTCTCATTCATTCTCTCTCTCTCTCTCTCTCTCTCTCTCTCTCTCTCTCTCTCTCTCTTCTTTCTCTAACTCTGTCAAATAAATAAAGAAATTTTAAAAAAAGAAAACCTGGACTGTGTTCTGGACTCCTGGTTTAAAAAAAATAATCTGGGTGTGGGAGAGAAGTTGAAGTATAGGTGAAATGAGACTGCTCTTGGGTGAAAAATTTCTTAAGTAGATCAGTGAGGGTTCATTATACTATTTCTCTACTACTGTATATATTTGAAGTTTCTATAACACTTTTAAAATCATACTTATAATCACCTGATATAATAAAACAGGTGAAATTAAACTTTATATTCTCTAATTATTTAAAGCTGGGATAGAGAATGTTCATATGGCCAACAAGTAAACAAATTTTGAAATCTTACTTCCTTACAATCCACTGGCTTTTGAGTAATTTTATATTTTTTTAGAAATTTTTTAGAATTTCAATGTAGCTTTATTTAGTTTTCAATAATGAAGCATTCTTATCTTCATGATCATTAAGGGACACAATCACAGTTAGTTCTGGATTGTGAGTTTTTAGAGAGAATCATTTTTTAATTTTCACAACATTCATAACTTTTAGATGGCAAAGCTACCTGTTGAAGGAAGGGTATACACAGGGTCAGTTAGAGTATCTGTGTACAGTACAAGTGAAATGGATGGAGAGTCAAGTGCCTAGGAAGGAGAAGTCACAAAAGCTAACCCTGGGATGCTGAAAGGAGCAGATAGAGGAGTAAAACTTTTCTGAGCTACATTGTTAGAAGGTATGGGAAAGGAAGGATAGAGAGAAGTTAAGTCATAGTGTTTTGTGGGTCGTTACAACGCATAAAATAGACAAAACCTGTAATTCCATCCTCGGATCTTTCACGTAATTGTTTCTGATCCTCGGCTACATCCTGAAGTTCCCATTTCACTGCAGGTGCTGCTCTCACTTGAGGCTCCCCCCTGAGTGATCTGACATCCCTTGGCATGAAGTTTATGGACTCCATCCTAGAACACAGTTTTCATCAAGTCCCTCCCCTTAAGACTCCTGGTGGTTTTGCATCATCTACAAGAGTTTTCTATCTGAAATTTATGGCTCTCCTTCCTTTGGCTCAGAGATACTCAACTGTTCTTACCGCCCACTGCTCTCCAAGATGAATTGCACAGTGAAGTCACTTCCCTAACTGTCCTCCACAAGGACACCTGCCTTGTTCATATTATTTCTCACACCAGGAAGGCCCTCCTCTATCCCTCCTGTCCATTCCGATATGACTTATCTTTCAACATCTACCTTGAATTCTCCTCTTACAGGTCTTTCCTGTCTTCTGTCCTGTGAGTTCCTGCAGTTAATCTGAATGTTATTTATCTTGGTACTATACTTAAAACCACCTTTTACTGTCACTTAATCTTCAAATCAATACATTTAATCAGTAAATATTTACTGTGCCTTTAATGTGCCAGGTAATAACAGATATTGTGGGTATATAAATAAGAATAAAATAGCTTCTTGGTCTTCAGTCCAGTTAAGAAGATAAAATACAAAATATGCTACCTTTAAAATAAAGGGTGTGTTTTAAATAGCAGTTAAAGGTATAATACAAGACTTCCCAAAGCAAGGTGTGGTCAACAGCTCAAAGGTATAAACAATATCCTCTCTTCCTCCTAGTCTACAGTCATCCTACAAGGAATGAACCAGGTCTACTTTGGGCAAGATGCTCAATGGATTCTGTTCAAGATGAAGGAGGTCTACTGAAACGGAGAAGTGCAGGAGAAGCTTATTAGCTATTCTTATTAGCAAATTCCAATAATGATCATTGATGAGGAGGTTACACATACCTATCTAGCATATAGAAGTCATGGAATATTAAAACAAGAGCTCTGACCCATATGATTTTAAAGAGGTAAGTGGCAGCCACACACTAAAATCAAAATAATTCTCTAATGTTTTTAAAGATTTATTTATTATTTGAAAGGGAGAGAGAGACAGAGAGAGTCAGTCTTCCATCTGCTGAATCACTTCAAATGCCTACAACAGCCAGGACTGGGCCAGGCTGAAGCCAGGAGCCTGGGACTCCATCCAGGTCTTCCCTGTTTACAAGGGACTCAAACACGTGAACCATCACCTGCTGTCTCTCATCTTAGAGGGACATTAGTAGGGAGCTGAATGGGAAGTACAGAATAACCAGGACTTGAACCAGGCACTCTGGTTTGGGATATGGCATCCCAAGTGGAAATTTAACCTGCTGTGGCACAATGCCTGATCCTACTAATGTGTTTCTCTGCTCATGGTGTATTTATTTAGTTGCTGCAGTCTGTCTCCTCCCACATCTTATCCCTTTTCTACAATATAAACTCCACAAGAGCAGATACCTGCTAAATCTTATTCATGCTCCATCCTCATGTCTAAACAGTGTGTTGTTTATGGTAGGCATTCAATACACGGTTGTTGATTAAATGAAACTGCTACAGATCTTTAAATGAGGGTTTGAGGGCGAGAGTCACAAGTAAGAGTGCCCTTTTCACATTCCCTGTGGGGTGAGGTCTGCTCACCATGCAGCATCGATCCCTTCAAACACCACTGCACAGTGTTTTTCCTGTAAGGGAGGCATCTTTAAATTAGGGACAGCAGGGGACACAGGACTGCAGTATTCCATCTGGTCATCAGAAAACAAGTGAGTCCCGAGTCCAGATGCTGAACATTTGATTTACTTTACATGGCCATTCTTGTGTTATGATCATTTCTATTTCTTGGAACATTTTAGAAGATATGCAGAAAAGGAAAGTTTTCATTTAGTTCTGCCTATTGCCATATGAAATATTGGACAGAAATAAGCAAGCTGGAAAATATGTGAAAATCTGATAAATCTGTATATTTGGTACTTTACCAGGGAATCTGAACTATTAGGAAAAAGATAGAAGAAAACTAAAATATGACTTTTAAACATTATAATCTTTTTTAAAACGATTTATTTATTTATTTGAAAGTCAGAGTAAATAAAGAGAGAGGGAGAGGCACAGAAATCTTCCATCCATTGGTTTACTCTCCAGATGGCCACAGCAACTGAAACTGGGCTAGGCTGAAGCCAAGAGCCAGGAACTTCTTTGAAGTCTCCCACATGGGTAGCAGCAGCCCAAGGCCCTGGACCATCTTACACTGTTTTTCCTAGGCCATCGGCAAGGTGCTAGATCAGAAGCAGAGCAGTAAGACATGAACCACTGCCCAAAAGGGATGCTGGCATCACAGGCGGTGGCTTCACCCACAATGCCACAGTGCTGGCCCTGAGCAGTATTATTTTTAAAGTAATAATAAATTAAGGCTGTGTAGTACATTACAGTTAACAAACTTCTTATATTATCTTCTTATTCTTCCTATACACTTAGACTCCACTTCCTCAGCATTTGATTCTTAGACATCTTGTCATGGCCAGATACTGCTTCTCAGGTACTGAGACTTCTCAAGAATCCACAATTGGTCAAAGTTATAAGAGCAGGGTAAATGTTACAGAGACGTAAGCATAAGGAATGTTGGGAATACAACCAAGGGACACTTGTCCAGGTTGTAGGAGATTATAGAAGCCTTGTGAAGCAGAAAAAGGAGATGAATCATTGAAGACAGGGGAAAAACAAGGGCAAGTTTAATGGGAAGGAAGAACAAAAGCGCGCGCTAGGAGTTGATTTCAACTACAACTGTATGACTGGGAGATGGGTAGAAAAGAGTGGAGAAGTTGTGAAGGAGGAGGCAGACAGAGAGAGCCTTGAAGCCTAGGATAAGTAAACACTTTAGTAATGCATTAATAACATACGGGCCATGGAGAGACACTGAAGGATTTTAGGTCAGGAGGAGAGATGATTGGATGTTACAGGCAATTCTAATTTTTGCATAACAAAATCTTCATCTTCTTTCTAAAGAATCTCAATTTTTCTCATATCAAGAACTATGTTTTTCAAGGGAGAATAGGCCAATCCTAGGTCCAGAGAGTCAATCTTGGTAGTGCCACTCCATTGCTGCTGCATGGTTTAGGCACAGATAAGTGTCACACTTTTGATTAATAAAACTGAGGAGAAACTGGTCTTAAAGTTCCTAGAAAAGATTTCTTACTCTTTTTAAAAAAATATTTATTTGTATTTTATTTGAAAGGCGGTGTTACAGAGAAAGAATGAGAGATGCAGAGGGAGAGGGAGAGGGAGCGAGGGAGAGAGAGAGAGAGAACTTTCCATCTGTTGGTTCATACCCCAAATGACCACAATGGCCTAGGGATGAGCCAGACTGAAGCCAGGTGGCAGGAATTCTTTCAAGTCTCCTACATGTGTACAGCAGCCCAATAACATGGGCCACCCTCTGCTGCTTTCCCAGGTGCATTAGCAAGGAGATGGATAGGAAGTGGAGCAGCTGGGACTTGAACCAGAGCTCATATAGGATGCCAACATTCTAGACAATGGCTTTACCTGCTATGCTACAATGCCAGCCCAGGATTTCCTACTTTTAAAAAGGCATTTAATGCTGGCACTGTGGCATAGTAGGTAAAAAGGCATTTAAGTATGGACATTTTATCTTCTGCTACAGCATAATATGTGAGAATGTGTGGCTTGGAACAACTACAGACATCTTGGGACCATGAGGGACAAGCCTGAAGACAAAAGTCAATATGCCAAAGACTGCAATGTGTCAGGATATAAAGAACCAAGGTCCTTGATGTGGTTGGATGACGAAATTAAAGCATTCTGCAACCATCCACTCCAGAATTCTTTTAAAGTGAATTAAAAAAAAAACCTTACTGTTGTTCTTAATTTTGGAATTCCATGTTCTTTTGCAGACTAAAGCATCCAGACTGATAACATTGATTTTCCAAAACTCTGGAAGCAGTGAACGAGTTGGTGGAAAGCGACAAGGAAAGCAGGTTGGTCTATTAGTAGGCAGGTGCAATAGGTATCAGTGAGACAAGGTCTGTGGGATACAGAGGAGGGAATGGGTTCCAGAAATAGGAAAGATTCGGAGTAAATAATAACTGGAAAACATTTGATTGCATGCCCTGGATGATTCTGAGGTTAATGGATCATGGTACAGTTAATGAGACAGGGGACAAGGGCGGAGAAGGAACCCAGTGAACGCTTAGTGGAAATACCTGGGGGGTTACCATTCTCATTTTGTAAATGAGATAACCAAGTCTCACCCACTGGACTGTGTTGTCTGTGCAGACATTATCCCATCTATCTTTCTTTGCTACTTATTCCACAGGGTCATATAGTAGTTGATTACTAAGGATGCTTGATAATAAATGAGTGAGGCTTAGAAAAATTACATCATTTGCACATATAAATATACTTAGAAGTTGGGCCGGCACCGTGGCTCACATGGCTAATCCTCCACCTGCGGTGCCGGCACCCCGGGTTCTCGTCCTGGTTGGGGCACTGGATTCTTTCGCAGTTACTCCTCTTCCAGTCCAGCTCTCTGCTGTGGCCTGGGAGGGCAGTGGAGGATGGCCCAAGTGCTTGGGCCCTGCACCCACATGGGAGACCAGGAGGAATACCTGGCTCCTGGCTTTGGATTGACACAGCGCCGGCTGCAGCGGCCACTGGGGAGGGAATGACAGCAAAGGAAGACCTTTCTCTCTGTCTCTCTCTCTCACTGTCTAACTCTGCCTGTCAAAAAAATATACTGTGAAGTTATGAATCCAGAACAGATATTCAAAGCCTCTGACTCTTTCCAAGACACTATCTACTGCAAACCAACAGCATCAGAAGACAGTTCAGTCTCAGATTCTGAGGCAGAGAGGAAATTCTTATTGGCAGTTATGGAATAAGAGTAGGCTCACCTCCTTAGGTCACTTTAAGAGGATATCTAAGGGGCTGGTGCTGTGGCTTAGTGGGTTAAAGCCTCAGCCTGCAGGGCCAGCAACCCATATAGGTGCCAGTTTGAATCCAAACTGCTCCACTTCTGATCCAGCTCCCTGCTGATGCACCCGGGAAATCTGAAAATGACAGTCCTAGTGCTTGGGCCCCTGTACTCATGTGGGAGACCCAGGAGAAGCTCCTGCCTCCTGGATTCAGCCTGGTTCAGTCCTGGTTGTTGCGGCCATTTGGGAAGTAAACCAGCAGGTAGATTTCTCTCCTCTCTGTAACTCTGTCTTTCAAATAAAATAAATATTTTTTTAAAGTGGGTATCTAACTTTTTCCCACCAGTGTATATTTCATGGAAGAATTTCTAGGGGCCTGCTCTGTGGCATAGCAGGTGGGGCCACTGCCTGCAGTGCTGACATCTCATGTGGGAGCTGGTTCAGTCTAGACCGCTTCACTTCTGATCCAGCTCTATGCTGTAGCCTGAGAAAGCAGTGGAAGATGGCCCAGGTCCTTGGGCCCCTGAACCCATGTGGGAAACCTGGAAGAAGCTCCTGGCTCCTCGCTTTGGATCAGCACAGTTCCAGCCATTTCAACCAGTTGGGGAGTAAACCAGCAGATGGAAGACTTCTCTCTCTCTCTCTCTCTCTGCCACTCCTTCTCTCTCTGTGTAATTCTTATTTTCAAATAAATGGATGGATCTTTAAAAATAAAGAGAATTTCTAAAGAAAGGTGTTCAAGAATAATACATTTTGGGACATCTGAATGCCATGATTATACCCCATTAGTGACATATTCAGAATGAAATGGACTCTAGTCTTCTGTAGCTGAAGCTGATATTTAGAGAATCAGGCATTTACACGGGGAGCCTTTTCAGTATTCTGAATTGAATAGAGAGTACACAGCACTGCAAATCATTTCTGGCATTGTTTTTGGAAGTGTCAGGAAACTGCTGCTTACCATTTTATGTGTGGGAATCACAGGGTACTAGAAGTCTTATTCAACACCTTCTCTTAGTCTTTGGGCTTTTAAGAGAAATGATCCTGATTGCTCTTCCTAAGTTATATAATTCTTCCAACATTTTTATAACTTTGTGGCTCTTTTCCCAACATTCTTTATTTTCTCTATGCTTAAGTGGAGGGACCAAAAGCTTGCAATGTTATTTTCAATGTTTTATTTTCCTTCTCTCAGGTCAGATTTACAGAGATGTAAATATTACCAACCATTAAACTGAAAGTGATGCAAGAGACAAACAAGTATAAATCATTGACTTTGACCTCAAAGAAGCGATCATAGGGTATAGGAGTCAGGATGCACATATAAATAATAATTCTAATAACCCAAGAGCACAATCACAGATTTAACTCAAGTGCCAGATTTCCAGATATAGACTAGAAAGTGTTCTGGAAAATTAAAAAGGCAATAGGGCCCCATGTGGGTAAAGTAGGATTCATCAACACCAGTAAATATAATACATGGTGTGCCTCAAGGAATATCCAGGCTTTGGAGGGTGAGGAATATTGAAGGAGATAGAAATGGGAGCAGGCTGGGGTATAATGATATAGAACAGAAAGTTTACAGAACAGAGGTTTTAATGGCAAGTATATCCAAGATACTTAGTTTCAAATATCCTCTCAAGAGATTCCAAGATAGTGGAATAGGGACAGGGTGGTCTGCTCTAGGCTGGGGGAAAATAGTAAAAATAAAATAAAATAAAATAAAATAAAATAAAATAAAATAAAATAAAAGTGGAGAAAGTGCACTCTCAGGGGAGAGTCGGAGGGAAAACTACAGTGGAGATTCTGCAGGAGGAGAGGTGCTGTGGATCAATGTGGAAGGCACAGACCACAGCAAGGAGCACAGACATAACACACGCCCTGAGCAGTCCTGAGCCAGAGGAAGTGCCAGCTTTGGAGAGCAAGGTGAGATAAGACTGCCACAGTCCATGCCTTGGTGATGTACCTGGAGGGAGAAAATGGCGGTCTATACTGTATTTGAGTCTGGCCCACAGCCCTGAAGGGTATGGGGTGACCGCTCACCCAGGGAAAAAGAAAAAGGGCACATCTCTGTCTCCTCCCATCCCTCCCACAATAGTGCCCAGAGGTTTTAATGGCAAGTTCATCCAAGATGAGAGAGGGCGGGTGACATTTTGGATATAAGTAGATAGCAGCTGCTGCAGCACTTGTACAAAGCCAGCAAGTTGCAAGGCAGTTGCCATTTTGTCGGCAGAGGTAACCACAGCAGCTCTGGTACACATGCCTGGCAACAGGTGGGGAGAAGAAGCCATTCTGACATTTGTACCGGCTGCAGAGATTCTTATATGCACACAGCACAACTGTGAAATGAGTAGGGCTGCAGCCAATGGGTATTATGCACATATGTGATCCAGGGATTTTACCAGAAGGAAAAGTCGATATTCCCTATTGAATTTTAGTCTGGTTTGGCAGATTGACAGAGGGCTGGGTACACCCATATGACTGTGAGGTGTCCCAAGCCTCTCAACACATCACAGGCTCCGGGGTTTCAGGGCTCAAACCACCTAGGTAACCACAGGCAGCTGGCTCAGGGAACATCTCAGCCTCTTTGTGGACAGGGAAAGCTAGTAGGGTGAAGTGGATACTCTACACCCTGTTACTGTGGGAGCCTTGAGTGCTAAGACCATGGGAACTCTGTGACTGCATAAGAGGGCACAGGGTGTAGTGGGTTCTCTGGCAATCACTATGTGCAGCTCCACTTGCTCAGAACTGATTGCCTGGGGTGGGTCACTGCTGCAAGATCTGAGCTCACACTGAGGGCTGCACAGATCCTTTCAGCCGTTCATGTGGAAGCATGAATGAGTACTGCACCCACTGAAGGCTAACACCCAGGCTTTGATCACCTTGGAAGAGAGGAGGTGAGGGTATTATTACACCAACAGGGGTGACCATGCCCCATCTCCTGTTAACAAAAGGAGATCTAACATGTCCGACTTGGGTGTCACCTTAGCGCACATTTAGCACACACCTTTGAATATTCACTGAAAGAGCAGACATTCTACTGAGGTATAGTTCAAAGATAAAAGCCATCAGAGGTAAAAACCAACAGGTATCTCCAAATGCCTAAAAATAAAATCATAAATTCAAGAAACAAGAATAAGGAAGACAACATTCCCGCCCCTCAAAGGAACATAACAACATTTCAATATTAGAATGTGAAGATGAAGAGATTGATGAAATTCTGGAAAAGGAATTCAAAAGACTAATCATAGGATTACTCAGAAACAATGAGATGCAAATCCACAAATTAAAGAATACATATATGACATGAAAGAAAAATTTCCCCACAAAATTGAGATGTTAAACAGAAGTCAAAATGAAATTTCAGAAATGAAGAATCCAATATGTCAAATAAAAAATGTGGTGGAAAGCTTTAACAATAGAATCAGTGAGGCAGAAGAAAGAAAATCTGAACTAGAAGACAAATTTTTTGGAAAATTTTCAGTCAGACCAAAAAAAAAAAAAAAAAAAAAAGAAAGGAAATTGGAAAAATTAAAAGCAGTATTGGAGATTTATGGGATACTATCAAGTGACCCAACATATGAGTCTTAGGAGTTCCTGAAGGTGTGGAAAGAGAATAAAGTAGAAGGAAGAGAGTGAAATAATTACAGAAAACTTCCCTAATTTGGAGAAAGAAAGGATGTCCAAGTACACAGAATTCCTAATAGACAAGACCAGAAAAGATCTTCACCATGACCCATTGTAGTCACACTTTCAACAGTAAAACATAAAGAAAAGACCCTAAAATGTGCACAAGAGAAATCCCAGATTACTTTCAGAGGATCTCCAATTAGACACACACAGATGACTTCTCATCAGAAACTCTACAGGCTAGGAGAAAATGGAGAGACATAAGTCTAAGTCTTAAGAGAGAAAACTGTCAATACAGAATACTATATCCTGCAAAGTTCTCATTTATGAATGAAAGAGAAATAAAGCCCTTTCATAACAAACAGAAATTGAAAGAATCTGTCACCACTCATCCAGGCTTACAAAAGATGCTTAAGGATGTGCTATACACAGAAACACAGAAAGAGAATCATCATTATGAAAGAATGTGAATGCAAGAAACCTCCCAGTAAAAGTACAAAGGAAATCCAAAGTAAAAAATAGGAATATTTAAGGAAACATAGCAGGGCCAAATCATTACTTATCAATAGTAGCCTTGAATATAAATGGCCTAAATTCTCAAGTTAAAATGGCTAAATGCATTAAAGTTCACGACCCTATTTGCTGCCTACAAGAAACACACCTTACCAACAGAGAAACATACAGACTTAAAGTGAAAGGATGGAAAAAGATATTCTATGCTAACAGAAAGCAAAAAAAGAGCAGGTGAAGTCATCCTATTATCAGACAACATAAACTTTAACACAAAAACTGTTAAAAGAGACAAAGAATGGCACTACGTAATGATTAAAGAAGCAATTGAACAGGAAGATGTGACTATAAAAATGTATATGCATCTAATTACAGGGCACCTGGCTATCTAAAAGAAATATTAATGGATCTAAATGGAGACACAGACTACAATATGATAGTAATGGGGGACTTCAACATTTCATGTTCATCAATGGACAGATCAACCGGACTGAAAATCAACAAAGAAACAACAGAGCTAATAAACACTATGGAGCAAATTGATCTGATATCTGCAGAAATTTTCATCCCACACTTGCAGAATACACATTCATGTTTATTGCAGCTTAATTCACACTAGCTAAGATATGGAATCAACCTAGATGTCCATCAGCTGAAGACTGGATAAAGAAATTATAGTATATATACACTATGGAAAACTACCCAGGCATTAAAAAAAATGAAATTTTGTCATTTGCAACAAAATGGATGCAACTGGAAACCGTTATACTTAGTAAAATAAGCCAGTCCTAAAAAGATAAATACCATGTTTTCCCTGATCTGTGTTAGCTAATAAAGTACCTAAATGGTAATCTGTAGGAGTGAAACTGACACTTTGAGATGTGATGATTTTGAATAGCCCTTGTCTCAACTGTTGAGGAACAGTTTTTTTTTTTTTTTTCTTCACACTAATTGTTGAACTCTTTACTTGGTGCAGGGTTAATCTTATGAGTATAAAATTAATGGAAAACAGATCTTTGTAAAAAATAAGAATGGGAATAGAAAAGGGAGGAGGAAGAGGGGTGGGAGCACAGGCAGTGGAAAGTATCACTATGTTCTTGAATATGTATATAGGAAATACATAAAATTTGTACATATACTTTAAATAAAATTAAAAAATAAAAGAGCACGGTGGAATATAAAAAAAATTTCCCCCAACAAAGCCTTACATTTGTTTTGATAGCTATACTATCTGTTATAGATTTCACCTAGATGAGTGAAGGCTAACCCTCCTTCTTCAAACATTATACTTTCAGAAATTAATGTTTGTCTTTTATAATTAATGAAAATCATGTTGAATTTTAATTCTTTATGTGCTCTCAATTAATGTGTCAGTATTCAGTATAAAAGGAACATCAAAAAAAATTGGGACCTGGTCATCAAATACTCCATATGGTGACCTCAGATTGCAGAAATGTAATAGGCATAGAGTATGATAGGCACTCAATAAATGCTTATTGAATCAATGGAATAAAGAACAGAAAAAGGAAAAAAAGGATGGATGGGATTTGGAAATATCATTTATCACTAACTTTTCAATGGTTAACTGTAGTTATTTAAATCATAACTTATTAAGTATTTTGGATCTTATCCTCAGGTTTAAGTTCTAATGATGTGCCTGGTATTCAAGAGTACAGAGGACACAACAGGTTTATTCTTTTCTTTTTCAGATCAACTGTGGGTCTTAGTATTTTCTAAAGTTCATGAAATGTTCAGTAAGTAACAAGTCATAGCACAAACAGCTTTATTGTTTCTTCTAGGAATGGTCAGAACTTGAAATATCAAAATATAGCCCAAAAGCAATAAAGAGAAGACAGCAATAATTGGGTTCTATCTTATAATCCTCTAACGGAAATAAAGAATTCCAGGAAACATTCCTGGTAGTCTAAATGAATTACTGACTTTATATAACCCTTTCTGATCTACAGAGGTAGAGAGGGGAGTGGAACAAGGAATGTGGGAAGAAATAAGAAGTTATTTACAATAACAAACTCCTTTCTCCCAGAGGTAAATTATTCTTCTGGAATAGGAATGAACTTAAATCCTTTGCATAAGCAATAGCTGAGTAAGATAAACATTTCAGACACTGCCAGAGACTTGGAAGGCCATCTTCGCATTCCAGACTCCCCTGTGTTGTTGCATATTGTGGGAAAAGGGCCACCAGCCTGGAGGCCCAAATGGCCCATTCTCAGGCTGATTTCTGCCCTAATATCAGGTAGTTATTTATTACCCACCCACCAGTCTGTTTATCTGCAAAATAGGGCTACTTGTATCTCCTTCATAGGATGGCTAAGAAAAATACATTGTCTGCAAAAAACTCACTGATCAGACTAAATCAGTTTATGCCCAATCTCTTGAAAGGCATCTTTACATTAAGAAAAAATAATTAGCAGGAAATACCCCTCAACCCCTGCAAAGAACGTGTCTTTAATGGTTACATTTCAGATCATACAGTATCTGGTTAGGAAACGTATTTATGCATAGCACAGGGCTAGAACCAGAAGGATATCATTAATAACAGTTGCCTCTACTTTATTTTCCAAATGGTTGTGAGGCCACTTGTGCTAAAACTACCAAAGGTACCTCTTACAACAAACAACACATATTATGATAAGTGCTTTTATCCCAAATTTGGAAATCATCAGATTATACATTATAGACAAAAGCTAAAGATTTCTGCATATGAACTGGCTCCCTGGTATCCATTGTGCTATAGAATGAATAGAAATAAGATAGAAATTTTATTTTAAATCAGTATATTAAGAGCGCTAATTTCATCTTTTGTCCTTACCAGGTACTCCATCTTGGATCCAAAAGTTAATGTCTGCACCTTCTCCACCACTGAAGACCTGGGTGATGTTGAGGGGCTGCAGCAGGCTCATGACCTCCTCCATAATGGCTCTGGCTTTTTCACTGCCAGTGAATTGCAGTCCAGTGGGTAAAAAAGTTCCTGAGTCAGACTCCATCACAAGACTGTAGTTGGAAATATTTACCTAAACAAAAGAGAAAAATGTTTTATTCCTATCTGTATCTTCTGTGCTTTCTCCTTGGGAATGATCAAATACCCAAGGCCAAATACCTGTCTCCTCATAAGTTGTTGTCAGGACACATGTTGCTCTGCCTGGTTTTGAGTCTGGTCTGTGTATTACCTAACAAGTCTGAGATGCACATTTACTCATGTTAGGATTTGCCAAAATCAGAGTTGACTTATAAGCATTTAAAATCTATAATGAAGGGGGAATATAAAGCTTCTTATTAAAGTTGCTTAAGCATTTCTACTAACAATAATACTCTTTCAACTGGTTTTCTTATGTGTTCACTGGGTGCTAGTATACAACTCCTTCAGAATGGCAGGGATCTCCAAATTGTGTTAGTCAGCTCAAACAAAAGGGGATATGCTCTGTGGATTTACTTCTTTGCACCTTTTCCTTCTAAACAAACATTGTATCTTATTTTAATTGTGAATTCTGCCAAAGCTTAAAGACATCAAACTGGCAGGTTTGTCTTGGGTTTCTGATTTTGTTGCTACTCCATCTGCTGAATCCCCAGGGAAGGTGGTAATAGACCAAGACATGAAACACTGCTCTCCCTAGTGTAAAACCACAGCCCCCTAATCCCAGGCAACTCTGCCAGGCCACTAGTTTGTAAACCCTTTCTAAATAAAGTCTGGTAAAATAGTACACAGTGATTTCATGTAGCTGGTATTGTTAACCCAAGAGTTTAGAAAATAACAGGCTGTTGACAGGTTGCACAGATAAATTACTACCCAGTTATAAGACTTGCAGGTTTAAGGCCCTTCAAGCTAGCCAGATCATCTGTTTCCCTGGAGCCATGCCTTTCTTCAAGTTGAGTTATTCCCAAGCTCTCCTTGGTCAGCTCTACAACTCATTCCTCATTATTCACCTAGTAAAAATCAATAATAACATTTGTACAGTACTTCCAGAGAGCTTTCACAATTGCAATATCCTTTGGTCTTCTTTGACAACCCATAAAATAGACAAAGCAGGTTTACGGTTGATGTTTTACAGGGAGACTGGAGAATCAGAGTGGTCAACTGATTCGCTCAGTATCACATATTTGGCAAATGGTAGAGCTGGCTCTGAAATTCTGTGCTTTCCAGAAGTCCACATTGCCATTGCCAGTATGGGACTGAGTGGTAAGTAACACTTGTTTTACATTAAAATGGATTTTCACTTACATAACAACTTGAAGCTTACATAAGTAATTTTTTTTCTAAAGCAGATTTCCTTTTACAAGGATTTCCTAACTCCTTGTGGTGCAGGAAGAAGCATACTGCGATTACAAAGGCAAGGGCAGTGAGGGTTCTAAGGAAGGATGTTGGCAGCATTTAAAGGTCAGAACCCAGGGCCCCAGGACACCACCACGTTGTGGTGGTGTTATTAATGATGAGAAAGTTAAAACAGCAGAAGTCTGCTCTCATTTCCACTCTTGCTTCTAAGGGATTTCTGTCTTTGTGATGATTTTCAGTCAAAGACTCAAGACATTCATAATAAAGGGCCACCCCAGCTTTCAGCTGTGGCTACTGCATTATGTAGCATGATTAGAGTTAGTAACATGCAAGATGTCTGCTTTCATGTCTTCCATTCAGTGCTCATCTAACAAGATCATGGATGCCAGGTCAGCAAGTAGACATGTGATTTGGCAGTCTTTCTCTTTACTGTATGCCTTGCTATACCACCCACCCCGCAACCCTGAACTCTTCCTCTCCCCTACAAAAAAGAGAAAAAAATTGCAATTGATCTTGCAAATGAAAACAGAATTGGGAAATCTTGGATGTGAGGTTTCCCATACCACAGAATCCATCCTTGCAACAAGAACATCAGGCAAAATGCTCTTAATTATGTATTATTTTGGTTAAAAGGGGAGCTAGTTAGCAGTTTGGCTGTCAGATACAACAGTATTGCATTTCTTGGTTAGATGGACACAATCCTGGACCCCTGTTTTATTCCTGACTAAGCTACTGACATACTAGGCTACTGAGGTGGGTGACTGACCTCTCCCTCTGTCCCCAAGGCATTTAACCTTGGCCCCTGCTTCCTCCACTGGTTGGGATGATGCTGTTTCCAAAGTCTGAATGAGCTTTGTGCTCATGAGCCTGTGCTTATGGAGCACTAGACACCTTTAAAGAAAAGACTTTTGTGGACCAAAGTGAACAGGGACTGGGGAGTCTGCAGTTTGTGAATGTCAATGTGCACTGTCATAGGATATTGATAGGAACACAGTGAATAATTTGAAAAAAAAAAAAAAACTTTCAAAGGCACATAAATATGGCACCCATTTTAACAGGGAGATAAAGAATATTGGCTTCAGAATTACCCACACTGGGTTTGATCCTCCTCCAAACCAATTTTTAGCTGTGTGACTTTGTGGACAGTCCCTGTAGCCTCTCAGTTTCTTCATGAAATGGGTATGACCATGGGGCTTAGCTTATTGGAGTTGAAAGAAAGAGTGCATTGTAAAGCCTAACACACAATTAGTGCTTGATAAACAGCAACATAATTTCCATTACTATTGTTATCACTAAACATCAATATTGTTCAGATGGTCAAGGATGCCAATATACACCACAATGTTTCCTGATTATAATGAAGATAGGAAGCATTTTTGTAGTGCTTCCAACAATCCAGGCATAATTGTGAAATGCTTTTTTTACTCAAATGCTCATTCCCTTCAATTTTCACAGTTGTTCTATGAGATAAGAAGTATTATATGAGTGTTTCTCTTTTCACAGATGAAGCAACTTAGGTTTAGTCAGGCTATATAACTTTCCCAATGTTACCTAGTGTGCAGCCAGAATTCAAACCAACAGGTCTGCCTCTACCAGTGTGGACATTCAGCCCCTCTACCTACTGCCTATCTCTTAAGGGTCATTCCCAACCATCTGGTCACAAGTTTTAATGTTTAATTCTGAAAGAGGGAGACTGTCATTCAACCGATGTAGGGATTAAATTTTTTTTCATGATCATAACAGAAGTTCTTCTTGTACAGAATTAATGGTCTTCATTAACAAAGCAATTTAATTAAGCAGAGAGGAATGAAAAAAATACAAAAAAAAAAACCCTCCAATTTCCTACCAAATAGGAATAAAACACCTAAAATAATAAACCATCTTTTCAAGCCAAATGAAACAGAATGTGTAGATATCAGTAAATCAGAATGCTGGCATAGGTGGAGAAATGTTGCATTTCCATTCACGTAGAATAGTATTAGCTGCTGCTAATGTGACGGCAGCATTCTATTGCTTTCTATTTATATACAAACATCTCCATATGTTTTCAATAAAGAGCTAAGGAAACAAACCACCCACCGTCCATGACACTGCCTTACTCCACATTTACGGAGTCATTATCTAATTGCTAGCACATGGTGAATGAGTTGGGCAAACAAAATGTTTCTGCACAAAGAAACTGGAAAGAACAGCCAGGGCCCTGGGCTATTAGAACTGCTGCTCCTCCTAAGGGATGTGTTGTCACAAGCATCCTGTACTTTAGTTTGTCATGAGTTGTTGGGGACACACTCAACGTGGATTTGAAATGCTGATTGTAGCTATTGACAGGGCGCTGAGCTGTGCTCCTTTTATTCAACCCATTTTAGCAATTGGAATGAGATACACATCCTCTTGTTTACTGTGTGTGGGAAGAAACCTGCTTCTAGAGACTCAGTGTTTTGTGGCTGAGATAACAGCACAGACAGAGACAAGCTGAGGCAAATATGAATAGAAGAGGAGGCTCAGCAGCCCCATTTTTTGTGAAACCCCCAGTTTGTTTTCTTAATAAAGAAACACCCCTTTACTAAGGGCCAAGGGACTGCCTGTCATCCATTGCCAGATAATGGGCACAATGTGGTGTAGAGGAATGCTCTTAGGTAACCTCCTAGTTAGGATTTCAGATCAGTTCATATCTGCTCAGTGTTAAGGATTCATAACTATGTCTTTTGTTACAGTCACATCTTACAACACTTCTCTTTATTTTACCCTGTTTTTAAAGGGTCAGGCTACTCTGCCAAAAAACAATTTGGTAACCATTAGCATTCTTTGAGTACAACGTAAGATTTAAAAGAAGGGAAGTATTTAAAATACATATTGCATGTTCTAAAATGTTTGCTTGTTAATGTAAACACACGGATAATGTTTGTGTTCTTTACTTTTTGAAAATCCCAGAAACATGGATCCAAGTTCAATAACATGTCTTCTCCTAAGTTTGGTTTCTTTGTTTAAAAGCTCTTATTTTCTCAAGACCCAGAAAAAATAACCTATGAGCATACCACGGGAAAATAAACTCATGAATATGTCATTGGTTTTGGCCTAGAGTGACATACACATTCCAAAATTATGAAAAAAGACATTCCTAATTATTTTAATTATTCATGTAGCCTCCTCAATTCAGTATTCAAGGAAGTACACTCCACAGTGACATAGGGCCAAACCTCAGTACCACTTTTGTGCCCCAGAAAAATGTTACTATTTTACAGATGATGGTGGTGATGTTGTTTGGTCAGGTGTAGGTTCAAAATAAGCTCTCAGGAGCAAATCATCTTATGATGGGTATACTAAGTTGCTGCAATCATATTTTTCAGCTGTGCCAGTGAGGGTGGAATCCCAGTTTTTGGGGGTAAGGGTCATGGTTCTTCACAGAGCTTCAGCTCAAACAACTGTCATGATTGGATTATAGATGGACCTGTTTCTCCTGAGGTACAAAGTAAAAAAACAAAAAACAGAAACCCCAAAATGACTTTCCTGTCTGGACAGGTCTACCCTGAAGTTCAGGCTTTTATTTCTGACAGTGAGCAGCATTCAGTTTTGAATGGCCTTGAGTATACCCAAAGGAGGGTCAGGAAAGGGATGATGACAAGGTGGGGTGCCATACGTTATTTTTATTTGACAGCTAAACTGGCTGTAGCTTGGGGAAAAAGGGCAGTCCTGGGCCAGTTACATTAGTACTAAAATTACAGACAACTATCGTGGTTCCATACCATTGTGCCTGAAGAGGGGAACAGAGTGAGTATCTTCTGGAGATCCCCTGCAGCCCTATCATTCAGGTTGTGTACAGAGGCATTCTGTTGAGAGACAGATCTGTGCTCTCAGGCCACCCAATTTTTACAATGTCTTTGAAGCACTCTAGATCTCAGAGAACTTTCTTGCTAGGCTAGTTAATGTCCAGGGTTAGCTCTTAAGCTTACTGAAACACATGATTCTGCTATAAATGTCACCATGGTAATGACAGAGCTCAAGAAGGCTAAACATATGACATGAGTATTGGTTAAAAGAAGTATTTCATTTATATCGTATAGGAAATACCACTGTATTTACTTTGCTTTTGGGGAAAGCAGAATGCCATATCCAGGGTATCTGAGGAGCCAGGAGCTTCATCCAGGTCTTCCATGTAGAAGCAGGGGTACAAGTACGTGGGCCATATTGCATTGCTTTCCCAGGTGCATTAGCAGGGAACTGGATTGTAGCTGGAGCAGCTGAGACTCGAATTGGTACCCATATGGGATTCTAGTGCTACAAGAGGAGGTTAACTGGCTGCACCACAGAGCCCCCCCGCCCCCACATTTCTTTCTTTAATGTTTTATAATTTTCATTGTGGAAAATTTTCACATCATTTATTAAATTTATTCCAAGTTATTTAAATTTTTTGTAGCTCTTTTGAATGCCACTGATATTACAGGTTTTTTCTCATCCATGGCACTGTCTGTGTATATAAAGGCTATTAATTTTTGTGTGTTGATTTTATACACGGCAACTTTACCAAATTCTATTATGAGTTTCAATAGCCTCCTAGTAGAGTCTTTCAGTTTCTTTAGAAAGAAAATCATGTCATTTGCATACAATGATAATTTGACTTCCTGATTTCAAATTTGTATCCCACTGATTTCTTTTTCTTTCCTAATGGCTCTGGCTAAAACTTCCATAAATATATTGAATAGTAATACTGAGAGTGGGCAACCTTATTTTATTCTAGATCTAAGTTGAAACACTTCCAACTTTTCCCCATTCAATAGGGTGCTGGCTGTGGGGTTGCCATAAACTGCCTAGATAGTGCTGAGAAATGTTCCCTCTCTACCCAATTTGCTTAAGGTTTTTATCATGAAAAAATGTTGTATTTCATCAAATGCTTTCTCTGTATCCACTGAGATAACCATATGGTTTTTGTTCTTTAATTTGTTAGTATAATGTATCACAATCATTGATTTACACATGTTGAATCATCCTTGCATACCTGGGATAACCCCAATTGGTCCAGGTGAATGATCTTTCTGATGTGTTGTTGGATTTGATTAGCAGGTATTTTCTTGAGGATTTTTGTGTCTATGTTCATCAGGGATATTGGTCTATAGTTCTCTTTGTCTGTTGGATCTTTTTCTGGTTTAGGAATTAAGGTGATGCTGGCCTCATAAAAGGAATTTGGAAGGATTCTCTCCCTTTCAATTGTTTTGAATATTTTGAAAATAATTGGAATTAGTTCCTCTATAAAATTTTTGTAGATGTTAGCAGTGAAGCCATCTGGTACTGGGCTTTTCTTTATTTGGAGGGACTTTATTACTGATCCAATCTCTGTCTTGGTTATTGGTCTGTTTAGGTTTTTTATGTCTTCATGACTCAATTTTGGTAGATTGAATATGTTCTGAAATCTATACATTTCTTCTAGAATTTCAAATTTGTTGGCATATAGCTGTTTGTAGTAATCCCTGATGATTCTTTTTATTTCTGTGTATCCTTTGTATAATTTCTTTATTCATCTCTGATTTTATTAATTTGCATTTTCTCCTCCCCCCTTTTTGGTTAGTTTAGCTATTGGGGTATCAGTTTAATTTTTTTTAATAAAAGGCTCATCATTTCACAGATGGTTTACATATTTTTATTTCAATTTTGTTTATTTTCTATTTTAATTCTTTTTCTTTTCCTATTAGTTTTGGGTCTCGTTTGTTCTTGCTCATCTAGATCCTTGAGATGGATTATTAGATAATTTATTTGATGTCTTTCCAATTTCTTGATGTAAGCAGCAATTGCTATAAAATTCCATCTTAGCACTTCTTTTTGCTGTATCTCATAAGATATGATATGTTGTGTTGTCTTCATTTTTTTCCTGGAAAATTTTTTTGATTTCCTTTATGACTCACTGTTCATTCAGGAATGTGTTGTTTAGTCTTCATCTACTTGTATGTTTTCTAGAGTTTCTTAACTTGTTAATTTCCAGGTTCACCCCATTGTGGTTAGAAAAGATACATGGTATGATTTCAGTTTTTTTTTAAGTTGTTGAGACTTACTTTATAGCTTAGTGTATGGTCTATCTTAGAGAAAGTTCCAGGTACTGATGTGTATTTTTCAATTGTGGAAACATATTCTGTAGATATCAATTTGTATCAATGCGTATTTTTCAATTGTGGGAACATATTCTGTAGATATCAATTTGGCCTATATGGTCCATAGTATAGATTAGTTCTGTTGTGTCTTTGTTGAATATTTTATCTAAATTCATGTGCTCATTGAGAAAATGGGGTTTTGAAGTCACCTATTATTATTGTATTTGAGTCATGTCTCTCCTAGATCCATGAACATTTGTTTTAAGTAGCCTGGTGCTCTGGTAATGATTGGGTATATACACATTTATTATAGTCACATCTTCTTGTTGCATTGATCCCTTGATCATTACATAATGTCCTTCTTTGTCTCTTTTAACAGTTTTTGTGTTAAAGTCTATTTTGTCTGCTATTAGGATGGCCACTCCTGTTTATTTTTGCTTCCTGTTAATCATGGTACATCTTTTTCCATCCTTTCACTTTCAGTTTGTTTGTATCAATGTTTCAATGTTGATTTTTTTTTTTGCAGGCAGCAAGCAAATAGATGAGTCATGCTTTTTAATCCATTCAACCTATCCATATATATTTTTTTTGACAGGCAGAGTAGACAGTGAGAGAGAGAGACAGAGAGAAAGGTCTTCCTTTGCCGTTGGTTCACCCTCCAACGGCCGCTGCGGCCGGCGCGCTGTGGCCGGCACACCATGCTGATCCAATGGCAGGAGCCAGGTACTTATCCTGGTCTCCCATGGGGTGCAGGACCCAAGTACTTGGGCCATCCTCCACTGAACTCCCTGGCCACAGCAGAGAGCTGGCCTGGAAGAGGGGCAACCGGGACAGAATCCAGTGCCCGACCGGGACTAGAACCCGGTGTGCCAGCACCACAAGGTGGAGGATTAGCCTAGTGAGCCGCAGCGCCGGCCCTTGTCCATATATTTTAACTGGAGAATTTAGGCAATTTACTTTCAAGGTTATTATTGATAAATAATGAATTGGTACTATCATTTTTCCTATTGTTTGTGTTGGAATTCCTTTGTACTTTTACTAGATTTTCTGCCTTCACATTCACTCATAATGACTATTTTTCTCCATGTGCATAGCATGTCCTTAATATTTGCAAGGCTGGACACATGGTGAGAAATTCTTTCAATTTCTGTTCGTTTGGAAAGGTCTTTATTTCACCTTCATTTATAAATGAGAGCTTTGCAGGATATAGTATTCTGGACTGACAGCATTTTTCTCTTAAGATTTGGACTATGTCTCTCCAGTCTCTCCTAACCTGCAGGGTTTCTGAAAAGAAACAGTTATCAGTCTAATTGGAGATCCTCTGAAGGTAATCTGGCATTTATGTTGTACATATTATAGAATCTTTATATTTTACTGTTTAAAGCTTGACTGTAATGTGTCATGGTGAAGATCATTTGTGGTCATGTCTATTAGGAGTTCTATGTGTTTCCTGTACATGAATATCCCTTTCTCTCTCCATACTAGGGAAGTTTTCTGTTATTGTTTCATGGAAAAGGCCTTATGATACATTCTCTCTTTCCACAGCTTCAGTAACCCCTAAGACTTCTGGTGGTGTTTCCTCAAATACTATCACCTCTATTAAATCTTCCTTGTGTTCTCAATCAAAAATCAGTCACCTTCTCACATACCCCACCTATGCTTCCCATATTATTTTTCTCTTTAGTAGTTATCTTCACATAACTTACTTTTTTAATCCAATGTATGATCAACCTTGATCTACTAGAATGGAAGTAAGAGGAGGGCCGAGCTTAAATCAGTGTTTACCATTTATAAGACTGTTAATAAACTTGTGCTGAATGAATGAATGAATATGTATACATATGTTCAATCTTGTGTGAATATTTATAAAGGTAAACTCCAGTAGGCACACAATTAAATGCCATTTTGGTTGTTGATGGTGAGACAATGACGCAGTGTTGGTGATCATTTAACATCAATTTTTCAGAAGCTATTTTTGTCTTTTTCAAATTTTCTCAAGAAAGCAGAGTTTAGTTCCTAACGGTGAAAGCTTAATCTTTAGTGTACCTTTTATAAAGCTCTTAAACATATACAAGTTTTTATAACATTCATTAATAAATACCAAAATAAATATTCCCCAGAAGGCCATATAGAGTGAGTGATTTTTTTTAAATGGCCATAAGTTTATCAAAACACAAGTGAAACTTCTAAGGTTCCTTCTACATAATAAGAAGATATTCTTATTTTGAAGTCTGTGTAGCAAAAGCAATGTCCTCCTTAGGGGAAGACAGGGATGAATACTTCCTCAGTAGTCCCTCTGTCACCCTCTTGCCAGAATGTAATAATAGATGCCACTGATAGGAGGAGAAGGGGTGAGTAACCATAACTGACTTCCAAGTTGAGTTTCAAACAGCATATTTAAGATATTAAGATATTATATATCTCTCTAGATATCCATATTTAAAAAAATCTTAAATTTTTTTTTGCTAAAGTTAGTGCAACATGAGGCTAATAATGCATGGTGTAGTCAGTAAGACTCAATTACAGAAACTAATAAATGCATTCTAGGACTACTTAGAGCTCTAACAATTGCTTCACATACATTTTAAGTTCTAACGTATTCAGGCAAAATGAGGGAAAATAATAAACAGATGAGGCAATTTAGCTTTGAGAAGAGTTAAGATAATTTAATAGGCATAGTTTAGATAAAACGAGGCTAAGGAATTATAGCTATTACAGGGAAAAAAAAACTAAATAGCTACCTGCAATAAGCTAAGGGAGGTGAAGAAAAACAGTTTCCCTCATCTGAGAATAGTAATAACTAGCAGCAGTAATCACCAAAGATAGAAGGGGAAAATAGCTATGGTAGAAAATAGCATCAAATATGTTGGAAATAATGATCATTCTAGGAAGCCACCTGAGGACCACTTACGGGAGACTGAACACGAGAAATGCTCAAGCAAGTTAAATAAAAACAAACTTGCAACAAACCTCTCCCCCAATTTCTCTTTGGCTATCTGAAGAATGTGCAGGCTATAAGGTAACAATACTGAAGAGGCTGTCAGATTATGGTGTACATGACAACTCCCACTTCTAGACTTAGAAAGTTTCTGTGAACTTGAGTAGGAAAAACTACATTTTCATTTTCACTAACCTCTAGCTGAAATTTAGAATCTTCAATTATGACTCTAAGCTAAAAACCACAGCAGTATTAGCAGAATGTTTAGCTTCATTACCAATGGAAATCACCAACATTTTCCTATCGTGTTAGACTTATTCTAAGAATCTTAAAATAATCTTTATGCTCCTCACTATTTGGAAATTATAATGATAATTAAATAGTACTTCAGGTTGGGGTAGGTGCTGTAGTGTAACAGGGTAAAGCCATTGCCTGCAATGCTGGCATTCCACATGGGCACCAGTTCTAGTCCCGGCTGCTCCACTTCCAATCCAGCTCTCTGCTACGGCCTGGGAAAGCAGTAGAAGATGGCCCAAGTCCTTGGGCCCTGGCACCCACGTGGGAGACCCAGAAGAAGCTCCTGGTTCTTGGCTTCGGATTGGCACAGTCTTGCTATTGCATCCAATTGGAGAGTGAACTGGTAGATAGAAGATCTCTCTCTCTCTCTCTCTGCCTTTCCTCTCTCTGTGTAACTCTGACTTCAAATAAATTAATGAATCTTTAAAAATAATACTTCAGTTTATTATCTAATATATTTAAAAAACCACATATATAACTATTTCCCAAAGTTAGTTTAGAACAATGTGTGAACTGTCCTTTTAATAATATGTATTTTATGTCCTTGTAATAATATGTATTTTATTTTTCACAGTCAAAAAATATTGAGAAGAGGTCCACAGGTTTCACAAAATTGCCTAAGTGGTCATGGCCCAAGCAATGGTTAAGAATGTTTTTGGGCAAATGGTAACTTTATTAGTAAGATAATGTGATGATGATGATGATATTGATTCCTAATATTATTACTGTTAATAAACTCACTAGAGTTAGTTTGCTCTGGACATCTGGATTGGACTCCTGTTCTGTAACATAGTAGCTAAATGACCCTGGCCACCATGTAATATCACTGAGCTTGGTGTTCTCTTCAACAATGGAAAGACCTACTTAATAGGATTGTTCCGAGGGTTGCATGGATTTATTATATGTATTCACAGGTATATCATATGCCAAGCTATTCTTACCAGTAACAGAGACTAATCAGTAGACTAATCATTTAAATTAACCTCCGAGCCAGGGCACTTTGAGAGTGAAAGTGGTTGCTATCAATAATTATGGCAGGACAATGGATAGACACTAGACTACATCAGGCAACTCTAAAACCAAAAGTCTGTTTAACAACTATATTTTGGATTTTTTAATTCTTATTTTTATCACTATAAAATTCAACAGAAAACATTGATTATAAGAATCACATGTTCTCCTATTTTAACGTTTTGCAAATTGGACTGTATCTTGCTCTTAATGCATTCCATAAGAAACTTGCCAAATACAAGGCAAAGAAACAAATTGTGCCATAAATTAGTTGTCATGCTTGTTCAGATGCAAACTTGATTATATAGAAAGGGCCTCGCATAATTCATTTTACACCTCACTTAAGTTATTTGCCCTGGTATCCCCATGGATCATTAAATTTAAAATTCTAGTCCCTAATTATTTATTAAAATTCTTCATAAAGTTTCGATGCACACAGAAGATTGATTTTCATATGTGAGACAAAACAACTAAAAGTGGTAAAAGTCAGCAAATCTTCAGAATAGATCCAAGACTGTTCAAGGTTAGCAGAGACTGGTGTCAACACCTATATATTATGGAGGCCTTCACTTAAGTTACTGAACAATCTGTCAAAACCTACTGTAGAATTTCTGAAGAATTTAAATGACATTTAAAAACACTAAAATTAAGGTGGAAAACTTACCTAAACTGAAGAAATAACATTATATTCAATATGCCTCATGATAATGCTATCAATCCTAAATGTCCATCTTTAGCACTTTTCAAAACAAGGAGCACAGGTTACACAAGGTGGACTCACAGCCTGATACTGAGGCTTCTATGCTAATGACAAGAAGGTATGCAGAACAACCATGTGACTCTGAATTGAAGATATTTCAGACATAGATTCGAAATAAAAAAGTGTTTGATATTACATGCAACTGGCCCTTTTTAAAACTTCACTTAATATAGTTTTATTTTCTTGAAAATCTTCATAACCCTAATTGCTCTCCTTAGAACTTATATTCCCTAAATCAAAAAGAGAAGTGAATACTTTCTAAGCAATTTCACTGTGTCTCTCCTCCCTCAGGCTTCACTACATTGTTTGCTTAAATCAGAAAATGCAATATTCGACATTCTGTTGTTCTAGCTGTCCATGTGTCAGCAGTTATGTTTTTCAAAATTAAAAGGGAGTTTCTTTCACCACTCATCGTGAGTCAACTGTCTGAACCACGTTTAAGGAGAGGGGTACAGGTTGTACTGTTGCAGCTGCTGGTAGCTCTAGCCTCCCTCTCACCCTCCCTCACGTCCATTAGGTTTTCTAGTCAGTATATTTTACAGGAATTGCACTATCCTATTTTCACAAAAAAGATCAGCTAAAGTGGGAGGCAAATGATACACATCAATATAGAAGGCATTTTTCATTTATAGTCACAAGAAAAATGCACTTCATTCCAGCTGAAGATCTCAATATTAAAGTCCACAATTGCTAGCTCTTCTGAACACAATGTTATTACTGTACACATCACTTCTATATAATGAAATAATTAGCTAAGAAATTATATTTGCATTCTTAACATTTCTGTACAACAGAATTGTCAGTCTAATTAGGCATTAACTACCATTTTCAAGAATTGACAGAGGAGCTTTGTGTACTAGGGGATTTTTTCCATATTCATTTGCACCATTCTTATCTAGGTGATTCACACAAAGATAATTAAATAGAGCCTTGCCATGGCAGCTATCACTACAGTGTGCCATATTAAGGTAATTACTTAAAAGATGAGAAGATAAAAATCACATGGGTGGTCAAGGCCTTTCTGCCAACTTCTTTGGAAGCCAATAGGCTTAGTGCTATAAGGCGTCAACACTTCGTTATGCTCCTGGGTTTGTCTTTCATTCTCATCTCCCACTCTACTGTTGAATTAGATGTTGGCAGGCTGAAGGAGTCAAGGGAGCAGCTCTTGATGATGGACACTTTCCACTGAAGAAGATCAAACACCAATCCATTTTGGCAGCTGCAATTTTCCAACACATTCAGAAAACAGTTGGCCAGAGGAAGTACTGAGAAACCGAGCTTTCAATTATGAAGAAAAGAATATGTTAGAGGTTACAGCTTATTCTATCTCCTAGCCAAGGAAATAACAGAGTCCACTTTCTTAAAAGCAAAAACAGAAAGCCAGAGCAAGTGTTAAATCATTTATGCTTTTGGCTTACAAATAATGTTTAAATTTCTCATTTGCAATTCATCGTTCATGCCCCTGGCCCCCTGTTTGTGTTCACATAGAACTCCTCAGGCAGGTGGGATTAAGGGACATTAATCCTGTGGAGACTGACAGCTACTTCTTTTATAATTGTTCTCCTAGTTTTCTACGTTGCTTTCTTAAATTAAAACTTCACTAAGTGGCTCACTGTCTGAAAATATGGGCCCAAGTGTAATCTTTGTACTAAGAAATCTTTTAAAATACAGCAGGCCCCTAGAGATCCATCCTTACATATCCCTGCATTTGGTATATTAGGCACAGTTACCTTGAAGAAGAAAGCTGTACTCAATTTTTGGAGGGTCTTGAATAT
The DNA here is from genome assembly GCF_964237555.1 of Oryctolagus cuniculus. Taxonomy (NCBI): domain Eukaryota; kingdom Metazoa; phylum Chordata; class Mammalia; order Lagomorpha; family Leporidae; genus Oryctolagus; species Oryctolagus cuniculus. The sequence continues at coordinate 122,728,904 of NC_091437.1, read as the reverse complement.
TTTCCTAGGTATAGTTTCTTAGTTCTACAAATATAAAAAGGATACAAACAGACATATGCACATGCTATTTCCATCTCTCAAGGCTTAGGGTTCTGTGTGGCTTTTTAGTTTGTTTGTTGGTTTTGTTTTTGTCTTTTAAGATCAAGGCAGTGGGAAATGTCCTTTGGTAGAATTCTGGGGGTCCTCTGACCTAAAGATATTATTTTAAATAATGAGATTTGAAATTTATTTCTATGAGAAAGTTTCACGTAATTTAAAGATTTGTATTTTAAAATTTTTACCTATTGTTTGACTAAATTTACTTAGAAAATGTCTCATCTAAAGAAAAATTATACTTAAAATTGAATTATTGGGCCGGCACTGTGGCGTAGCAGGTAAAGCTGCTGCCTGCAGTGTGCCATCCCATATAGGCGCCAGTTCGATTCCCGGTTGCTCCATTTCCAATCCAGCTCTCTGGCTATGGTCTGGGAAAGCAGTAGAAGATGGCCCAAGCCTTGGGCCCCTGCACCCACATGGAAGACCCGGAAGAAGCTCTTAGCTCCTGGCTTCTGCACAGCTCTGGCCATTGCAGCCAACTGGGGAGTAAACTTGCGGATGGAAGACCTCTCTCTCTCTCTCTCTCTCTCTCTCTGCCTCTCTGCATCTCCTCTCTCTGTGTAACTCTTTCAAACAAATAAATAAATCTTTAAAAATTGAATTATTATTATTATTATTACTACTGCTACTACAGTATTGTTGTAGCAGGATTTGGAAAGTTAATATCATGAATAACTCCTTATATTTATTTTTATACTCTCCAGAAAAGGTACTAATAGAAACATTGATAATTCCTAGGGAAAAGTATTGTCTGCATGGTTATACAATATTTATTGACTTTTTATTTTTTAAAAGGTTTATATATTTATTTGAAAGTCAAAGTTACAGAGAGGGAGAGTCAAAGGCAGACAGAGAGAGAGAGAGAGAGAGAGAGAGAGAGAGAGGTTTTCCATTTGCTGGTTCACTCCCCAGATGGCCACAACAGCTAGGGCTATGCTAGGGCGAAGCCAGGATCCAGGAGCTTCTTCTGGATCTCTCACATGGGTGCAGGGGCAAAGGATTTGGGCCATCTTCTGGTGCTTTTCCAGGTGCATCAGCAGAGAGCTAGATTGGAAGTGGAGCAGCCAAAACTTGAAATGGCACTCAGATGGCATGCCGGCACTATAGGCAGTACCTTTAATCACTATTTCATAGTGCCAACCCTGGCTTTTTATTCTCAAAGCATATGGGATTTATCCTGTGCTATATGTGTTTTAATTTAACCACCTTGAAGTTACTTCTCCATTTACCTATTCGTGTATTCCTGATTATCCAGTATTCCTCAATATATTGGTGTTTATATTCTTCTGCCTATAACAAATTGTATACCTCTGTTCAGGATAGGTGACAGAAACATGCACGATCATAGAGGCCATTATGGCTAAAATCTGGAGACAGGAACGCTAGGCTCCAGTTCAGTCTCTGTAGACCACTGGGTACGCTCTTGGTTCTTTGAGTCTCTGTTTCTTCATGGGTAGAATAAGAAAAATAATGCATGGCTGGCAGCTTCCAGAATCATTACATTTATCAATTAGATGATGTCTGTGAAAATATACTCTACGATCACAAAGATTTAAGAGATTACAATGAGATGTTGTAAGCAGTAAGATCTTGATGTGTATTTGGGGAAGAGATTTCAAAATTTTTAATGGTTTCATTTCTCTCTATAAGCCCATTTAAATATATTTCTCTATAGGTCCATCTAAAATATTTCTAGTATTGGATTTTCCGATTTAATGAAAAGAACAAGTTACTTTGCCTTACATAGAAAAAATGGACAATTTTTTACAAAGCACATTTCCCTCTTGTCTACAATTATGTGTTCTTCCCTTTGACCTTTCCTAATTCAAATGACAAAACAGCTTGATTGCCTTCCATTTGGCTCTGCAGGGTATAACATTTTCTTGGTGAAGAAGAAAAAAATAAAGTAGCCAAGGTGGTGAGGGAGAGATAGAGGCAGGCTCTGCATTCTCTCAGCCCTCAGCTAACACCTGGAGAGTTGCCTGGGACTTGTTTACAAGTATTTACCACAGCCTTGCTTCTGGTTTCAGGAGTCCTGCATCTCATTCGGGGAGTTTTACTAAATGAAACTATAGGAATCCATAAAAGCAAATTACATTCCTGTTTTTAACTCAGAACAGAAACTCTACTTAATCTCAAAATAACTCATGTCATGAAACCACTTTAAACCTTTGTTGAAAGGCCTTGTTAAGCTCTCTAAATTTGCATTGTTGTTTATGTATGTCTGGCTGTGTGGGGTATAAAAGCTCCTTAGAAATTGATTTTGAGGAACTCTCCTTTAAGAGAACTCTGGAACTCCAGCAGTTTAGACAAACTGCTAGTTGCTAGGGGCAACCTTAGCTTCTAGAATGAGTAGTTGTAAATGCAGGACAAGAATCTGATAAGTTCAAACAGGTGGGACCTCTTCTGAAAGAAAATAAGGAGCAAAAGTGCTAATCTTCTGGTTAGGAAAAGAAATTACACCTTTGTGTTTTTTATACCAATAAGTGAATCAGCAGAAACAATAGATGTGATGTGATGGGTAAATCACAATTGTGTTTCACAATTCTGCTACTCAGTTCCCTGCCAGATATCGCACCCTTATGGTGATGTGGCTTCAGTACTGCCCATTGACTTCGGGACCCTGCTTCTCGGAGGACAGGATGAACTCACCACCCAGGACTGACCTTGCAGGCAGACCTGGCACTTTACTCTGCCCACTCACACCACTAAGCATGCGGGAGGGACCATTCTTTCGGGTATATGTGTTAGAGTAGTAGAATTATAAAAACACTAATGTATCCAGAAATAGAGGATAAACTTCCATAACAGCTATTCTCAAAATATACAATATTGGGGGCCTGGCATTGTGGCATAGTGGCATAGTTGGTGCCACCTGCAACACCAGCACCCTACAGAGTCCCAGCTGCTCCGCTTTTGATCCAGCTGCCTGCTAATGTGCCTGGGAAAGCAGTGGAAGATGGCACAGTGCTTGGGCCCCTATACCCATGTGGGAGACCCAGAAGAAGCTCCTGGATCCTGGCTTCAGCCTGGCATAGCCCTGGCTGTTATGGCCATTGGGGGTCTGAACTAGTGGATGGAAGATTTCTATCTCTCCCTCTGTCTCTCTGTTAACTCTGCCTTTCAAGTAAATAAATAAATTTAAAGAAAGATCTAATATTCTTTGAAGCTCTTGCATAGAGTCTCTCCTGGACAATAATCCAGGTTAAAAAAAATACTGTAGGGAAGTATATGGATAAAACTAGGATGTGGTTAAATAGTGAATGACAATTGCTAGGGGTCAGTAGGAAAGTTGACAAGAGGTACTAAAACACCCAATTCTTTCAAAGATCCTTTTATATGTCTAAACATTTAAAAATAGACCCTGTGAAATATATTTGCAAATATTGTTACCTTTAGCCATCTTGATAAAGGGTTCTGTTCTTCCTTTAAGAAATGTGGGAGAAATATGTGACCCTTTCCTCTGATCAAATAACTATGTCTGTAGTATGGGTCACTGGATTATACCTAAGAGACCCTAGATTGACCTTGTGATGGTTTGTTTTGATGGCCCGACACCTCAGAGGAACCACTGCAACCTCATGAGTGTTGAATTTGCAAACAGTCATATGATTAGGTCACTGAGACACAATCTTTAAATGCTTTATTCTAACCAAGCACCACAAATCTCTTTAACACAAAACTATGATTTGGGGGCCAGCACTGTGACACAGCAGGTTAATGCCCTGGCTTGAAGTGCTGGCATCCCATATGGGCGCCAGTTCTAGTCCTAGCTGCTCCTCTTCCGATCCAGCTCTCTGCCATGGCCTGGGATATCAGAAGATGGCCCAAGTCCTTGGGCCCTTGCACCTACATGGGAGACCCGGAAGAAGCTCCTGGCTCCTGGCTTCGGATTGGCGCAGCTCCAGCCATTGCAGCCATTTTGGGGAGTGAAGATGGAAGACCTTTGTCTCTTTCTACCTCTCTTTGTAACTCTGTATTTCAAATAAATAAAATAAATCTAAAAAAATAAGAAAAGGCTTCAGAAGAAAGTTTTCTAAACTTATGCCCAATAAAATTTAGAATAAGGGTCAGCAAAGTATTAAATCTGTTTTTTTTTTTTTTAATAAAGTATTACTGGAACATAGTTCTACTCATCTGTCTAGTATTGTCTATGACTGCAGTATACTGGCAGAGTTGAGTAGAGAAAACATACGGCTTGCAGGCCAAAATATTTTCTATCTGTATATTGCAAAACATTTTTGTCAAAGGCTGGTTCAGAAGGCAGAGGTAGAAGACAGCTGCAGGCAAATTAAAAAAGTGCTGGTAACTCAAAAGTGGTTTGCTGACCCTGTAACTTACTAAGGCTCAAGACGTAACAGGATAATTTATTCTCCAAGGCTCTGATCTATACAGGTCATTTGTGAGCCCAAGGAATGACACTGCAGTTCAAATTGTGTATGTATTCTTATATGCTATGATTTCCTTAGAATGCTCATGCCCTAGATATGCTATGGGTCCTTCAGGGCCAGATTATGACTTGCTTAGGAATAGGAAGGTACTGAGGCAGAAAATATTTGTGTGTAGTAGGAAACCTTTGGTAAGCTGAAAAATGGACTAGCTACAAAATGAGTATAAATGAGATAAGAAACCAATCACTATAATTCATAATTAATCTCAGTTACGGTCCCTTGTTTTCAGAATGAGTTTATAAGGTAATTGCACTCTTTAGGTTGGTAATTATGGCAGGTAAGTCAGGATGTGTTTCTGAGCACTGGGCTAAAACCAACACTCAAGCCAAACTTGCCTTTCATCTCCAAATTATAAGACACTATGTGATGAATATTACCACAAGATGGGAGGCAATGTTTTGTCATCTAGGAAATTGGAAAAATTCTACTCTATTTGTCACAGATTATCTTTTTATAGGAAACATTTCTTGTATACAGAAAATAGCCATAAAAGCCAATGGGATCCCTTACAAAAAACATATTAAAGGAAAGAGATGAGTAGAAGTGTACTCATGTTCATTCACAGGTGGAATGTGGGTCTCCTACCATCAAAGGAAATATCTGAATAGCTCTGCCCAGCTAACATATATCTATATATAATTACCAAACATACATAAGATCCAGAGTTCCCATAGTCATTGAACTAACAGGAAAAAGCAAACAAATGCAGAAGACATTTCTTTCTTTTTAAAAATAAAATCTACAAATTCTAATAATTTCCTTAAGAGTTCCTGGGTGTGCTGTATAAATCATGTGAATATTGGAACTACAAGGGATCCACACCAAGAAAACACTGAGATAAGTGAAATTTAAACCAATTTTGTGATATGCCTTACAGATTAACACAAACTTCTAGGTACTGAAAGAAAAATATAGGGTTCATAAAAGCCCAGCAGTAATGATTGTGATCATAACCTCTGATTACTATGTCTATATTGCACGGGACATAAAGGTATAGGAAGACTTCGCTGGAGATGCAGACCAGACACAGTTATGCTGAATGAACACATCAGCTCTATATTTTTATAATCATAGGTGAACATGAGTGCAATGCTGTCTCATTCTAGCAGTGTCACCTTAGCTGCATTAGCATATTATAGAAACAAGAGGGTTAGCAAAACAAAAATGGCAAAGAAACCCATTTGCCCAGACGACATGAAGAAGTCTCATAGTATTTCTAATATACAAGAAATTCTCAAAAATTCATGGCAAGTGTGTATAATGGAAAAACCATGAAAGAATTTCAAAAACTTCTGGCATCAAAATAAACTTACATTTAGTTCCACTTTTTCCCATGTGTTTAAACATTTTTAAATTTAAGAGGCAGAGGGAGAGCAAGCTCCCATGTACTGGTTCACTCCCCAGATGCCCACAATGATGGGACCAGGCTGGGGCCAGAGGCAGGAGCAGAGAACATAATCTAATTTTCCTGTGCGGTTGGCAGGAACTCAAATACTTGAGCTATCACTGCTCCCACCAAGGGTTTGCATTACCAGGAAGGTAGGTTTAAGGAACCAGAGTTGGGACACAAACCCAGGTACTTTTATGTGGAACATAAGTGTCCTAACCACTAGGCTAAATGCCCATCTCCCATGAACTTTTGAAAGTATTGGTAGTAGGTATCATAGTATTAATACCATCATATTCCTTTATTTTATAGTGAGACATGAAATTTAATGTGGGGTGAAAAGTTGTCAAGAACTTTACTACTAAAATAAGGTAATGTTTTTGTATATTTATATCAGTAAATTGGGAATTTTGTTTCTCAACATGGCAACCAACACAGGACATTCAGAGAAAATATTATACATACTCATTTTAACTTCTTCTGCTTTAGAGTGAGCTGGAATTCAGATAAACTGATGTATATAGAATGATCATACATCCCATCCCTCATTTAATAAAGCCTATTTAAAACCTTGCCCTTATTAATGACTATCAGAACACAGCAGTGTTCATTATCCTGCTAATTCAATTGCCAGAAGTTTGTGCAATAAATCAGAAAAAGGTTAAAATATTTTTCATGCCACAGTAGAACGTATCAATCTATTTTATTTGATTACCTTGTGTAATGAGGCTTTCTCAAGGCCAGATTACCTTACTCATTATAATTATGCCAAATCATATTTTTGCTTAAAATGGAAGAAGATGAAAAAAAAATGCCAGAAATACAGTTGAAACTAATCTAGGATTTTTTCTTCTCCTTTGTAGATTTCAGCAAAATGACATCCTGCTCTCTTTCCAAGAGAAGGGAAGAATGTCACATTGTTCCCATGAAAAGCAGATTAGGGAAATGGCATCTGGACAACCCTCATTTTATACAATGATTTAAAAATTCAATAAAATAATCTGTGATATTTTTAACTCAAAATTCTAATCCTTTAAGCAAACTCTTTTTCACTAGAGCACAATAAGATGTGTATTTGTGTGGTGACATTTCCTTCTAAGTGAATGCATTCTGAATTCAATCAATCAAGGAGCTAATTATTTCTAAAAATAATTTTATCAAGAAATAATGATAGGTATTGCCTTAAGCCTCCCCTCTCCCCCTCTAAAATTACCTCTTTTCAAGCAGAAGACAAGTTTCCCTCCTTGTGCCCTCTGAGATCATCTACCCCATTTGGGCTCCAGTTAAGTTCCCAGAGCCCCACTCTGTGCTTTAATCAATCGTGGTCATTTGCAGGGTGGCATTTCTGTGTCCTGCTCTTGCCAAGCATTCCTTCTAATTGAACAGTCACTCCTACCTCAGCTACACTAGGAGGGCCTGTGGTCTCCCTTATGCACTAAAGCAAAACACCAGAATGAAAGTGTCCCAGGAAAGGATTCAGAGGAGGACAAAGGATGGTGACCACTAGAGATGGAGGCAGAACTTGTCTTATAATTCATCAGAGTCGTACCTTGAAAAACAGAAAAATGTAACACTGACAAGATGGCCAAAAATACAGACTAACTGCCATATACTGGGAAGGATGAGGAGCAACTAGGACTCCCATCCTGCTGGTGGGAATGTAAATGGCACAACTTCCCATCTCTGCAGCAGTTTCCAACATAGGTAAACATGACCCAACATATGACCCAACAAGTATCATTCTAGAAAAGAAAATAAATGTATAATCCATGAAAGGATTTGTCTAAAAAGTTCAAAGAAGCTCTACTTATAATAGCTTAAAATGCAAAGAGCCTTAAAGCCTATCAACAGAAGTCTCACACACCCTTTGTCCAGGAGGAAGGATGAAGAAATTATGATGTGTTCATATAACAAAAAACTACCCAGCAATAGGAAGGGACAAACTACTGTTAAAGCAACAACATGGATGAAGAGTAATGCCATCAATCTGTGGACAGAGAAGGCTCCTTGTTTTTGTGGGTGCACTGGGTATTATGACTGTGGGGATTTTGTAACTGCATGATAAGGTGTGGGGTATAGCTGGGTCTCTGAGAAATCATTGTGTCTGCTCCAGAGGCTCAGAATTCCCAAATGCTTGGGGTATGTCATTAAAGAGGGTTCTGTGCTCACACAGTTCTGCAGAGATCCTTTGGCGGGATCATGCAATTGTATGGTGTGGTATGTAGCCAATGTGGGCTTGCCCTAGGCATTGAGAATTACGGTAGAGAGAGGATGAGGCAGTGATCACACCAGCTGATGTGATCATACTCTGCTCCCTGCTGTCAATAGAACAGATATACAATGTCCACTTGGTTGTCACCCTGGACCCTTGCACCACTCTAGAGCACGGACAGGAGCTCCTTGGCCCAACTTAGCTCATACCTCTGTATATCCAATGAAGGAAAAGATACTACATTAAGCCACAGAGGCATATTTCAAAGATAAAAGCCACCAGAGGAGAATCCCAAAAAGTAGTTCCAAAAATGCTTACAAATGTAGAAATATGAGACGCTTAAACAAGGAAGACAATATGACTACCCCAAAGGAACACAACAATACTTTAATATTAGAATGCAAAGACCAAGAGACTGATGAAATGCTTAAAAAGGAATTCAAAAGAATGATCATAAGATTAGTCAAAGACAATAAAAAGCAAATTTACAAGTTTAAGAAATCCATACATGACATGGATGAAAAATGTTGCCAAGAGATAGAAAGACTGAAGAGAAATTGTTCTGAAATATTAGAAATGAGTAATTCAACACACTGGATATCTGGAAAGCCTCAACAACAGACTTGGTGAGTCAGAAGAAGGAATATCCAAGCTAGAAGAGAAATCTTTAGAAATATGTCAGTCAGAAAAAAGACAAAAACAAAACAAAATAAAACGAAAATAACAACAACAACAACAACAACAAAAAAACAGAACAAGAAGAAAGAGGAGGAAGAGGATATCAATTAAAAACAGTATTGAGATTTATGGGATACCATCAAATAACCAAACATATGAGTCTTAAGAGTACCTGAAGGCATGAAAGAGAGAATGGATTAGAAGACTTTTAGTGAAATAATTACAGAAAACTTCCTCAATTTGGAGAAACAAAAGGATGTATAAGTACAGAAAGCACATAGAATGCCTAATAGACCTATAAGAAAAGATATTCACCATGACACATTGTAGTCAAACTTTCTATAGTAAAACATGAAGAAAAGACTCTAAAATGTGTCTGAAGAAATTCCAGATTACTTTCAGAGCATCTCCAATTAGACTCACAGCTGACTTTTCATTGAAAACCCTACAGGATAGAAGAGAATGCCAAGATATAGTCCAAGTCTTAAGATAAAAATACTGTCAATTCAGAATACTGTAACCTGCAAAACTCTCATTTATGAATGAAGATGAAATAAAGACCTTCCATAACAAACAGAATCTGAAAGAATTTGTCACCACTTGTCCAGTCTTACAAAAGATGCTTAAGGATCTGCTACACACAGAAACACAGAAACATAGAAACATAGTCATCTCTATCAAAGATTGTGAAGGCAGAAATCTCCCAGTAAAAGTACAAAGGATATCCAAAGTAAATAATAGGAACATTTATTGGAAAATGGGGGGCCAATTCACTACTTATTAATGATAACCTTGAATATAAATGGCCTCAACTTTCCCATAAAAAGGTACAGACAGGCAGAATGAATTAAAAAACAGTATCCATCTATTGCTGCCTACAAGAAATACATCTCACCAACAAAGATACACACAGACTAAAAGTGAAAAGACGGAAAAAGATATTCCATGCTTACATAAACCAAAAAAGAACAAGAATATCCATTTTAGTATCAGACAAAATAGACTATATCACAAAAACTGTTAAAAGAGACATAGAAGGGCACTATGTAATGATTAAGGGATCAATTCAAAAGGAAGTTGTGACTATAATAAACATATATGCATCCAATTACAGGGCACCCATCTATTTAAAAGAAATGTTAATGGATCTAAAGGTAAACATAGACTCCAATACAATACTAATGAGGACTTCAACACCCCACTTTCAGCAATGGTCAGATCAAAAAAAAAAAAAAAAAAAAACACCAAAAACCAAAAAACAGAAAATCAGCAAAGAAACAATAGAGTTAATTGATACTATAGACCAAATGGACTTAACCAGATATATACAGAACTTTCCACCCCATAGTTTCAGAATACACATACTTCTCATCAGTGCATGTTATTTTCTCTGGGATAGAAAACACAGAGCAAATCTCAGCAAATTCAAAAAATATAAAAGTCATACCATGCCTCTACCCTGACCACATGTAATAAAGCTGGAAATCAACAACTCAAGAATCTCTAGGACATATACAAACACATGGAGACTGAACAACATACTCCTAGATGAACAGTGGATCATAAAATAAATTAAAAGAGAAATTAAAAAATTTCTGGAAATGAATGAAGATGATGATACAACTTATCAAAACAGGAACTTGATGTAGGCACCTATTGCTATAAACTTTCCTCTTAACACTGCTTTTGCTGTATCCCATGAGTTTTGGTATGTTGTGCTGTTATCCTCATTTACTTTCAGAAAGTTTTTGATTTCTCTTTTGATTTCTTCTATGACCCAGTGTTCATTCAGAAGCATGTTGTTCAATCTCCATGTGTTTGCACATGCTCTAGGGATTCCTGAGTTGCTAATTTCCAACTTCATTCCCCTATGGTCTGAGAAGCTGCATCGTATGATTCTAATTCTTTTGAATTTGCTGAGACTTGCTATATGGCCTAGTATGTGGTCAATCCTAGAGTAGGTTCCATGTACTGCTGAGAAGAATGTAAATTCTTTAAGTGCAGGATGAAAAGTTCTGTAGATATCTGTTAGATCCATTTGGACTATAGTGTCATTTAAATCTACTGTCTCCTTGTTGATCTTCTGTCTGGTTGATCTGTCTATTTCTGAGAGTGGAGTATTGAAGTCCCCCAGTACTACTGTATTGGAGTCTAAGTCTCCCTTTCAGTTTCTTAACATATCTTTTAAATAAACCTGTGCCCTGTAATTAGGTGCATATACTTTGATAATCATTATATCTTCCTGTTGATTTGACCCCTTAATCATTATATAATGCCCCTCTTTGTCTCTCTTAACAGTTTTTGCGGTAAAGTTTATTTCGTCCGATATTAAGATGGCTACGCCCACTCTTTTTTCATTTCTGTTGGCATGGTATATCTTTTCCCAGCCTTTCACTTTCAGTCTGTATGCATCTTTGTTGGAAAGATGTGTTTCTTGTAAGCAGCAAATAGATGGGTTTTGTTCCTTAAGCCAGTCAGCCAATCTGTGTCTTTTAACTGGACAGCTGAAGCCATTAACGTTCAGTGTGACTATTAATAAGTAGTAACTTTGCCCTGCCATTCCCCAAAGATATTTTCTAATATATGCTTTGAACTTCCTGTGATCTTTTGCTGTAAGGTTTGCTTTCTTCACCTTCTTTCATATTGATGACTGTGTTTCTGTGTGTAGCACATATTTAAGCATCTTTTGCAGGGCTGGATGAGTGGTGACAAATTCTTTCAATTTCTGTTTGCTATGAAAGGTCTTCATTTCACCCTCATTCACAAATGAGAGCTTTGTATGATATAATATTCTGGGCTGGACGTTTTTCTCTCTTAGTACCTGGGCTTTATCTCACCATTCCTTCCTAGCCTGTAAGGTTTCTGATGAGAAGTCTGCTATGAGTCAAATTGGAGATCCTCTGAGAGCAATCTGACATTACTCTCTTGCACATTATAGAATCTTTTCTTTATGTTTCACTGTGGTGAGTTTGATTACAACGTTTCATGGTGAGGATCTCTTTTGGTCATGTTTAGTAGGGGTTCTATGAGCTTCCTGTACTAGGATGTATCTGTCCTTCTCCAAACCCAATCAAAATACCATGGACATTCTTCACAGATATAATCAAACTATTCTGAAATACATATGGAAACACAACAGACCCCAAATAGTTAAAGCAATTCTATACAACAAAAGCAAAGTTGGAGGCATCCCAATACCAGATTTCAAGACATTCTACAGGGCAGTTATAATCAAAACAACCTGCTACTGCCAAAAAATATAGACATGTGGACTCATGGAACAGAATAGAAATCCAGAAATCAATCCATTTATCTACACACAACTTAGCTTTGACAAAGGAGCTAAAATAAATCCCTGGAGCAAGGACAGTCTCTTCAACAGATGATGCTGGGGAACTGGATCTCCACGTGCAGAAGCATGAGGCAAGACCCCAACTTACACCTTACACAAAAATCCACTCAAAATGGATCAAAGACCTAAATCTGTGACCCAGTAACATCATATTATTAGAGAACATTGGGAAAATCATGCAAGATCTTGAATAGGCAAAGTTCTTGGAAAAGACACCAGAAGCATAAGCAATCAAAGCCAAAACTGGTTACATTAGAAAAGTGAAGGTGGAACCCAAGGAATGAGAAAAAATTAGCAAAATATGAAACTGATAAAGGAGTTTTAGCCAGAATATATAAAGGGCTCAAGCAATTCAAGAAGAACAAAACAAACCAGTTAGGAAATGGGCAAAGAACTTGAATAGGTATTTTTCAAAAAAGGAAATTCAAATGACCAACAGACAGAGGAAAAAATTCTCAGATCACTTGCCATCATAGAATTGCAAATCTAAATCACAATGAGGTTCACCTCATCCCACTTACAATGGCTTTCATACAGAAATCAACAAACAACGAATGCTGGTGAGGATGTAGGGAGAAAGCTACCCTAATCTGATGTTTGTGGGAATGCAAATTCATATAGTTACTGTGGAAGACAGTATGGAGATATCTCAGAAATCTTAATATAGACTTACCACATGGGCCAACTATCTCACTCCAGGAATTTACCAGAAGGAAATGAAATAGGCATATGAAAGAGTTATTTGGATCCCCTTACTTATTGCAACTCAATTCATAATAGCTAAGGCATGGAAACAACCCCAATGTTTATCAGTTGAAGACTCGATAAAGAAAGTTTGGTATATGTACACCAAGAATACTACACAGCATTAAAAAATGATATCCTGTCATGTGCAACAAAATAGATGCAAATAGAAACCATTATACTTTATGAAATAATCTAGTCCCCAAATGACAACTACCATATATTCTCCTTGATCTGTGGTAACTGACAGATTACCTGAGAGATATCAATAGAAGTGAAACTGACACTTTGAGATGCAAGGATTTTGGACTGCCCTTATCTCCACTATTGAGATACAGTTTTTTATTAATATTATTTGTTGAACTCTTTACTTGGTGTAGGGTTAATCTTATGTGTATAAAGTTATTTGAAAATAGATCTTTGCAAAAAAATAAGAATGGGAATAGGAGAGGGAGGGTAAGGTGGGTAGAATCACTACATTGCTAAATTTTTATGTATGAAATACATGGAGTTTGAATACCTTAAAAGGTTTCTAGGTAAAAAAAAATGATACAGGCTGGCTAAATGGATTTTTTTTTAAAAAAAGACCAACCTATTGGCTGCCTTAAGAAACACACCTCACTGACATTAATACACACAAATTGGAAGTTAAAGGATGGAAAAACATATACCATAACAACAGAAAGCAAAGAAGAGCAGGAATAGCCATTCTGATATCAGACAAACTAGACTTTACCACTAAAACTGTTAAAAGAGACAAAAAGAGGCATTAAGTAATGATTAAGGGATCGATTCAACAGGAAGATGTGATAATAATAAATATATGTGCATTCAATGCCATTTTCCAGGCTATTTAAAATAAATGTTAATGGATCTAAGTAAATATCTAGACTCCAATACAGTAATAATGGGGGACTTCAACACCCTACTTTAATCAATGAACAGATAAACTAGACAAAAATAATCACCAAACAACAGAGCTAATCTACACTATGGACCACATGGATTGAATTGGTATTTTCAGGACATTTCATTCCACGGTTGGAAAATATACATTTTTTTATCAGTGCAGGAACTTTCTCAAGGATAAACCATAGGCTAGGCCATAGAGCAAGTCTCAACAAATTTAAAAAATTAAAATCATACCAAGTTTCTTTTCTGACCACAATGGATGAAGCTGGAAATCAACAACTTAAGAAACTGTAGAAAATATGCAAACACATGGAGACTGAATTCCATTCTCCTAAATGAACAGTGGGTTACAGAAGAAATCAAAAGGGAAATTCAAAAATTCCTGGGATTGGTAAAGCTAACAACACAATATATAAAAACTTATGGGATACTGCAAAAACCGTGTTAAGAGGGAAGTTTATAGCAATTATTGCCTACATCAGGAAGTTGGAAAGGCATCAAATAAGTGATCTAACATTGCATCTCAAGGACACAGAAAAAAAGAAAAAACTAGATTTAAAATTATTAGGAGAAAATAAATAATTAAAATTAGAGAAGAAATAAAATTGAAGGAAAAAATGATACAAAAGATTAGTAAAATGAAGAGTTGTTTTTTTTTTTTGAAAAAATAAACAAAATTGATGCATTTCAATCCAACTAACCAAAAAAAGGAGGTGGGCAGACAGAAGAAGAAACAAATTAATAAAATCTGAGATGAAATAATAGATGTTACAACAGGTATTACAGAAATAAAAACAATCATTAAGAATTACTACAAATAGCTATAAGCCAACAAATTAGATAATCCAGAAGAAATGGACAGATTTAATATATAATCTATAATTGAATCATGAAGACAGAAAATGTAAATAGATCAATAACTAAGTCAGAGACTGAATTAGTAACAAAGTCCTGCCAACAAAGTAAAGACCAGGACCAGATGGCTTCACTGCTAAATAACACCAAACTTTTAAAGAAGAACTAATTTCAATTCTTTTTAAACTATTAAAAGCAATTGAAAGGAAGAAAATCTTCCCAAACTCCTTCTATGAGTCCAGCATCACCTTAATTTCAAAACCATAGATACAACAAAGGGAACTATAGACCAATATTCCTGATGAGCATAGATACAAAAATTATTAATAAAATAGTGGCTAATTAAATCCAACAACACATCAGAAAGATCATTCACTTGGACCAAGTGGGATTTATCATTGGTATGTAGGTTGGTTCTACATATGCAAGTCAATAATATGAGGCATCACATTAACAAACTAAAGAATAAAAACCATATGATTATCTCAATAGATGCAGAGAAAGCATTTGTTAAAATACAACATCCTTTCATGATAAAAACCTTAAGAAAATTGTGTATAGAAGAAACATTCATCAACACAATCAAAGCAATATATGACAAATCCACAGCCAGTATCTCATTGAATGAGTAAAAGTTGGAAGCATTTCCATTAAGATCCCAAACCAGGCAAGGGATGCCCACTCTCAAAATTGTTATTCAACATAGTTATGGAAGTTTTAGCCACAGCCATTAGGCAGGAAATTAAATCAACGGGACACAAATTGGACAGGAAGAAGTCAAAATATCCCTATTTGCAGATGAAGTGATTCTATACCTAGGGAAAACAAGACTCCACTAAGAGACTATCAGAACTCATAAAAGAATTTGGTATAGTTGCAGTCTATAAAAACAACAAACAAATATCAATAGCCTTTATATACACTGACAATCCCATGGCTGAGAAAGAACTTGTAAGATCAGCACCATTCATTACAAAAAATGTTAAATATTATGCAATATATTTAAACAAGAATATGAAAAATATCTACAATGAAAATTAAAAAAAATTAAATTCACATTGTACATGTGAATAAGATTTGCCAGTTATTTTGGAAAAGGACTGCTGTGGATAGCCGGGTCAAGTATACCTGTCTTCTTTAGAGACCAAATATGAAAAATCCCTGGGAACTTGAAGCCTATAGTGAAATGGTATTATAAATTTTTAATAAAGAATGCTTAATTTTAAATTTAAAAGGAAATAGAAAAAGACACTAAAAATGGAAAAATCTTTCATGTTTGTGGATTGGAAGAATAAGTATTATCAAAATGTTCATATTACCCAAAGCAATTTACAGATTCAATGCAATCCCAATCAAAACACCAATGACAGTCTTCTCACATCTCAAAAAAATGATGCAAAAAATCATATGGAAACACAATAGACCTCGAATAGTTAAAGCTATTACTGTCTTCCATAATGGTTGTACTAGCTCACAATACCAGATATCAAGACTACTACAGAGTAATTATAAACAAAACAGCCTTGTGCTATACATGTAGAATAATGGAACAGAATAGAATCCCCAGAAAATAATCCACATATCTACAACCAACTGATCTTTGACAAAGGAGCTAAAATCAATCCCTGGAGAAAGGACAGTTTTCTTACAAAACGGTGCTGCGATAATTGGATCTTTGCATACAGAAGTATGAAACAAGACCTTTACCTTAAACCTCACACAAAAATCAACTCACAGTGGATCAACAACCTAAATCTATAACCTGATACTCTCAGATTGCTACAGGAAAACATTGGAGAAAGTTTGCAAGACATTGGCATTGGCATGCCTTACACCTTACAAAAAATCAACTCACAGTGGATCAAGAATCTAAATCTACGACCCTCAAATTGCTAGAGGTAAGCATTGGAGAAAGTCTGAAAGATACTGGCATAGGCAAAGACTTCTTGGAAAATATGTCAGAAGCACAATTAAGGCAAAAAATAGACAAATAGGATTACATCAAGCTAAGAAGCTTTTGCACTGCAAAGGAAACAGTAAACAAAGTGTGGAGGCAACTGACAGAATGGAAGAAAATATTTGCAAACTATGCATTCTAGAAAGAGCTCCAGAAACAAAAACACAACAAAACAAACAATTCAGTTAAGAAATGAGCAAAGGACATGAACAAGCATTTTTCAAAGGATGAAATTCAAATGGCTGGCAGACACATGAACAAATGCTGAGGGTAATTAGCCACCAGGGAAACGCAAATCAAAACTACAGTGAGTTTCACCTCCAAAAATCAAAAAACAGTAAATGCTCGTGAGGATGTTTGGAAAAAGGTATCCTAATCCACTACTGGTATGACTATTATGGATGACAGCATGGAGATTTCTCAGAGATCAAAAATACATTTTCCATATGACTTGGCCATCCCACTCCTGGGAATTTACCCAAAGGAAATAAAATCAGCATATAAGCCGGCGCCGTGGCTCAATAGGCTAATCCTCCACCTTGCGGCGCCGGCACACCGGGTTCTAGTCCCGGTTGGGGCGCCGGATTCTGTCCCGGTTGCCCCTCTTCCAGGCCAGCTCTCTGCTATGGCCAGGGAGTGCAGTGGAGGATGGCCCAGGTGCTTGGGCCCTGCACCCCATGGGAGACCAGGAAAAAGCACCTGGCTCCTGGCTCCTGCCAGGATCAGCGCGGTGCGCCGGCTGCAGCGGCGGCCATTGGAGGGTGAACCAACGGCAAAGGAAGACCTTTCTCTCTCTGTCTCTCTCTCTCACTGTCCACTCTGCCTGTCAAAAAAAAAAAAAAAATCAGCATATAAAAGAGTTATCCCCATGTTTATTGCAACTCAATTCACAATAGCTAAGATAAGGAATCAACTCAGATGTCCATCACATGAACTGGATAAAGAAAATATTGTATATATATACTCTGGACTATTATTAAGCCATAAAAAGAATGAAATCCTGTCTTTTACAAAAAAGTGGATGCAACTGGAAATCATTATGCTTAGTGAAATAAGCTAGTCCCAAATATCATATGTTTTCCTGGTTTGCTGCAACAAATATACAGAGTACAAAAAATGCATGTATATGAGCAAAATTGACATTTTGAGATTTGATTACTGTTTAAGCCCTTGTCTATACTCTTAGGATCAGTGGTTATTTTCTACTTACTACTTGTTGAATTCTTTAGTGGAGGGTTAAACTTATGATTCTAAAATAAACTGAAAATATGTCATCATAAAAGTTAAAAGAACAGATAAAAATGGAGGGGCTAGGAGTTTAGGCAGGCTGGAGGGTAGGGTGGGAAGTAACATTATGCGTTTAAATCTGTATATATGAAATATCTGAAATTTGTTTACTTTATATAAATTAAAAAAATAAGAGATTATAAAGCCACGTGTTCAGTTAAGGAAGACAGATTCAAGATTATATACTGTACGATTCCATTTATATGAATTTCAAGAACAAGAGATGTGATAATAATAATAATAATAAAAACATAGTTCTCCTGGTGGAGTCAGTTTGATTACAGGAGGTATAAGGAAATTTTCTAGGATAATGGGAATGCTTTGTGTTTTCATCTGTGTGATAATTTCCCATATTCATTTTCCACATATACATTTAGAAGTATATTTAAAATCTCTGCATTTAAAGAATGCCAATTAAATATCAAAAGTAGCATGAAAAATAATTTACTATATCTGAAAAATCAATAAGCATAAAGCAAAAGCAATGTCCATATAGCTAATCCTCAAGTCATGTTCTAACGTGGACAGTGAGAGAGAGAGAGAGAGAGACCTTAAAACCAGGAGAGAAAATTTTATCTTTTATCAAAAATGAAACTTAGCTCTTTTTTAATAAAAGAAAAATACATATATAAATCATTTATGAGATTTTTCTGCCATGAGCAATAATGGGCTTGGTGGATGGACTTCAAGGATGATTTTTGTTGTAATTAGTCCAAAATATAGTGAAAAGCCCATTTCTTTTTTCAATTATTTTATCTAGTAACTGCCACCAAAATACTTATCGATCTCTGAGAAAAAGTTTGTTTTCTTGGAGAATGTGTTTTAGACATTATTATACAGTTGCATATAAGCTTCAAAATGTGTACACAGCCACAAATAACTTCACATATTTCACTATAATTCAGAAAATTGCTTAGTAATTGTTTAGTATGTTTAGCAAATTCTAGCAGTTGTTATAATAATTGAGCTAGTATTTACAAGAAAGCATAATTATGAAGTAAAGGTAGCTATTCATCTGAATACAATTTTGAAAGGTAGTTTGACAAATTTTGTCATATAATTTTAAACCATGTTAATTTATATTTTCTTTGCATATATTACTAAAAGTATATTATAAACAAAGATGTATTTAGGAAGAAATAGGTAATGAATATTAATGTTAATTTTATTCCCACAAAAGTTTAGTTAACTATGTCCATTAAAATCAATTTTGTAGAAATTTTATTGTCGAAAAATTCTGTGAGGGTGAAAAAGTATACTTCTAGAGCAACAACAATAAGAAATAACAATTTTCTACATACCGTTTTCTCCATAGCATGCACCATGTAAGTTTAGTGAACTTTACTATAAATTCTATCAAATTAGAATGCAAAAAATTATTCATGCATGTTTCTATTAGTATAATCAAAATGCTTCCTGAAAAAATACTTATACTTGAAAACTATATGGCTCAAAATAAAATTTATCTTCTATGTCCTACAAGATCATAAAGAGATTATTGTATGTAATGTGAAAGTATGATTTTTATAATATAGATCAGAGGTCAGAAAACATTTTCTATAAGGAGCCAGATAGTTAATATTTTAAGCTTTGTGGTCTACACAGAATTTCTATTGCATAACCAGCAAACAACATATAAACATTCTTAGATTGTGTCTATGCATAAACAAGTTGCAGACTGGATTTGGTCTATAGGCCAAAATTTGTTAATTCCTGATGTAGATCACTATAGCCATCACTGTAACATGAAATCACTGGAAGAATCATCTAAAAATTTCAAGCCTTTCATTTTTACAGTCACCAAAATAGATTCTCCCCTCTAAAATTT
Source organism: Oryctolagus cuniculus (assembly GCF_964237555.1). NCBI lineage: Eukaryota > Metazoa > Chordata > Mammalia > Lagomorpha > Leporidae > Oryctolagus > Oryctolagus cuniculus. Next base: position 122,709,145 of record NC_091437.1, on the reverse strand, counting down.
CTTTTCTTGTTTGGTATCACCACTCTGACGCCAAGGGCAAACCTCAAGACTCAGTCACAATCAATATGAAGGGGAGGGGCTGTCCCTTCTCTCCCCTCCTGGTCACTCCTTCAAGTCCAGTTACTTTGCAAAACATCAGACCTCAGTCCTCCCTCATGAGTAACATGCCATAGTCACTTCTCCCTTTTTAACCTCCTTTATTCCATTCAGCACTCTGACAATAACTGAGTCCTTCAGAAGAATAAAACACTGTAAGTAAATAATTTAGAATTTCTCTGTATATTGCTTGTTATACTAGATTTCTTCTGTTTGAGTTTAAAGTGAGTTTTGAGTACAATGTAAGGGCCTTATGGTCAAGGACTGGCTTCTTTTTTTCTTCCTGTGTACTGACGACAGCAAATGTCTCCTGCTCATGCTGGCTGTGTGCACTTGCAGGCAGCTCATGGAGCTGATTTCACTTTGAGCGCCATGGGAGATGAAGACTGCAGGGCAGTTGGTCTCTTGTGCTGTTTGAAGTATTTGGGAAGTGAGAACAAAGTGAAACGGAGACCTCAGAGTGGGCTGCCTCTGCCAAAGATGTGTGCTCCCCTTGTGTGGTGCAGAGCGGATGCTGTGAAGTGGCCGCACAGCCAGGAACTGTATTTCCCAGCCTCTTATGAACTTGAACTATGTGACTAGTTGTTACTAATGAAATGTGAGTGGAAATGAGGTAAGCCACTTCCAGAGCTGTCCCATGAAAGGCTCCCCCTATCCTCCCACCTGCCAGCTGGGTGTTGATGTTCAGGCCATAGTGAAAATCATGTTGGTGAAGAGTCCGTCAACTTGGATCCCTAAATAACTATGTGGAGCAGAGCTACACTGTAGATTGGGTGTTAAATGAGGAAAGAATCAATTTTTAATTGTGTTGAGCCATTAAATTTTGCAGGCTTATTTGTTTCAGCAGTTATCATTACCTTACTTAGAACAAAGGTTCTCTCTGTTACCACTGGAATGAACAGGACTCTGTTAGTCTGTTGGCTTTCAATAATGCTACAGAAAAGTCTAGAGACAATCTCATATATTTCTCTAGTTTGGGACTTGTTATATATTTACTTTTTTATCTATTTTTTTTTGACAGGCAGAGTAGACAGTGAGAGAGAGACAGAGAGAAAGGTCTTCCTTTTCTGTTGGTTCACCCGACAATGGCTGCTGCAGCCGGCGCACCACGCTAATCCAAAGCCAGGAGACAGGTGCTTCTCCTGGTCTCCCATGTGGGTGCAGGGCCTAAGGACTTGGGCCATCCTCCACTGCCTTCCCAGGTCACAGCAGAGAGCTGGCCTGGAAGAGGGGCAATTGGGACAGAATCAAGCACCCCAACTGAGACTAGAACCCGGGGTGCTGGCGCCACAGGTGGAGGATTAGCCTATTGAGCTGCGGCGCTGGCCTAAATATTTACTTTTAAGTTAAATTCACTTCCCTAGAAATAACTGGGGTCTTGACAATGCTTTTATCAACATGTTAATCATAAAAATGCTTAACAAATCCTTTGAAATCGGCTGTATCATGCACAACATGCAGTTTTTTTTTTTTTTTTTTTTTTTTACAGGTGAGATAAGGAACAACTGTAAAACAAAAAGCTGGTGTTTCGCCTTTCTGGGGATTTGTTCTTTCTCTCCCTGAGTATGCAGTGTAGACTCGCCATTTGCATGGAGGCACAATTGTATGAAGGCTACACGGATATCAGCAAGATGAACCAGTTCTGTCACTGTGTATGTGTATCTCTGCCAATCTTTTAGAAGTTTAAAATCAAGTCATTTCTGATTTCATCCATGTATTTGATATGCTACAATGAATGTCAAAACCTTATGGAGAAATCAACCTTCTTTCAGATCTAGGAATTTCAATGGTGAGAAAATTTCAAGTTGGAGCCACTGAAGTTTAAATCCAACCAGACTTTGGAGTAAAGTATATTACAGTGAATGAAAGAGCTTTAGAATACTTCTTTTAGATATTGTAGGGTTTTTTTTTATAAAGTCCAAGATATATAGAATTCAAAACTCTTCCTTAAAAATAATTCAGTTACTCTTTCTGCCCTGAGGGCGAAGCCCAAACTTCAAAGCAAGATTGATATGCCCTGTTCAGACCCCTGTTCACCCCTCTATAGTCTATGCCCCTGCCATCACGCATCTTGCCTTCCATGTAGTCACCCTCAGTTCTTTCCTGTTGCACTAGGATGCAGTATTGTCTCTCATCTCCAGCTGTTGCACAGACAGTTCCCTCTACTAAGGTGTAACACTCACCTCCTCCCTCCTGCCTCTTTTCTTTAGCTTATTTCTACTCAGTTTTCAGGTATCAGATTGCGTGTCACTTCTTCACTTGAGAAGCTTATTCTGATTGTTCTTCAAAGCCAGGTTAGGTAAGCTTCTGGTGTCTTCCAGCAATATTTTACATGATCAGAAGATTTAACATCTTATATTATAATTCAGTTGGTCCATAATATTTCTGATCTCGTACATTTTGCTCTATTAATGATTACTCTTGGGGCTGGTGTTATGGCACAGTGGGTTAATGCCTGCAATGCTGGAATCCCATGCCAGCATCTCATGTCGGTACTGGTTTGATTCCTGGTTGCTCTACTTCTAATCTAGCTCCCTGTTAATGTATCTGAGAAAGCAGCCGAAGATGGCCCTAATCCTTGGGCCCCTGCACCCACATGAGAGAGCCGGATGAAGCTCCTGGCTCTTGACTTCAGTCTGGCCTATCCTTGCTTTTGTGACCATCTAGGGTGTGAATCAGAAGAGAGAAGATCTCTGTCTCTTCCTTTCTCTAGAACTTTGCCTTTAAAATAAATAAATACATACATAAATAAATCTTTTTTCAAAAGTTCTTTTTGTGTGTATGTGCTATTATTCTCCCTGTCCCCTATGTTAGATATGGTCTTGTATTGCTGAACATGATCCTCCACAATCACCTTTTTGCTTCAGGCTACACACTTGCCTAATGCTAGTCTGTATCAAGCCAGGCTCTCTCTCTATTTTCCCAGGTATGAGACCCCTGGATGCTGCCACTCTCAGCACTGTTACAGCAATGATCTTGGTCGACGCAAGGCCTCATGACTTGGTTCTCAAATTTCAGGACTTCTAGGGAGATCTGGGACACTGAGGTATGGAGGAATGGAAGTGGGCTTAGTGGGGAGACACGATGTTTACCTATTAGTAGTTCCATGTTACAGATGGGTACAGCAAAACTAGAAAGACTAAGAAAGAGAGAGCTTGGCAGCTGGGATTTTCTAAGGCTACAGAGAGAGAATTAGAAGTGAGAAAGCCCTTAGCTCCAAACTGCAGAATCCTCAGTTTACCAGTGCAGTCACGGTTACAGGGCCAAGGAAGCAGTTTTATGTAAGGGATATTTGCCAGGGTCAGCCAACCCCAAGTATTGTTGAGAGTCTCAACTGGGATAATTAATGGGAAATTTTTTATGCTGATATGACAAGTGCAAATGCTCAGTGAGCCAGGGCAGAGTTTTTACCTTGTGTAACTGATAATACTGGGAAGCACCAATTCCACCTTGTTCCTCTGCGGTCCACAGCACCAGGCGCAGAGTCCTCTTTGGATGCAGACCTGGGAAAAGTAGTAAAAAAAAAAAAAAAGAAGGCATATTTCAGTTGATTTGATTTTTTTAAACAGCAGGGTCTCTCATCTCTTCCTGCTTCAGAGTAAAGCTGACATAGCAGGGGAGCAACTTCAGGGCTGATGTCCACGGCAGGTTAGTGGTAAAAGAGGTTGTAACAAATGCTATCTGCAGGCCATGAAGAGACAGCATCAAATCCTATTCTTAACTGAGATTTCTGCTCAGCAGGACCCAATGTATGGTCAAGTTCAGTGAGATATTAGAATTGTATCCAGAGCCGGTGCTACGGCTCAATAGGCTAATCCTCTGCCTTGCGGCGCCGACACACTGGGTTCTAGTCCCTGTTGGGGCGCCGGATTCTGTCCCGGTTACCCCTCTTCCAGGCCAGCTCTCTGCTGTGGCCAGGGAGTGCAGTGGAGGATGGCCCAAGTGCTTGGGCCCTGCACCCCATGGGAGACCAGGAGAAGCACCTGGCTCCTGCCTTCGGATCAGCGCAGTGCGCCATTGGAGGGTGAACCAAAAAGCAAAAAGCAAAAAGGAAGAGCTTTCTCTCTGTCTCTCTCTCTCACTGTCCACTCTGCCTGTAAAAAAAAAAAAAAAAAAAAAAAAGAATTGTATCCAGAAGATACAGTTAGGAGAACCCTAAGCAGACCATGGGACCTTCCAATGATCTTAACTGAAACCAAATCATTTAACTGTACTTTAAAATAAATAGTCCGAGTCCACAAGTATAGCTATCTGTCCATGCTATCCTCAGGAAAGTAATAACTGAAAAACAGATGAAACATTTATGCTTACCTAAGTCAGATTCTACTTGGAAATATAAGGTCATTTGTGTAAGGTCAATGAAAATTAATTGGATGGGGATGACATTTATTCACCTTATTATTGCACAAACAGCTTGGTGGCAATTTCATTGACTTGTGATAAACAAATTTGTATAGACAGTCACTAAATTATTATGGTTCAATTTACATTTTTTAAAACTTTAGGATGGTATGAAAGTCAAACACATTCAGTAGAAAGTATACCCGAGATTTGAATTTGAATCATTTCCTAGGTTAGCAGTTTGTAGTGCCACAGCTCCTACTCAGCCTCCAGCCACAGGAGGACACAATGAATCCCTGCAGGGTACTGTGTTGCTAAGCAGGGTGTGCTGTACGTTAGGTGTATTACAGGCATTTTTGACTCATGATATGTTCAGTTAAGAGTGGGTTTATCAGGATGTAATCCCTATCGGCAGCAGAGGAGCATCTGTGTCTTGAGTTATTGAAGTTAATGGCAAATCTGGAAGATCTAGAATTATTCTTAAAATAATTATTTTATTATCATTGTTGAGTAAAAGTTAAGTATAAGGAAGCTATGCTTTCTGAATATAAAATATCTGGTAAGACAGTGCAGTAAAAATGCCCCTTTGTGACCAAGAATTAAAATGTGCTCTATTCAATGGGTCATCAAAGAAGGAGGTACCTTTCTCTGAAGGGAGGAGAGAACTTCCACTTTGACCATGGCCTTGTCTAAATATGATCAGAGTCAGTGAACTCAGGGGGCTTCCATAGCCTTGGCAGCTCATGACAAGAGCCTAGGGTGATTACTGATGCCATAAACAAGAGTGTCAATTTGTTAATTCAACAACAGGAGTCACTGTGCACTTACTCCTCATGTAGGATCTCTGTCTTTAGTGTGCTGTACATTGAGATTTAATGCTATAACTAGTACTCAAACAGTATTTTTCACTTTATGTTTCTGTGTGGGAGCAAACTGTTGGAATCTTTACTTAATGTATGCTAAACTGATCTTCTGTATACAAAGAGAATCGAAAATGAATCTTGATGTGAATGGAAGGGGAGAGGGAGTGGGAAAGGGGAGGGTTGCGGGTGGGAGGGACGTTATGGGGGGGGAAGCCATTGTAAAAAAAATGTGCTCTATTCAGATTGGATGATGTCATTTCTGAGAAATATCAAAGGCAGGAAAGGTGAAGCTGGACTTAAATCTTCAGAAGAGGATCTATCTTCCCACTCCTTACTAAGGAGCCTTTGGGAAAGACTGAAAAGTGATTTGACTGGATTTGAGATGGACACCCCACAAATCTCAAGGATAACCTGTACCTGCTGGGAACTGTGGCCTTAATGGCAAATACCCCCAAGACATGGAGCTCTCGTCCTGTCCACTCTAGGCACTGACAGACATTCTCCTTTCATAACCCTGGTACCAGGGAGCTGCAAACAGGAGCTACGTTTTTCACTACATTAAATATAAGTCATGAATCACATTATGCTGGAGCCCTTTAGCATCACTGAAAGAGCACAGGTATGGGACACAGGCTGGCCCATGTTCCAGTTACAGCTTTGACAAGTCCTTTCTACCTCCAATGCCACAGCAAATCCCACTGGCTTTTCTGAGTAAGTCCAAGCAGAATCCAAGTTCTCAACGTTGTTATCACTTTTTTCCAGGCCTCCACTCTCTGTTGCCTGGACTGGACTGGTGCAGCTGCCTCTTAACTGGTCTTGCTATATCCTCTTCTCTCTGCAGGGGATGTTCCACGCTAACAAGAAGCACCTTTGTGAAGCTTAAGTCAGATCCTTAAGTCAGATTCCTCCCTTTTCCTTTTTTTTTTTTTTTTTTTTTTTGTTAAAAAAGATTCTATTTTTATTTTATTTGAAAGGCACAGTGACATAGATGGGGGGAGGAGTGGTAGATCTTCCATCTGCTGTTTCACTCCCCAAATGGCTGCAATGGCCGGGGCTGGGCCAAGTTGAAGCTAGGAGCCAGGAATTCCATTCAGGTCTCCCATGAGGGTGGCAGAGGTCTGAGTACTTGGGCCATCCTCTGCTGTTTTTCTTAGGCACATTACCAGGGAGCTGGATTGGAAGCAGAGCACCTAGGACTAGAACCAGAGCCAATATGGATACTGGCATTCCAGGCAACAGCCTAACTACTGTGCCATGATGCTGGTCCCCCAGATCATGCCCTTTCTCAGCCCAAGAAGTCCAACCACTAGAAGTAAAGTAGCTGAAAGGCAAAGATTTATGCGTTCTAATTCACAGGGATGTATGCTCAGTATCTAGATTGTTTGGCACGTATTAGGTGCACCTGATGAATAGCTACTTACAAAATAAATGAATACAAAGCTTGGAATCTTGACTAGAGTAAAATTCAAAGCCATTTCCCCAGCCTCATCTCCTAAAACGTCTGATACCTCATTCTCAGGCAAGGCGTTATATTTGAAAAAGGAAGACAGATCTGGTGAATCCTTCTGTTATCAGAGACTAGCTGTGTAACCGCCACATTATTGATCTACCTATGTTTCAGCCTCCTTATCGAAGAGTGGAAATATTAAAAGCCTATGCCATAACTCTTTCATGGGGTGGTTGTGAGGATTAAATGAGATGTGATAATATATGTAAGACAACTTTGTGCCTAGCATGCAATCAACACTGAATAAATGAACTACAAAACTACATGATGAATATCCAGGCACAGAGCACACTTTTGCATGTACAGAGAAGGGGCATCTACCTGCCCAGGCAGGAAATCCTTTCAAAGGCCTCTGAGCACGTGGAGAAGACTCTAGGAGTGCCCATTCTGCTCTGCATTCCCATTCCTAGCACAAACTTCAACAATCATTTGAGAAAGGAATCTAATCAGGTTTTCTACAGATCTCTAACTTTGTTTTTTTCTAGAAGAAATCTGCTTAAAGTTGATTTAAATCAAATGATGTTTGTGGCACTTGAAAAAATGGCAAAGGATAATGCACAATTGTCATACGCCATAAATGAAAATTCTAGGCAATTAAAAAAATCTGTAGGAAAGAAAAAGAAAAAGACATACTTTTCTTTTACATATCTCTGCACCTACCAGCCAAAGAGTACTGAAGTACTACAGTGATGGAATTCTCTAAACAAAGACAAACGGTTCAGGCCATACAAAATCTACTTTTTAAAAGCAAATGCGTTGACTATTTCTTTAGATTTTGTGTGCTGCTTGACAGTCATTATCACCCAGGAATACTCTCCTTCACCTTTCAAATCTTCCAGGTGGCATGATGTCATTGTAAGACAACAAAGAAGTAATTGACTTGTAGTGGGGAACGCTGCAGCCTCCAAACAGCAACAGCCTAACTGTCAGGTGCTAGAGACTAACAGAGCCTCTCAAACCCATGAGAACCTCAGCACCCATAATCTCCTACTCCATGAAGTGAGGTGCTTGGCAGAGGTGAGGAACCCAGTGGTTTAGCAAATACTTAGCTGAGCCCAAAGTCTCTCTTTTCACTCTGACAAACTCATTGTCCCAAAACTTAAGAGAAATCTGACTTCGTTCAAGGACCAGACCCTAAACCTAGTGTGGAGGTGTGGTCCCCAGGCCTTCAAAGTCCACAATGACAACATGGATCTTAGAAGCATAGGCCATAGAGTCCCACTGAGCTGTGTTTCATTTGTGGCTCTGTCACTTCTGGTTTTGCAACATTGGGTTAGGTAATCCATCTCTCTTGGCCTAAGATTCTGCAATTATACATTAAGGAAATTGAAAACTGCCTCAATGGAATGTTAAGAAATTTAAATGAGACAAGGTATGTAGAAGGCACATGGGCGCAGCAGGTTAAGCTGCCACGTATGATGCCCACATCCCATACTGGAGAGCCAGTCCAAGTCTCTGCTGTCTGCTTCCTATTCAGCTCCTTGCTAATGTCTCTGGGAAGCAGTGGATGATGGCTCAAGTACTTGAATTCCTGCCACCTCCCTGGGAAACCTGGACAGAGTTCTTGGCTCCTGGCTTCAGACTGACCCAGTCCCAACTGTTATAGCCATTTAGGGAGTGAACCAGCAGATAGTTCACTTTCTCTTTCTGTTGCTCAGCCTCTCAAACATATAGATAACAAATAAATTTAAAAAACAAATGAGATAAGGCAAAAATAGATATATACTAGCACAGTGGCACACAGTAGATTTTCAAGAATTGTTTATTATCTCCTCGCAATATCACTGTAGACAACTTTTCAGTCTGTGCCAACATCACCAGAGAGAGCTTGTGGGAGGAGAAGGACGGGAATCATGCTCCTGCTGCTTCCTTTGCAGGAGCTCAGAATACCTCTGTTTACACAGAACAGAGATAGACATGCGACCTCTTTCAGTGTAAAGTGTTCCCTCATTCCAGCACATGGCATATCCAAATCCACATACACTGGGGCAGACTCCTCACTTCTCAAGTGAGAGCCAAGATGACGTTTTATTTTCTGGATTAACTGAAAGACTAACTATACTGGAAAATTGAAGGAAATCACTGTAAGGATATTAATATTTTAAAATGCTAAACTTATTGTGTAGCTGAAATTTGAAGTGTTTTTTTTTTTAAGATTTATTTATTTATTTGCAAGTCAGAGTTACACAGAGAGGAGAGGCAGAGAGAGGGAGAGAGGGAGAGAGGGAGAAAGGGAGAGAGGGGGAGGGGGGGGAGAGAGAGAAATAGAGAGAGAGAGAGAGAGAGAGAGAGAGGGTCTTCCATCCGTTGGTTCACTCTCCAATTGGTTGCAACAGCTGGAGATATGCTGATCTGAAGCCAGGAGCCAGGAACTTCTCCCGGGTCTCCCACGCGGGTGCAGGGGCCCAAGGACTTGGGCCATTTTCTTTTGCTTTCCCAGGCCACAGCAGAGAGCTGGATCGGAAGTGGAGCAGCCAGGACTCAAACCTGCGCCCATATGGGATGCCGGAGCTTCAGGCCAGGGTGTTAACCTGCTGTGCCACAGTGCCGGCTCCTCTAAGTAGTTTTAAAAGTCAGGAATTTTAGGTTTATAAATAACAACAAATATAATAATAAAGCAATAAACAGTAGCAAAAAAGCAAAAAACCAAATTGATAGGAGCTCCAATGAAGGGAATTCATTTTGTGGTAGGATTGGAGTACATAAATAGCTCAGTAGTAATTCTAGTTCCTACACCTGGCCCTGGGTTGTGTGATAACAGGTCCAGTCCAAGGTATGCACATGAAGGAAAGCTTTAGAATTGGAGGAGAGGGGGAGGCCCTACCTAGTTTTAGCTGGTTAGGAGTCAGGTTTCAGTGAGGTTAGGCTAAGGAAAAGCAATTTGTTTAATAGAATAATGAAATTACCCAGAGAGCCCTTGACTTCATGAAATTTCTATTAAGACAAACAGTTCATGGCATCATGATTCTCCTCTAAACAAACAAAAACTACCAATAACATGTCTGACCTTTGTTTTGGTTTATGAAATATGATGTATGTGCATTTCATTCACATTTCATCCAGAAGAATAACAATGCTGGGGGCAAACAGTGCCTATGAGATAAGATGAAAAATAAGTTGAGACTTTTTTTCCTTATGCTTGAATTTAAAGGCAAGAGGCTAAGAGAAGACTATAATTAAGCTGATAAACTGGAAAAGCCAGTTGATTGCCTTACCCTTTCACCAAGAGAAGGCAAAGCAACATAAACTTGACTTACAGCAGGAAAACTCATATTAATCCTGCCATGTAGATCATTTTCCCTAATCATGAATTCTAAAGAACACTATTTGTTAATGCATATTGACTCACACTGCCATTTACTATTACATTTCTAGCACTCTAGAACTATGTATAAGTTCTGTTCTCTCCCTTTTGTGACTTAAGTTTGCAGAGAAAATGACTTTTCCTTAAATATACTCATTTTCCACAAAAGTGCACTAATTCACAAATACATTTGTTGTCCAACCCTCTTTTAACAACAGTTTGGAAGAGAATGCCTACATTTAAAGAGAGTTCTATTCCTGCTATAAACTTGACTAATACAAGTGTGTCATCTGAGTTACAGAAATTAATAATGACATGGTGGCATATGAATTGAATGAGAAGACATACCAAGACATACTGGTTAAATGTGTCAGGGTTGAGACCTATTTCCACTTTGGGCAAGTTACATTATTTGTCATATTACATATGAGCCCAATATCATTGATTTTTTTAAATAGGGAGGCATGGTTAAACAAAGATTATTTTGGTGAAGTAAATTTCAAGTATTTCTCTTTATAGGCAAGAACAAAAAAATCACATCAAAGAAGACCTTCATTCGTGGAATCAGTATCTTTCTGAGTTATACAAATACAAAGAAGCTAGGCATTTTTATGGGAGCACTGGGCTCCCATATCAACAAGTGTTTTCGAAAGTCCTTTGTGCAGAGGTAGGTATTGTGGTTCAGCGGATTAAGCCCCTGTGTTCCATATCAGAATGCTGGTTTGAGCCTCGGCTACTCCACTTCTGATCCAGCTTCTTGATAGAAGCTTCCTGTACCTAAGAAGGCAGTAATGATAGTCCAAGTATTTGGGTTTCTGCCACCCTTGTGGGAGAGCCAAATGGAGTTTCAGATTCATCGCTTCAGCTTGGCCCAACCCTGACTATTGAGGCTATTTGAGGAGTAAACCAAAGGAAATAAGATCTCTTTCTCTCTTTTTCTGCCACTCTGCTTTACAAACAAACAAATAACTCTTAAAAATAAAATGAAGCCTTTCTTGCAAGCTGCCACTCTTGAGTCCCCTAGAGAAACTACCTAGACACCGGGCAGGAGAACAGTGTGACAAAGGAGCCTGGCATCTTCTGGGAAGTCACTTGTTTCCTAGCATTGCGGGCTGGCGATGAGAGACTTGTAGGGTCTGGGTGACGTGGACTAGTTGACAGGCAGCCTGTTTACTGGACAAAGACTCAGCTTTTTTCCACAACAGAACACACACACACACACACACAAACACACAAAGATTTATTTCAGAAGCTCAACCGGCTTGTGGGGGTGGGTAGAAGTGGGAGAAGAGAGAGGTGTGGGGGTGACAGCTCTCCCTTCACCCACCTAGTGCATTCTTAATGGGTGTGCCCCTGACAGACGTGGCCAGGAAGGGGCTCTGGACCCCACACCACATGTTGGTCTGGGCTGTTGACCCAATCATGTTTAACATGATTGCCTAAGTTTCCAGGGGGAGGACTAATTTCGGCCTAGCCCAAGGCAAACTCCAGAAGCAGCCACCCTGACACATGGATTATGATTTAGGAAACAATGGCAGAGGACAGAAATATAAACAAAGGGGGTTGTAACCCTGTTGTTCCAAATAGGCACCGGTGTGACATGGATGTAAAATGATGCCATGCCAAAGCCAGAGACCTTCAGTCCCAGGTGATACGGGGGGAACTAGGGAGGATGGTAGGGATAAATAAGCAAGATTTTCCTACAACTTCTGTCTCTGCAGCCTTGTACTGTAACTCTATCCCCTTATGTGTATGTCAATCCAGTATGCCTATTTTTCCATGATGTACTTGAATTTCATCCAGGATTGAGAAAGAGGGGACACCAGGATGGTCATGTGCCAAAAATCTCCCAGAAAACCCCACCTCAAACCTACTCCCCACCCCATAAAGAGAACTGTTACACAAAGGGGTGGCTCTTTTGGTTTTTGGCTCTTCCTTTGCCTCCTCCCATGCTCTCTCCTCATAGGCAACTCCCTGGCACTCTCATGGGTGTCTCCTCATGGTATTTCCTCACGGGGTTGCTCACGCCCATGTGTAAATGTGTTGTGACTCTCTCTCTTTAAATAATTCTTGCTGTCATCTGCGCACCTTACTTAATGCATCTGCTTTGAATTCTTATCTCATATGTGGGCAGGAACTTGGAATAAAACCGAGAATCACATTCCCATAATGCAGGCAGATCCAGCTACAGATTCTGGAGGACAACTGACCTATTTGGCTTGAGTTAAGTCCCAGGGTTCAGGGACAATTCAGAGGCAGAGGGAGGGACCTTGAGAGGAGATAACAGACTTCCTGTTAATAAGCCCTGTGGAGGCTTGTGTGATTAACTGTAAAGTAGATTAAAGAGATGTGATAATATTTATAATCTATGTTTGTGGAACAGGTCATAACCATTGTAATTTCCATAATTCAAAGGGAACAGTCCTACCTCATTATGATGATGAGGATTCTATTAGCAAGGAAAATCACTGTTAATCATTAGTGAAGCAGAAACACTGTGATTATAAGTATGTGGAGGCCATTCTGGCCTAACCCAATTTTCCACACTCTTTTGCTTCGGCCTCTCACCCTGAGCTCTATCTATACACTTCCCTCCTGACGGTTCCTGAAGATGCACGCTAACTTAGATTTTTGGTCCTTTATCTCTGCTCTTCTTCCATCTAGAATGTTGCTCCGCCTTTTCCCCCTGGCAAAATCTTACCATTGCAGTATCACTTTCTCTGCTGAGGCCTCCCTAACTCAAAGGCAAGGCAGGCTGCTTCTTTCTCAGTGATCTAGAAATTCTCACACACCTCTCTTCATTTTCTAGCAGACTGAAATGTTGCTCTTCCCACTAGACCATTAATTTTTGGAGATGTACTCACTCCTCTTCTTTAATAATCTGGACCAGTACCTGACATTTAACATGTGCTGGATAGACGTTTATTGGTTGACTGACCGAATGAACATGAATGCATTTATATAAGCATAAATAAAACGTACTACTTTTCATCTAATCTATCGCATACTGGTACCTATACAGTTCAGAGAGGTAGGTAAGACACGTTCTTTTTGTAAGACTAAAGCCCAATAGCACAAGTGAAAACACAGCAGTAAAGATAATTAAATTTCTTTCAACTTCAACGTTTGCTCAAGTTACTATTACATTGCCTACTTTTGTAGCACAGCTTGGGTCTTGTCAAACTTTAGTACATCACAGCTCTTGTTGAGAGAGTCATTAAATAAACATATAATAGTTACAGAAATCTTTCCAAAAGCTAACTGAATGAAATTATAGGTATCTGTATTTGTCTGACAACTCTTTTGGTACTTTGAAAATTTTCTGAATATAAAAATAGCATATGCTTTTAAAATATAAAACTAAGAAATAACAAGGAAAAATAACCTATAAGCATATTGTATTTCCTTATAGTTTTGGCATACAAACATATGCATACAAATATGTTTACAGAAATTATATATATATATATACACATATATACACAGTGACACTTTTTAAAAAATATTTATTTATTTATTTATTTGAAAGTCAGAGTTACACAGAGAGAGAAGGAGAAGCAGAGAGAGAGAGAGGTCTTCCATTCACTGGTTCACTCCCCAGTTGGCCATACTGGCCGGAGCTGTGCCCACCGAAAGCCAGGAGCTAGGAGCCTCTTCCCAGTCTCCTATGTGGGTACAGGGGTCCAAGGACTTGGACCGTCTTCTACTGCTTTCCCAGGACACAGCAGAGAGCTGGAGAGGAAGTGGGGCAGCCAGGACTCGAACCAGCGTCCATATGGGATGCTGGCACTGGAAGTGGTGTCTTTACCTGCTATGCCACAGTGCCAGCCCCTCAGTGATACTTTATAAATAGTTTTGTATAAGGGAACTTTTAAAACTTCATGAAAAAGTGCATTTTATAGAAAAACTGCATGGTCACAAAATTTTTTTGCACTAAAATTAGCTTATTTTAAAATTCCATTTTCCCATTAATTTTTCAAATTATATTTGTACCAATTTTTTCACTTAAAATCATGTCAGTATGGTCTTTCTATACTATAATCCATAACCAGTTATATAATATTATATACTAGTACATATAATACTTAATCAATATATAATAATAAATTATACTCAATAATCAATTAAAATGGTTCTTAATTTTTTTTACTAGTCTCTTATTATTGGACATTTCAGATTTTTATTGTTAAGGTGAGTTTTTTTAAGATTTTATTTATTTATTTGAAAGGTAGAGCTATAGACAGAGATAGGGCAAAACAGAGAGAAAAATCTTCCATCCTCTGGATAACTCTCCAAATGGCTGCAACAGCCGGAGCTGAGTCAATCTGAAGCCAGGAGCAAGGAGCTTCTTCCTGGTCTCCTATATGGGTGCAGGGGCCCAAGTATTTGGACCATCATCCTCTGCTTTCCCAGGCCATAGCAGAGGGCTGGTTTGGAAGAGGAGCAGCAGGACAGAAGCTGGCACCTATATGGGATGCTGGCAAGGCAGGTGAAGATTTAATCTACTGTGCCACAGCACCAGCCTCTAAGATGAGTTCTTAAACAGAGAATTACTAAGTCTAATGTTATAAGCATTTTAAGGCTCTTGACACATGTAACCAATACACTAAGAAAGGGTACCATTTTATAATTTTTTAAAAGATTTATTATTTATTTATCTAAAAGGTATAGTTACTAATGAGGAGGAGGAGGAGAAAGAGAGAGAGGAGAGAGAGCGAGAGAGCGAGAGAGAGAGCCTCCATCTGCTAGTACACTCCCCAAATGGCTGCAATGGCCAGGGATGGGCCATGCCAAAGTCAGGATCCTGGAACTTCATCCATGTCTCCCACATAGATGCAGGGGCCCAGGTACTTGGGCCATCCTCTTCTACCTTCCTAGGTACATTAGCAGGGAGCTGGATCAGAAGTGGAGCAGAAAGGTCTGGAACCAGTACCCACACAAGATGCTGGCATTGTGGGTGGAGACTTAACCTGGTAAGCCACAACACCGGTCCCCAATTTATATTCTTACCAGCAGTACTTTTACTTAATGCAGAACTTTAAATATTATTGCTTTTGTTTTAAGTGTCATATTTTATATTTTTCTCTACTACATTCTACTCATTTTCTTTTTATTTATTTATTTTTTTGACAGGCAGTGTCCACAGTGAGAGAGAGAGACAGAGAGAAAGGTCTTCCTTTTCCGTTGGTTCATCCCCCAATGGCTGCTGTGGCCGGCGCACCATGCTGTTCCAAAGCCAGGAGCCGGTTGCTTCTCCTGGTCCCCCATGTCATCCTCCACTGCACTCCTGGGCCACAGCAGAGAGCTGGCCTGGAAGAGGGGCAACTGGGACAGACTCTGGTGCCCCGACCGGGACTAGAACCCGGGGTGCTGGTGTCGCAGGCAGAGGATTAGCCTATTGAGCCGTGGCGCTGGCCCATTCTACTCATTTTCAATCAAGACAATTACATATGCACATGCATATACAATCTACAGTGTATTTTAACTTGAGAGAAATGTTAAGTTTATATCTTATGCCTGATTAGAGTTAAGACGTGTAAACTTATTTTTCTTAAATTGCCTGAGTAGAGATCTTTTATCAATAAATTTCTTATATATAGTTAGATTCATGTAGTGATCGCAAGCCTGATCTGGTATGTATGTATGAGTTTATTTATTTTTAAAGTTTATTTACTTGAGAGGTAGAGAGAGAGGAGATAGAGTTCCCACCTGCAGCTGTTGGGGCTGGGATGGGGCTGGGTTGAGTCAAAGATAGGGGCTTGAAAGGCAACCCAGGTCCCTGACACAGGTAGCTGGGACTCAGTTATTTAAGCCACCACTGCCTTCCTAGGGTCTGCACTGGCAGAAAGCTGCAATCAGGAATTAGGAGCAGAGACAGGAGTCAAACCCTGGTACTCCAACATGGGATGCAGATGTTTCAGGACTTCAAAATATATTCTTTTTCCCTGTCATTATTTATAGTGCTTTTAGGTGGAAGGAGAAATTGAGAAGGCTGGTAAATGATAGATTTGAACTCCAATCACACTTTTATTAAGAGCAAAAACATCTACTACTGAGAAGTTCAAATAAACAGTGCAATTTTTAAGAAAATGATGGTAAATCAAGCACAAGTAGTATCTAACCCCCTTTTAAAAATTTACATTCACCAATGTGGCCCTTTAAATTGTATTTCTTGTGAAAATGGAGCTGTGTGAGGAAGAATAACAATGATTGTACTTGAATCAGGGGTTATCAAAAAGTAATGCATCTCCAACAAGCAACTGAGATGAGAAATTTTCTGGGATCCCCTTTTCAATGCCAAACAACAGATGTGAAGCATCCACTGTTTTACAAACAGCCTCCATCATTAAGTTGCTTCTCTTAATAATTTGAAATGTTCTTTTTTTGTGGCTATAGTGGAGAAGTTGTCTACATTTTGAAAGACTTTCCATATGTTTAAAATTACTAATGAGGTAATTGATACATTACATGAAGCTTACGATACTTTATAATAAAGGATTAAACCTTGAGTCCTGTATTATTTTGAGTAATAAATTGCAATCTTTTTTGTTGTTGTTTCCATTTATGTTTCTGTTTTCAGATCACAACATATTTGGCAGTACTAATCCACTTAGTTTTGAACAAAAAACACATTTTCTTGAACCCTGCTCCATTCTTATCTCTCAAAGTGATGGCTGAATACACTTGCTAAGCGAAAATGTCCCTGTGGAAACAGCAAAATCATCAGAATGTCTCTAGAACTTCCCCCTTCCTCCCCATCCCTGCTGCGGCTGCCATAATTTAAGCTTTCGAGTTGCAGCAAGTGCCAACTAATTGCTTCTTCCAATCCTGTCCATGAAACACAGCCAGATTCAGCTTCGAATCTGCTTTGCACATGTCAGTGGCTGCGTGGAAACCTAGACGCACTCCCTATCTTCTATGCTAATAGTCGGCCTCCAACTTTTTGAATATGCATTTCTATCAATAAAACAATTTTGAACATGAATCACAGATGTATACTTATATATAAAATAACACATACACTATTAGTATACAAGAAATTACCAGTAAAATTGATTGCTTTTATGTAAAGAGGAAGTATTTTTCTATACTCAGATTTTCCTATGGTCTGGGAGGCTACTGCTCTGTGGGATAGACCTTCCTGTTCAGTGTGGCATTTCAAAGCCCTGTTGCAATCTGCCTCTCCAGATGAACTTCAGTTTAACTACTCCCCTTCCCAGGGCCCTATTCCATGTAAGTTGGCCCCCTCACTTGCTTCCCATTTTTGTGTTTGTTTTTTTTTTTCTGATTATTTTTACCTCCTTGCTTGTCCTTCCTTTTTATCTCAATTTTCTTAAATACTAACTACCATTGAAGATCTAGTTCTAATTTCTCTTGCTCCTCTCTTTCCTTCCTCTGAACTTCAAAGCTGTCATTTTCCCTTTTGTTCATTGGGAAGTTAATCATGATTAATGCACTCTCTGCTTTTGGTATTCACACACAGCCCCTGGCAAATCAAAGAGCCCTATGTATATTATAGTCATTTTATAGATTAGAACACCTAAGAGAAATTGTTTTAAGCTGCAACAACAGAGATACAGATTAGATAAACAAAAAGAACTTGTGGGAAGAGGATGTTTTTAAACATTAAACCAGTGATCAGTTTCATTTGTCACAGAGTAAAGCCTGGAAATGAGGCTAGCCTTGGGAGGTGGGGTGGTGGAAATACACTGGAACATCTGAATCCTTGTGAGACCTGCTATAGTATACATGGTCAGCCTACCAATACCAAGCTCTGCCCACAGGGATGTGGGGCAAGCATTTCTTCAAGAGAAGTATATAACCTCCCACAGGTTTATCTCAAACATTTCATTCTTCAATTATGGAAAGTGTATTTTCAAGGTAGACGAAAACTTAGAGCAAACTCAGGGGTGTTTACATGAAACTTCAATGGTTCAAAGTTTGTGACTCTCACATAGGCAAGGTAATAGGTTCTCCAAACTGTGGGGCATTTGCTTTTTCAGGTCATTCTGACCCATCTTATTTATAAAAGTGATTAGGGTAAGGCAGAAATGTTATATAGTCTGTTGAAAGTATTTATGGAAGCTTGTAAAACTTAACTTAAAATCTCCGGGAATTATTGCTTTAGAGAGACTCCCCAAGTTTATCTGCTGCCCTCCCAGGGTCACGTTTACAAGGGTGTCTTCAAGTCTGTGGACATTCCACTTTCAAAATGAACCCAAGTCCATGCAGAGTTATGGTTTTAGTGTGGGAAGGAATGTAATGTCTCCATTCTTAGCATTTTCCCAGGACCCCCTGTCCTCAAACCTCAAAATCAATACACTAGACTTTTCCCTGTATAGACACTAACATTTCAAGAACATTATTTCCCACATTTACACTTAGTAAAACATATCTCTGTCCATCTTGAATGCAAAAGCACACACTTAAAACTTTTACTCCATCAAAGAAGTAAAAAAAAATGTAATAGGACACATGAACCCATAAACCAACAATATCCATTTGAACTAACTGAAATAAAAAAATCATTAAAAAGAAATAAAAAAGATTAAATGGAATGAAGTTACTCAAAATATCAGATTCATTTATCCAACAACTATTCCTGGTCCAAGAACTGAAGGATCTGGGGCTCTAGAGAACAGAGAGTAAGAAGTGCCCACATTATCTTACCATTACCATCACAGTTATTATTGTTGTAGATGCTTTGAATTCATCCAAAGGAAAGGTGATTGTTTAAAAATTCAGTCACCATGTTCTGGAGAGGGGGAGGGACACACACACACACACACAGAGAGAGAGAGAGAGAGAGAGAGAGAGAGAATGAATGAGTGGGGTTTAAGAGGAAAACGGAAAAGTAGAGGTAGAATAGAAAAGCAATAATGAAAAGGATTGGAGAGCAACGGCATAGTGGGGAAAGCACATTAGAGATGACCAGCATTCCGGGCAAGATGAGGGGAGAAGGAAACAAAATGGACCACGCATTTGGTACCTGGCCAGCTACAGTTCTGTGATGTTTCTGGACACTATCTCATGTAATTTAGAAACAGTAGCTCATTTAATTCTGCAAAGCAAATAGTATTGGTTGCTCTCTTAGAAATAATGAAACTGAAATGCGGAGAAACTGAGTCATTTGCCCCATTCTACGTGGCTCATAGGAAGTGACAGAGCTGGGAGGCAAACTCGGACTGTCAAAGGTCTAACGCATTCCCTCAACTGTTTCATGCCACTGCTTTTACAGAAGAGAAGCTGCATGGAAGGTTCTGACCAGTCCTGTGCAAGCTCTACCTTCCTCTGTCATTTGTATTTGAAACTCTCACATTACAGACTGTCAAATCACAAAGCCACTGTATCTGTCCCTGTTACCCAGGAGGCCATGTTAGCACCTATTATATTCCATACTAAACTGTCCAATTTGAAAGAAACAAAGTAGCAAGAATATGACTTGTAGATATTAGGTTGGGAGTATGTGTTTGAACAGTGGGTTGAAAGCTGGGACCAACAAAGGATACTTTCCATGATCATGAAAATTAGCAACCAGTCCCCAAAACACTCAGAAGTTGACCACTGGAACATCTAGACTTACAGCCACAGGAAGGACAAAACCTTGAATCATTAGATCTAAAAATTATTAACCTAAAGTAAGTAGGAGACAGAGAAGACCTATTTTCCAGCTTGGTTTTTCAAGACTCACTTGCATTTCAGCAGATTGAGCTCCAGAAAAAAACTTAAAAATGAATCTATAAACTGGTAAGCCTACCATCTACTTAGAACAATCAAATGCATTCTGGGCACAGAAAAAATCATAGAAATACTATTGTCAAGATTTGATCAAGCTCAAAATAAGCTCCAAAGGGGTGCATATATATAAAATTCATTGTCAAAAACAAATCCCAATGGAAGCCCAAAACTTGTCACAGTAAGATTATAGGGGACTTCAATTCTTTCCTTTTTTTTTTTTTTTTTTTTTTTTTGGACAGGCAGAGTGGATAGTGAGAGAGAGAGACAGAGAGAAAGCTCTTCCTTTTTGCCGTTGGTTCACCCTCCAATGGCCGCCACGGCTGGCGCGCTGCGACCTGACGCACCGCGCCCATCCGAAGGCAGGAGCCAGGTGCTTATCCTGGTCTCCCATGGGGTGCAGGGCCCAAGCACTTGGGCCATCCTCCACTGCACTCCCTGGCCACAGCAGAGAGCTGGCCTGGAAGAGGGGCAACCGGGACAGAATCCGGCGCCCCGACCGGGACTAGAACCCGGTATGCCGGCGCCGCTAGGTGGAGGATTAGCCTATTGAGCCGTGGCGCCGGCCAGGGACTTTAATTCTTCTAAGGAAAAACTAATTTTGAACATCAAGGTTTTACTTTTCTCTGCCAAGAGGGAGATTATACTAAAGGTAGAGTCATCACTGAGTTTAGGAGCAGATCTTGAAGTAAGGCAGGAAGCTGCTCAAGGAGTGGACTTATGAAGAACGACCTAACTGTTAAGGTATTTATGGTTCCACCGATGCTGCACTGGATGCAGCTGGCCGAGTGGAGAGGAGGTGAGGCTGGAGGGAGGAGGATCAGAGTTTACTGGGTACTTAACACTATGCCAGACACTATGCTATGTTCTTTCCAGACATTATCTCATTTAATTTTCATAACAATTCTCTAATACTTGAGAGTATTATGATGCCTGGGGGTATTACCCCCATGTTACAGAGAAGGTTAAAACTGTACAGTGTCACAGAGTTAGTCAGTGCTGGAGGCTGGATATGTATCCCAGTTATCCCAGTACCTGCACCCTTCCAACTAGACAACCCTGACTCAGGTCCCATTAAACAGAGACTATTCTCTGACAGATGACTAAAATAATTTAGGACAAATACTAAGAGATGGGTGGACCATAGGGGCTGGGCTTTAGAACAATGAGGAGGTACAGGAATGAATTACTGTACTGAGACATCAGTGTCCGATCACAAGGCAGCAGCAGCAGTTCAGCAGGCCACAGGCTCTGTTCTCAAGTCTCTTTAATGGAATTGATCATGATCCCACCTTCTACCCCTCCTCATGTGTCCAAGACAGTCTTCCCAGGGAAAATTGATGACTGAGGATAAGGCATAGTGTGAGGAAGGAAAGAAGCAGTATGAAGGCAGACACAAGGTACAGCACAGCAAAACAAATTCCACCATACTGTGACATGTAGAAATCACAAAACTTGTACAAATAACATTGTGAGCTGAGGCCATAAGGCCATTATCTCCCTTCCTCCACTACACCCTATTCACAGCCTTCTTATGAAAGCTCTCAAACTGTTCCAAACTGAGCAGGGTCGCTCTCTGCCCAGACTGACTGACTGAATGAAGGAAAATTGGGAAGAAAATTCACAAAGAAAAATGACTTGAGATATAGATGATATAAATACAATATAGACATGCTTAAGACCTATTTCAAATGGTGAAAGGGAGCAATCTGTATCTTTTCAAAGAATATATATAATAAAGATAATCTTTTTAAAAGGATATTAAAAAGAGGATTTTTTTACATAGATGAATAATCCTTCATATAAAAATCAGTGGCCATACACAGCACTACCACAGACTGAAGGAAAGGTGTGGACCCCTTACTCTGCTACTTCCTGCACTTCTTGCTAATACCACTCTGGTAGACTAAACTCACTTCTCAGACTCTACCCACCTTCTACATAAGGAAAAATCAGATACAAAATGGAGGAGAGGTGGTGGAAGGTAGTGAGATGAAGTAGAATGAATGCTGGAACTAAGACTAAGCATAGAATCAAAGAATCCAGAGAGGAAGGTGTCAATTTTGCCTGGCTCTCTGGGGCAGCAACAGGTGCACTGTGGTTGCTAGGGGCTAGCACAGAGTCCATGCCGAGAGAAAATAATGCCACACAGTGGATGCACTGGGACCTCAGTGGCAGGCTGTGCGGAGGCTGCTGGTACAGACTGAGCAGAGTCTGTCATGGATGGTAAAGCAGTCTTGCCACTGACACTGTGTGTAGGATCAGATGGGATCAAAAGCTGGGGGAGACAGAAAGGTCAGTACTTGGCTGAAACCTCAGTAGACCAAGCCAGCAGTAAAGAAACAGTCATGTGAACAGCAGACAACAAAACAAACCCGACCTCATGGTGTCTTGCTGACCTGGATGCAGACAGGAGGATAAAGACATTCGGTAATAGGAAAAGAAGGATAGCGTTTGCTGAGTACTAGTACATGCCAAGTCCTATGCTGAATTCATGGCATGAAGTAGTTCCTTTAACTTTTCTTGGCTGGATTTCACAATAATATGATAATGTAGTTTTTACTACTATTTTTGAGACTTTACTGATCAGGAAGCTGAGGCTCAGGGAAGTGAGGTAACTCAGTCATGGACCCATACATAATAACAGGTAGAGACAGGTCTTGAACCTGTGTCTTCCGAGCCCCTGGTTTAAGCCTCTATTCTCCATGTGGGTCTCCTCAGTGGGATGACTCATGTGGGGATAAGTCCTGTGGGAACCTGGCACAGAGGAAGATGATAACAATTTCACTGGAGTCGCACCCACAAGACTCCAATGAGAACAAGTTCATTCTTGGCCAGTCACAAAACTGGAAAATGAGGAATCCAGTCCAAAGGAAGAGCTATTCTTTTGGCACCAGGTTCATTCTGGCTGCAAGTTGAAGATACATGTGTTCACATTTGTATAAACAGATACTGTAAAGTGTCCAAGCATAAACTGACACATTATCAGAGATGACTGGGCTGTCAATTCCAGTTTCCTGCCTCTCCTTGGCTCGATTCACCACCACATTGCTTAAATCTATTTCTGAGTACTGGGGATCGATAGAACCAAGCATCTAATTGTTATGAGCAAATGATTTCGTCTTTAAGTTCTTCAAATGATGGCTAGCATTAAAAAGAGTTTTAAATAATAAAGACATCAGATCATTTCCTCAAGCCTTGGACTTCACAAGAAACTAACACCCCACCCATCCCAACACACATATGTTCAAGTACTCTGTACAGTAACAATGTTGATTTATTCATTTGTGAGCCTTGAACCTGGAGTATTTTGGGTCAACTGCCTAATCTAATCTGAGCCAGACTATTTTACTGTTCCAGTACGAAATAACAGCACCAGAGTAAGCCTCATTGTGCCTAAGAGACTGCAGGTATTAAATGTTAAATAAATAAGACTTAACCCCACCAGTGTTCCTCAGCCCACTTATTTTTAGCATTAAAATTGTTCCTTCACTCTCCTGAAGTTCCCAAACAAGAAAAATGGCCCGTTCTTTATTATAAGCAATAACAAATTCTTCTCCCAGCTAGAAACGCATGCCATCACCCAGAGTGAAGTTTTATTTCAAGAATTAGATCACCATATGCTCTAAACCACAACTGTGTCCTGGCTGCCTGTGTTTTTTGGGGGGAAGTAACAGTGCTTTGAAACTTTACACACATTTATCATTTGAGAGAGAGTTCTTTGCATTGGCTTTTGAGTAAGTAAAGGATTTTTCTAAAGACAGTGTCAAATAGCCCGTGATTACTCCCATTCTGCAGTGCTAATCATTATCTGCCATTACCAGGCTACAACAGTGTCAGCCTTGAAAACAGCCACTTTATGAGTCAGGAGGCAAGCAGGTTTGCAGTGGCATTTGCATGTGTCATTTTATTGTGGGCAGTACCTGTGGCATCTCTGCATGGCAGGCCTGCTTTTATCAGCTGCCAGGGGCTTTGTGGGAAGTTACCAGCACTCAAAGCTCTAACTGAAAAAACACTACACAGCTTCTGTTAAAATAGCCAGACGTCAAAAATCAAACCATGCAGAAAACTGTTGAGCAAAACTCCAAATGAAATGGAAGATGCATTTCTCTTAATAGAAGCTCTGCTTTGTCTGGAACTGGCTGTTAAAGACATTGGTGTCTTTGGGGCACATACAGAGTTCTACTGAAGAAAACTCTTCAAACAAATAAACTTTTGGAGGGATGGGAGAAAGCAAGATTGGGAACAGTAGTGTGCTTTTTAATGATTGAGGCTGAATATGCCTTCCTCCGGTTTTCTTTTATGTGTTTTCATAAAACATTTTTCATGTTCTCCTACTATTTTGCAGAGGCTTTTTTTTTTCTAATATACTTAGGATGCCAAACTAAAAAGAGACTCTCTGCCCCCGTGTACTCTATTTAGTTGAAAGACAAGTTTCAACTCTTCCACACAGGAAAGTGAGCCAGCAAGCTGCCACAGGAGTCAGGTAACAAAGGGCTCCCTTCAGAGCCTGTCAATTTCCAGGCTCCTGGGCTTCATGACCAGATAAGTCAGTTCTGGTGCACCTGGGTCCTCGTGGGCTGCCAACAAGGACTCTCCAAAACACATCAGAGATCCAGCCACTGCATTTACATTTTAATAAGTATTTTGTTCTCATTACTTTTTTTCCTATTCGTTCACAGGGCTTCTAAGAAAGGGAGAGACAGTCTGGAGATTCCTCAGAAACCTGAATATAACCCTACCGTTCGACCCAGCCATCCCACTCCTTGGAATTTACCCAAAGGAGTTTAAATTGATAAAGAAAAAAGCGGTCTGCACCCTAATGTTTATTGCAGCACAATTCACAATAGCCAAGACCTGGAACCAACCTAAATGCCCATCAATGGTAGACTGGATAAAGAAATTATGGGATATGTATTCTTTAGAATACTATACCGCAGTAAGAAACAACGAAATCCAGTCATTTGCAACAAAATGGAGGAATCTGGAACACATCATGCTGAGTGAAGTAAGCCAGTCCCAAAGGGACAAATACCATATGTTCTCCCTGATCGGTGACAACTGACTGAACACCAAAAAGGAAACCTCCTGAAGTGAAATGGACACTATGAGAAATGGTGACTTGATCAGCATAGCCCTGACTGCTAATGGACAACTTAATACATTATCCCTCATAGTATTTTTTTTTTGTCTGTTCTACTTAATATGACTGGTTTAATTCTGTAATTATCACACAGTTATTCTTAAGTGTTGAAAATTAACTGAAATGTGATCCCTGTTAAACATAAAAGTGGGTATAAGAGAGGGAAGAGATGTATAATTTGGGGCATGCTCGGGCTGACTTGCCCCAATTGGTAGAGTTGGAAACATACTAGGGGATTCCAATTCAATCCCATCAAGGTGGCATGTGCCAATGCCATCTCACTATTCCAAGTGATCAATTTCAGTTCACAATTGATCATAATGAAAGGACTAAGAGTCAAAGGGAGCACATAAACAAGTCTAGTATCTGCTAACACTAACCGATAGAATAAATAAAGGGGAGAGTGATCCAACATGGGAAGTGAGATACTCAGCAGACTCATAGAATGGCGGATGTCCTAAATAGCACTCTGGCCTCAGAATCAGCCCTAAAGGCACTCGGATCTGGCTGAAAAGCCCATGAGAGTATTTCAGGCATGGAAAGCCAAGACACTCTGGCAAAAAGATCTCTGTGAGTGAGATCCCAGTGGAAAGAACAGGTCTTCAAAGAGGGAGGTGCCTTTCTCTGAAGGGAGGAGAGAACCTCCACTTTGACTATGACCTTGTCTAAACAAGATAAGAGTCGGAGAACTCAAGGGGCTTCCATAGCCTAGGAAACTCATGACTGGTGCATAGGGAGATTACTGATGCCATAAACAGGAGTGTCAATTTGTAAAGTCAACAACAGGAGTCACTGTGCACTTACTCCTCATGTAGGATCTCTGCCCTTAATGTGCTGTGCATTGAGATTTAATGCTATAACGAGTACTCAAACAGTATATTTCACTTTGTGTTTCTATGGGGGTGCAAACTGTTGAAATCTTTACTTAATGTACACTAAACTGATCTTCTGTTAAAAAAAAAAAAAAAAGAAACTATCAATTCCCAACTTGACTCTCACTGGGATTAAACATGACAATAGGTCTGATCTGATTTCATCATCATTTAAAAAAAATCATCTATTATTTTTCACTTTATGTTTCTGTGTGGGAACAAACTGTTGAAATCCTTACTTAAGGTATAATAAGCTGATCTTCTGTATACTAAGATAATCGAAAATGAATCTTGATGTGAATGGAAGGGGAGAGGGAGTGGGAATGGGGAGGGTTGTGGGTGGGAAGGACGGTATGGGGGGGAAAGCCATTGTAACCCATGAGACGTACTTTGGAAATTTATATTCATTAAATAAAAGATAAAAAAAAAAAAAAAAAAAAAAGAAAGGGAGAGACAGTAATAATCAACTTAAATAGCGTAATCAGATAGGGCCAATTTTTAAAATGCTACAAATGTGTTTGGTATAATTTTGATTTCTCTTGCAATTTGTATACTGAGCAATGAAGGTACAGTAGGGTAAGAATCCCCTCTAAGCGTATCCAGTGAAGACTAATTCCTGAAGCCCTTTCCTGTGATCAAGGCTGGGTAAGTCTAAGGAAAAGTAGCACATGTACAAGTGAAGAAACTCTTTGCAAAGGTAACTCTGGTGCTGGTGTCGTCGTTAATGTGCTGGTTGTGCCTGCAATGCTGACGTCCCATATGACCATGGGCATGGGTCCTGTCCACTCCATTTCCAATCCGGTATCTTGCTAAGGTGCCTGGGAAATCAGAGGAAGAAGGCTCAAGTATTGGGCTGCTGCACACACATGGAAGATCTGGATGGAGTTCTAGGCACCTGGTTTCGGCCCCACCCAGCCCTAGTGTTACGGTCACTTTGGGAGTGAACCAAGGTATGGAAGTTCTCTCCCTCTCTCTTCCTAACACTTTCAAATAAATTTAAAAAAAAGGCAATTCAGCTTTTAGATTTTTTTCATCCTATTTTAATCCCACTTCTATGCCTTATGCAAAGCATAACAGTTTCTCAGTTTCAAAACTGCCTCCTCATGTTCCCTGGGATTTCTAGGGCATCTGACAGGGACAAAATAGCCCCCTCAAAGCACCACAGAGCCACGTGCTCACCCAGCTGGCAGACGGAGCAGACTGAAACCTGAAGACCTCCAACTTGCTACCCTCAGCACATGTTTCTGAGGAAAATGTTGAGGATTCTAAACTGTGGAGGGTATGGGCACACTGGTGGTTACTGACAGCACATGTTGGTGAGCATATAAAGTAGGCAGTATTTTTTCTTTTTTTAATTTTAGGTCTTCAATATTCAGTGTAGTTTTGTGTGCACATGTGGAAAAAATATATTTCAAGTGAGAAGATTAGCCCCAGAAAGCTACAAATTTAGATTAATATTCAGAACAACAAAGCACAATTATATACACTCATACACATTTGGATTTCATCCAATTAAACTGATAACCTCTTCAATGAAGAGATAAAGTTCATTTGAAATTAGTACCATTTAAACACAGTTTACAGGTTAAAGCCCATCACCAACCTGCTTAGCATAATTTAAGATCTAAGCTATGAGAAAAACGTGGCTTGCAATCATCACACTGTTAAATGCTAGCTTAGAAGTTGTGTTTGCTGGCTATTCAAAACAGAGTGTAAATCATTCCACATGATGATTTATTTATAAATACTCAGTTGCAAGAGAAAAAAGTCACAAGTCACATTTATAGAAAACTTTTTTCCAGACCCATAAGAAATAGGTCTGATTATATCTTTCTTACTTTAAAAAATAAATTTCTTTTACTACTAAAATACAAGCGATCTTACCCAAAAGGCCAAGAAGTAATTTACTATTTAAACAGAAGCAACCACATTCATTCTCATGAAAAATTTGGAAAATTAGAAAAAACAGTTAAACTCCTCTTAACAAGAGATGATCGGCCGGCGCCGCGGCTCAATAGGCTAATCTTCTGCCTTGCGGTGCCGGCACACCAGGTTCTAGTCCCGGTTGCCCCTCTTCCAGGCCAGCTCTCTGCTGTGGCCAGGGAGTGCAGTAGAGGATGGCCCAAGCACTTGGGCCCTGCACTCCATGGGAGACCAGGAGAAGCACCTGGCTCCTGCCATCGGATGAGCGCGGTGCGCTGGCTGCAGTGCGCCTGCCGCAGCGGCCATTGGAGGGTGAACCAACGGCAAAGGAAGACCTTTCTCTCTCTCTCTGTCTCTGTCTCTCTCACTGTCCACTCTGCCTGTCAAAAAAAAAAAAAAAAAAAAAACAAGAGATGATCTTTGTTAGTATTTTAGTATTTTCAAACTTTTCTTTTAAATCATAGTTTTAAATTTATTAAAGTTTACCCAGGGGTGAGCATCAGGCCTAAGCCGTTAAGAAACCCATGTTGGATTGCCTGGGTTCGATTCCTGGCTCCAGCTCCTGAGGCCAGTTTCCTGCTAAAGCAGACTGTGGGAGGTAACAGTGATGGGTTCAGTCATTTGGTTCCTGGAACCCACATGGGAGCTCTGGTAAACATGGATTGTGTTCAAGGCTCCAGGCTCCAGCCCAGCTTAGCCTGGGACATCACATCCATTTGAGGGAGTGAACCAGTAGATGGGAGTTTTTTTCTCTCTCTCCCTTCCCCACCAATGTCTTCAGATAAAGCTGATCCATTGCACGTATTATGTATGTATATTTCTTAGTTCACATTACAACTAAGATAAAACTGTGCTATTGCACAGTCTCCCTAAATTTCTATTTGTATTATCTGCTACCTATTCCATTTGAAGGATGAAGCAAATTTTAACTGTTCTTCAATTATTATACTTTCATTTGTTTACCATTTTAAATACTACAAATATACATTGGGACAACTAGCTTAAAACATACACCTTTTTCAGATATTTGAAATTTTTTGAGAATAGATAATGAAAGGTAAAATTAGTCAAAAGGTAATTTTAACAGCTCTTTATATTGCAAAA
Organism: Oryctolagus cuniculus; assembly: GCF_964237555.1. NCBI lineage: Eukaryota > Metazoa > Chordata > Mammalia > Lagomorpha > Leporidae > Oryctolagus > Oryctolagus cuniculus. Next base: position 122,680,257 of record NC_091437.1, on the reverse strand, counting down.
CTGCTCTCCAAATACTTGGAAATAGATTTTTCCCACTGTATGAAAATGTTCTGAAGAGCTTTGTAGTTTGTTTTAAATCACTGATTTAAAAGACTTTTTAGATTTTCATTGTTTTAAATTGACTATACTTCATTGCTACTGGGGTTTAACTTTTTTTTTCTTTTTTTTTTTTTGCAAACTAAGTATTATGGAGGCTTCTTTCTTTGACTACTTGATGTGTTGAGGAAATTATTGATTATAATTTCATTGGAATTTCTTAATGTATTTTAAATAAAATTTATGACTTCCTTTTTTATTTCTTAATCCTCTGTCTTTCTGCTGACATTTCAAAGGATGACCTTGAATCTAAACATATTAAAAGTGAATAGGGGCCGGCGCCACGGCTCACTAGGCTAATCCTCCGCCTTGCGGCGGCAGCACACCGGTTCTAGTCCGGTCGGGACGCCGGATTCTGTCCCAGTTGCCCCTCTTCCAGGCCAGCTCTCTGTTGTGGCCAGGGAGTGCAGTGGAGGATGGCCCAACTGCTTGGGCCCTGCACCCCATGGGAGACCAGGAGAAGCACCTGGCTCCTGCTTTCAGATAGGCGCGGTGCGCCAGCTGCAGCGCACCAGCCGTGGCGGCCATTGGAGGGTGAACCAACGGCAAAGGAAGACCTTTCTCTCTGTCTCTCTCTCTCTGTCCGATCTGCCTGTCCAAAAAAAAAAAAAAAAAAAAAAAAAAAAGTGAATAGGAGAATCAAAGGAAAAGATGTCAAGATAGTTGGATCCAAAACACAACTGTACCTCTAAGGTTATACATTCAATATTGTTATTTCTGAATACATGTCAAAATTTCACCCTAAGTTTGAGTAGTAAAGATGGTGCACATGTTCTAGAGGATACTGATGGTAGTCAACAAAGCTTATAATAATTCTTGATTTTGTGATGAGACTCAAGGTATCACATACTCCATAAACGTCAAATGAGAAGCATCTTCAGCCATCCACGCCCTGCCAGTTGGTGTGGCATGGTGAGGATGAGTGCAATTTAAAGTGTCCACCCAAGCAGAGGATGTCACCATGCACCTCAGGCCCTTAGACCCTTCTGCCATCAGAGTCACCTCCTCTCATTGAATTATTGTTTTTCAGGTTCTGCAAAAGTTCTTCTGTATCTAAAACCTTGGTTGTTATAGAGTTAATAAAAGACTACCTTTCCCTCCAAGCACGTTTCTGGTGGATATGCATCTTCTATTGTGTCTTTCTGTATGACCCCAACTAGCCTGTCCTGGCTTAGGGGAACCTCCATGGAGAGCTGCACGGGGGTGGCTATAAGCAAGGAAGTCTGTCCCCAGTCTGTCGTACTTGCCTGATGACCAAGGAAGTATGGCCTTCTCTGGTCTACAGTCTCTCCAGAAATCAAATCTGAATTGTAAAATTCAAAAGTGAACCAGCATCTGCTTTCTAGAGAAAGACATATGGGTAACCTGGACATGTCTCTCTCTTAGAATCCACTGGAAAGCTTGGGAGGGCCTACAAATTCTTGTAAGAGAAAATTCCTAGGGCTCTACAAAAGGCAGGTAATTTCTGTGCCACAGAAGTCTGAAGGGTTTCTGATTGTCTCAGAAAAATATCACAGGGATAAGAAGACTGGCTCAGAAAGTATTTAGGATTATGCAACCCAGAGGGTCTTGGCCACACATGGATCTGAAAATGTTAAACATTTATAAAACAACCAGTCACCTGTCTAAGGATCTGAATTCCATCAACTATAATATTCCAGAATATTACCTCACAGGGATGGGGCATTTGTCTTAGCAGTGAAGATGCCCACATTCTGAAACAGAGTACCTGGGTTCAAATCCTGACTCCAACTCCTGACTTCACCTTCCTGCTAATGCAGATTATGGGATTCAGCAAGTGATAGCTCAAGTAATTGGGACTTCGCCACCCCACTGGAGACCTGGATTGAATTTTCAGCTGAGGCATTTCAGCCAAGTCCAGCTACAGGCCACTGTGGATGCTTGGAGAATGAACTAGGTGATGGGGAGCATCTCTCTCTCTCTCTCTCTTTCTCTCTCTCTCACTCCTTCCCTCCCTCCCTACCCCCCCAATTCCATTGCAGAATACAACCCTATAGGAGAAAGACTGCTGATTAAAGACTGCTCAAAGCTACAGTAGCTTTCCTTTATAAAGTATTGTCTTTTTCATAAAAGAAAGCATCATAAAATAGTCATGAGGAATCTGAGCTTCGGAGGTGACTGTTAAAATCTAGGATGTAGCACTTAATATATCAACTAAAACGATGTGACCTTGTACAAGTGATTCTACTTCTCTAACTTACTCTCAGTTTCTTCATCTGAAAAATGGGGACTATGCAATAGTAACAGCCTTATGGTGATATTGTGAGGTTTAATTAGAAAAACTTTGTAAAATGGTCTAGTAGAAATATCCTGAGGTATAATATTTTGTTATGTTAGTAATATATATCTGTTTCAGATTCAATCCTTTATTCCACACACTTTTTATTTATGGGAAGTCTTTCAATAGGGATAGTTTTGGTTTTTCTAGCACACAGCAAAGAACAGCAGTAACTAAAATGAGTTGGACATCAACACAGAGACTGCACAAGTGACAACAGATAATTAAATCAGTATAGAAGAAAGCTGTATCACAGTAAAATGCAGTAATAGACTTCTGTAACCCAAGAAGGCTTCAGCAGTATTTCATATCTCCCCATTCCAAAAAAAAACAAACATTTTGTCCTTGGTGATCTTTAACTTCAACAGAATATAGACATAGAAAGAGGTTTTTAAAATGTAATCTTGATTGTTCTTTTTTGAATGTAAAATTTCTAATTTCACTCTAATTCAAGAGAATGTTCAGAAATTTCCTCCCACTACAACTAGTTACTGATGCTTAACAGAACTTATGTTTTGAAATCTTTGATATTTCAATGATCTTTTTTCTCTTTTACACACCTCAGTAATTTTCTCATTTCTGTGATTCATTTCAAAAAGTCTCTCTTTGACAGTATTCTCTCTTATACTATTCCTTCCAATACTATTTTTTTAAAATTTAAATGTCTGAACATTTTTTATTCCTAGTAATTTAAACCAGCTCTCTTTGGCATCTGTATGTCATAATTTCATTTTTTAAAACTTTCATTTAATAAATATAAATTTCCAAAGTACAGCTTTTGGATTACAGTGGCTTTTCCCCCCATAACTTCCCTCCCACCCGCAACCCTCCCTTTCCCACTCCCTCTCCCATTCCATTCACATCAAGACTCATTTTCAATTATCTTTATATACAGAATTTAGTATATATTAAGTAAAGATTTCAACAGTTTGCACCCACACAGAAACACAAAGTGTAAAGTACTGTTTGAGTACTAGTTATAGCATCAATTCACATTGAACAACACACTAAGGACAGCGATCCACATGGGGAGTGCACAGTGACTCCTGTTGTTGACTTAACAAATTGACACTCTTCTTTTTGGCATCAGTAATCACCATAGGCTCTTATCATGAGCAGCTAAGGCTATGGAAGCCTTTTGAGTTTGCCAACTCTGATCATATTTAGACAAGGTCATAGTCAAAGTGGAAGTTCACAATTGTGAAGTTTCAGTTCACAGTTGATCATAATGATAGGATTAAGAGTCAAAGGGATCACATAAACAAGAATAGTGTCTGCGAATACTAACTGACAGAATTAAAAAGGAGAGAACAATTCAACATGGGAAGCGGTATACACAGCAGACTCATAGAATGGCAGATGTCCTAAATAGCACTCTGGCCTCAGAATCAGCCCTTAAGGCATTCAGATCTGGCTGAAGAGCCCATGAGAGTATTTTAGGTATGGAAATCCAAGAGATTCTGGCAAAAAAAAAAAAAAAAAAAAAAAAAAACTTAAATGAAAGATCTCTGTGAGTGAGATCCCAGTGGAAAGAACAGGTCTTCAAAGAAGGAGGTACCTTTCTCTGAAGGGAGGAGAGAACTTCCACTTTGACTATGACCTTGTATGTCATAATTCCATTATCACATAGTTACTTAATAAACTAGTTTTAAAACATTTATTTTAGAATATAATGATATTCCCTTCTTCCTCCCTCCTCATCTTCCTACCTTCTCTCCCCCCATCTTTCTTTTTTAGTTTTCTGATAACATTTTAAATTTATATTACAATAAAAAGGCTTAATACCTCAACAAATATGAAGTTGAACAAGTAAAAAGTAAAAAAAAAAAGAGAGAGAGAGAGAAATCCTAGTTTAATGGGAATATAGGCATCAGCTATAAACAATAATTGAATGGAAAATGCCCATTTCATCCATGTGCAATAAATTTTAAAGTTAATTACAGATCATTAAAACTATACTTTTAATGGATGTTATTTAATCTTTTTAAAAGATTTTTAAGCATACTTCTTTTCATGTTTTCTCTATCTTAATAATGCTGATCTGTAATGAGTGATTTGGCATAGCATACCATGATAGACATAAACTTTAGTTGATGAACAGTAAAAGAATGAAAGACTGATGTTACAGTGTAAAGGAAAGAATGAGGTAATGGACATTATGGAAAAATTCCATTTCTACTTTAACAAGTTATATTTGAGGACAGAGAAAAATCTTGAATCCCTTTAAGAAATATGATAGATTAAATCAATTAAGACATATGATAAATGTCTCAATCATTCAAATTCCAAATGCTTACTAGGACCAGATAGGCTTCATTGTCCATTGTTTGGCCAAAAAGCTTAAGACTTATTACTGTTCTCAGCTGTGAGCTGAATGGATGAATCAATGTTGCTCTCAATAACTGTAAGCTGCAGAATAATAGATGAATATTAAATAATGCTGAATCTTACAAACAAAAAGGCACAATCCAGTGAACTGACCATTGGTGCCACTTCTCTTCAACCCCAAAAGCATTTCTAAAACTACAGTGATCCTATGATCAATATATATATTTATTGAGAAGGGATTTTTCTCTTGAAACTCTTCTCTCATATCAAAGGTGTATCTTTATGTTATTTGGAATGAAGCAGGATATTTAATATAATTATGAAAAAGTTTTGAATATATACAAAGAAACAAAATGAGAAGAACAGTTTAGGAATTTTAAATTAAACTGGAACAACAGAGATCAAGCCCTAACTGAAATGGATAGCAAAAATCTGAGCTTGGTCAAAACCAGAGGAAAATTAAATTATTGGACTTGAACTCTTTGGAGAAAAATAACCTTTTCCTAGTTCCCTAGGGTTGGTCTATATGAAAACTTTGACTCTTCTAGCTCAAGTGAGTTTTCTAATAAACCAGGGAAACCAAGTTTATGAGCTTTAATCTACCCAGCTAAGAGGACCTTAATTGGTAGAGAAAAAAGTAAAAGGGGACTTGTGAATGCTTTTGATCAAAATTGAGGTATATCTTGGAGAAACTTTTCCCTTGAGGCTAAGAAAACATTTGAAGAGGCTTTCCAAACAGAAGATCCCAGATGAAAGGCTGTAGCACAGAATTATGATGCAGTTATAAATTCTGGTTCTCTTATGCACTAGCAAGACTGGGGAGGTGAGTGATAGGAGACCTGGGACTTTTCAAAAACAAGGCCATTGGCTCCTCCTGGTAGAACATTTCCAGATGCTTAGCCTACCCTGCCTTATTGCACTTGTAGCAAACTAATTTTTCTATAGTCAATAAAACAACCAAAGCTCCAGGGAGAAATGTTAAAGTCTTTGAAAAGAATTATCATTAAGCAAAATTCCTCCAAAGTTATAACCCAATGATTTAATAATTATTCTTTGGGAGAAGCTGGAAACAGGTATTAAAAAAACATGGAAAGATACATTATATACACACACACACACACACACACACACACATATATATATATACAAGCAACTAGTTGAAAAGGGGAATCAATTACAACATAATTTATGAGGAAATTCAATGTCAGTGATACTAAAAATTAGGAACATTATTCATAAATATACTATGTATGGATATACATGTTGACCCCTGAAATATATTTTATTATAGACTTGCATGATGACATTAAACTGTAACTTAAATTTGTTAGGATGACTGTTTTATGCTTTGTCTACAGATATCAATCTATGAAAAAAGAAAGCCAAATCTAGGCACTTATTTAGTAGAGAATTACGAATAATAAAATACTTTGAAATGAGAAGACTAAAGGTCACATAATCCAAAACGTTTCCTGGTTGGCAAATTTTTGTGCAACTCTGGGACCAAATGATCATGCAGACTTCTTATTTTAAAAAGCTCACAGGGCCAACGCTGTGGCGTAGTGGGTAAAGCCGCCACCTGCAGCGCCAGCATCCTATAGGTGCACCAGTTTGAGTCCCAGCTGTTCCACTTCTGATCCAGCTCTCTGCTATGGCCTGGGAAAGCAGTAGAAGATGGCCCAAGTCCTTGGGCCCCTGCACCCACATGAGACTCAAAAGAAGCTCCCGGCTTCAGATTGGCGCAACTCTAGCCGTTGTGGCCAGTTGGGGAGCAAACCAGCAGATGGAAGTCCTCTCTCTACCTCTCCTTCTCTCTCTGTTTAACTCTGACTTTCAAATAAAATAATCTTTTTTTTTTAAAAAAAAAAATCTCCCAGCCACTAGCTGGCTCTTTCTTTCCTTCACAATCAAGCATTTTGATTAAAAGATTAATATTTTGTGAACTTACCTGTCCTCTTTTCTCATTTTCACCTCTACCTTTCATGATCTGATCAGATTTCCACCTTCCCTAATTCATTGACTTTATTCTTACTAAAATCACCAATAGTCTCAAATTGCTAATTTGTGGAACTATTTTCTGTTCCTATATCCTGGTTTTTCCTTGGTATTTAACATAGTTGGCCGACTCTGTTCTTCATGACTTCTTCTACCTTGCCTTCCTGCATATCGCCTGCATGCTTGCTTCTGTTTCTATGGTTATTCCTTCTTGTATTTTCATGCAATTCTATTACTCTGCTTTAAATAGTGGTTTACCCAGATATCTGCCAATGGCCCCTTTCATTTCTCACTCTGAACACTCTAATTGATCTCCTTTGTTTCTTTGGCTTCGACTACCATTTATATCTTAGAAATTCACAAATCTAGATTTTAGCTCAGAACTCTGTGCCCAGAAACAAGATACTCAGTTGATTATTAAATACTGCCATTCGTATACTTCAGAGGTCTCCTCACTCAATATAATCAAACCAAATGCATTACTTTCTGTATTTAAATTGGATTTTCTTATATTTACTGTTTTAATAATCCAAACAATCTGCATTATTTCCCCCATATAAATCAGCTTTCCCTGCATTTATTATTTTACACAACCTTAAATCAAAGCATCTTGTCAGATCTATTTTTCTGAAGACAGTTATCTGATATTCAAACATTACCAAAAAATGTAACAATTTCTCACCCCCCTCTCTTTACTTTCCTTTCCTTCTTCTTTATCCTGTCCATAACCATCAATTTAGTATTTACTATTCATTAAGCACTCTTACAAGCTTTCAAGCACCTCGCTGCCAGTCACTCACTTTGGTGCTATGGGCAGCTGAGATTATTGATGACCGTATCCTCTAATTCCTGGGCTTCCGCATTTTCTGAAGACTAGTAGTTGCACCCCTGATTTTCCCTCTTTGAAGCCTTTCAATGTTTTTATAAGTCCCAGTATTTGTAAGGTAATTAACCCTACCTGCCTCAATAGATAAAAATTCCAAATTTCCCAGTGAAAGTTGACTTTCTGCTCCAGTGAAATCGATGCACTTTGGTGACTCAGATGACCAGGATTCAGCTAACTTGTTATTTTTCAACATAGAGGTCCCAAGGTTGCTCCCGTGGGAGTATGGGTTGGAAGAAGCACATAGACCACAGTCAGACTGGCTGGAGAATTTATACTTCACTCCCTTCACAGTCCTTCAGCCAGGACCATCATAAGGTCCCAAACAACAAGAGCTTACCGTGTTTTGGTAAACGTTAACTATTGCTGCCATAGTCTCCAATTCCTTAAATTCAATTTCTTCCTAGTTGAAATAACTGTAGTAGTTTCTGGTCTTACTGATATGCTACGAGATAATACATAATTATAGGTTTTGTATATATTAACCTTATGAAACAAACACTATTTGTTTCTACACCTAAATGTGTAAAACTTGGGTTTTATAGGAATATAAGCATATAACCTTATATAAAATTCCACAGAAATGATTAGTGTTTAGCTCATCTACCTACTGATAGATATTATTTGAAATAGATTGATGGCCGGCACCATGGCTCACTAGGCTAATCCTCCGCCTGTGGCTCCAGCACCTCGGTTCTAGTCCTGGTCAGGGCGCCGGATTCTGTCCCGGTTGCTCCTCTTCCAGTCCACCTCTCTGCTGTGGCCCAGGGCAGTGGAGGATGGCCCAGGTGCTTGGGCCCTGCACCTGCATGGGAGACCAGGAGGAAGCACCTGGCTCCTGGCTTTGAATTGGCACAGCGCACTGGGCGCAACATGCCAGCTGTAGCGGCCACTTTGGGGGTGAACCAACAGAAAAAGGAAGACCTTTCTCTCTGTCTTTCTCTCTCACTGTTTAACTCTGCCTTTCAAAAAAAAAGAAATAGATTGAATACTAAAGTCTAAATTGGGACTAATGTTTTTAACCAAGAGAACAAAAATTTGTTGACTAGAATCTATTAATACACAAATCTAATAATATTTACATGAAAATAACTTACATTTTAGTGAGTGATGTGCTTTTGAAATTTACAGTTATAGGACTATCACCTATGGAACCTATAAACACCAGAGCCCATGCCATTATTTTCACATACACCATGCCTGATGATGCTTAAGTTTGTATTAAAGTAAGAAAGAGTGGATATGAAATAGGACATTGAGTCTTGAATTTGTTAATCATATATTTTCACATAAAACGATTAGCTTCTCTTCAGCTCATATTCAAGAAACAAATAGTACATACACAAATCCACTCATGCAATACAGTATTTTAAAACACTAAGCCATAGAGTTAGAATAAAGCAACATTTCACAGTGTTACTGATGAGGATGCACAGTGGACCCTCTGCTAGACTTCCAGCCTTTCCATCTGAAGGTGATTTTCAGTGGATATGTACTTGTTTCCATTCCAATGACGATGGTGAAGATGCATTTATTTTCAGGGATGATGTATCATCAGCGCAGGTGGCAGAGTCAGCCTACCCAACAAGCAACATTCAATTCCTGCCTGAATTGAGACATTCATCACTGTGTTCTGCCTATTTGTGTCTGTCAACAAATGAAGGTCATGTTACTCCCTCCAATTTGTGTTAACAGGTGATATGGGTACAATGAGCAATCTGAAAGATGGATATGAATTGAGAGGATGTGCTTTGGGTGAGCCATTATAGGACTAAAGTCTAATTCTGCCATGTTTCATTTCTTGTTAATTTATGGAAAAGAGACTGAAAGGAAGAAAGTAGATGAAAACTCACCCTTACTGAATACTTTCTGTGGCCAGATTTCTGGGCCAGAATCTGTGGCCAAATTTCATGTGTATTTTCTTACGGATTCATTGCAACATCCTTTGAAGAATGCACTATTATTGCCCCTGTTATACAATAATAAGGCCTAACTCTGTCACTTTTTCAAAGACTTTGAGCATAGCTTCTTGTCTCTCTCAGACTTGGCTTTCCCTTCTGTTAAATGAGAATAATGCTTTATCTTATTCAGGCATTCTTCACCACACATTTTCCATCCCTACTAGATTTATAGTTACATGGGATTTCAAAAGCAGTGCTGTCTTATGTCAATGGTCCTGGTCTTTCCTGTGCTCCTTGGACCTACCTGTAAAAGTGGTTTTAGAACAAAGCTCACCTGGACTATCCATCACCTGGACTATCAGTGCTCCTCAGATGCACTACATCGTTAGGCAGAAGTCACATTTAGAGCAGTATCATTAAAACTTAGATTTGCAACTAAAAATACACACACATCAAAGACCAAACAATGAATTTACAGAAGAAAAGTGGCCAGGGATGATACACAGAGAAAGTCATCTTGCTATTGATGATTGTTAATACACATCCAGCAAGGTACACAGAATAGTCTTATGTAAAGATCAAACCCATCCAGTGTGTGTATCGGGTACTGAGATTAGGAAAGAATCTACAAAGAAATACCATGAACTTCTGAAGTAACCCATATCACCAATGTCAGTAGTTGGGATCAGCTGACTCAATGTGGGTGCTACTATTTTTTTCTCACTCAGTTTCTTCTTGCTAGTGGAGACAGAAAATGAAACCCAGCTAAAACTACCATGTTCCAGAGAGCTAGAACAGTAAGAGCAAAGATGACAAAACTCTTGCTCTAAATGTCTCCCTGTCACTCGATCAACCAGCCAATGAACGGAGCATATGCCTTATGATGGGCCAAGTTCTGGAGACATAGTAGCAAATAAGACATAAATAGGCCTTGCCCTCATATAACTGACAATCTCTAAGTGAAGGAAATCTTAAAGAAAGCATTGCACTTGTCAAGGGTGTCTATATGCAGGGAAGTTGCCATTACTCACACTTAACAGCCAAGAAGTTGGAGTTGGAATCATTAAGAGGCTTTTCACCAAAATTTTGAGACAGTTAGTGGCACCGTCAGGCCTCAAACCTGGGTCCTTGTATTTCCAGCCTAGAGTTCTTTCTACATTTTTACATTGCTCAAATGGAATGTGGTAAATGGAGAAAGATTAAACAGATGACAAATGATATTACAGAGGTGACCTCAAATCGTCTTTCTTAACTTTCTATGAGTGGAGAACGTCTGGGTCATGGGCCATATAAGGCCTGTGGAAGCATTTGATCTATCCCTACCAAGACAACCAAAAGCAGGATTCAAAATTCAATAAATCTATAGCAGGTTAATTTTTAATTTGATAATTTTGTATGACCTACAAATGATGTTATAAATATCCAAATAGCAACTGGCAGAAATGCCATGGGGCTATTTTTTTTAAAGATTTATTTATTTGAGAGGCAGAGTTTCAGAGAAAGTGAGAGAGGGAGAGACAGAGAGAGGTCTTCCATCTGCTGTCTCACTCATCAAATGACTGCAATGGCCAGAGCTGGGTTGATCCAAAGCCAAGAGCCAGGAGCTTCTTCAGGGTCTCCCAAATGGGAACAGGAGCCCAAGCACTTGTGCCATACTCTGCTGCTTTCCAGGCCATTAGCAGAGAGTTGGATCAGAAGTCGAGCAGCTGGGACTAGAACTGGTGCCCATATGGGATGATGATGCCACAGGCAGGGGTTTAACCTACTATACCGCAGTGCTGGCCCTTTTTTTTTTTTTTAAGATTTATATTTATTTAAGATGCAGAGTTACAGAGAGAGAGGAGGAGAGACAGGGAATGGTATTGTTTTAGGAGAGATTTTAAAAAGGAACTAGAAAGCATGTCTATGAATTGCACCATGAGTCACAGGAGCATCTTTTGTTAGGATAGCTGTGGTTATAGTTTTGAAAGCTATGCTTTTCCTAGAGTTCGCCTGCCACTGTCAGTAGATGTTTGTGTTGATATCTATCAGGAAACCCATCCTGTGGGTTCCATACTTCCTAAATGCGGAGCTACAGATGAAACTGTGAATCTCAAAACTTTAATACTGGCATATTGTTTGGGAGTTAGGAAGTTAACTCTTGCTTGAACTGCCTCTAGAGAAAGGATAAGTAGAGAGGACCACTGGTGCAGGTGCTGGAAACACTGACTCACTGAAAGCTAACTCTGAGGGATACCCAAGTAGCTGTGCATTCGAGTTCTGTGTGCTTGTCTTTCTTTGCCCTTCTACTTGCTCAAGAGCTCAGAGTTCCCAAACAGAAGACTGTTCAATATGCCTGTCAGTGAACTGGGCGTCTGTTCATGTACTTAACCTGGCATTTTGTGCCCTGCAGACTGAAGTGAAGTGACAAAGCCTTAGATTTAGAAGAGCACAGTCTGGTTGGAAAATTGAGATAAAACACAAAACCGAGAATGAAAAGGGCCTTGAACGACTTCAAGGAGAGAGAGGTCAATTGGGTTGGTTATCCTTAGACATGAGATTTTGCTGAGCACTGTAGGATGTGATGGGATGAGGAGAGCAGCTGGAGAAGAAGGGCACACTATGCAGGGCACACAGCATTGGTGGAGGTGCAGAGCTGAAAGTGAGGGTGGCTTGTGGTTGACACAGTGAGAAGTACTTGTAGCAGAAGATGTATCTGGAGAGCATGAGGTTCATTTGACTTGTGAGTGCTCACCTGGGCCTGAAACCAACTGTAGTATATGTCCGTACATTAGCCACATTCTCTCTGGGTTTCAGTTTATTCACATGATTAGACTGTTCCACCAAAGGACCTTTGCCATCTTTCTGGCTTCAGCAACAAAGATTCTTTGATCCTCATAGCAACTGGGAAAGAGAGCTAAAGACTAGGGGAGACAGAGAACCAAGGGCGTGGAGAACAAATTGAAATATGTCCTATGAATTTTAGCACAGCTGAGATCCCCTGGAATGCCTTAAACCAGAAGGAATGCTAACTTCTGTAGGTGGTTTAATGCTAAATTCTGAGGCCATTATTTTGTTCCCTGGTCCAAGGTTGCTGTGATGTGAGGAAATCTAGTTCACATGTCCATTCCTTTTCCCTTCTTCTGTACATGGTTTTTATAGGGAGGCAAGCCCCACCAGTCACATAATATCACACCCTATAAAACTGGTCATGCACATTTTTTTCTTTAGAATCATTTCCTGTGGAAGATGCTTCCTCTCAATCTCGGTACTTGATGGTTACTGTGGCAGCTTTCCTGCAGTGTCTCAGTGCCTGGGCCTGCAGAGGGCCTGGCTCCTATGGGCAGCCCTCACAGTGACAGGAATACCCTTTGCCTCCTGGAAGACGAATAGAATCAATGTGCAGAAGGCATGGCGAGAGCCTCTCTCCGACAAATGTAATTCACACAGCAGATAATCTTGTCTGAGTCACAACAAAGCTAGGGCAAACATGGCATCTCAAACAGGCTTTTATGAGTCCAGTGTTTTACAAAATATATTATCATGTAGATGTGTTCCCCTCAAAGAGAATAAATACATAAGAAAATTAATCTTTGAAGAGCAAATAAAAATAAGGAATTATATACACATTATCAAGGGAAAGCTTCTACGACTTTGATTTTATTACTGCAGTGCATAACCTAAGCTCATATTTCAATGGAGGAGGAGGCAGGCCTGTTTGATCATTTTTATCTCCTCCCCCTTAACAAGTGTCTGTGTTTTACATTGCCAGCTGTTTTTAACAAAAAGCAGAACGACCAAAGTTTCCTATGCCTGATGGTGTCTGAGGAGGTTTTAACTGCTAATATTATGGCTTCCACCATTGAATCACATAAGATAAATCTTTCTAGGTTTGTGAGGTCAACACACAAGGTTTTGTCAAAGCCAGAGAAGACTGCCTGTACTTGAATGTTTCTCATGGTTTCAAGTAGTAAATCACAGGGAGAGAGAGAAATAAAAAGGCACTTACCCAAATTAAATCATCTGCTTACAAATAGTACATTTTCCTAAAGTCTGTAAGATGTTAAAAGAAAATAAATTCCTTGGATATGTATTTAGTAGATGGGGAAAATGTTGATCAATCTTAAGACATATAAATCAAAATTGTCAGAAGTAAGAATTGTGTGGAGGACTAGGTATCCAATTTATTAAAAATGAATGCAAAATGTTAATATCACTAAGGAGCAGTAAAAGTTTATTTTCCCTCTGTATCTTTCAGTAAGTCAAGGGCAGGAAAAAGGATATGTATAAACTGCATCTGAATGTAAAATTTCAGTGCAGATCCACACAAAACTATTCCACAGTGGACTAGTGAACAGCAACCAGATCCCCCAAAATAACCAAAAAAGTTTGAATTCCTGAGTTGTAGATCAACTAATCTCACACATTTCTGAATCTAAAACAAACCCAACATAGTTGCTGACAGACAATGTGGAAATAAATAACACTTTCAAAGATGATCATAGCAATTCACAATGACTGGACAAGTCCCATCATGGGAATTCAATATGCAGTTACTCTTTTATAGAACTTGAAGAATTACTAAATATTTTCCACTGTCACCACAAGTCATCTCTCCACTTTAAAAATTATTAAATAAAATCTGTCTTCCATAAGAGGAAATAACTGTCACTTCAAATATGGGTATATCCAAAGGGACTGAGGGTAGCTCACCTACAGACTTCCTGGCTAAAAGTTTTCTGAATTAACACTAATTTGATGTCTGGACGATTCTAAGAGGTAGATTAGGGAATGACATACTGTGCTAGGCTAGGGATAAATAGTTTTTAAAAAAAAGTGTAGAAAGTGCACTATCAGGGGAGAATTGGCGAGAAAACCACACTGGAAATCCCACAAGAGGAAGAGGAACACTGTGGACATGTGTGGAGGGTACAGATGCAAAGCATGAACACAGGCATAATGCGTGGCTGCTGCAGCTCAGATGAAGATAGAAGTGAGACTGGACTGCAGCAACATTTGGTGATATAGCCAGAGGGGGAAAATGGCTTGAGTCTGGACTGGAGTCCTAGGGACTAGCGGTTGCATGTGGACCCAGTAGAAGTAGAGGGGGCACATTTATCTCACTTAAAATTCCCCAAAACAGCACCTGCTACCTGGCTGAGAAAGGGTGGGAGCCATTTTGCATTTGACTGGGAGCTGCAGAAGCTTTTGTGCACATGTAGAGCAACTGGCTGGGACAGGATGCCATCTGCTCAGCAGCACTGGTGGCAGTGGCAGGACAGGGCAACATTCAGCTGGTGGCTCTTGTGTACACATGTGATCCAGAGATTCTAGTGGAGGTAAAAATCCACAGTCCCCACTAACTTTGAGCCTGGCTGGGCACCCATGTAAGACCATAAAACCTAGTGGATAAAAAAGATCTCCCTATTTGCTGCCTACAAGAAACACATCTCACCAACAAAGATATGTACAGACTAAACATGATAGGAAGAAAAAAAGATATCCTATGCTAATGGAAAGCAAAAAAGGTCAGGTGTTGTCATCTTATATCACAGACACTAAAGAAATAAATAGAAAAAGACATACACAAAATGGAAAAATCTTCCATGTTCATGGTTTAGAAGAATAATGGCATCAAAATGTCTATACTACCAAAAGCAATGTGATCCCAATTAAAATATCAATGACATTCTCCACAGTTCTAGAAAAAAATGATGCTAAAATTCATATGGAAACACAAGAGACCCCCAAATAGCTGAAGCAATATTATACAATAAAACAAGGTCAGATGTATCCCAATACCTGATTTCAAGACAAACTACAGGGAAGTTATAATCAAAACAGCCTGATACTGGACAAAAACAGACATATAGGTAAATGGAACAGAATAGAAACTCCAGAAATCAATCCATACATCTATAACCACCTTATTTTGATAAAGGAGCTGAAATCAATTCCTGGAGCAAGGACATCTCTTCAACAAATTATGCTGGGACAACTGGATCTCCATGTGCAGAAGTATATAACTAGACCGCTACCTTACACCTTATACAAAAATCAACTTACAATGGATCAAAGATATAAATAAATGACCTGATAACCTCAAATTACTAGAGGAGTACATTGTGGAAACAATGCAAGACACTGG
Source organism: Oryctolagus cuniculus (assembly GCF_964237555.1). NCBI lineage: Eukaryota > Metazoa > Chordata > Mammalia > Lagomorpha > Leporidae > Oryctolagus > Oryctolagus cuniculus. Next base: position 122,664,628 of record NC_091437.1, on the reverse strand, counting down.
CATAGGCAATGACTTCTTGAAAAAGACCCCAGAAGCACAGGCAACCAAAGCTTAAATAGACAAATGAGATTACATCAAGCTGAGAAGCAAAAAACACTCAGCAAAGTGAAATAGCAAAGGAAAGAATGGAGAAAATGTTTGTAATGTCTGCAAATGAAAAAGAATTAACATCCAGAATGTATAAAGAGCTTAAGAAATTCAACAACATAAAACCAAACAATCCAGTTAAGAAATGGGCAACAGATTTGAATAGCCATTTCTCAAGAGAGGAAGTTCAAATGGCCAACAGAAACTTGAAAAAATGCTCAGGATCACAAGCAATCAGGGAACTGCAAATCTAAACCATAATGCAATTTCACCTCACTGCAGTTGGAATGGCTCTCATATAGAAATGAACAACATTCTCTTTAGTAATATTATTCAGATTTAAATATAGTAACCATAAGTGCAGTCATTAATAACCTCATCCTTAACTTAATGTCTGTTTTTCATAATGTAAAAAAAAAAAATAGAACACAGGAGTAGATGAGGTAAGTGAAAGGCTAGAAGTGTGATACAAAGGTATAGATAATAGAACTGTATTGTTGATCACTCCAGCAAAATCTATTCTAAAAACATGTTCCCTCTAACTATAGATAGCAAATTTATCTCAGATATTTCCAAAGATTTGTCTTTTAGTTTGGATAGTCTTTCTTCTGCTTCACCAAGTCTGTCGTCACAGGGTTCTACTGTATTTTTATTTGACATATTGAATTCTTCATTTCTAGTCATTTCTCATTCATGTCGTATGTGGGTTTCTTTAATTCATGTATTTGCTACTCTGTGTTTGTGAGTAATCCTATGATCATTCTTTAGAAATTATTTTCAGACATTTCAACAATCTCTTTATAGTTTAATACTGAAGTGTTTTGTCCCTTTTAGGGAGTCATATTTTCTTCCTTTTTCATGCTTTGGTATTTCTATGTTTATTTTATGCATCTGTAAAAACACTTGTTGGTATCTCCTCTGAAGGCTTCATTCTTTGAAATGTGCAACTATGGCTTAGTGGAATCTTGTTCTGCTCCTTCTGAGGAAATCCAGAAGTATGTGCTAGCTGGGGCCAGGGGACTCTGGCTGGTCCTTGACAGTGGTGCATGAGTCCAGAGTGACACCCACATTGGATGTGGCAAATGTCCTTTACAGTCAGCAGGGGGGGGGGGGAAGGTATGATCATGCTGGCTGGCGTGTTCAGGGCCCCAGTCCATCTGCCAAGGAAAAACAACTGCCGAGGGTGAGCTCTGCATACCCCACCCACTCAAGCACATGAACCACACAAAAGATCTATGTGTTCCTTATTGCGAGGGCACAGCGCTCTGTGATCGTCTTCCCTAGCATTCACAGAGTCCCAAGCTTCTGGAATCAGACCTAGTGGTTGCCCAAAGATCTAGCCACACTCCATGCCTTTCTCAGTTTTAGTCTATCACACATTCACAGTGTGCAGAGCTACAGTCACAGGAGGCAGGGGATGCACTCTGCCTGTGAGCCTCTCTAAGAACAGAGCACCCTGTCTGTGGAGCTAGCTACCTGACTGACAGAGTATGTCAGTGCTCCATCTCAGCAAGCTGAGAATGTGATTTTCGTGAGGGGAGGGGAGGGGGGCGGTATGACCACCATTCATGGACCTAAGGGGGAACCTTGTACCCCCTAAATTCTTCAGTCCAGACTTAAAGTTAGTGGGGGACTATGGATTTATCTGTCAGATAAAATCCACCAACTGCTTGGACCCTTTCCACCCATGAGGGAGGCCTGAATAAAGTTCTAGGCTCCTGGCTTCAGCCTGGCACAACCTTGTCCATTGTGGACATTTGCATAGGGAACCAGCAGATGAAAGATCTCTCTCTCTCTCTCTCTCTCTCTCTCTGAGTTCTCCTTCAGGGAGAAGGCTATTTAACCAGAAGAAAGGAATAATAATAAATAAAATTTCAGTAACTGTTGAAAATTTAATAAGCCTCAACAAAATAGCAGCTAGAATTCATTGAATAGTTATTAATTGCCATGAATTGAAACAGCTTACATAATTATCATAATAAAACTATAGGTAGATACTATTGCTACCTCCATTATATATGTATATATAATGAGAACTTATATATATATGTGTGTGTATATATGTATGTGTGTATATATATATATATATATGAGAACTTTAAGGCATAGGTATACTTAATCAGCTTGTAAGATAACAGAGCTGGTAAGGGGCAAAGTCAAAACAAACAAGTACTCCCCAATCTGGGGGGAGTTTTTAAACAAAGGTATGATGAAATCACTAGTTAACAATAATATATAAGATAATATGTGTGGTGGAAAGGGATATTTTTGAGTAATCTCTGCTTGCTTTGTAATTTAATGAACACAAATGTAATATTAACACAATATTCTACTAGTAACTACTTAAGAACATAAATAAAACATGTAAGTTTCCAAACACTGAAAGGAGAATGAATGGAGAGGAAAATAAGAACCAATTAACCCAATGGAAAGCAGAAAAGGAGAAAAAGAATCCAAAGCAACTTTAGTAGAAAAATTTTATCAGGTTGTTAAACTATAAGAAATCACAGTAAAAAGAAAATAAATTTCATGTCAATTGTTCTTGAATATTACAAAAATCTAACTCTACACTGCTTGCAAGATAATCAACTAAAATGCAATGATATAGATAATTCTGAAAAAAAGAATAAGAAAAGTAATCAAAGGAATTCATTCTGTGATATTAATATAAGATAAAACGGACATGCAGGGAAAATCATTATTAAGGATAAAAGAAGGTCTTTGGGCTCAGCTACATAAAACAAGAAAGCCTCAGACTACATAAAGCTAAGCTGATAGAAATTCAAAGAGAAATTTATAAAATCACACTCCTAGTGGGATATTTTAATTCACTTCTTTCAAAAATTGATAGATCAAGTAGATAAGAAATTAGTAGGGATATAGAAGTTTTGAATAGCACAATTAATAAGTTTTGCATTGATAAATATATGCAGAACCAGATTCCCAGGAAAATGAAGTTATCTATTCTTTTCAAGTCAACACAAAACATTTTTAAAATTTCAAAGTATTAAACCATAATTAGCTCTGAATAAATAAATATCAAAGGAGTGATATGAGTATTCTGTAGACCAGTAACTTAGTAACTTAATAGACTCAGTAACTAAGCATAACTCTGTATATTTGGAAATCTAAAGAATGTTGTGATAGAGTTAAAGATGAAATCATAGTGAAAAATTCATAATATTTAGATTTAATGGACTGAAGGCAATCTTTCAAAAATTGCAGAATACAGCTAAACCAGTGTTTGGAGACGGAAATGAAGCTTTGAAATGAATGTTAGGGAGAAAGGCTGAACATTAGTGAACTCAATGTTCACCTTAAGAAGATAGAAGTTACAGACAAACCTAAGTATAGAAGAAAGTAATAGTATTTTTGTAAATTAAAAAGTCATAAAAACATATGATTCTGGTTTAGGTTATCTAAACCTACAGAGTAACGTTAAAGTAATCTCAAAGCATTGGATATATCTGCACAGGAAGAAGTTAATGGATTTTGAGGAGGTACAAATCAGGTTTCAATCATATCTGTAATTTTTTATTTCATTTAAATTAAGGATCCAAAATTATTAACACTCATGAAACCTGGATGAGCATCTACATGCTAATTATTCTATGTCATTTTAAAATATCTGAAATATTACCTAGCTTAAAAAAAAGGGAAGTGAATTGAAGAGCTGGTTTTTGAAACAGTAAACAAAACTGCTGCACCACTGGCCCAACTAACCAAAAATAGGGGGAGAAGACCAAAATTGATATAGTCAGAAATAAAGGAGATATAAATGGACACCAAAGAAATAAAAAGAATCATCAGAAATTACTACAAACAGCTATATGCTAACAGATTGGAAAACCTAGAAGAAATGGATAAATTCCTGGACACATACAACCTACCAAAACTGAGCCACGAAGACAGAGAAAACCTAAACAGACCAATAAACAAGACATAAATTGAATCAGTAATAATAAAAACCCTCCAACAAAGAAAAGCCCAGAACTGGGACAGCTTCACTGCTGAATTCTACCAGACATTTAAAGGAGAATTAATTCCATTTCTTTTCAAGCTATTCAAAACAATTCAAAGGGAGGGAATACTCCCAAACTCCTTCCATGAGGCCAGCATTACCTTAATTCCAAAACCAGAAAATGATACAACAAAGAAAGAGAACTATAGATCAATATCCCCAATGAACATAGATGCAAAAATCCTCAACAAAATACTAGCTAGTCAAATCCAACAACATTTCAGAAAGATCATTCACCTAGACCAAGTGGGATTAATCCCTGCTATGCAGGGATGGTTCAACATCTGCAAATTAATAAATGTGATGTATCACTTTATATAAACTGGAGAATAAAAACCAAATGATTATCTCAGAGGATGCAGAGAAAGCTTTTAACAAAATAAAACATCCTATCATGATAAAAATCTTAAGCAAATTGGGAATAGAAGGAACATTTCTCAACACAATTAAGGCAATTTATGACAAACCCACAACCACCATCATATCAAATGGGGGAAGGCTGGAAGCATTCCACCTAAGATCTGGAACTAGACAAGGATGCTCACTTTCACTACTGTTATTCAATATAATCCTGGAAGTTTTAGACAGAGCCATTAAGAAACAAACAAAAAAAAAATCAAAGGAATACAAATTGAAAAGGAGGAAGTCAAACTATCCCTATTTGCAGATGACATGACTCTACATATAGAGGAACCAAAAGATTCCACTAAGAGACTAAGGGAACTCATAAAAGAGTTTGATAAAGTGGTAGGATATAAAATTAACACACAACAATCCATAGCTTTTGTATACACAGACGATGCCATGGTTGAGACAGAACTTCCAAGATCAATCCATTCAAACTAGCTACAAAAAATTAAATACCTTGAAATAAACTTAACCAAGGTTGTCAAATATCTCTACAATGAAAATTATAAAACATTGAAGAAAGAAATATGAGAAACACAAAACATGAGAATAATCTTCCATGTTCATGGGTTGGAAGCATATCATCAAAATGCCCATCTACACAAAGCAAATTAAAGATTCATTGTGATCCCAACCAAAATACAAATGACATTCTTCCCAGATCTAGGAGAAACTATGGGAAAATTCATATGGAAACACAAGATAACTTGAATAGCTAAAGCAATCCTAAACAATAAGAACAAAGCTGGAGGAATAACAATACCATATTTCAAGAAATACTACAGGGCAGTTATAATCAAAACAGATTGGTACTGGCACAAAATAGACATGTAGACCAATGTAACAGAATAGAAACTCGAGAAATCAATCCACACATCTATAACCAACTAATCTTTGACAAAGGAGCTAAAATCAATTCCTGGAACAAGGACATCTCTTCAACAAATTATGCTGGGAAAACTGGATCTCTGCATGCTGATATCTGCTTGTCTGAAACAAGACCCCTCACCTTACACCTTATACAAAAATCAACTCACAATGGATCAAAGATCTAAATGTATGACCTAATAACCTCAAATTACTAGAGCAGTACATTGTGGAAACTATGCAAGACACTAGCATAGGCAAAGACTTCTTGGAAGAGATCCCAGAAGCCTAGGTAACCAAAACTTAAATAAACAAATGGGACTACATCAAGCTGAGAAGCAGAAACACTCAGCAAATTGAACAGGTAACCAACAGAATAGGAGAAATTATTTGCAAACTATGCAAGTGATAAAGGATTAATATACAGAATCTAGAAAGAGCCCATGAAACTCAGAAACAACAAAACAAACAATCCAATTAGGAAATGGGCATAGGACCCAAACAGACATTTTTCAAAAGAGGAAATTGAAATGGCCACCAGACACATGAATAAATGTTCAGGATTGTTAGCCAACAGGGAAATACTAATCAAAACCACAATGTGGTTTCCCCTCACCCCAGTCAAATGGCTCTCATACAGAAACCAACTAACAATAAATGCTGGTGAGGATGTGGGGGAAAAAGGTATTCTCATCAACTGCTGGTGGGAATGTAAACTAGTACAGCCATTATGGAAGACAGTATGAAAATATTCTGAAATCTGAAAACAGGTCTACCATATGACCCAGCAATCCCACTCCTGGGAATTTACTGGAAGGAAAGGAAATCAGCATATGAAAGAGTTGTGAATATTCCCCATGTTTATTGCAGCTCAATTCATATCAGCTAAGATATAAAATCAACCCAGATGTCCATCAACTGATGCCTGGATAATTAAGTTGTGATAGATAGATAGATAGATAGATAGATAAAATGGAATACTGCTGGGCTGCTAGAAAAAATGAAATCCTGTCTTTTGCAATAAAATGTATGCATCTGAAAATCATTGTATTAGTAAAATAAGCCAGTCCCTAAAAGACAAATACCATATGTTTTCCCTGATCCGTGTCAACTAAGAGGGTACCAAAAATGTAATGAATAGGAATGAAATTGACATTTTGAGATTCAATGACTGTGTAGAGCCCTTGTCTCTACTGCTGGTGAATAGTGTTTTTTTTTCTTCATAACTATTCATTGAACTCTTTATTTAGTGTAGGTTTAATCTTACAAGTACAAAGTAAAATGAAAGTAGATCATTATAAAAATTAAGAGAGAATAAAAGGCCGGCGCCGCGGCTCACTAGGCTAATCCTCCGCCTTGCGGCGCCAGCACACCGGGTTCTAGTCCCAGTCGGGGCGCCGGATTCTGTCCTGGTTGCCCCTCTTCCAGGCCAGCTCTCTGCTGTGGCCAGGGAGTGCAGTAGAGGATGGCCCAAGTCCTTGGGCCCTGCACCCCATGGGAGACCAGGATAAGTACCTGGCTCCTGCCATTGGATCAGCATGGTGCGCCGGCTGCAGCGCGCCAGCTGCGGCGGCCATTGGAGGGTGAACCAACGACAAAGGAAGACCTTCCTCTCTGTCTCTCTCTCACTGTCCACTCTGCCTGTCAAAAAAAAAAAAAAAAGTAACCTTAAGAAAAAGGGCCTTAGGCCCTTCATGCATAGATATATAATAAGTTCTACATTCTAGATCCAATTAAAATCATATATCTAGCACTTAGTTCAGAGCTAGGAACTGCATGTTCAAGAATGCTAACTGCCATTGTTACTTCCTCCTGAAATCAGAACTACACTACTCTCATACTCACATCTATATTGGAAAATCTGGGTGGGTAATCTTATTTGACCATATTTCATGTATGCTAAAGCAAGGAATAAGTATTCAATGCTACTATCCATCTTAAAAAAAGAAGTCATGAAATTTTATACATTTGCAATTAGTAAAATAATGCTACTCTTATCAAATGCTGTAGGACACTGAAGAAGTTTTTCCTCGTCATAACCACTATAAAGTTTGTCTTGCCTCCTTATATACCACATCATTATTCCACGAAGTGTCTCCATTTGCACCCCAAGCCAGTGAAGATGAGCACGGTGAATGGCAGCAAAGCCATCGTTTCCTTCAACATTATGTGCCATGTGTTTTCTATCTTTGCAACTCTGATGGATGTATGTTTTGTTCATGTTATGTTTGAGCCACATAACTGCCAGTCAAGTATATTGTCTTCTACTTGCTGATAAAGATCTAAGGCCTAGGTAGTACAATGGCCTACCAGAGGTAATAATGCATGTTTGAGAGGGCTGTTGGGAGTACTTGAAAAGATCATGGAAAGTAATGAGCATGTAGAATATATTCAATAAACATTGTTCTTTTCCTCTTTCTCCCAGGTGTTCAATTAATGTTTGTTGGAAATAAAAATGAAAATATAGGACATGAATCCTATATCTGGTAAGGTACTTTGCATTCATCAAAAACCTATGCTTTACAATAAGTTTAACAACTTTTTTTTTACAACAGATTGTAAGATACCAGAAAGGTAATCAGTTCAAAAATTCCTCCATCAAATTCATTTGTCACCAAAAATAGCATTCAAATGACTTGAACTAAAATCATTTAAGTATAAAAGGTTAATTTACAGTTCCTTCTTTCAGAAAAGTAATAATTCCATTATGAAGCACTTCATAAAATATTTCTTTGTTCTATAATGTGCTGCCTGAAACAAGTGAATATGGGTTAGCTAAATGTATCTATGGCAATGGTGATGAGAGCAGAAACACAACCTTTGAAACATTTCTTTATGTTTTTCACACACATTCATCAAAGAAATAACTCAGGGTAGTTGCAATTACATTTTAAATATATTCCTTTTCAAATATGTCATTATTACAGAATCCTTTTTTAAAAAAGATTTATTTATTTGAGAGGCAGAGTTACAAGGAGGCAGAGGCATAGGCAGAGAGAGAGAGAGAGAGAGAGAGAGAAAGAGATCTTCTGTCCTCTGGTCACTCCCCAAATAGACACAATGGCTGGAGCTGGACTGATCTGAAGGAGCCTGGAGTTTCTTCCAGGTCTCCCACGTTGGTACAGGGGCCCAAGGACTTGGTCCGTCTTCCACTGCTTTCCCAGGTGCATTAGCAGGGAGCTGGATCAGAAGTGGAGCAGCCAGGACTCAAACTGGTGCCCATATGGGATGCTGGTCCTGTAAGCAGTGGCTTTACTGTAACACTACGCCACAGTGCCGGCCCCATAAAAGGACAATTTTACAAGCACTGGGGTCCACTATCCTTGGTCTTTCATGCATGAATATCTTCTGGGAATGCTTGGAAACTCAGGTGTTTTGACTATACTAAAAGCAGAGGGATTTCTTGGGAATTTAGTAAGAAGGGTAAACAGTAAGCACTAGGTCTGATTCTTTGTTTCCTCTATCCCAATTTTTTCTACATGTCAAAGAGTTTACTTTGCAGTAAATTATGCTCCCCTCTACAGCTATTTCCTGTTTTTACTAGTCATTTCTTCAGGAATATTATAAACCTTCCTATATCTAGTGTTACTTAGGTTAAAGACATAGAGAGAGCAAAGAGGATGGGAAAAGATGAAGATCTTTCCATCTCCCTGTCTCAGGAGTGTTCTTTTAATTCTGTGTAACATGTATGAAGTGTCTTTTACATATACTCATGATGGAATCTATATAGGGGTGAAAGCCTATGAGTTTGGTTCATCAGAACCAGCTACTGTTCTTTTCTTACAAAGGATTCTCTGCTGTGGGAATGGCCCTGATGAAGCTGAACTGTGCAGTGGGTACAGATGCGAGAGTTGAGTCACATCTAGGGACTGACAGCATGTTGTACCAGGTAAAACCACTGCCTATAATGCTGGCATCCCACATGAGCACCAGTTTTGTGTCCCAACTACTCCATTTTTCCAATCCAGATCCCTGTTAATGGCCTGAGAAAGCAGTGGAGGATGGCCCCAGTGCTTGGTCCCCTGCACCCATGAGGGAGACCGATAAAAGCTCCTTGCTCCTGGCTTTGGCCTGGCCAAGTGCCGCCAGTTGTGGTCATCTGTGGAGTGAACCAGCAGATGGAAGATCTCTCTCTCCCTGTCTCTCCTTCTCTTTATGTAATTCTTTAAAGAAAAATAAATTTTTTAAAAAAAGTATCATGTCTGAGATTATGTCTCCTGGAACATTGCAGACTCATTATTTTGGCACAATTAAAAATTAATAATGATTACTGTATTACTTAAGGTTTAATGGTGATCTGGTGCTGTCTAAATGATCCTACAAACTATTTAATATAAACTGTCCCCACAGTTAAGAATAGGAAACTGAGATTTAAAAAACTGAATGATTTGGAACCATCATTGTGATGTAATGGGTAAAGCGACCATCTGTGATGCCAGCATCCTATATGAGTGCTGGTTTTTGTCCTGGCTGCTCCACTTCCAATCCAGCTCCCTGGTAATGGCCTGGGAAAAGCAGTGTAAGATGGTCCAAGTGCCTGGGTCATGCTACCCTCGAGGAGACCTGGATGGATCTCCTAGTTTGTTATCTGGCCCAGTCCTGACCATTGGGGGCCATCTGGAGACTGAACCAGCAGATGGAAGATCTGTCTCTCTGTTTCTCCCTCTCTTTCTGTAACTGAGTTTCAAATAAATAAATAAATCTTTAAAAAATAAAAAAATTTAATAATATTTCCAAGGTAACACAGCTACTTAATACACCCAAAATTTTGAACGGAAGATATTTCCACATATAGTGCATGCTTATTCTACCATCCATGCTGCCGCTTATTTATCTCCAGATTTGAATTAGGGTTAAGAGAGTAAGATTCGCAATAAGATCTAAGTCACATCTTACAGGCTGGAGATTCTGGTATCAAGAGGGGTGTTGTGGGGAGCAGCCTGGACTAGACTGAGTTACTGGAATTAAGACTTATTCTATGCATCTGCTCTCCCACAATATGGCGCTGGGAGAGAAGTGAACAGCTTCTGCACAGCTGCCTCCAGTTCAACCAATAAACTGTAGGACTTGCTCCTGATTGGAGGAGAGCAGCGTACTCGGCGTGTGGGCAGCCGAGTTAGGATTGGCGGAGGAGGACTATAAAGGAGGAGAGAGACGGCATGCACCAGGAACATCTAAGGGGAACATCTAAGAGGAACACCTGTGCAGCCCCCAGAGAGCCGGCCGGCGGTGTGCCGCTCCCCTGCGGAAGTGGGGAATGTGGCCAGGGGGAACTGCCCTTCCACGGAGGTGGAAGGGATAGTAGCCAACCCGGGAAGAACCAGCAGCAAACCCGGGGAGGGCCGAGCAGACAAAAGAACAGCGCAGGGTTTTGTGTCGTTCCTCCACGAAGAGGGGGAGCGACATAATGGTGCCGTGACTCGGATATGAAGCCTAGGCAGGGTTTAGTGTCGTTCCTCCATGAAGAGGGGGAGCGACATAATGGTGCCGTGACTCGGATATGAAGCCTAGGCAGGGTCCTGTGTCGTTCCTCCATGAAGAGGGGGAGCGACATAATGGTGCCGTGACTCGGATATGAAGCCTAGGCAGGGTCCTGTGTCGTTCCTCCATGAAGAGGGGGAGCGACAGGTGTTAGCAGGATCACAAATATGTATTCTTATAATAGTCAACTTCTTTTAGTACTTGTTAGTCTGTTGTTTCTGTCTCACATTCAGTAGCTCTCTATTGCTAGTGTTTGCTGTAGAGAATGTTCACAAGAGTGGAGGGGCCCAAGAATGGACTAAGTCAAATCCTTATTCTACAGGACAATTTTTAAAACCCAGTTAACCATAAAGGTCGGATCAGATGTACATAGGATGTTTTCTTGTTTCTTTGCAGATCTCTGCTTTTATGCAAGTTTACTGGAACAGAATTCTTTGGAAACTGGGTAAACCACAACTTTTGCAAAATGCAAGATTAGCATGATGCAGAGAAGTATGTAGGCAAAGAACACAGCATCCCTGGAAACCCCATAACTTCCTCTTCGGTATATTTAGCATACAGAGGTAGAAGCTGCTTCATCCACCACAGAGCAAATAAAATTTACTTAGTAACTCTAAGGCTGTGGTTTTCTAGGCTCAGTATAACTGGAAATTCATCCACTCTGTTTTTCTGCGTGTCTCCCTTCTATTTACCACACTACTTTACAAGTTAAAAGAAGACATGGCATAATAATCTCATGAATCTCATGCTTAGATTGTCAATAGCACTTGTTGCCTATGGCATCAGCTCCAGATTTTAGCTTTCATTCAATGACCTTCACCTCTCATAAGATTCACTTTCTCTTAATCCTCACTCCCTTACTGCTACAGATTTACTAACATTCTCTACTCCTCAAACTATACTTTCATGAACACCAATTTTGTTCTTTCTTGTCCCACTTTCCAAGCATTAGCTCTATGTCTCTGTCCATGTGAATCCACTGCTGCTGCTCCATAAGCTCCTTGATGTCCTTCTATCTATAAAAGAGTTGTTCAACACTTATCATCAAAATAGCACAGCTCATGTGAGCCAAGTCATGCAGAATTAAATGATACTGTTTTAATGAGGTGGTCCAGGTTTGCTCTTTAGACTTGTATGTATCCCATTCTTGCATGGAAGGAAATCTACTGGGGCACTAAGGATAACGTTATGTACTCTTTTCCATGGCCCCATTTCTCCAGGATAAATAGTATCAGCCTCTTAATATTCCAGTTCCTTTATAACCCAATTTCCAGATTTTATTGGGTCGTATAGGCCAAATCAGACTAGATGTGGGCGTGGGGGGATCTGAGTATGCTATGAATAAAAGGGGCCTGGAGATTCTTCCTCTGCCAGCCTTCATCTGCCACCCCTCTAGACTCTACCAGACAGGAAGCGATTGGTTCTGGTGCTCTAAGCTCCTAGGTCTAAGCTGTGTCTGCCTTTGCACAGAAATGGTGTATCTCAACTAGCAGATAAAGTAACAACAGTAATATTCATGGTGCCTAACGCTTTAAAATAATTAAGGAATCTCCCATACCACATCCAAACTAAAAATCAAACCACATTTTATGTGATTCATTTTTAAATCTTCATCTCATGGATATATTTTGCAAATAAATCTGCATGCCATTTGTCTTTTTATATATGCCAGTAGAAATCTCCCATGTTAGCTAAATGAGATATAAAGGTGCTAAGGACATTTGTGAAATTTAAAAATACATTCATATCTCAGGGAAAATTCTCAAATGAGGGAAAAAAAAAGCCTGTTTTCCTTCCTTCCTTCCTTCCTTCCTTCCTTCCTTCCTTCCTTCCTTCCTTCCTTCCTTCCTATCTATATATGTATCCAGTTTGCCACTAGAAAGTATTTTTTTTTTGACAGGCAGAGTGGACAGTGAGAGAGACAGAGAGAAAGGTCTTGCTTTTCCGTTGGTTCACCCCTCAATGGCCACTGCGGCCTGCACACCACGCTGATCCGAAGCCAGGAGTCAGGTGCTTCTCCTGGTCTCCCATGCAGGTGCAGGGCCCAGGGACTTGGGCCATCCTCCACTGCACTCCTGAGCCACAGCAGAGAGCTGGACTGCAAGAGGAGCAACCGGGACAGAATCCAGCGCCCAGATCGGGACTAGAACCCCACCGCAGGTTGAAGATTAGCCTATTGAGCCCCGGCGCTGGCCGAAAGTATTTTTAAAAATACTCAGGACCAGTGATTTGAATCAAAGGTTTCTTCAGGGCCATCAGTCTCCCTACTTGTGTTCAAAAAACAATTGCAGGCCGGCACCGTGGCTCACTAGGCTAATTCTCCGCCTGCGGCACCGGCACCCTGGGTTCTAGTCCCAGTTGGGGTGCCAGGTTCTGTCCTGGTTGCACCTCTTCTAGTCCAGCTCTCTGCTGTGGCCCAGGAAGGCAGTGGAGGATGGCTCAAGTGCTTGGGCCCTGCACCTGCATGGGAGACCAGGAGGAAGCACCTGGCTCCTGGCTTCAGATCGGCGCAGCGCACTGGCCATAGCAGCCATTTGGGGTGTGAACCAAGGGAAGCAAGACCTTTCTCTCTGCCTCTCTCTCTCACTGTCTAACTCTGCCTGTCAAAAAAAAAAAAATTGCAAAGGAAGAACATACAAAATGGGAGTAGGGAGAGTTCATAGACTGTTTTAAGATAAAAATTCCTTCTAGAAAAAAAAAATCTTACCAAATTCAATTTCATGTGAGGCCGCAGAAAAAAATGACAAAATCTTCAACAAAATTCACATATTTCTGATAATACTACATTGATTTTTCAATAAAAAGAATCAGATATTGTGGATTAAAAAACAGGTTGTTGTGCAGAGTTTGCACCTGAATGAACACAAGAGCTCATCAAAAAGAAATATAAGAATAATAGCTGTAACACCAAGGAACTCTCGCATGGTTCTACCTTCTCAATATTCTGACAACCACAAGTCCCTAAAACGTATCTGACAATCTATAATGAAATCAAATCCAAGGCCATTTGTACTCAGTTCCATGAATGCATCCAAGCAAGTATTCTTGGATTCTTCTTTAATCTGCCACCACTAAAAAGTATGTCCCTAAATGTACCCATGGAACATTCTTCCAAATAATGTTTTTGATGAATAAATTATGCAGAATGAATCTCCCAACCTTATTTGACTGTAGGGTATTTTTCTTTGTTTCTATATAGGATCTCTTGTTATCCATAGCATGAGTGTTCCTAAAGACAGACTGGGATGCTGTTCCAATAAAACACTATTCATAAGTACTTAAGTGAACAAGTTGGAGTCAGGCTGCCTGGATTTACATTTTTCACATAATAGTTGTTGACAATGTCAACAACAGTTCACATTGGGTGGGGTTTTTAGCTTTTCTCTGCTTCAGTTTTCTCTTTAGTAAAAAGGACATAACAAAAGTTAGCTACTGCTTGGGGTGTATTTTGGGGACCAAAGAGATCCTATATATGGTGGAGTGCTTAGCACAATGTCAACACCACATTAATATTCAGTGACTGATAGCTAGTGGTAATTTTATTATACCCAGTGGTATGGCTAAGCCCTCCGTGGGAGATGTTGTTTCTAACTGGGGTCTCCTTTCTGGAACTAGGCTAACCCTAAATTTTTTTTCGGGGCTCTTGCTATTTCTAGCTTTACCCATATGTCTCCATTTCCTTAGAAGCTGGTCATTTCCTTTCCCCCAGTTATTCTAGATTGGATTTTGTGGGACTTTTCCAAGCCAGACTTGATCAGGGTTTGTGAGAAGCAAACCCTCTTCTGCACCTCTAAGAGAACCCACTACATGGCAAGTGGATGAATAAAGCTGTAGGGACAGTGAAAATTTTAAGAACATTTTCTTGATCACTCAAGTAACACACCCACTGAATAAAAATCCAACATTATGTAAATATGTCAAGTAAAAGTAGGCGTGTCCTATAATTCTGTACCATTTCCTCCCCTCACAATCTCAAGACTGCTACTGTCAACAATTTTCTCCCAATTTTAAATATGTGCTGGACTAAAAGCTCTTTCCTTTGCTGCAAACACTTTCTCCATCCCCTTTTTGTTTCAAGAGTTCCTATTTGTCTACATAAAAGAAAGTTCAAATATCACCTCAGTGAAGTTGCCCTGATCTAGCCAAGCCACGCAGGTCCCTCCTTCCACCAGATGTCCCAAATAATTTACATACACTACATTGAGAGAATTTATAACGATTCATTTCAATGCTTGCAAGAAATGTCTGAAATGCCTCTCCCAATTCATGAAATCTAGGGCTATGTCTTCTTCCTCTTTGGTAGAAAGCATTTGGTATACATATATGCAGCCCACGCAGAACAAGCATTTATTTGGTGAATGAGTGAAGGAATATACAAAACATAGTTTTTTCCAAGAGATCTTCAAGCTCTATAATAATCACACTTAGCATGCTCACATTAAATTTCTGTAAAAAGCTGTTTCTTTTTTAAACATATTGATTTAATTGAAAAAGTTAGGAGGAGAGAGAGAGGAGAAGGGGTGGGGGAGAGAGAGAGAGAAAGAAAGAAAGAGAGGTCTTCCTTCTGCTGGTTCATTCCCCAGATGGCCCCAACAGCCAAGGCTAGGCCAGGCTGAAGCCAGGAGCTTCTTATGGGTGTCTCATGTGGGTAGCAGGGCCCCAAGCACTTTGGCCATCTTCTATTGCTTTTCCCAGGCCATTACCAGTGAGCTAGATCAGAAGTGGCACAGCCAAGACTCAAATTGGCACCCATATGGGATATCAGCATCACGGGTGGTGGCTTCACCCACTAGGCCATAACACCAGCCCCAAAAGGTGTTTCTTATGCAACCCATATTCCAACAACCAAGTGATACTTTTAATTATATATCTTGTCATTTTGCTAGGTCTAAAAACTCGAAATTCTAACTTCACATAAAAAATAAAGTTGGGAAAATTTTGAAAGGGAGAGTAGTTTATTCTTCAAGTGCCAAATTAACATTTTGAAGCACAACATCTTCAGCCATAGGTTTTGTCCACTAACGCTAGAACATTCCAGGAAATGTCATTTCAAATAAACAGTTTCATGTCCAGTAAACCACAAATACAAAAAAGTATTCAACAGCACTTCACAGCAAATAGCCTTGGTGACAGTTGCTCAGGAATGACTGATTATATTTACAAAGCACAAATATCTTTTCTGTTAGGTTAATTGAATCTAATTTAAGCTGATGACTTGAGCATAAGAGTGAATCAATAAGAGTGGTGAAAGAGGACAACAAAAGAGCAGATACCAGAAGGATGAATCTTAAAAAAAGATTCCCAAATATCAGAAAGCCCCGCTGGACCAACACTTCAAATTAACAAGCTCCACTGAGGGCCTCTGACATGCATGCTGCATGACACATCATTCAAGGAACAGCATCCAAAAGGAATCTCATTACTCTTGGAAAAAGAGATTGCCAGAGAGCCTTCATATTTCATCAATTAAAAAGTTTGTGCTTAATGTAATTAAGTAATACAATTATGAGTCCATTTCTTGGCCTTAAGCCCAAGATCCTATTTCTTATTTAAGTATATCAAAAAATGTTTTCCCAGTATTTATATGTCACTTGTTGGAACTTCTTTTCATCTTAAAATATACAGGCAATCTACAAATAGAAATCCACAATCAACTTTAAAATGAGGAGTAAGGCTCAGTGGGTGAGCTCACAGGAAGTGTGGACAGAGTCACCACTCAACATCAGCAGAACATGGGTATAGAAGTGAGTATGAGAAATTCAAGACTCCATAAATACAGTATGAAAATGGAAACACAGAGGTGTCTCTGAGTTTTCTTTACACAAAGGATGGTTATAGGGATACCAGAGAAGTTGGCTCTGAGTTAACTAGTGTCACTAACATACTCAGTTAGGAGGCAAACTAATCACTAACGGGGGTGGAGGTAAAACACCCAACACCACCAACAACATAGCCATGTCTTCTCATATAGAAAAAGTTCTGTGTCAGAAACGTCAGAATCACATACATTATGTGAATAGCTCATTTAATTTACAAAGCAACTCCATAAGGCAGAAACTATTATTACCCTCACTTCACAGATAAGAAAACTGAGGCACAGAGAAGCAAAGTAACTTACCTGAGACCATACAGTTATAAAGTTGCACAGCCAAGATTTGAACCCAGGTAGTCTGGCTCCAGAGCCCTGTGTTCTATGCTTACTATGCTGCTTCCTTACACTAATTTCAAGGGCATTACTCTTTATTTTAGAGTTTTATTCATATGTTTATGTAGGTTTTCAGAAATCTTCTGGAGATTTGAGCCCTGAATTGAAAAGATTGATTGCTATCAAAAGCAACTGAAGTTCATGAACTTTCAGAGCTGGAAAAAGATACTTAATTCACCTTTGCCTAGTGTTTGACATTTATCCATGCAATTGAATTCAACTCAATTAACAATGATTTAAGGGTCCCATGCTGAGTGCCAAAGCAGTGAGATTCAAAGCATAGAGAAAACACAATTTTATCTCAATGTAAAGCAAATGAAGTCCTCTGGAAGCTTGCAGTTGAATAGAGATGAGGACACTGATGTCCAGAGTACAAAAGACCTGCCTGTGGCCAAAAAAGGAGCTTGTAACACAGGGACCCCGATTGAAATTCAGATGGGCCTAGTGTCTGCTTTTACTTCACCTTTCCAAGCTGATTGAACATACTGAAGTAAAATTAATTTCCAAAGTAATTTTTTTCTCTCTTCAGAAGAAAAATGTTTACCTTCTGCCTGCTTTACTCTAGAACCCACTTCATTCAGGAATGAAATGAGAAACGGAAGACAGTCCAGGGATATTTTGAACATAGTGAAAGAGGAAAGAATTTAAATAGTGTCTCTCAGACCTGCAAAATAATGCTATTTTTTGGTCTTATGTGTTGGACAATTTCTCTCCAAAACATTACCCAATATTAAAAGTGGGAGCCGGCGCCGTGGCTCACTAGGCTAATCCTCCGCCTTGCGCTGCCGGCACACTGGTTCTAGTCCCGGTAGGGGCGCCGGATTCTGTCCCAGTTGCCCCTCTTCCAGGCCAGCTCTTTGCTGTGGCCAGGGAGTGCAGTGGAGGATGGCCCAGGTGCTTGGGCCCTGCATCCCATGGGAGACCAGGAGAAGCACCTGGCTCCTGCTTTCGGATAGGCGCGGTGCGCTGGCCGCAGCAGCCATTGGAGGGTGAACCAACGGCAAAGGAAGACCTTTTTCTCTGTCTCTCTTTCTCACTGTCCACTCTGCCTGTCCAAAAAAAAAAAAAAAAAAAAAAAAAAGTGGGTACTGACTATGTCAGTGCTGATAACCATGTGTGTGCACAGGTGTATGTGTAGGTCTACAGCTGTCTTCTGAAGACATGCTTTAACCTCTATGTTCCAGATTTTAAAAATTGTTCTATAAGAACCAAAGAAGGTGCTTAGTGCATCTTTTCTGTCATGTATGAAAATGATACTAAAATATAAAATCTAAGATTTTCAATGAGTTTGTTTTCTTGTTACATAAAGAATTTTTATTAGTGTATTTTAGTGGTTCTCAAACTGGTGTAACTCCTTCTCTCTCCTCCCTAAGGGCACATCTGCTAACGTCTGGTACATTTTTGATTGTCACAACTTGAGAGGTTTAGGGGAGAGAGTGCTATTGGTATCAGTGGTTAGTGGTCAGGGATACCCCATGTCATCCATGGGATAGATTTTACAAGGAAGAATGATCTGATCCAAATGTCAATAGTGCCAACATTGAGCAACACTGGCACTATTTAAAAATAAAAACATGGGAGGCCAGCATTGTGGCTCACTTGGTTAATCCTCTGCCTGCGGCGCAGGCATCCCTTATGGGTGCCGGATTCTGTCCCAGTTGCTCCTCTTCCAGTCCAGCTCTCAGCTCTCTGCTGTGGCCTGGGAAGGCAGTGGAAGATGGACCAAGTGCTTGGGCCCTGCACCCACACAGGAAACCAGGAAGAAGCACCTGGCTCCTGGCTTCGGATCAGCGTAGCTCCGACCATAGCGGCCATTTGTGGGGTGAACCAACGGGAGACTTTTCTCTCTGTCCCTCTCTCACTGCCTGACTCTGTCAAAAAAAAATAAATAAAAGTAAAAAACATGGATGACCACCTTTCTGTATCTCCATTTTAAAACCCACATAAGGTTTACATTAGAAAGTTTTGCCCCAAACAAGAGAACTTCCACAACCACCGTTAATAAGATGAGTTGTTTACAGAATTCGAAGGATGGGAGGACAAGCATGACTTTAAACACTTAATGGCTTAATAAGTGATGGAATGTCCTGATCTTAGCACATCTGAAACTGGGATTATTTCATAGTATGCTACAAGACAATCTATTGATGAGATATTTTTCAAATCACCAATGGCTTGATTCAGACATGGAACTGTCCCTTCAGACTATCTCATTACTTTTAATAACACCCAAAATTCAACTTTTTGAACAGCATACAAAGGTAATGTATGTTGTTTTCTTTTCAAATATGGTCAGGAAAATAAATTGCGTTTACTATTAGCCCTTCCTTTTTTTATTTTATTTTTTTAACTTTTATTTAATGAATATAAATTTCCAAAGTACGGCTTATGGATTACAATGGCTTCCCCCCCATAACGTCCCTCCCACCTGCAACCCTCCCCTTTCCCACTCCCTCTCCCCTTCCATTCACATGAGGATTCATTTTCGATTCTCTTTATATACAGAAGATCAGTTTAGCATACATTAAGTAAAGATTTCAACAGTTTGCTCCCACACAGAAACATAAAGTGAAAAATAATAGATGATTTTTAAATGATGATGAAATCAGATCAGAACTATTGTCATGTTTAATCCCAGTGAGAGTCAAGTTGGGAATTGATAATTTCTTCTTCTTTTTTTTTTTTTTACAGAAGATCAGTTTAGTATACATTAAGTAAAGATTTCAACAGTTTGCACCCCCATAGAAACACAAAGTGAAATATACTGTTTGAGTACTCATTATAGTATTAAGCCTCAATGTACAGCACATTAAGGACAGAGATCCTACATGAGAAGTAAGTGCACAGTGACTCCTGTTGTTGACTTTACAAATTGACACTCCTGTTTATGGCATCAGTAATCTCCCTATACACCAGTCATGAGTTTCCAAGGCTATGGAAGCCCCTTGAGTTCTCCGACTCTTATCTTGTTTAGACAAGGTCATAGTCAAAGTGGAGGTTCTCTCCTCCCTTCAGAGAAAGGTACCTCCTTCTTTGATGACCTGTTCTTTCTATTGGGATCTCACTCACAGAGATCTTTCATTTAGGTTTTTTTTTTTTGCCAGAGTGTCTTGGCTTTCCATGCCTGAAATACTTTCATGGGCTTTTCAGCCAGATCGGAATGCCTTTAGGGCTGATTCTGAGGCCAGAGTGCTGTTTAGGACATCCGCCATTCTATGAGTCTTTTAATACCTTTCCATCTTCCCCAAATCTAGTTTTACTCTCTGATTTCTATCAAGGAAAAACCACTGACCTTGATGAATTATCCTCCTGGACTTATAATGTCTTATGATGAATAAGGAAAAGGAAGCAGGAGGGTGCTGATCTTAGTCTGTGTTGATCTTGACTTCTTTACATAGTCCTTACCTGATGCAGCTACATTTGCTTCAGTTTCAGTTGCTTGTTCATTTTCCCCAGTGGCTGATAATATTTGATACTCTGAATACCTGGAGTACACTTGAGTAAAAATTTCTTTCTTTAAGGGGATAAGTTGGTTTTTTGCTGAGAACAAACTGATAAAAATTATATATATATAGACCTCGTGAGGGTATTTGGATACACCACAGTAAATAATGTGTTAAGTATTTTGTGTATTGAGTTAAACACATCACTTCTGAGATTC
Source organism: Oryctolagus cuniculus (assembly GCF_964237555.1). Taxonomy (NCBI): domain Eukaryota; kingdom Metazoa; phylum Chordata; class Mammalia; order Lagomorpha; family Leporidae; genus Oryctolagus; species Oryctolagus cuniculus. The sequence continues at coordinate 122,643,898 of NC_091437.1, read as the reverse complement.
TCACACCTGAGTTAATTATTTTCTAAATATTTACCGAGATCTTTAATAAGCGAGAGTGCTTCCCAGGATATAAAGGCTCCACCACCATCATCCATGGCACCCTGCCCAACATCCCAGCTGTCCAGATGTCCACTGACCAGTACAACCTAGGACAAATAACAAAAGAGAAAACCAAAAAAAAAACTAAACAAAATGACATCAAAGAAGAATGATTCATAGGAATTCCAAATACAAAAAAGACACTTTTCTATTTTCTGGGTTTTTTTGAATCTTTTAAGATATATGTCATTTCTAGTGAAAAAGTTGGATGTACAGACAATACCCTTAAAGGGTCTCAGGCCATTCTTTTTTTTTTAATATTTATTTATTTATTCAAAAGTCAGAGTTACAGAGAGAGAGGAGAGGCAGAGAGAGAGAGAGAGAGAGAGAGAGAGAAAGGTCTTCCATCTGTTGGTTTAGTTCCCAATTGACCGTAATGGCCACAGCTGTGCTGCTCCGAGGCCAGGAGCCAGGAGCTTCTTCCGGGTCTCCCACGCAGGTGCAGGGGCCCAAGGACTGGCGCCATCTTCTACTGCTATCCCAGGCCATAACAGAGAGCTGTATCAGAAGTGGAGCAGCCAGGTCTCGAACTGGCACCCATATGGGATGCTAGAGCTTCAGGCCAGGGCGTTAACCTGTCTGTGCCACAGCGCAGGTGGCCCCTCAGGCCATTCTAATAGTGATAAAAGTCCTCTGCTTGTGCTTCTCTCTTTTAAAGCAGTGAATTTAAATTTTTACTTTTAGTTACCTTTAAAATATTAAAAATTTATTAACAATAATTGAATATGTTTCTAGGTTATGAGCAACATTTCAATGTATGATTACAGCCTGTGTTGATCAAATCAGGGTAATTAACACTTTCCCTTCTTTGTCATTACTTTATGACTGGAGCCTTGGAATTCCTCTCTTTTATTAATACAATTTTAAATACTGACGATGTTGGTTTATTACTGACAGATGTTAGATTATTATATGGCTTAAAATCTAAATGATATAAAAGTGGAGTTCAAAATTTCAAGCATATTCTCAATTGTCCCAAATTCTAGAAGACATACAATAAACATGTGTTAGATTAAATTCAATTGAAAAATAAAAATAATTTATTTTTTACATGATTTTTGGGCACTGTAAATTATTCTGAAGTTGAATAAATAAATATTTCTGTTTAAAAACTAGATCTAATTGAGCAAGAGAGCTTTTAAACGAGGTTTTAATTTACATTAGTGTTAAATAAATCTAGAGCTATTATAAATTTTAAATCACCATAGGTTTAAATGCTTTCCAATAACTCTTCCTAAGAAAATATAAGCATATATTTTACTGGACCGAAGTTACATGGACACATTTCAAACAAGTTAAAAACTAGTTTAGGTGCCGGCGCTCTGGCACAGCAGGTTAACGCCCTGACCTGAAGCGCCGGCATCCCATATGGGCTCTGGTTCTAGTCCCGGCTGCTCTTCTTCCAATCCAGCTCTCTGCTATGGCCTGGGAAAGCAGTGGAAGCCCAAGTGCCTGTGCCCATGCACCCACGTGAGAGACCCAGAAGAAGCTCCTGGCTCCTGGCTTCGGATCGGCATAGCTCTGGCCATTGCAGCCATCTGGGGAATGAATCATCAGATGGAAGCTCGCTCTCTCTCTGCCTCTCCTCTCTCTCTGTAACTCTGACTTTCAAATAAATAAATGAATCCTTTAAAAAAACTAGATTAAAATGATGCTGGGGCAATGTAACATCAAAATGCAAAAAGAAGTACTTTGATCCAAACATAATATAATCAATATAAAATTTTGAGTCTGATGGATTACAAATCTAAATAATTTGAAATTTAATAAAAGAATAAAAAAAACTTTAGAAAAAGGACACCTTTGCCAAGTTGCAGTAGGCAAAGATTTTTTTTTTTTTTTTAATTTGGACACAGGGAGTAGCATTGCAGCATAGTAGGTAAAGCGCTGCCTGCAATGCCAGCATCCCATATGGGTACTGGTTTATGTCCGGGTTGTTTCACTTCTATTTTTTTATTTTTTTTTATTTATTTATTTTTTTTATTTTTTTTATTTTTGATAGGCAGAGTGGACAGTGAGAGAGAGAGACAGAGAGAGAAAGGTCTTCCTTTGCCGTTGGTTCACCCTCCAATGGCCGCCGCTGCAGCCGGCGCACCGCGCTGATCCGATGGCAGGAGCCAGGATCCAGGTGCTTTTCCTGGTCTCCCATGGGGTGCAGGGCCCAAGCACCTGGGCCATCCTCCACTGCACTCCCTGGCCATAGCAGAGAGCTGGCCTGGAAGAGGGGCAACCGGGACAGAATCCGGCGCCCCGACCGGGACTAGAACCCGGTGTGCCGGCGCCGCAAGGTGGAGGATTAGCCTATTGAGCCACGGCGCCGGCTACACTTCTTATTGAGCTCTCTACTAATGGCCATGGAAGATGGCCCAAGTACTTGGGTTGCTGCTACCCAAGTGTGAGACCTGGAAGAAGCTTCTGGTTGCTGTCTTTGGTATTGCCTGGCCCCGGCCATTACAACCATCTGGGGAATGGACCAGTAGATGAAAGATCAACCTCTCTCTCCCTCTCTCTCTGTAACTCTGGTTTTTAAATAAATAAATAAATTGCTTAAAAAAATAAAGCCAGACACAAATAGCACAAAGCAGAAGAGAAAAAAATAATAATAAATTGGACTGTTTAAAAATTCGGAATATCTGTTTTTCAGAAGACTCCACTAAGATGGTTAAATTGTTGCCTATGGTGGCAGGCAAAAGTATTTACCATACATATGAGGATATATGATATACACTGATATCCAAATAACAAAAAACTCCTATAGCACAGTAACAGAAAGAAACAACTGATTTAAAAAATGGACAAAAGACTTGAACAAGAAAATTCACCAAAAAAGACAAATTACTAATCATCATGTGAAGAGGCAGTCAGGTTCATTATCACCAAGGAAATATAAATTATACCATATTCCCTACCTATTCAACAGAATGACTAAATGAAAATGACAAAATTCCAAATATTGGTAAGCAGGTAGAGCAACTGGAACTATCAAACATTGTCAATGTGAGTGTAAATAGCTACAATCATCTTGGGAAATTCTCTCACCCATTATATTTGCACACACACATGCACACACACCATGACCCAGAAATTCCACTTCTAGCTATATATTTAACAGAAGAGTGTGTGTGTGTGTATGTGTATGTGTGTGTCGGTGTGTGTGTAGGGCTGAGTAGAAGCTGCCTCCTCAAACCTCATGCAGATGTTTAAACTCTGATGTCTTAATGTTAATAGATCAAGGGTAGAGTCTTGATCTAATTATGGTGCCTGAAAGTGGGTCTAGTGGGTGGTCTGTAGCTTGTGGGGCTGTACCATTGGAGGGTGGTGCCCTCAAGAGCATTGGTTTTTAGTTGTTGTCTCTCTTTCCTGGCTCACCATGTTATCATTTCTGTGTATCCACTCTGACATGGCCAGCCTCCACCACATACTAGATTAATGGAGCCACCTGATCCTGAACAGTGAACCTCCAAATCATAAACAAAATGAACCCCTTTCTTCCCTAGAATCTTCACTTGGTATTTTACAGTAGTGAAAAGTGGACATATATACTACACTTTATCCAAAAGAGATCTACTAGAATATTCATAATACAGTATTTATAAAAGTGCTAGCTTCTGCCAAAAGGAAACAATTTAAAGAAACTATTCTATTTGAAAGTAGAATGAATAAACTGTGTTGTATCTCTTAGTGGAACACTGCACAGGGGTAAGAATGAACAAATATAATACATGATAAATTTGGAAGAAGCTCATAAATATAATGAAGAGTAAAAAAAAACTGACACAAAGTAACACCTCATGTATAATTCCACTTACATGGTGGGTGGTCTTCAAAAAATTCACAGAAAATGCATATTATGGAAAAAATCCAGCATGGATTTTAAAAAAAATTACACCAAAAATAAACTTATCTTTTCATTCTCCTTTCCATGAGCTTTTTCAGCAGACCAGGAGAGTGACCTTCCCCTTATTAAGGATGGCTAGTGACAGGAAGGGAGATTCCTGGGTGGCAGTTACGCCCTGTTTCCTGATCTAGGTACTGGGTAGGCAGATGTGCTCAGTTCTATCAAAGTCTATCAAATCATGCACTTAGCCACTGTGCTCTTTCTCTGATAATACCATACCTCATTGAAGTTTTTCTAAATATTCAATAGATGGTTAATCTGTACTCAGCACATAGTAAGTAAACCAAAGTTGAAACCTTTTTCTTGATAGCTAAAATGAAAATTCCCAATGACTTCGGGAAAGCAGAATCTTCGGTCTAAAATATCAGTGTGACCCTTTGTACTGCCTGCTTCACTGAACAGCTGCAGGATCTCTTGACTTATACCCAGACCCAGCCTAGTATGACTTCATCACAGTCACAAACAAGCACAATGCCCCAGCCTGATAAATGGCCATGTAATGAACCCGAGTGGATTGTTTCTAAGGATAACAACAACAACAAAGAATAAAGAAAAAACATGTTGTAATAGCAGGAACTTTTGATTTACAAAGTGGTGTAATCCCATGGGGGACAAAGGGCTCAATTAGTCAACATTCTCACTGCTCTCAGAAGCATTTTCCCAATGAAGTTCCATTGGATTACAGTGCCAAAATTGTTTTGATGAACATATCTTTCTTATATAACACATATGTGTAACTCAATAAGGTAGCTATTATTTTAGCCTTCAGACTCCCTTCAGAATAACTGAGATTGTTTTATAATCAGACTTTTTTGTATTTTCTTAAATCCTCAATTTTTTCAATCTAAAATTAATACTTAAGAAAAAATAGGCAGTTTAATGATAGAAAAGATGATTTGAATGATATGGAACTAAATGATATACCACAGGATAAGGTATTTGGCACAGTGCTGTGGAAGAATAATTATCTATTGTTTGGATTATGATACTTTAATACTTTTTTCAAATCAGAAAAACATTGGGAGCCATAATGACAATGTAGTTGTAATTTTAATACCTATTGACTAATGACAAAAGACACTTCTAATTCAATAGCATTTTAAATGAAATTGAATTTTTCTAATCAAAATAGCTTCTTCATTCACTTAGAAAACAGTAGAGCAGGAGGTCTTATTGTAGCATTCCTTAATGCAGCCTCACAAAAGATAATTCAGAAAAATAAATTCACATGGCTATTGAGAATCTGCCTTATGACAGGGTTAGGCATAAATGAACAATAATTATTGCAAAATCGGATTGGATTTAAGCAAACTGAACAAAAACAGATTACCCAAAGGTATAGTAAACTTATTTCATAAAAATATAAAAGACAGGAAAATACATAAGTCCCTTCACTGCCTCTGTTGCCAGTTATGGGGCCCCTGGAGTAAAAACCTGACTGGAACCAACGGAGATATGGGCACCTGTTCATCTACTTGCCTCATGTGGCGCTGCTTGAGGCAAGCAGAGCACTGACCTATTCCTTTCCCTCAACCTGCTTTCCTCATCATCTTTTCTAAGTTCAATAAAGAGTAAAAACCATTAAAAACAATGGCAATGGCAATGGCAACAGCAGCCACCACAAAATGAGCAAGGAGACAGAATGGGAACTCCTGTGCTCTGAAATGTAGGGATCCTTAATTGTGACAAATATGTTAGCACTAAACAATAAAGGCCCAGGCCTTGGGAATGGGGAAAGCCCCACATAGCAATGCAGAGATGTACTGCATTTGAGAGCTAAGATCACACGTTAGCTGGCAATGGCACACAACACAATGCAGGCTAGCTAAGGGTCTGTGAAAGGAGATGGACAAAATGCAAGGTGAACAGAGAGTAGCCCCAGGACAAGCCCCTCATTTCTGCATCACCCACACCTAACACTGAGTCCAAATGAATCCAGATGGGATGGATGAAAAACATGCCAGAACAGGGGAGAGGAAACAGCCTCAGAGAAGGCACCTTCTTAGAAAACAAGCTGATGCAAGATACTAGAGAACATTTTATAACGCTTGGCATTCATTCGTGACTTCTTCCAACAATTTTTTCAAAGTTCCCATTATGTGCCAGAGATACAGAAACGAACAAAACAAGCACATATTCTGCTTTAATGGAGCGTATGTTCCAATGTGGGAGACAGAAAATAAACATGGTATAATGATCGTTTTCAGTACTATGAAGAGAAATAAGCAAGAAACAGAAAGACTATAGAGAGTGACAGTGGCAGGAGGGGGATGGAAAACAAAGTTATTTTCGTTAGAATTGTCGTGGAGGAGTGGACAACTGAGTAGAGACCTGAATGAAGACAGGAAGTGAGGCATGTGAAATCTTGGCAAGGATCATTCCAACTAGTGAGAAAACACATGCTGAAGCTCTTGGTGGGGACAATCATGACATGTTTAATGACAGGTGAGCTGGTCTGCCTACGGCTGAGATGGTGGTGAGGCAGGGAGCGGCCACAGAGGCTGGAGGAGCTAGCACAAACCTGTGGGCCTCGGGGAGGAATTTGGATTTTACTTTCCCTGCAATGAGCAGCTGGGGGAATGACAGGATCCAGCCCACGTCTTTGAAAATCACCAGAAATAGAGAGAAAGAGTGAAGGATGAAAGGAAAATGGGCTGATTTACTGAAACAATACATCAAAGATCAGTCTGCAAGGAAAAAAAAAATCAGTCTACTACCTCTTGAAATATGGATAGCCACAGTCTGCCCCCAACAATGAGGGGAAGTTGGATAACCTATAAAATTATACCTTCTTTTTTAAAGCCCATCAAAGATTTGAAACAGTATTTCCACTAAAGGAGCTGAATTCCAAGGGATGACAAGCCCCTCCTAGAAGTGAGATACACGAGATGTTGTGTTTTGCAGTGAAAGAAGTGAAATATGGCAGTCATAAAAGCAGAAATAAGGAAACTGAAATGTTAACAAACTCATTAAGGACCATGAAAGTTTACGATCCCTGGAAACCTCCTGCATAAGCACATTAAGTGCCCACCTTTTGGATTTTCTCCACAAGTCTTCAGTGCGTGTTCCACAGAAAATCTAGGTGCAGGGCACAAGTCCTGAAAAAGCCCACCTCAGTGGCATGAGAGTGCAGATTGAGGACCGGATGCTGCTGGGAGTTAGGCTACAAACATGCCTGCCTCTGGGGCCCCTTCTTTATGTAGCAGGAACCACCTCCCTTGGGGAAGAAAGCAGAAAACTGTCCTGCGGGTCACTTTCAGGAAAAGTCAGTGACTGTGGGGAGAGGGGTAGAAAACTACACTCCTACCCTGTACTGACAACAGGAAAATCACCCCTGTCTCTAAGGCAGAGCAGGATACCCACTCATGGCCCATATCCTGCATTGATACAACACAGAGTTTTACTGTCAGTGGGTGATAAAAGACACAGGCTTCCGCAGGAGAAGGAGAAGAAATGTTAAGAAAGCCTCATTGTGAACTCAGGCACACAGGGCCTGGCTAAGACTGAGTGGCAGCAGAACCAAGAAACCAGGAGAACGAGCAGCACCTTCTCTGGTGCAGATATACAGTCTGATGAAACATGAGGGGGAAGCAAGGGTACTGAGGCAACTCTTCCAGAAACCCAGACCCTGTACGAAACACAGAGTCAGCTCCAGCCTGTGAAGTAGGGGATCACTCAAGAATGGAAACAACAAATCCAAGGTAGCTCCATGAGGAAGCTGCAAACAGTTTGACTCAACAACCTCACATGAATAGCTTGACAAAAGAAGAGGCATTCTCATTTTTGGAATACTTGTCAATACTATTTATCTCAGGCTATTTTGTTCTCTTACATACAATGTCTAGGATCTAATAAAAGTCACAATATACAAATGGAGCAAAAAGTAAAAAAAAATATATTGCAAAACATAGTATCGAACATAACGGATCCAGATATTGTCCAGATGCTTAAACTAGTAGACAAGGAATTTTTAAAAATTATGATTAAATGTTAAAGGATCTAGTTAAAAAGTTGGCAAATCTCGTTGAATGTATTAGAACTATAAAAAAGTTAAATATTAAATGTAAAATTGAAAAGTACAATACAGTTATTTATAAATGAACTAAATAACTATCAAAGTCAAAAGTTAAAACTTCTGAAATAAAATTAAAACTTCATTGCTAAGTTTAGAATAGAAAGTTTTTTCAAGAAGTTATAAAAAATATAAAGAATGAAGAGAATAAACATAAATTTAGCTATAATAAAATGAAACCTTTACAATCATTAAGATAAACCATAGTATCAGAAGAATGGCTACAAACTGGGAGAACATATTTTCAATATATAATCAAAAAGTGATTTATATTTAAAATGGATTGATAATTCCTGTAAACCAACAAGATAAATACAAGCAACCCAAGTGTCAAATGGACAAAAGATATAAATAGATATTTCACAGAAAAGAACTTGTAAATACATATCAAACATCTGAAAGATTATCTGTCATTATTAGCAGGGAAATATAAATCAAATCAAGAAGTACCACTTTACATCTATCTAACTGGTAAAAAATTAAAAATCCGATAATACCAGGTCTTAGCAGGGATGCTGAACAACAGGATTTCTCATCTACTCTTTGCAGGGGCAAAAAGTTGTTAAAAATCATTTTGGAAAACAGACATATATTCGTAAAACTGAACAAAAAATCAAGTTTCATTTTAGGTGCATAAATTAAAGGACTTCCGGCAGTTCATTTCCAGTAGACCCATACCAAAATGGTCATATAGAAGCAATACAAAGATCTCAAATTGAAAACCCAAATGTCGGGGCTGTTGCTGTGGCACAGCGGGTTAAAGCTCTGGCCTGAAGTGCTGGCACCCCATATGGGCACAGGTTCTAGTCCCGGCTCCTTTTTTTTTTTTTTTTTTTTTTTTTTTTTTTTTTTTTGCGGCCTGTCCGCTGCCGTCATGGGTCACGTGCACGTCCTGTGAAGGGCCTGTCCCAGTTGGCCCTGCCCTGTCCCCACCTGACTGAAGCTGACGGCTGAGGACGTGAAGGAGCAGATTTAGAAACTGGCCTCAAAGGGCCTGGCTCCCTCACAGATCGGTGTGACCCACACAAGTGCATTGTGACAGGCAATGAAGCCTTTTTTTTTTTTTTTTTTTTTTTTTTTGACAGAGTGGACAGTGAGAGAGAGAGAGACAGAGAGAAAGGTCTTCCTTTTGCCGTTGGTTCACCCTCCAATGGCCGCCGTGGCCGGTGCGCTGCGGCCGGCACACCGTGCTGATCCGATGGCAGGAGCCAGGCGCTTCTCCTGGTCTCCCATGGGGTGCAGGGCCCAAGTACTTGGGCCATCCTCCACTGCACTCCCTGGCCACAGCAGAGAGCTGGCCTGGAAGAGGGGCAGCCGGGACAGAATCCGGCGCCCCGACCGGGACTAGAACCTGGTGTGCCAGCACCGCTAGGCGGAGGATTAGCCTAGTGAGCCGTGGTGCCAGCCTGCTCCTCTTCTGATCCAGCTCTCTGCTATGCCCTGAGAAAGCAATAGAAGATGGTCCAAGTCCTTGGGTCCCTCTACCCACATGGGAGACGCAGAAGAAGCTCCTGGCTCCTGGCTTCAGATCAGCGCAGCTCTGGCCATTGTGGCCATCTGGGGAATGAACCAGTGGATGGAAGATCTCTCTCTCTGTCTCTACCTATCTCTGCAACTTTGTCTTTCAAATAAATAAAATAAATCTTTAAAAAATTGAAAAGAAAAGAAAATCTAAATGTCCATCGACAACAGAGTGTATAAATAAATTGTGAAATGGATAGACAGAGTAAGGTATAGTCTACAGAATACTATAAAGGAGTGAAAATTACCTAGTTTCACTAAATAAAAGTGACTCTTGAAATAAAATATAGAAAAAAATAAAATTTCAAAATAAAAGGACATTGTAACAAAAATTTTGGCCGAATTAAAAAATGTAATCTATAATAACACATATGAAAATGATAAAACTAAGAAGAAACAAAAAGTACATAATGGTAAACCCAAATTAGCATGATGTTTATATGACATAGGGGATGTAGCAGATAGGAGAACATGAGGAGGGGAGGATATGTGGAGGGCTTCTGAGGCATTGATAGTGTTCTGCTTTTCACACTGAGTAGCAGGAACTGTGTAATTGCTCCCATTATTGCCTGTAGATTGTCCTTAGATAAATAAGTAAATTCTATGGTATGTGTGCTATATCAAACAATGGCAAGAGTAATCAAGGGTCTATTTTGGCCTGAGGCTCAGATTCACTAGTGAATTCAACCCAACAGTAAAGGTCAGATTTAGCTCACCCTATTTTAAATGCTCTAAAACAAACAAAAATATATATGAAAATAGGTTTACATTAACTTACAAAGATTTAATAACCTTGATGCTAAAACATGACAGAGTATCACCTATGAAACACAGTTTTATCTAACTGATATTGTAATAGTAGCTGAATACTCTCCACTAGAAGCTATCTATGTATGGGAAATACTAAGAAAGGGCCACTCTTGGATCATGCTTACCTTCTTGGGATGTCTAGCATTTAACATTCTTCATTTAAAATTATGTGAGGGGCGGAGCCAAGATGGCGGAATAGTGAGGGCGCGCACCGATAGTCCGGGAAAATTTAGTTTAATAAAAGGGGAGTTACGGTAGCCTCAGAAAAAAGAACCAGGAAAATATTGCAGACAAAACTCTTCTGGATCCAGTGGGCGTGAATCGGAGGACCTACTGGGAGAACAAGGTCGCCCACCGCGCGCGAAAGCCGAGCCGCAGGACCGAGCCGCGGGACTGAGCCGCGGAAGCCGAGCCGCGGGACTGAGCTGCGCAAGCTGCAGGGTCTGCGCGCAAGTGCTCGAAGGGGAGTGCAACAGCGGGGAGACTTGGGACGTCCAGGGCTTCGAGTCCACACATCGGCGCTGGAAGGGGAGCAGACCTGCGTGGAGAGCGTGGGAGCCCACAGTTCGGGACACCAGCGGCAGACTCAACACACCAGCGCTGGAACGCGAGGTGAGCCGAACCTCAATAACCCGAGACACCGGCAGGCAAGCAGAGAGAGGAGACTAGAGGGAACGACCCCCGGGGCGGGGGGGACTACACCAAGCTAACTGGAAGAGAGAGAGAGGGAAAAAAAAAAAGGTGACTGGTACGGACACGGGTTTCTCTCTCTCCGCTCACCTCTCAAGGGCGAGCAAGACAAAGAGCAGGCGCCATCTTGGACATACGTCATAAGCAGAGCGACCTCAGGTCTGCACCGGCCCTGAGCCTAGCAGTAAAACCTGACTCTGGGTGGGGCGAATTAACAGGAGATTAGGACCTAGTAAATTTATGGTGCTACTGAACTGAGACTGTGAAAAAAGAGACGGGGGGGGGGGGGGGAGAGAACTCACGGAATTCACGTGAGCACTCTCCAGAGACGCTACAATTCCGTAACTTTGGCAACCCAGTGGGAGACTGAAGGAGAATTTGAGCCCACTCTAAGGGCCGAACAGATTCCCTGTGTGGTCCTTGGGAAAGAGCTTCTGATCTCTGGCTCCTGTGGGTATATCATTTGCCTGCTAACTACCTCCAACTTCTTTCAGCTGTGCAGAATAACTTCCCTTTTGAATCAAAAAAAAAAGAGAGAGAGAGAGAGAGAGAGAGGTTTACCACGCCTAACCTGGGAGTGTCACCTTTGGCACACCAAACAGAGCTCTCAGGCCACACCCATCTCAAGCCCTAAGGCTCCATCAAAAACAGATAGTCCACTTAATCTAGAGTCATAGTATAACAAGAAAAAGCACCACAGTGAAGAAACCAAATATCTCCAATATGACAAATAACAAACGCAAAAACCAAGGTAATAAAAACAAGGAAGTCACCATGAAGCCCTCAAATGAAAAAGACACCCCAATTCAAGATTATGAGGATGATGACATAGAAGAAATGCAAGAAGCAGATCTCAAAAAATTGATAAGAACATTAAGAAGTTCTCAAAAACAAATTCTTGAACTACACAAATCCTTAATGGACAAGATAGAAAATCTCTCTCGTGAAAATGAAATATTAAGGAGGAATCAAAATGAAACGAAACAACTAGTACAACAGGAAACTGGGATAGTGACTGAAGTGAAGAATTCAATAGATCAAATGAAAAACACAATAGAGAGCCTTACAAACAGAATGGGAGAAGCAGAAGGGAGAATATCGGACTTAGAAGACAGAGAACAGGAAAGGATACAGTCAGACCAAAGAAAAGATGAGGAAATTAGAAATCTAAAACATATTGTCGGGAATCTTCAGGATACTATTAAAAAACCCAACATTCGGGTTCTAGGAGTTCCTGAAGGCATGGAGAGGGAGAAAGGATTAGAAGGCCTTTTTAGTGAGATATTAGCAGAAAATTTTCCAGGTTTGGAGAAGGACAGAGAAATCCTAGTACAGGAAGCTCACAGAACCCCTAATAAACACGACCAAAAGAGACCCTCACAACGACACGTTGTAATTAAACTCTCCACAGTGAAACATAAAGAAAAGATCCTAAAATGTGCAAGAGAGAAACGTCAGATTACTCTCAGAGGATCTCCAATCAGACTCACAGCTGACTTCTCATCAGAAACTCTACAAGCTAGGAGGGAATGGCGAGATATAGCCCAGGTACTAAGAGAGAACAACTGCCAGCCCAGAATATTATATCCTGCAAAGCTATCATTTGTGAATGAAGGTGAAATAAAGACTTTTCATAACAAACAGAAATTGAAAGAATTTGTTGCCACTCGTCCAGCCCTGCAAAAGATGCTTAAAGATGTGTTACACACAGAAACAAAGAAACACGGTCATCAATATGAAAGAAGGTAAAGGAAGGAAACCAAGGAAGGAAACCTCACAGCAAAAGATCACAGGGAATTCAAAGCATATATTAGAACTTATCTTTGGCAAATGGCAGGGCAAAGTTACCACTTATCATTAGTCACATTGAACGTGAATGGCCTGAACTGTCCAGTTAAAAGACACCGTTTGGCTGATTGGGTTAAAAAACAAAACCCATCTATTTGCTGCTTACAAGAAACACATCTTTCCAACAAAGATCCATACAGACTGAAAGTGAAAGGCTGGAAAAAGATATACCATGCCAACAGAAATGAAAAAAGAGCAGGCGTAGCCATCTTAATATCAGACACCATAAACTTTACCACAAAAACCGTTAAGAGAGACAAAGAGCGACACTACATAATGATTAAGGGATCAATTCAACAGGAAGATATAACAATTATCAATGTATATGCACCTAACTACAGGGCACCGGTTTATCTAAAAGATTTGTTAACGGACTTAAAGGGAGACTTAGACCCCAATACAATAGTACTGGGGGACTTCAATACTCCACTCTCAGAAATAGACAGATCAATAGGACAGAAGATCAACAAGGATACAGTAGATTTAAACGACACTATAGCCCAAATGGATCTAACAGATATATACAGAACTTTCAATCCTACAGCTAAAGATTATACATTCTTCTCAGCAGTACATGGAACCTTCTCTAGGATTGACCACATACTAGGCCATAAAGCAAGTCTCAGCAAATTCAAAAGAATTAGAATCATACCATGCAGCTTCTCAGACCATAAAGGAATGAAGTTGGAAATGAACAACTCAGGAATCCCTAGAGCATACGCAAACACATGGAGATTGAACAACATGCTCCTGAATGAACAATGGGTCATAGAAGAAATCAAAAGAGAAATCAAAAACTTTCTGGAAGTAAATGAGGATAACAGCACAACATACCAAAACTTATGGGACGCAGCAAAAGCAGTGTTAAGAGGAAAGCTTATATCAATAGGTGCCTACATCAAGAAATTGGAAAGGCACCAAATAGATGAGCTTTCAATTCACCTCAAGGATCTAGAAAACCTACAGCAAACCAGACCCAAATCTAGTAGGAGAAGAGAAATAATTAAAATCAGAGAAGAAATCAACAGGATTGAATCAAGAAAAACATTCCAAAAAATCAGCCAAATGAGGAGCTGGTTTTTTGAAAAAATAAACAAAATTGACACCCCATTGGCCCAACTAACTAAAAAAAGAAGAGAAAAGACCCAAATCAATAAAATCAGAGATGAAAAAGGAAATGTAACAACAGACACCACAGAAATAAAAAGAATCATCAGAAATTACTACAAGGACTTGTATGCCAGCAAACAGGGAAACCTATCAGAAATGGATAGATTCCTGGACACATGCAACATACCTAAATTGAACCAGGAAGACATCGAAAACCTAAACAGACCCATAACTGAGACAGAAATTGAAACAGTAATAAAGGCCCTCCCAACAAAGAAAAGCCCAGGACCAGATGGATTCACTGCTGAATTCTACCAGACATTTAAAGAAGAACTAACTCCAATTCTTCTCAAACTATTCAGAACAATTGAAGAAGAGGGAATCCTCCCAAATTCTTTCTATGAAGCCAGCATCACCTTAATTCCTAAGCCGGGAAAAGATGCAGCACTGAAAGAGAATTACAGACCAATATCCCTGATGAACATAGATGCAAAAATCCTCAATAAAATTCTCGCCAATAGAATGCAACAACACATCAGAAAGATCATCCACCCAGACCAAGTGGGATTTATCCCTGGTATGCAGGGATGGTTTAATGTGCGCAAGACAATCAATGTGATCCACCACATTAACAGACTGCAGAAGAAAAACCATATGATTATCTCAATAGATGCCGAGAAAGCATTTGATAAAATACAACACCCGTTCATGATGAAAACTCTAAGCAAACTGGGTTTGGAAGGAACATTCCTCAATACAATCAAAGCAATCTATGAAAAACCCACAGCCAGCATCCTATTGAATGGGGAAAAGTTGGAAGCATTTCCACTGAGATCTGGGACCAGACAGGGATGTCCACTTTCACCACTGCTATTCAATATAGTTCTGGAGGTTCTAGCCAGAGCTATTAGGCAAGAAAAAGAAATTAAAGGGATACAAATTGGGAAGGAAGAACTCAAACTATCCCTCTTTGCAGATGACATGATTCTTTATTTAGGGGACCCAAAGAACTCTACCAAGAGACTATTGGAACTCATAGAAGAGTTTGGCAAAGTAGCAGGGTATAAAATCAATGCACAAAAATCAACAGCCTTTGTATACACAGACAATGCCATGGCTGAGGAAGAACTGCTAAGATCAATCCCATTCACAATAGCTACAAAAACAATCAAATACCTTGGAATAAACTTAACCAAGGACGTTAAAGATCTCTACGAGGAAAATTACAAAACCTTAAAGAAAGAAATAGAAGAGGATACCAACAAATGGAAAAATCTTCCATGCTCATGGATTGGAAGAATCAATATCATCAAAATGTCCATTCTTCCAAAAGCAATTTATAGATTCAATGCAATCCCAATCAAGATACCGAAGACCTTCTTCTCAGATCTGGAAAAATTGGTGCTGAAATTTATATGGAGGCACAAGAGACCTCGAATAGCTAAAGCAATCTTGTACAACAAAAACAAAGCTGGAGGCATCACAATACCAGATTTCAGGACATACTACAGGGCAGTTGTAATCAAAACAGCATGGTACTGGTACAGAAACAGATGGATAGACCAATGGAACAGAATTGAAATACCAGAAATCAACGCAAACATGTACAGCCAACTTATATTTGATCAAGGATCTAAAACTAATTCCTTGAGCAAGGACAGTCTATTCAATAAATGGTGCTGGGAAAATTGGATTTCCACGTGCAGAATCATGAAGCAAGACCCCTACCTTACACCTTACACAAAAATCCACTCAACATGGATTAAAGACCTAAATCTATGACCTGACACCATCAAGTTACTAGAGAACATTGGAGAAACCCTTCAAGATATTGGCACAGGCAAAGAGTTTCTGGAAAAGACCCGGGAGGCACAGGCAGTCAAAGCCAAAATTAACTATTGGGATTGCATCAAATTGAGAAGTTTCTGTACTGCAAAAGAAACAGTCAGGAGAGTGAAGAGACAACCGTCAGAATGGGAAAAAATATTTGCAAACTATGCAACAGATAAAGGGTTAATAACCAGAATCTACAAAGAGATCAAGAAACTCCACAAAAACAAAACCAACAACCCAATTAAGAGATGGGCCAAGGACCTCAATAGACATTTTTCAAAAGAGGAAATCCAAATGGCCAACAGGCACATGAAAAAATGTTCAAGGTCATTAGCAATCAGAGAAATGCAAATCAAAACCACAATGAGGTTCCACCTCACCCCGGTTAGAATGGCTCACATTCAGAAATCTACCAACAACAGATGCTGGCGAGGATGTGGGGAAAAAGGGACACTAACCCACTGTTGGTGGGAATGCAAACTGCTCAAGCCACTATGGAAGTCAGTCTGGAGATTCCTCAGAAACCTGAAGATAACCCTACCGTTCGACCCAGCCATCCCACTCCTTGGAATTTACCCAAAGGAATTTAAATTGGCAAACAAAAAAGCGGTCTGCAGCCTAATGTTTATTGCAGCACAATTCACAATAGCTAAGACCTGGAACCAACCTAAATGCCCATCAACGGTAGACTGGATAAAGAAATTATGGGATATGTACTCTTTAGAATACTATACCGCAGTAAGAAACAACGAAATCCAGTCATTTGCAACAAAATGGAGGAATCTGGAACACATCATGCTGAGTGAAATAAGCCAGTCCCAAAGGGACAAATACCATATGTTCTCCCTGATCGGTGACAACTGACTGAACACCAAAAAGGAAACCTGTTGAAGTGGAATGGACACTATGGGAAACGGTGACTTGATCAGCATAGCCCTGACTGTTAATGAACAACTTAATACATTATCCCTCTTAGTAGTTTTTTTGTCTGTTCTACTTAATATGACTGGTTTAATTCTGTAATTAATACACAGTTATTCTTAAGTGTTGAAATTTAACTGAAATGTGATCCCTGTTAAACATAAGAGTAGGAATAAGAGAGGGAAGAGATATATAATTTGGGACATGCTCAAGCTGACTTGCCCCAAATGGTAGAGTTAGAAACATACCAGGGGACTCCAATTTAATCCCATCAAGGTGGCATGTACCAATGCCATCTCACTAGTCCAAGTGATCAATTTCAGTTCACAATTGATCATAATGAAAGGACTAAGAGTCAAAGGGAGCACATAAGCAAGTCTAGTACCTGCTAACACTAAATGATAGAATAAATAAAGGGGAGAGTGATCCAACATGGGAAGTGAGATACTCAGCAGACTCATAGAATGGCAGATGCCCTAAATAGCACTCTGGCCTCAGAATCAGCCCGAAAGGCATTCAGATCTGGCTGAAAAGCCCATGAGAGTATTTCAGGCATGGAAAGCCAAGATACTCTGGCAAAAGATCTCTGTGAGTGAGATCTCAGTGGAAAGAACAGGTCTTCAAAGAAGGAGGTACCTTTCTCTGAAGGGAGGAGAGAACCTCCACTTTGACTATGACCTTGTCTAAACAAGATAAGAGTCGGAGAACTCAAGGGGCTTCCATAGCCTTGGAAACTCATGACTGGAGCATAGGGAGATTACTGATGCCATAGACAGGAGTGTCAATTGGTAAAGTCAACAACAGGAGTCACTGTGCACTTACTCCTCATGTAGGATCTCTGCCCTTAATGTGCTGTGCATTGAGATTTAATGCTATAACGAGTACTCAAATAATATATTTCACTTTGTGTTTCTATGGGGGTGCAAACTGTTGAAATCTTTACTTAATGCATACTAAACTGATCCTCTGTAAAAAAAAAAAAAAGAAAGAAAGAAAAGAAAAGAAAAGAAAAGAAAAGAAAAGAAACTATCAACTCCCAACTTGACTCTCACTGGGATTAAACATGACAATAGGTCTGATCTGATTTCATCATCATTAAAAAAAAATCATCTATTATTTTTCACTTTATGTTTCTGTGTGGGAGCAAACTGTTGAAATCCTTACTTAATGTATACTAAGCTGATCTTCTGTATATTAAGATAATCGAAAATGAATCTTGATGTGAATGGAAGGGGAGAGGGAGTGGGAAAGGGGAGGGTTGTGGGTGGGAGGGACGGTATGGGGGGGAAGCCATAGTAATCCATTATTCGTACTTTGGAAACGTATATTCATTAAATAAAAGTTAAAAAAAAATTATGTGAGTTGTATGGGTGTTTACCTAAACCTTATTACATTCTTCTTGGTCAACTGTCAGTACAGGATGTGCATCTGACAATAAAGCAGGCTTAATTTCCCAAATATCTTGCTCAATCAAAAACCAAAAAGACTGTGTTTTTCACTTTTGTGATGTTTTATTTGCAGTTGCTTCACTCTCTTAGTCTTAATTTTATTAGATGCATTTTAAGAGGTGGCACGATAAGTCTCAAGGCTACAGATTTCAAGGCCTAATGCATTTCCAGACACAGGAAATCCCCATTCAAATTTTCAGCAACCAGGATAATTAAATGATTGAAAAATATGACATATAAAAAGGGTGAAAATATGTCTCATTATTTAGTCTTAGAGAAAAGGCCAAAGAGTGATTTAATAATGTGCTTCAGCTAAAACAGGTCCCCTTGTGAAGGATATGAACATGAATAGCTAAGAAAAAGCCAGGGAAGCCAGCCTTGGACTATGCAGTGAGCATCAGGGTTATAGAAGCCGATAATAATTTTCTGACAGGCTCTTGTAGAAGTTAAGAAAAAAATAATAGGGGAAAAGTTATGGAAGGTTTCCTTTCTTGAAGGGTTTCTAAACAGGATACAATCTTAGGTATTAGATGGAAAGCTCAAAGAGAAAGGATAAATAAAACCTTTCAAGGTTCTATCTAGTATAATATTCCATGACAGTGCTCAAGAATTCCTCTTCTAAGCACTTTAAATGGGTAATCATTCCTTTGGACAGTCTTTGTAACCTCAACAGAATTTTCCCGGGGCACCTCCTTGCTGGTTGCCATGCATCTTCCCACAATATAGAACCTAAACCTAGGTGGGCAGTCATATCTCACTGGAGCCAAAGGCTTGGCTTTCAGGGAGAAGTTGATGAACATATTGTGCTATTGCCCAGCACCACTAAAAGGGGACTATGTTTGAACAAGCATCTTCCTCCTTAACAAATCAGACCGTGTTTTTCACAGAATAAAGCTAAGCTTCTGATAAACAGAATGCGTTCAGACAGAACACAGCACATATCTGGACACCTCTTGAATTGATTTATCTTCAGTTTTTTTTTTCTTTTAGTATTGGATGTTAGCCTGTAGGACACAGACTTCTTTCACAAGAAAAGCAGCCGTAAGTCCAAATGCTCACGTATCACCACAGCTGCTCCTGAAAGGAGTTGTTTCTACTCCCAGGCTATCCCTTTTGTACTTATGCAGGGACACTCAGATTAGATCAATAAAATAAAGACCATACCGATTACTGGTAGAATTTTCTGAACACATTACTAGATTGACATGCGAGGATAAAACAAGGAGGGCCTAATTTTTCTGCAGCCCATAAAAACCAAACCCTGTGTAGATTATAACATGTGATTGCAGTGTCTTTGGAAGAAATGGCTGAAACTGACTAAACATTTATTTGAGGATAGTAGCACAACAGAGAATGTCTATAGGAGGCAGGCATTCTGAAGAGAAGGATGTAGTGAGGTTTCATCCAGAAGGCATGCAGTGGTTGAAACCAGAGATGAACTATTTTTTAAGTCATAGAACCATACTTCTGAATTCCTTCTTCTTTATACTGAACAACCAAGGAACAGGTTTTCTCATTTGAGAAGATGAGAGGTATAAAGCAGTTACATTACAATATTGCATTTGAGCTTCCTGAGGTGAGTAACGTACACAGAGTTTAGCTAACTTCTGTCTCAATAATGATCATCTTTCCCACTGTTAAATCTGAGCATGGTACAGTACTCAGCCATAGGTTACTTTTTCTTACAATCATTCACTCACTACTACATCTCAGACTTTGGAGATATTGGTAATAGGATTTTTAACGAATTTAAGCCTCTAGTATCCTACAAACCCAATTATAGTTCAATTTAAATAAGCTAACAGTGATATCATCAACGTTTCATTGCAGAAAATGGGGGTCAAGGGTGAAGGTACTTCCAGCAAAAGAAACTTTAAGATTTTGACCACTTAGGTTTATAAACTGAAGGACTTTATTCATCCTTAATGGTTTTTAAAATCTTAGAAGTCTACATAGCCTTGAGAAATACCAAGTCACGATAGTCTGCATAGTTCAAAGTTTACTTAAAGCATTTCAACCTCAATCATTCAAGTTATTCCATTGATTCCTATCTGCTGTGTCTCTGGAACACTGAAGTCATGGGAACCTGGACATCAAAGATCTGGAGTCCCAAGACTTGACAGTGAATTTTGGGGTAGCTGCATGGCTTCTGATGATGGCAGCACTTATAATTTTTGATGCATAATTCTAGCTTATATAGATGGCAGTCAACCAATATTGCAGACGTGCCTAATCCAGGACTTCTCAATGACCAGATTCCCAGCTTCAACAGACTTTCAAGGAGCCAAGCTTACTTTAAAATTTCCATGTCGGCCGGCGCCGCGGCTCACTAGGCTAATCCTCCGCCTTGCAGCGCCGGCACACCGGGTTCTAGTCCCGGTTGGGGCGCTGGATTCTGTCCCGGTTGCCCCTCTTCCAGGCCAGCTCTCTGCTGTGGCCAGGGAGTGCAGTGGAGGATGGCCCAGGTGCTTGGGCCCTGCACCCCATGGGAGACCAGGAAAAGCACCTGGCTCCTGGCTCCTGCCATCGGATCAGCGCGGTGCGCCGGCCGCAGCGCACCGGCCAAGCCAGCCATTGGAGGGTGAACCAACGGCAAAGGAAGACCTTTCTCTCTGTCTCTCTCGCTCTCACTGTCCACTCTGCCTGCCAAAAAATAAAAAAATAATAATTAAAAAAAAAAAAGAAATTTCCATGCCAACACAAGCAGCAGGCTTGCTATCCAAGGACAGTACCTTCAAGTCTTTAATTTGATCTCATTATCATCTAGGCCATTACAATTAATAATCTCTGTATTTAGACTGTACAGAACATGCCAAATTTTCATCTGTACACTTTGTCTTAGAACAGAGATGCTACAAATTTTAAACATTTCATTTCTTATATCCTTGTTCAAAGGATATTGTTTTTCTCATTAAGTCTGATCTTATTTTTATTAGAATTTACATGGGAAAAAAAGAATAGACATATTCACTAGTATTCACTAGTACCCAAGAGAAATACTATGTTAGCCAAGGAAAAGTACAAGGGGACTTAAAAAAATTTCGTGGAACATGGAATTAAAAGATGTTTACTTTTTTACTTTTTAAAGAAATATTTTAAAATTAATTCTTATATAGTATCTTCAAAACGTTCATGGAGCGGCCGGCGCTGTGGCGCAGCAGGTTAAAGCCCTGGCCTGAAGCACCGGCATCCCATATGGGCACCAGTTCTAGTCCTGGCTGCTCCTCTTTTAATCCAGCTCTCTGCTGTGGACTTGGATAGCAGCAGAAGATGGCCCAAGCCTTTGGGCTCCTGCACCCATGTGGGAGACCTAGAAGAAGCTCCTGGCTCCTGGCTTCAGATTGGCTCAGCTCTGGCCATGCGGCCATTTGAGGAGTGAACCATTGGATCTAAGACCACTCTCTGTGTGTCTCTACCTCTCTCTGTAACTCTGTCTTTCAAATAAATAAATTAAATCTTAAAAAAAAAAGCTCATGGAGAGGGCATATCATGAAAAAAATGCATGAGCGGTACTATCTTGCTGAATAGTTCCACATCTACCTTAAATTATGATTAAAATTTTTAAGATGATAAAAATATAAAAGCAGGGGCTGATGCTGTGGCATGGTGGATAAAGCCACCACCTGCAGTACAGGCATCCCATATGGCAGCCAACTAGGGTCCTGGCTGCTCCATTTTTTTTTTTTTTTTAGGATTTATTTATTTATTTGAAAGGCAGAGTTACACAGAGAGAGGAGAGGAAGAGAAAGGGAGAGAGACAGGCCGTCCATCCAATGGTTCACTCCCCAATTGGCTGCAACGGCCGGAGCTGCGCCGATTTGAAGTCAGGAGCCAGGAGCTTCTTCCCGATCTCCCATGCAGGTGCAGGGGCCAAAGGACTTGGGCCATCTTCTAGTGCTTTCCCAGGCCATAGCAAAGAGCTGGGTTGGAAGTAGAGCAGCCGAGACTTAAACAGGCACTCCTATAGGATGCCGGCACTTCAGGCCAGGGCATTAAGCTGCTGCACTGCAGTGCCAGCCCAAGCTGCTTCACTTTTGATCCAGCCCTCTGCTGTGATAACCCATGATGAACTGTCATTTATACATTTACCTAAATTCTCTCCAAGTTATTTTTACATTTTCCCATTCATGGGTAGAACATTCCATAAATTTATCACTCAGAACCTGTGAACAGAACTCAGAACTCCTTATACAGAGTTGAGGGTTATTTCTATCATCTACTTGTGCTTGCTTTATAAAATACGGTGCAGAATCTACTTTTGATTGCTCTTCTTTAACACATTACCTTCTATTCGACTATAATAAATAGTAACCTGCCACTTTTTGCCTACATACATAGTGTAATAGTGATCCCAACAATTTATCCCTATCAGCTTGCTCTAAACCTTGTTTCCTAGTATTGAATAATACTAATAATACTGTATTGAATAATCCCTGTATTGAATAATAATACTAACTTACCTTCAAAGTGTTGTATGAACTCAATGAGACGACTTGTTTATCACTGTCATGTTCTCTGGCACATAGCACAAACTCTTTAAATGCTTGCCATTATGGATTACACCATAATTATCATAAGACGACCTCAAATCAAGATTAACTTGGGAAGTTGGAGAGCATAAGTAGATTTCAGGAGGCACTGGTTTAGGGTACTATGTGCTGCCAGTTTGAATTAGAGGGAGTATCAATCACAAGCACATGCTATTTAGAAATGTGAAAAATATTCTAAAAG
The DNA here is from genome assembly GCF_964237555.1 of Oryctolagus cuniculus. Classification (NCBI taxonomy): domain Eukaryota; kingdom Metazoa; phylum Chordata; class Mammalia; order Lagomorpha; family Leporidae; genus Oryctolagus; species Oryctolagus cuniculus. Next base: position 122,620,917 of record NC_091437.1, on the reverse strand, counting down.
TGTTGTTTGGTGAGCCTAATTTAAAACAGCATGAACTTATTCCATTTGAAAACATGCATACACCACGGAATAGCAAAGTTACATTTTCCTTTCAATAATAGATTGCAAATGGGAAAAAAGTTATAGCTCAAGCAATGACATATAAACAGCCTCTCTAAATAAGTTTAGAGTTACTAGGTAACCAGGCAGCACTGGGTGAAGATGAATTCATTTGCTTGAACTGAAGCTTCCCACACACCTGGGATTAGTTTTGACCTGGTGATGGCTAATCTTGTGAATTATTCTGCTGTCAAATGCATTTACAGATTGGATAATGCTGGCCACAGAATGGATCCCTAGGAGGGCCTTGAATACAGGAAGAGGGGTCTAAAATAGGGCTTGGAGAAAGCATCAAAAGTCCAGAATATTTCATATAGAAATGAGAAGCTTAAGCCATGGACAAAAAGCATTTCTTTACATCATACTTGAGAATAATCTCTCTGGTGAAGGTGTTAAGAATGCAAAGAGGAAGATAAAGAGCAAATTTCAATTTTTCATGCTATTTTAGGTAAGTTTAAGTATAGCATTGTTAATGATAAAAGGAGAAATCAGAATGGCCTGTCAAAGGGAAATCATTTCATTTGTTTTAACCCTATACTCTAAGAATTTATGAATTTTAATCCCCATCTGTTCCTTCAGTAAACTGCGCCATAAGGTAGGGAAGTTTCAACCTTGTGTTTGTCCTTCTATTGCAACAGAGTAAGACCACTGACTTTAAAGGCAGATAGATGATTTGAAGTCCACCTCTTTCATTTACTAGGAACTGTCAGCAAGCTGTATGTCTATTTATAAATGAACTTCAACATCAGTTCATGGTGTTGTAGCAATGGTGATTACATGGAAGTGCATGGTGCATGGCCTGGCATCTAGTCCATGCTCTCTATCCATCTAGTTTCCTAAACCATATTAGAATTTTATTATTTATTTCATCATTATCACAATACCCAGCTGATATGGGGCATGCTTGCAATAAATTGTGATCGTCTCTGTTGGCAATTGTGAAGCAGTTAGAGGGCTCAAATAAGGACATAATGTGCATAATTTGAAAGTAAAAAGCGTTCCATCTTGGATTCTGATAGACTTATTTCTAGTAGGTCTTCCATTCTCTGCCTTCAGCTGAGAAACACAAGATTTCCTAGTGCCAAAGATCTTTTTTTAATTTTCTTCCATGCATTTCTTATGAGACCTGGAATATAGCAGAGTCAATAAATCACATTTGTTTCTGTTTGGTAATAAAGTATGATTCAGAGTCAAGCTTGTTTAGTCCTTTAAAGAAAATAATGTTACTTTTTGTGATCAATGTACAATCAAAACTAATTTCCCAATAATTATTGTGACCTTTACAGGTTTAGTCACATAAATCCATTAAAGAAGTTTACATTCAGCTACTGAATGTAACTCACTTTCTGTCAGTGATGAGTAAAAACAATGAATACATTTTAAAGAGATTAACTATTAGTGTGTTCTTCAAAGGTCAAGACCATATAGAGCTATGTACAAGAAATGAGAACCAGAAATAAAATAATTATCACTTAAAAGTAAGTGATAAAGCCGGCGCCGTGGCTCAATAGGCTAATCCTCCACCTTGCGGCGCCGGCACACCGGGTTCTAGTCCCGGTTGGGGCGCCGGATTCTGTCCCGGTTGCCCCTCTTCCAGGCCAGCTCTCTGCTATGGCCAGGGAGTGCAGTGGAGGATGGCCCAGGTGCTTGGGCCCTACACCCCATGGGAGACCAGGAAAAAGCACCTGGATCCTGGCTCCTGCCATCGGATCAGCGCGGTGCGCCGGCTGCAGCAGCGGCCATTGGAGGGTGAACCAACGGCAAAGGAAGACCTTTCTCTGTCTCTCTCTCTCACTGTCCACTCTGCCTGTCAAAAATAAAAAGTAAGTGATAAGATTTCTGATCAACCTGGCACAGCAAACTCACATTGTTATGGGGTTCTTCTGTTCCAGACATATAGCAATTAGAAGCGAAATGTAAAAAGTGAAAACCAAAAGGTTATAGTTTGGTTCCAAGACCAAGATAAGCTTTTCTGTGTGATGGAAATGGATTAAAAACCCCAAGTAGTGAGTAGGTCTGATGCCAGGGGAACCATAGAACCCCAGATCCAGAAGCCAGTGCTGACTGCTGGGCATTCTGGTCCCACAGAGAAAGAGAATCTAAAATGTTTCTGTGCAGATAAGGATCCTAAGCCTGGTAAACTACAATAACAAGCACAAGGTTGAGAAGGATAAAAACCAACCAAGTTGGCAAGAGGCAGACAGAGCTTTATAAAAAGTCTGAGCCCGTGGAAGAAAAGTAGAAAAAGATATCAAAACCAGATACTGCATCAAGCCACCTACTTGGTAACAGAATGTGTGATATCTCCAATATTGGTACTGTCAGTGGTGGATGATACAGCATAGTAAAACCTTGTTCTAGACTAAAACTGTCACAGAATAGGTGAAAGTGATCTCAAAACTTCTAGAGAAAAAAAGAGTGAGTCCAAATGGAGAGAAAATAGCACCAAATGGAAACTTTAAGTACTCAAGTAAGTAAATAAACTAAAATTCCAAAACATATAAAGAAGTCCAATAGTTAAAATATCAAGAAATACAACAAAGAGCAATACAAAAACATCAGGCATGGAAAGCCAAGACACTCTGGGGGAAAAAAAAAACCTAAATGAAAGATCTCCGCGAGTGAGATCCCAGTGGAAAGAACGGGTCATCAAAGAAGGAGGTACCTTTCTCTGAAGGGAGGAGAGAACTTCCACTTTGACTATGACCTTGTCTAAATATGATCAGAATCGGTGAACTCAGGGGGCTTCCATAGCCTTGGCAGCTCATGACAAGAGCCTAGGGTGATAAACAAGAGTGTCAATTTGTTAAGTCAACAACAGGAGTCACTGTGCACTTAGTCCTCATGTAGGATCTTTGCCTTTAGTGTGCTGTACATTGAAATTTAATGCTATAACTAGTACTCAAACAGTATTTTTCACTTTATGTTTCTGTGTGGGAGCAAACTGTTGAAATATTTACTTAATGTATGCTAAACTGATCTTCTGTATATAAAGAGAATCGAAAATGAATCTTGATGTGAATGGAAGGGGAGAGGGAGTGGGAAAGGGGAGGGTTGCGTGTGGGAGGGATGTTATGGGGGGGAAGCCATTGTAATCCATATTCTGTATTTTGGAAATTTATATTCATTAAATAAGAGTTAAAAAAAAAAGAAAGTAGCAAGAAAGAAAAAGACAAAAGGAATACAGACTAACAGAGGAAAATAAACAAAATGGCAACAGTCTTTCCCTTATCAATGATTACATTAAATGTTAATAGATTAAACTCCCTCATCAAAAGACAGAGAAGCATAATGGATTAAGAAAACAAGACTGAATTATATACTGTCTACAAGAAACTCGCTTTAGACTTAATGATATACACAGAATTAAAAAAGTAAGGGGACAGAAAATGATATTCTATCCAAATAGTAATCAAAAGAGAGCATGAGTGGTTATACTTATCAGACATAATAAACTTCAAGTCAGAAGCTATCATAAGAGATACAGAAAAACATTTATAGTGATAAAGAGCCAGTCTACCAGAAATATATAACAATTATGAATATATATGTATCCAACCTCATATCAGCTAAATATATAAAGCAAATATTGACTGATGTGAAGGGAGAAATAGAGAGCAGCACATAAAAAAGGAGGCTTCAATATCCTACTCTCAATAATTGACAAAACATTAAGTTAGAAGAT